>NC_134399.1:87195025-87861100 GCF_050003625.1 Haematobia irritans | reverse complement strand
CCACACATACATAAAATGCTGCTCTCAAGGCGAAAACATAAGCTGTTTGTTTTTCAAATGTCTATTCTCTTGGTTCAGAATGTATATTCTCTTTATTCAAATTTAAATAATATTTAGACTTAAACATATCAAATTTTTGGCCTTATCATAAAACAGTTTTCCGAAACAACATACAAGCGGTTTCACAGAAATTGTTCTCTTTTGACTCTTTTGCTGTGTTATATTGATATCTTTCGTCAACTCTCCCGGTTTCCATCTCTATACTCTCTCTGTCGCTTTGAATAAAATATCACAACATATGTATGTTTAGTTGAAATTTGTAAATTTATATATGTTTGTATTCACACATATGATTTTTATGAAACATTCATGCCCCAAACATAATATATTCTAACATATTAACATAGATGTCCCAAACATTTAGTGTTAGTTTTAGGAAAATTACATGTTCGCACTTAAATATATTGTGGTTTAAAATCGTGCCCGAAACACATTTTGTTTATATCGGAACATATGAAAAACATATTTTTCTAACAGTGTGCACATATCTAATTACAGCAGACGAACATGGATATATTTATAGAATTTCTCCCTGATGAAGAATATATATATGTAATTGATATAGTCAGAAATCGATATCTCGATGGGTTACAAACGGAATGACAAACTTAGTATACCACCATCATGCTATGGATGTGGGTATATAATAAACCTTTAAATTGCTTTCATAAAATTTGAAGGAGTTGAGATAGTATCAAAAACCTTTGGTCTACATAGTGGTGAAGGATACAATATTTATATATTTTACTTACTTGTTTTTTTTTTTTTGTAATAAAGTCAATATGTAAATTAAACATTTGGATATTATTGCCATTAAATTTGTGGAATTCTTGAGATATCTTTAAATATTCACAACATTCATATTTTTCTCAAAGATAAAACAAAACTTGTGTTCTTTATAAATCATAGATGAAGGGAATTCAATAGAAATGTATTAAAATTGTATTTTTTTGTCTCTTTATCGAACACAAAAAGACCAAAGTTCGCGTACCATTTAGCTTCAGAGTGAGAAATGTGATTTCTTATTCGAGAACAAATGAACCAGACTTGTCGTTAATGTTGAACAACAATTTTGCCAATATTTCGAGATGAAAACATAGGAAAATGAAAAAAAGAATACGAAATATATAACGTATATGTATATGTCTTTTCTTTGAATTCAATGTGATGTAATTCTTTTGTCTCTCTGTGCTTCGTATTACTGTTGAGCATTTTTAGATCTTACTAGAGTATTTTTAGAATTACAATATTGTGTAGGTAGGAGTTAAGAACAAGTATATACGGCCGTAAGTTCGGCCAGGCCGAAGCTTATGTACCCTCCACCATGGACTGCGTATAAACTTTTACTGAAGCCGATGGCAAGGTATCTTAAAACTTCCCAACAACGTAATATATACCACATAGTCCATACGTGGTATATATTAAACTACAACAGGGCCGATTAAATACGTATATAATTAAGTTTCCATAGAAATAACATTTTGACAAAACAAAATTTTGACAACATTTTCTATAGAAGACAATTTTGACAAAATTTTGTATAGAAATAAAATTTGGAAAAAATTTCTATAGAAATAAAATTTTGACAAAATTTTCTATAGAAATAACATTTTGACAAGTTTTCTATAAAAATAAAATTTTGGTAGAGTATTTTTGGCTCGAGTGGCAACCATGATTATGAACCGATATGGACCAATTTTTGTGTGATTGGGAATCGGCAATATATAACTATAAACCGATATGGACCAATTTTGGCATGGTTATTAGCGCCCTTATACTAACACCACGTTGCAAATTTCAACCGGATCGGATGAATTTTGCTCCTCCAAGAGGCTCCGGAGATCAAATCTGGGGAACGGTTTATATGGGGGCTATATATAATTATGGACCGATATGGACCAATTCTTCCATGGTTGTTAGATACCATATACTAACACCACGTACCAAATTTCAACCGGATCGGATGAATTTTGCTCCTCTAAGAGGCTCCGGAGGTCAAATCTGGGGATAGGCTTATATGGGGGCTATATATAATTATGGGTCGATGTGGACCAATTTTTGCGTGGTCATTAGAGCACATATACTAACACCATGCACCGAATTTCAGCCGAATCGAATGAAATTTGCTTCTCGTAGAGGCTCCGCAAGTCAAATCGGGGGATCGGTTTATATGGGGGCTATATATAATTATGAACCCATGTGGACCAATTTTTGCATGGTTGTTATATACCATATACTAACACCATGTACCAAATTTCAGCCGGAGCGGATGAAATTTGCTTCTCTTAGAGCAATCGCAAGCCAAATTTGGGGGTCCGTTTATATGGGAGCTATACGTAAAAGTGGACCGATATGGTCCAATTTTTACATGGTTGTTAGAGACCATATACTAACATCACGTACCAATTTTCAGCCGGATCAGATGAAATTTGCTTCTCTTAGAGCAATCGCAAGCCAAATTTGGGGGTCCGTTTATATGGGGGCTATACGTAAAAGTGGACCGATATGGCCCATTTTCAATACCATCCGACCTACATCAATAACAACTGCTTGTGCCAAGTTTCAAGTCGATAGCTTGTTTCGTTCGGAAGTTAGCGTGATTTCAACAGACGGACGGACGGACATGCTCAGATCGACTCAGAATTTCACCACGACCCAGAATATATATATATATACTTTATGGGGTCTTAGAGCAATATTTCGATGTGTTACAAACGGAATGACAAAGTTAATATACCCCCCATCCTATGGTGGAGGGTATAAAAAGCGATAGCTATTAAAAAAATAAAATAAAAATGATGATCGCTCGCACCGAGCGTTGAACTCGGAACCCTTTGTTTTCAAGTCAGAGGCTCTCCCTCTGTGCTACCCACGCTTGTTGGTTGATAGTGGAAGAGCTATTTTTGCAGCGACCTTGTAACATTTTCAACTGCAACCATGTTGGCTCAGTGAACATGGTTCTAAGATAAATAAAATTGTCCTCATCTAAAATGTTATTATATTGATTAAAAGAATTTTGTTTTTATCAAAAGGCAGTGGTTATAATCTAAAATGTTATGGTATTCGTCAAAAATATTTTTCTTACAGTTACAAGAACATGATCACAACCTTAAATATTTTGATCTTTATTAAAAAAACTTTTTTCGTCGTCGAAAAAACGACACCACTTGGGAAAAGAAAGCACAAAATTAACTTTATTTGTCTGTATTTATTTATAATCTAATTCATTCAATCATTCCATATTTACTTCGTGCCCATCAAATGTACAAACGCTGACATCATGTAACTGCAAATAAAAACAAGTAAGGAAAGTCTAAAGTCGGGCGGGGCCGACTATATTATACCCTGCACCACTTTGTAGATCTAAATTCGATACCATATCACATTACGTCAAATGTGTTGGGTGCTATATATAAAGGTTTGTCCCAAATACATACATTTAACTATCACTCGATCTGGACAGAATTTGATAGACTTCTACTAAATCAATAGACTCAAAATTTAAGTCGGCTAATGCACTAGGGTGGAACACAATGTTAGTAAAAAAATATGGGAAACGTTTAAATCTGAAGCAATTTAAGGGAAACTTCAAAAAATTTTATTTATGATTTATCGCTCGATATATATGTATTAGAAGTTTAGGAAAATTAAAGTCATTTTAACAGCTTTTCGACTAAGCAGTGGCGATTTTACAAGGGAAATGTTGGTATTTTGACCATTTTTGTCGAAATCAGAAAAACATATATATGAGAGCTATATCTAAATCTGAACCGATTTCAACCAAATTTGGCACGCATAGCTACAATGCTAATTCTACTCCCTGTGCAAAATTTCAACTAAATCGGAGCAAAAAATTGGCCTCTGTAGTCATATGAGTGTAAATCGGGCGAAAGATATATATGGGAGCTATATCTAAATCTGAACCGATTTCAACCAAATTTGGCACGCATAGCTACAATGCTAATTCTACTCCCTGTGCAAAATTTCAACTAAATCGGAGCAAAAAATTGGCCTCTGTGGTCATATGAGTGTAAATCGGGCGAAAGCTATATATGGGAGATATATCTAAATCTGAACCGATTTCAACCAAATTTGGCATGCATAGCTACAATGCTAATTCTACTCCCTGTGCAAAATTTCAACTAAATCGGAGCGAAAAATTGGCCTCTGTGGTCATATGAGTGTAAATCGGGCGAACGATATATATGGGAGCTATATCTAAATCTGAACCGATTTCAATAAAATTTGGCACACTAGACTACACTACTATCTGAACTCCTAGTGCAAAATTTCACCCAAATTGGGGTAAAACTCTGGCTTCTGGGACCGTATTAGTCCATATCGGGCGAAAGATATATATGGGAGCTATATCTAAATCTGAACCGATTTCTTCCAAAATCAATAGGTATCTATTCTGAGCCAAAACACATACTTGTGCCAAATTTGAAGTCGATTGGACTAAAACTACGACCTAGACTTTGATTACAAAAATGTGTTCACGGACAGACGGACAGACGGACATGGCTATATCGACTCAGGAGTCCACCCTGAGCATTTTTGCCAAAGACACCATGAGCAGGGTATAATAAATGATACCATATAGCAAAATTCAGAACAAAACCAGGTACATTTCAATTACACTCCCCAACATAATAGTATGGGAATATATTAAGTCGATCTAGTTTGTTGAAATCGAGCTAAATTCCATATGGGTCCATAATTATATAGAGCGCTCAAATAAACAAATCCCCACATTTTACTTTTTAAGCTTCATGGATAAGAAAATGTCATCTGATCCGGCTAAATTTTGCTACTAATCATGCAAAAAATTGGCCCCCACACTGAAAAACAGCATGGCCCATTCTAAAGATTTTGTCTTTACTCCAATGATTTATGATATTGATTCCGAGCCAAAGACTTTGTAGTCAAGATGCAAAAAACAAAAAGTTTGGAGACAATTTCATAGACTCATCTATATAGACTCATCTAAAGAGTGGTTAAAATTTCAAGGGCCGATGTTGATTTTGAATAAAACACAAACTATTTAGGAAATTATTGTAATTTTATTATGATATATTGGTATTACTCAATTATGTATGGAACAAAATATCGGCCAAATGGGCGCCGCGACCTCGGTGGCACACCTTCATCCGATGGTCCAAATTTTCGATGACGCTGAAGCATAATGGAGGTTCTATGCCGTTAATGTGCCGAATTATCTCATCCTTTAGCTCTTGAATTATTTCTGGCTTATCGACGTACACCTTTTCTTTCAAGTCCAACCAAAGAAAAAAGTCTAACGGTGTCAAATCACATGATCTTGGCGGCCAATTGACATCGCCATAACGTGAGATAACACGGCCATTGAATTTGTTGCGTAAAAGATCCATTGTTTCGTTAGCTGTGTGGCAAGTGGCACCGTCCTGCTGAAACCACATATCCTCCACATCCATATCTTCCAATTCGGGCCATAAAAAGTTCGTTATCATCTCACGATGGCGAACACCATTCACAGTAACTGCCTGACCGTCCTCGTTTTGGAAAAAATACGGCCCGATGATGCCGCCAGCCCATAAACCGTACCAAACAGTCACTCTTTGGGGTTGCATTGGTTTTTCGACAATCACTCTTGGATTCTCATTCGCCCAAATGCAGCAATTCTGTTTATTGACGAATCCACGAGGTGAAAATGTGCCTCATCACTGAAGATGATTTTCTTTGAAAATTGATCATCCACTGTTGCCATTTCTTGGAACTATTTAACACGTTGTTGGATTGTGTATCTCTCCATGGTTCAAATTGAATAAGTCTGAAATAGAGAAATGTCAAAAAAAAAAACAAGTATATACGGCCGTAAGTTCGGCCAGGCCGAATCTTATGTACCCTCCACCATGGATTGCGTAGGAACTTCTACTAAAGGCTGTCATCCACACTCGAATTACTTGGGTTGCGATAACACTTGCCGATGGCAAGGTATCGTAAAACTTTTTAACACTGTCTTCTAAATTGTAAGTTAGCCCATACGGGGTATATATTAAACAAAAAAAGGCCGATTAAATACGTATATAATCTAGTTTGACAAAATTTTCTATAGAAATGAAACCTTGACAAAATTTTCTATAGAAATAAAATTTTGACAAAATTTTCTATAGAAATAAAAATTTGACAAAATTTTCTATAGAAATAAAAACTTGACAAAATTTTCTATAGAAATAAAATGTTGACAAAATTTTCTATGGAAGTAAAACGTTGACAAAATTTTCTATAGCAATACAATTTTTACATAAATTTCTATAGAAATAAAATGTTGACAAAATTTTGTATAGAAATAAAATTTTGACAAAATTTTGTATAGAAATAAAATGTTGACAAAATTTTCTGCAGAAATAAATTTTTTACAAAAATTTTCTATAGAAATAAAATTTTGACAAACATTTCTATAGAAATAAACTTTTGACAAAACTTTCTATAGAATTAAAATTTTAACAAAACTTTCTATAGTAATAAAATTTGACAAAATTTTCTATGGAAATAAAGTTTTGGTAGATTACAAAATTTTCTATAGAAATAAAATTTTGACAAAATTTTCTATGGAAATAAAATTTTGACAAACATTTGTATAGAAATAATCTTTTGACAAAACTTTCTATAGAAATGAAATTTTGACGAAACTTTCTATAGTAATAAAATTTGACAAAATTTTCTATGGAAATAAAGTTTTGGTAGATTATTTTTGGCGATATGGACCAATTTCTGTGTAATAAGTCATCGGCTATATATAACTAAAGACCGATATGGACCAATTTTTACATGGCTGTTAGAGGCCATATATTGACAAAATGTACCAAATTTCAACCGTATCGGATGACTTTTGATCCTCCAAGAGGTTCCGGACGTCAAATCTGGGGACGGTTTATATGGGAACTATATATAATTATGGACCGATATGGACCAAGTTTTGCATGGTTGTTAGAGACCATATACTAACGCCATGTACCAAATTTCAACTGGATCGGATGAATTTTGCTCTTCCAAGAGGCTCCGGAGGTCAAATCTGGGGATCGGTTTATATGGGGGCTATATATAATTATGGACCGATATGGACCAATTTTTGCATGGTTATTAGAGTCCGTAAACTAACATCAGGTACCAAATTTCAACCGGATCGGATGAATTTTGCCCCTCCAAGAGGCTCCGGAGGTCAAATCTGGGGATCGGTTTATATGGGTGCTATATATAATTATGGACCGATATGGACCAATTTTTGCATGGTTGTTAAAAACCGTATAGTAAGACCACGTACTAAATTTCAACCGGATCGGATGAATTTTGCTCCTCCAAGAGGCTCCGGTGGTCAAATCTGGGGATCGGTTTATATGGGAGCTATATATAATTATGGACCGATATGGACCAATTTTTGCATGGTTTTTAGAGGCCGCATACTAACATCAGGTACCAAATTTCAACCGGATCGGATGAATTTTGCCCCTCCAAAAGTCTCCGGAGGTCAAATCTGGGGATCGGTTTATATGGGGGCTATATATAATTATGGACCGATATGGACCAATTTTTGCATGGTTGTTAGAGACCATATACTAACATCAGGTACCAAATTTCAATCGGATCGGATGAATTTTGCCTCTCCAAGAGGCTCCGGAGGTCAAATCTGGGGATCGGTTTATATGGGGGCTATATATAATTATGGACCGATATGGACCAATTTTTGCACGGTAGTTAAAAACCGTATACTAAGACCACGTACTAAATTTCAACCGGATCGGATGAATTTTGCTCCTCCAAGAGGCTCCGGTGGTCAAATCTGGGGATCGGTTTATATGGGGGCTATACGTAAACGTGGTCCGATATGGCCCATTTTCAATACCATCCGACCTACAACAATAACAACTACTTGTGCCAAGTTTCAAGTCGATAGCTTGTTTCGTTCGGAAGTTAGCGTGATTTCCACAGACGGACGGACAGCCGGACAGACGGACAGACGGACGGACGGACGGACATGCTTAGATCGACTCAGAATTTCACCACGACCCAGAATATATATATACTTTATGGGGTCTTAGAGCAATATTTCGATGTGTTACAAACGGAATGACAAAGTTAATATACCCCCATCCTATGGTGGAGGGTATAAAAATCTCAAAAAACTTCGGGTTTAGGTGGGGTTCACATTCAACATCGGCCCTTACAATTTAACCATCCTTTATATAGACCCATCTATATATACCGGTCCAGAACAGAATTGGTTTATATAGTTATTTAATACGCCTTTTTATACCCACCACCATAGAATGGTGACGGGGGTATAATAAGTTTATCATTCCGTTTGTAACACATCGAAACATCGATTTCCGACTATATAAAGTATTTATATTCTTGATCAGGGAGAAATTCTAAGACGATATAACCATGTCCGTCTGTCTGTTGCAATCACGCTACAGTCTTCAATAATGAAGCAATAGTGCTGAAATTTTGCACAAACTTGTCTTTTGTCTGCAGGCAGGTCAAGTTCGAAGATGGGCTATATCCGTCCAGGTTTTGATATAGTCCCCGTATGTGGGGTCTTGTAGAAACAGTCGTTTTTATCCAATTTACCTGAAATTGGAAATCTAGATGTATTGCAGGACCATAAAGTGGTGCGTCGAAAATGGTGAGTTCCGTCAATGTTTTAGTATAGCCCCCATATAGACCGATCTCCCGAAGATTTAACTTTTTGGAATTGTAGAAGCCGTAGTTTTTGTCCAATTTGCCTGAAATTGAAAATGTGGAGGTTTTTTATGAATATAAATAGGTGTGCTAGAAATGATTTTATTGTTTGAGATTCTATAAACCGTAGTTTTTATCCAATTTGCCTAAAATTTGAAATATAGAAGTATTTTAGGACCATAAAGAAGTGTGCCGAAAACGGAGAGTATCGGTCCATGCTTTAGTATAACCCCCATAAAAGAGATTTCCCGATTTAACTCCTTGGGTTGCTAAAAACTGTAGTTTTTTATCGATTTGCCTGAAATTGTAAATATATTAGTATTTGGACTCACGAAAACGTGTATCGGATTTAGTTTTTATCGGTCCATAGGGTAAGACCTCTAAAAAGACCGATTTGATTTCTTAGAGGTATGGAAGGCGCACTGATCATGTAAATTGTCTGACATGTAAGTTGTGTTACGATTTTAAAGGCGAGTGCTACTTGTTCAAAAAAAAACCAAAAAATGAAAAAAATAATTCCGATCTAGTAGTATTTGCGTAGAAAATTAAAAGTCAAGAGAAAAAAAAAGAAGGAAAAAAATCGACAGAGAAGAACAGGAACGTTAGACACCATTGAAAGAATAAGAAAAAAAAAACGATTTTGGTGTTGGACGCTGCAAACTGAATTTCTTTAAGAGATTAAGGGAAAAGAACACCAGGACTCTCGTAAATCCTGGACAAAAAAATATAACGATTTGGTGTGGAACGAAGACATCTTCTTCTATAGATTGAAGGAACGAGCGGCAATTCATAATCTAAACGAGACTATAATTTGTGGGATAATTCCGCTGTTGATAAAAATTTCAATCCCATCACTCACGCAAAAGCCATATTCAAATTTTTTTTTCAATGATGGATGCAGATAATTTGTAAAGTCTGATGGTAGCAAAGAAAATTGTATGAACTAATAAAATAATTATCTGCGTAAACCTATTGGATAATGTTTGGCTAATGAAAATGGAAGTCTCTAACTGTGAAGCAGAATACTAAGATCGCAAACTATCACTACGTCAATTTATGAATACCTTAGTATAGCCTCAATTTGCCGTATTTTCATAAACATTGATACATTTTAATCAACCTTATTTTAATCAACACACTTTTACCTTGATTGAGCTAAGCATTTTGGAGGCAAATTAATTTTCTTATATATTAGCATTATGATGGACCAGAATCCCAATCAACAGGCCTGTGGATAAGGAGGATGTCTGTCGGTAAGTTCCAATATTTCTGTTTTCCTTCCAAATTGTGATAGCTCAACATTTATTTTACATTAACAACATACTTAACTATAACTGTACTTAATTTCCATTCTTCACAAATAATTATTATTTAATTAATGCAAAAAAAAAAAAATAATTTGATTTCCACTAAATTGAATTGAACCTCTTATTAACTTTTTCAAAATACTATATTAGTTCATATATTTATCCTTTGCTTCACGAGTGTAAGACACTGTATAATCTATAATATATGTTACTTTAAATTTATAATGTCTTATTAAACATTGTCCAATTCTCGAAAGGTGATGAAGGCTAAGTAAAAGATATCCACTTTTGGGCTGACCATATCATCATAGATGTCAGCAAGGTGGGCGGGTACAGAATAGGGACAGCAAAATTACATCATATGCTACCCTAAAAATTTCACTGGTACATTCTATGCTATATTCTTTCACCTTTTTTTTTATACCCTCCACCATAGGATGGGGGGTATATTAACTTTGTCATTCCGTTTGTAACACATCGAAATATTGCTCTAAGACCCCATAAAGTATATATATTGTGGGTCGTGGTGAAATTCTGAGTCGATCTGAGCATGTCCGTCCGTCCGTCCGTCTGTTGAAATCACGATAACTTCCGAACGAAACAAGCTATCGACTTGAAACTTGGCACAAGTAGTTGTTATTGATGTAGGTCGGATGGTATTGCAAATGGGCCATATCCGTCCATTTTTACGTATAGCCCCCATATAAACGGACCCCCAAATTTGGCTTGCGAGGCCTCTAAGAGAAGCAAATTTCATCCGATCCGGCTGAAATTTGGTACATGGTGTTAGTATATGGTCTCTAACAACCATGCAAAAATTGGTTCACATCGGTCCATAATTATATATAGCCCCCATATAAACCGATCCCCCGATTTGGCTTGCGAGGCCTCTAAGTGAAGCAAATTTCATCCGATCCAGCTGAAATTTGGTACATAGTGTTAGTATATGGTCTCTAACAACCATGCAAAAACTGGTCCACATCGGTCCATACTTATATATAGCCCCCATATAAACCGATCCCCCGATTTGGCTTGCGAGGCCTCTAAGAGAAGCAAATTACATCCGATCCGGCTGAAATTTGGTACATGGTGTTAGTATATGGTCTCTACCAACCATGCAAAAATTAGTCCACATCGGTCCATAATTATATATAGCCCCCATATAAACCGATCCCCAGATTTGGCTTGTGGAGCCTCTAAGAGAAGCATATTTCATCCGATCCGGCTGAAATTTGGTACATGGTCTTGGTTATGGTCTTTAACAATCATGCAAAAATTGGTCCACATCGGTTCATAATTATATATAGCCCCCATATAAACCGATCCCCAGATTTGACCTCCGGAGCCCCTTGGAAGAGCAAAATTCATCCGATTCGGTTGAAATTTGGTACGTGATGTTAGTATATGGTATCCAACAACCATGCAGGAATTGGTTCATATCAGTCCATAATTATATATAGGACCCATATAAACCGATCCCCAGACTTGATCTCCGGTGCCTCTTGGAGAAGCAAAATTTACCCGATCTGGTTGAAATTTTGTACGTGGTAGTAGTATATGATATTTAACAACCATGCCAAAAGTCGTCCATATCAGTCCATAATCACATATAGCCCCCATATAAATCGATCCCGAGATTTGGTTTTGGAGCCTCTTGGAGGAGCAAATTTCATCCGAGTCAGTTGAAATTTGGTACATTGTGCTAGTATATGGCCTCGGTCTATAGTTATATATAGCCCTCAGATCCATATCAATAATTGTATATAGCCCCCATATAAGCGACCCCCATATTTCAATTCTGG
Source organism: Haematobia irritans (assembly GCF_050003625.1). Lineage (NCBI taxonomy): Eukaryota > Metazoa > Arthropoda > Insecta > Diptera > Muscidae > Haematobia > Haematobia irritans. Next base: position 87,849,210 of record NC_134399.1, on the reverse strand, counting down.
CTCCCTACGTACCGTGCAAAAGTCCATATCGATTCGTAATTATTTGTAGACTTACCTACACATACTTTTTTTGTCTAATGTATACCACGTATGGACTAACTCACAATTTAGGAAACGATTTAAAATACCACAACCCAAGTAATTCGATTGTGGATGACAGTCTTTCGTAGAAGTTTCTACGCAATCCATGGTGGAGGGTACATAAGATTCGGCCTGGCCGAACTTACGGCCGTATATACTTGTTCATAGCTACCTTAAAAAAAAAATCTTTTATGTTGACTAATCATATCTTCTCTCTGATGGACAAGAACTGAGCACGGCCAGGGCCACAAGGTAGCCAAGTCCAAACGAGAAAGGAACCTTTCGGTAGATCGTCACAGACACTGAATGTAAAATGTCCAGATTTTACTTCTCGTAATCATTTAAAAAACAAGTAAGTAAAGTCTAAAGTCGGGCGGGGCCGACTATATTATACCCTTCACCCCTATGCAGGACAAAATTTGTGTTACCATCTCAACTACTTCACATTTGCTGGAAGCTATATAAAGGAGACAATTTTTTTACTTCTACAAAATCTCTAGAATTAAAATATAAGTCGGCTAACGCCATCCAGTTAATTGGAGGCAACTTCCATTGAAAATGGGTCTAAAATTTGTAACAGTCTACCATATTTCCCCAACTCTGGTGTACGTATATATGGGAGCTATATATAATCTGAACCGATTTTGACTACATTTGACATGTATAGTTAGCACAATTTGGCACAATTACCGATACTACTAAACGTATACCTTGTGCGAAATTTGAATCAAATCACGGCAAACCCCTGGATTTTGAGGCCATATAAGTTCAAATCGGACAATAGATATATATGGGAGCTATATCTAAATCTGAATCGATGTTGACCATATTTGGCACATACAATAGTATCGTTAAAAGTACCGCTTGTGCAAAATTTGAAGTAAGTCAGGGCAAAACTGGCTTTTGAGACCATATAAGTCCAAATCGGGCGAAAGATATATATGTGAGCTATATCTAAATCTGAATCGATTTTAACAAAATTTGACACACTTAACGATACTATTAAACGTACCCCTTGTGCAAAATTTGAAGCAAATCACGGCAAAACTCTGGCTTTTGTGGCCATATAAGTTCAAATCGGACGAAAGATATATATGGGAGCTATGTTTAAATTTGAACCGATTTCAATCAAATTTACCAAGCATTGGTAGAATGTCACTTCTACCCTCTGTGCAAAATTTCACCAAGATCGGTAGTAAACTTTGGCCTCTGTGGTCATATGAGTCTAAATCGGACGAAAGATATATATGGGAGCTATATCTAAATCTGAACCGATTTGGCTGATATTTTGCAAGATTTTCGAGATTCATAAAATAGTTGGATGTACGGTATTTCAAGAAAATCGGTTGATAAACACGCTAACTATGACCAAATCGGGGATAAATATATATGGCAACTATATCTAAATCTGAACCGATTTTTGCCAAAACCAATAGCGATTGTCTCTGTCCCAAGAAACGGCCCTATGCCAAATTTGAGGACGATCGGACTGAAATTGCGAGCTGTACTTTGTTCACAAAATTACATATACAGACAGACGGACGGACAGACAGACAGACAGACAGACAGACGGACATCGCTAAATCGACTCAGAATTTTATTCTAAGACGATCGGTATACTAAAAGATGGGTCTATGACCACTATTTCTTGGCGTTACATACAAATGCACAAACTTATTATACCCTGTACCACAGTAGTGGTGAAGGGTATAATGAAGATGAAAATCTGCAGATTTTAGATATCAAATCAAGGCGTTATTTCATTATTTTCTTGCACACTTACAAGAGATGTTTATGATTCCTCTAAAACTCAAACAAAAACAGGTCTCATAAATCCAGAATCTGATATAGTCTTAGGTAAGTATAATCTTTAAATTTATCTTCGGAAAGTGTACTGGTCGAACTGCTCTGCTTGGGAGAATATCTGTCATCAAACCCCCCTGAAATTTCAAAGGAAACTATCATATTTGATTCATGGTGGTGGGTATTTAAAATTCGGCCCGGCCGAACTTACTGCTGTATATACTTGTTTTGTCTAACAGAGACCCGATATGGTCCAACGTTCAATTTACAAGTGTTACCGCAACCCAAGCAATTCGGTTGTGAATGACAGCCTTTAGTAGATCTTTCTACGCAATCCATTCGATTCGGCCGGACCGAATGTACGACTGTATATACCAAATAAGTCGTTATTCAGTACCTAGGAAAAAATCTAATTTTATTACATTTTACAATAGTCGTTTTCGCCTACTGTACATTACACAGCATTTTTTTTTTGAGCTAAAGGAATCCTTATAGAATTGTTTTGTGATTATGTTCGCAGTTTCTCCTTTTAAAATATTTCCTTATTTGTTGTCACATTTGTTGTAGTTGTTTTAAGGGTCTTAATGTGTGTTTCCTTTTGTTCTGGCACAGTGTAATTACCTAAATGTTTTTCAATGTTTTTGTTACTGTTGTACTCCTATTTAGTTTACAATACAAACAAACGCACACCACTGTCTGTACACATTAGCATGGTGTTTACATTTATATGTATGTTAATTGTCACCAGTTGAAAATTAAAGAGACTTAAAAACCCTATATACTATTGGAATATTAAAGTTGTTGTGAACTCATTATACCCTGTGCTATAGCTGTGTGCGTGACAATATCGTTTAAAAATACCTCTAGATTTCTAATTTCAGGTAAATTGGATAAAAACTGCGGATTCTATAAGCCCAAGAAGTAAAATCGGGAGATCGGTCTATATGGGGCCTATACCAAAACAAGGGCCGATTGGAACACCCCTTTATGGTCCGAAAATACCTCCAGATTTCCAATTTCAGGCAAATTGGATAAAAGCTACGGTTTCTATAAGCCCAAGGCCCCAAATCGGGAGGTCGGTTTATATGGGGACTATATCAAAACCTGGACCGATACAGTCCATCTTCGAACTTGATTTGAACTGCCTACAGACGAAAGGCGTGTTTGTGCAAAATTTCAGCACGATTGCTTCATTTTTGAAGACTGTAGCGTGATTACAACAGACCGACAGCCAGCCAGACAGACAGACGGACATGGTAATATCGTCCTAGAATTTCTCCCTGATCAAGAATATATATACTTTATATAGTCGGAAATCGATATTTTGATGCGTTACAAACGGAATGACAAAAGTATGAATATTATACCCCCGTCACCGTTCTATGGTGGTGGGTATAAAAATATTTGCTAGTAGTTAAATTTTATTATTATACCTTCCACCATAGGATGGGGGGTCTATTAACTTTGTCATTCCGTTTGTAACATATCGAAATATTTCTCTAAGACCCCATAAAGTATATATATTCTGGGTCTTGGTGAAATTCTGAGTCGATCTAAGCATGTCCGTCCGTCCGTTTGTTGAAATCACGCTAACTTCCAAAGGAAACAAACTATCGAATTGAAACTTGGCACAAGTAGTTGCTATTGATGAAGGTCGGATGGTATTGCAAATGGGTCATACGGTCCACTTTAAGTATAGCCCCCATATAAACAGACCCTCAGATTTGGCTTGCGTAGCCTCTATGAGAAGCATATTTCATCCGATACGGCTGAAATTTGGTACATGATGTTTGTATATGGTCTCTAACAACCATGCAAAAATTGGTCCATATCGGTCAATAATTATATATAGCCCCCATATAAACCGATCCCCAGATTTGGCTTGCGGAACCTCAAAGAGAAACAAATTTCATCCGATTTTGCTGAAATCTGGTAAATGATGTTGGTATATGGTCTTTAACAACCATAAAAAAAATTGGTTCACATCGGTTCATAATTTTATATAGCCCCCATATAAACCGGTCCCCAGATTTGGCTTGCGGAGCCTCAAAGAGAAGCAAATTTCATCCGATCCGGCTGAAATATGGTACATGGTGTTGGTATATGGTCTCTAATAACCACGCAAAAATTGGTCCACATCGGTTCATAATTTTATATAGCCCCCATAGCCCCCCGTTCGCCTAATTTGACCTGCGGAGCCTCTTGGAGGAGCAAAATTCATCCGATCCGGTTCAAATGTGGTGTTAGTATACGGTCTCTAACATCCATGCAAAAATTAGTCCACATCGGTTCACAATTATATATAGCCCCCATATAAACCGTTCTCCAGGTTTGATCTCCGGAGCCTCTTGGAGGAACAAAATTCATTCGATCCGGTTTAAATTTGGAACGTGGTGTTAGTATATGGCCGCTAACAACCATACCAAAATTGGTCCATATCGGTCTATGGTTATATATAGCCGATATCTAATTTTGTGAAAATTTTATTTCTATAGAAAATTTTGTTAAAATTTTATTTCTATAGACAATTTTGTCAAAATTTTATTTCTATAGAAAATTTTGTCAAAATTTTATTTCTATAGAAAACTTTGTCAAACTGAATTATATACGTATTTAATATGTCTTTTTCGATTTAATATATACCACGTATGTACTTACTTACAATTTAGAAGACGGTGTTAGGAGGTTTTAAGATACTTTGTGGGTCCCTGAGTCGATATAACCATGTCCGTCTGTCCGTCCGTCCGTCCGTCTGTCTGTGAACACATTTTTGTGATCAAAGTCTAGGTCGCAATTTAAGTCTAATCGCCTTCAAATTTGGCACATGTGCCTAATTGGGGTCAGAATAGAAACCTATTGATTTTGAAAGAAATCGGTTCAGATTTAGATATAGCTCCCATATATATCTTTCGCTCGATATGCACTAATATGGATCCAGCAGCCAGAGTTTTATACCGATTTGCTTGAAATTTTGTACACACATAACACCTTGTCGTATAGTCAAGTGTGCAAAATTTGATTGAAATCGGTTCAGATTTAGATATAGCTCCCATATATATCTTTCGTCCGATATGGACTTATATGGCCCCAGAAGCCAGATTTTTGGCCGAATTTGGTTGAAATTTTGCGCTAGTAGTACAATTAGCAGTATAGTCAAGTGTGCAAAATTTGATTGAAATCGGTTTAGATTTAGATATAGCTCCCATATATATCTTTCGCCTGATATGGACTAATATGGTCCTAAAAGCCAGAGTTTTGGACCAATTTGGTTGAAATTTTGCACAGGGAGTAGATTTAACATTGTAGCTATGCGTGTCAAATTTGGTTGAAATCGATTCAGATTTAGATATAGCTCCCATATATATCTTTCGCCCGATATGCACTTATATGGACCCAGAAGCCAGAGTTTTATCACGATTAGCTTGAAATTTTGCGCAAGGAGTACAATTGGTAGTATAGTCATGTGTGCCAAATTTGATTGAAATCGGTTCAGATTTAGATATAGCTTCCATATATATGTTTCGCCCGATATGGACTTATATGGCCCCAGAAGCCAGAGTTTTGGCCCAATTTGGTTGAAATTTTGCACTAGGATTACAATTAGTAATATAGTCATGTATGCCAAATTTGATCTACAAAGTGGTGCAGGGTATAATATAGTCGGCCCCGCCCGACTTTAGACTTTCCTTACTTGTTATTTATTCGTTTTTTATTTGATTTTTGGTCGAACTTTTGTTTGAATTATATAAATATTTATAACGACCTCGAGCTTCAAGAAACATTAATTTATAATAGTTTTATATTGTTTATGATTTTTAATGCATTCTAACGCTTGTTTGAATATTTTCAAAAATTATCGATTTTTCTATAATGGATTTAGCATTTTTGTGGCAAAATTTGAATAATTTTTACCATTTTATTTATCTTATGCTATGGTCACACTGGGTAAATATTTGACAGAAATCAAAAAAGAATCCGTTGCCACAGCTAAACCAGAAAACATATTTAGCTCATATTGGATATATAACAACATAGTAGGATTATTTTCCAAAAATCGTATCAAAATATTTGGAAAATGGTTCTGGAAAAATGTTTGACACTCATTTTGGTCAAATATTTGCCTAGTCTGACCATAGCCTTACTCTTTTTTTAAACTATTTGAAAAAAGAAAACAAAAATTACGCATTAAAATATGAAAAAACTGAAGTAAAAAACTTCCTGTGTAGTTAATATAATTAACTTCTTTGTGAGGACATTTTTGGAAGTGCTTTTAAAGTTGTGCCTTTAAAACAAATCCCATTTTTTTTGCTGGGAAAAGTGTGGAACTACTTTAAGTTGCTTTATTATATATTATTTTGATGTCTATTTTTTTATTCTTTTTTATGAAATAAAACAATAATTGAACCTATAATTTCAGTCTATAAATTTTTAGCTAGGGGGGCTATAACCCCCTAGGAAAATTGTCTAGCTACGCTAATGCACATAAGTTCAATATGAACTAAATCAAACGAAGATTTTCGTACGATTCCCAAAAATAGTAAGAATAAACTACTGTATGGTTAAAATGGTGATGATTTGGTGCCAATGATTTTTCTTCTTTACATTTTGTTCATTTTTTCTTCTATGAGATGATGTGATTTCGTGAACTGCAGTTAAAAAGTACAACAGGCATTACATTTTTCTGGCTTTAACAACGCTTTGTGGAAATCTCAAAATGTGGTGTAAAATTTAGTTAAATTTTCGTGCGAGGTAGTTCATTCTTCCTATAAAACAGTTCATTTTTTCTTCGGTGTGTGATTTTTAATGTATTCTAACGCTTGTCGGAACCGTTTGACTTTATATATTTAAAACAACTTGCAACTTTTCTGGAATGGATTTAGAATTTTGTGCAAAAATTTGTTCATATCGATCCGTAATTATATAGCCACCAAGTAAACCGATTTCCAGATAATGCATAGTTTTACTAGAATTAACTAATTTTCGATGACTATAATACATTAAAAATTTCCTTCAGTTTTCTATTGAGGTTATAATTACTTATGCATTTTTGCATTTTATCTTGTTGGTACATTTGTTTTTTGGTGTTGCTTCTTTTTATGAAAAGTTTCTATGTTGAATTGGTCCCAAACATTATTTTGTAATTATTTTAGTATATAGTACAGATGGTTTTTCTCTGCTTCGGGTACATGGACTCATTTTTAGTGCTTACATTTTATTTTAATATTTTGTTGTCTCCTCTTAATTTGGCCTACAGTCACAATCAGAAGACCTGCAATTTGAAATGTATTCTGTAGAAAGAAACAACGAAAGCAACAGCAACATCAAAACAATAGTAATAATATAGTAAGTGAATACAATGGGCGAGCAATGGAAAAGTGTGTCATTAAGGAATTGTTATGACATCAAAGGAAAACTATGATCCCAAACTCAAAGAAGGACATGAGAAATGGTATATACACTTGGTATCTCTATATTCATGTCATCATCACATTTTGACATAATTAAACCTCTACTTAGGGGAATCTATACACTGTGGATGTAGGTTTCCCTGCGGATGTTTTCTTATTGAAAGGAATTTTATTTGTTAAGGTAAATATTTTTTGATTATGACATTTCTTTGAATACCAAACAATGTAATGAGGTCATATTATTGGGAATTATTATTAGAAAACGAATAGTAAGAGAGATTTTTGATGATTGACATATTATAAAGCAAACTGTGTTACATTTTTATGAAAATTACATCGCAGCTGATTGTGCTCCATAACGACTGTCGATAGACAAACTTCTATCACTATGAATAAGGCCTAACGGCTTAATAAATTTTCGCAATTTTAAAGACTCTGTCAACAAATTGGTTTCTGTTTTAGTAGAACACAGAAAAAATTCGTTGTTAAAGTGGTGTACAAATTAACTTATTTATTTCATTTAATTTTCGTTTCTTTTTAAAAATTTTAAGAAATTTTCTCCAGCCAAACGAACATTTTCTTTATTCCAAGTACGTCTCAGAAATGTTATGTACTAATCGTGGGTATAAATTTCAACAAGTAAGGAAAGTCGAAAGTCGGGCGGTGCCGACTATATTATACCCTGCATCACTTTGTAGATCGAAATTTTCGATACCATATCACATCCGTCAAATGTGTTGGGGGCTATAAGTAAAGGTTTGTCCCAAATACATACATTTAAATATCACTCGATCTGGACAGAATTTGATAGACTGATAACAGATTGGCCTCTGGGGCCATAGGAGTGTAGATCGGCAGAAAGATATGTATGGAAGGTATATGTAAATCTGAACCGATTTTAACAAAATTTGTCGCACATAACAGTATCATTAAACGTAACCTTTGTGCAAAATTTCAAGCAACTCACGGCAAAACTCTCGCTTTTGGGGCCATATAAGTGCAAATCGGGCGAAAGATATATATGGGAGCTATATCTAAATCTGAACTGATTTCAACCAAATTTACCAAGCCTTGGGAGAATGTAAATTCTACTCTCTGTGCAATATTTAACGAAAATCGGTAGTAAACTTTGGGTTCTGTGGTCATATGAGTGTAAATCGGGTAATATATATATATGGGAGCTATATCTAAATCTGAACCGATTTGGCTGATATTTTGCAAGTTTTTCGAGACTCATAAAATATTTGGATGTACGGAATTTGGGGAAGACCGGTTGATACACACGCCAATTATGACCAGATTGGTGAAAAATATATATGGCAGCTATATCTAAATCTGAACCAAAATCAGTATGGATCGTCTTTGAGCCGAAACAGGACCCTATACCCAATTTTAGGACAATCGGACTAAATCTGCGAGATGTACTTTGCACACAAAAATACATCAACAGACAGACAGACGAACAGACGGACATGGCTAAATCGACTCAGAATTTAATTCTAAGCCGATCCGTATACTAAAAGGTTGGTCTATGATTACTCCTTCTTGGCGTTACATACAAATGCACAAACTTATTATACCATGTACCACAGTAGTGGTGAAGGGTATAATAATTATACAAATAAATTCAATTTTTCATCATTTCAATAGTGGGTTTGAAATTCTACAGAAATTTTAAAGTCGTTGTGGCATCCGATTTTCTGGCACGTTAATACAATAAATTCGAGATTATAATAGAATTCAAATAAAAATTGTTATCTTAATTGTTATCTTGCTTACGAATAGCTTTTGACAGTTTGGCGGCTCGGAACCAATACTTTGACATTGTATGTCCACAAAGACCTGTGTCGAATTTGGTTTATGTCGATTCATATTTAAGTAAAGCACACCGATCTCCGTTTTGGAATTCGTGGGCAATTAGACTTCTACACGGACGAAAAAGACTGTTTTTCATATGTTTGGGTATAAAAATTTTATGTTTGGAAGTAAAATTTTTTAACACAATATTTTTAAGTGCAAGCATATAATGTTCATAAACTAGCATAACATGTTTGGAACATATATGTTAATATGTTAGAACATATTATGTTTGGGATATAAAATGTTTGTAAATATAATATGCTTAGATGCAAACATATAATAATTTTGAAATAGTCTATAAAAATATATATGTTTAGAAAGAGAGACCTAGAGAGTATGCTGCAAGTTAAATAATGAAAGTAACCAATTGTCGCCTTAAAAATATATCCACAAAAAGAAAATTTCATTAAAATTTTGTACTACCTGTGTATGCCCTAAGGTGAAACATAATATGTTTGAACATTACAAACAATATTTTGTTTGGACCAATCCTGAAAATATATATGCTTGAAGCTAAATGTGTTTGGCGTATATGTTACAGAAGCGATTTTTTTTTGAGGGTGTAGATAAAAAGTTCAATTATGCAACACTTTGAATTTCTCAACTACTCGAATCTCTTACGACCTTTCGCTTGTTTAGTCGTACATTTAAATTTGCGAGTTAGTTTTCTTGGTTAGAACCTACACGGATGAAAAATACTGTTTTTCATATGTTTAGGTGTAGGTTAGGTTGCTGCCCGATGTATCAGGCTCACTTAGACTATTCAGTCCATTGTGATACCACATTGGTGAACTTCTCTCTTATCACTTAGTGCTGCCCTATTCTATGTTAAGCTCAATGACAAGGGACCTTCTTTTTATAGCCGAGTCCGAACGGCGTTCCACATTGCAGTGAAACCACTTAGAGAAGCTTTGTAACCCTCAGAAATGTCACCAGCATTACTGAGGTGGGATAATCCACCGCTGAAAAACTTTTTGGTGTTCGGTCGAAACAGGAATTGAACCCACGACCTTGTGTATGCAAGGCGGGCATGCTAACCATTGCACCACGGTGGCTGTTTGGGTGTAAAAATTATATGTTTGGAAGTCAAATTTTTTTAAAACAATATTTTTAAGTGCAAGCATATAATGTTCATAAACTAGCATAACATGTTTGGATCATATATGTTAATATGTTAGAACATATTATGTTTGGGATATAAAATTTTTGTAAATATAGTATGCTTGGATGCAAACATATATTAATGTAGAAATAGCCTATAAATATATATGTGTTGAAAGTGTATGAACGAGAGAGTATGCTGCAAGTAATAGAATGAAAGTAACCAATTGGCGTCTTAAAAATATATATACACAAAGAAAATTTCAATAAAAATGTATAATATGTTTGAATAATACTAACAATATTTTGTTTGGACCAATCCTGAAAATATATAGGCTTGCAGTGGAATGTGTTTGGGGTATATATTACAGAAGCGAGTTTTTTTTTTTTTTTTTTGAGGGCGTAATGATTAAATCATAATTGCATTAATTCTATATAAACCAATGAAAAATTCAAGCTAGATTTCTTTATGTACAATTTATAAGACAACGTTAAGAAGCTTTTACATCGAAAAAAATATTGTCGTGAGGCCAAAGATTTCATGTCCTTAAAATACGAATACAAATTTTGCTTAGCATAAAAGACGCATTTCTCAAATATAAAGTTTTTTCTTTGTCCAAAAGTCGATAAACTTTTCAATGAAGTCGTATTGTAATTATAATTAAGTGATTTGACTTAAAATGGGTATCATAACAAGAAAGAAAAATTTTTTAGTGTAAGGTCAACTTGACTTTAAAAATTCAGAAAAAATCTTTAAAATGAATGAAATTGTCTTTAAATTTGTTGTCTTTTTGCATCTTGACTACAAAGCAAATAATCGTTCAGATATATGACATGTTTTATACCCTCCACCATAGGATTGGGGGTATATTAACTTTGTCATTCCGTTTGTAACACATCGAAATATTGATCTAAGCTCCCATAAAGTATATATTCTGGATCGTGGTGAAATTCTGAGTCGATCTGAGCATCCGTCCGTCCGTCTGTTGAAATCACGCTAACTTCCGAACAAAACAAGCTATGGACTTGAAACTTGGCACAAGTAGTTGTTATTGATGTAGGTCAGATGGTATTGCAAATGGGCCATATCGGTCCACTTTGACGTATAGCGCCCATATAAACGGACCCCCATGTTTGGCTTGCGGAGCCTCAAAGAGAAGCAAATTTCATCCGATCCGGCTGAAATTTTGTACATGGTGTTAATATAGGGTCTCTAATGACCATGCAAAAATTGGTTCGCATCGGTCCATAATTATATGTAGCCCACATATAAACCGATCCCCGGATTTGGATTGCGGAGCCTCTACGAGAAGCAACTTTCATCCGATCCGGCTGAAATTTGGTACATGGTGTTAATATATGGGCTCTAACAACCATGCAAAAATTGGTCCACATCGGTCTATAGTTACATATATAGCCCTCATATAAAGCGATCCCCAGATTTGACCTCCGGAGCCCCTTGGAAGAGCAAAATTCACCTGATCCGGTTGAAATTTGGTACGTGGTGTTAGTATATGGTCTCTAACAATCATGCAAAAATTGGTCCATATTGGTCCATAATTATATGTAGCCCCCCTTTTAACCGATCCCTAGATTTGACCTCCGGAGCTCTTGGAGGAACAAAATTCATCCGATCCGGTTGAAATTTGGTACGTGGTGAAATTTGGTACATTGCGCTAGTATATGGCCGCTAACAACCATGCCAAAATTGGTCTATTTCGATCTATAGTTATAAATAGCCGATCGCCAAAAATAATCTACCAAAATTTTATTTCTGTAGCAAATTTTGTCAAAATGTTATTACTATACAAAATTTTGTCAACGTTTTATTTTTATAGAAAATTTTGTCAAAATGTTATTCCTATAGAAAAATTTGTCAAAATTTTATTACTATACAAAATTTTGTCAAGATTTTATATCTATAGAAAATTTTGTCAAAATTTTATTGCTATAGAAAGATTTGTCAAAATTTTATTTCTATAGAAATTTTGTCAAAATTTTATTTTTGTAGAAAATTTTGTCAAAATTTTATTTCTATAGAAAATTTTGTCATTACTATACAAAATTTTATTACTATACAAAATTTTGTCAAGATAATATATACCCCGTATATCTATAGAAAATGTTGTCAAAATTTTATTGCTATAGAAAGTTTTGTCAAAATTTTATTTCTATAGAAAATTTTGTCAACATTTTATTTCTTTAGAAAATATTGTCAAAATTTTATTTCTATAGAAAATTTTGTGAAACTAAATTATATACGTATTTAATCGGCTTTTTTTATTTTTGGTTAATATATACCCCGTATGGATTAACTAACAATTGAGAAGACGGTGTGAAGAAGTTTTAAGATACCTTGCCATCGGCAAGTGTTACCGCAACCCAAGTATTTCGATTGTGGATGACTGTCTTTAGTATAAGTTTCTATGCAATCCATGGTGGAGGGTACATAAGATTCGGCCTGGCCGAACTTACGGCCGGATATACTTGATTTCAAGTTCGTCTTTAGTATAGTGTAAATTCCGCGTACCAAAATTTAGTTTGCATTTGGTCAATATTTTTTCAGTGTAGATATCATGAGATATAATTAGGCGTGGCCAGATGTAATCCCGGTAGACCTCAATGCCTGTTGTACTTATTATTTAAGGACCAGTTGAATAATTAAAATGGCCACAAATCATGTATATTAACACCGTAATAAATTATCATCAACGCCTACATCACCGCCATAAAATACTTTTCGCGTGCAATTTAAATTTAATTAAATTTACAATATTTTAAATTCCCTCAAATTTATCGGCTAAAAGTGAAAAATATATAAATAGCGAAGTACTCATATGGAAAACTTCAACAAGAAGACCAACACTCAATTTTTAAGGAATGACTGAGGAGTGTCCTTACCATATCAACAACAACTACCAATCCATTAAAATTGTGAATATTAAACGAACAGAACAAAACGCAAGGGAACATTTAATGACAACAATATAGCATTCATATGAAGTCAAAATGTCTATCTGTCAAGTAGTATCATCAGTCCGTCACGCAGTCAGTCAACTATTCACCTAGTGTATATATCAAGTTAGTTTGCCAGTCAGTTACTTTGTCATAATCATATATTGAAGACTTCACACCCACACGTTATCGTATGAATGAAAGAACAAGCGAACACCTTCACATAAAAAATGAATGAAAGAATATTGCAGTGCACACACAACACACACACACTCATACCCATTGCTAAATTATGGATTTGGGATATCTGGAAATAAAAACTGAATGCAACTACACAGAAAAAAGTGTATACATCAAAGACAAAGTGTATATATATTTTATAGCAAGAATGAACTACCTCGTGCGAAAATTGAACTAAATAATACTCCACATTTTGAGATTTTCACAAAGCGTTGTTAAAACCAGGAAAATTTAATGACCTCTTGTACCTTTTAATTGCAGTTCACGAAATGACGTCTTCTCGTTGAACTAAAACTAAAACTAAAGAATAAAATCATTGGCGCCAAATCATGGTCATTTTATCCATAGAGTTGTTCATTCTTACTATTTTTGGGAATCATACGACAATTTTCTTTTGCGTTAGTTCATATTGAACTAACGTGTATGGTCATTGAACTTTTAGTTTAGTTCATAAAATGTTTGAGACATTCTTAACAAAAGGTAAATTTCATTGGGCTGTCGAAAATTTCGAAGAAAATAATAAAATTTAATAAATTTTTGCAATAAGAATAAGTTAAATTTAGCGTTAGTTTAACTACGGAAATTTTTTTCTGTGTACAAAGAAAACAAGTATATAAACAATATAAACAAATGTATACATCAGTATGTTCGGCCGGACCGAATCTTAAATAGAATATTATAATAGTTTCCTTTGAAAACGACTCTTCGTAGGATTACTTAAAATACTGGGATTACTTAAAATATATAAAATTTCAGGTGGATTTTATAAAGCACTAGCTATACCTCGTCCGCTTCCCTGCGCTACGATATCGCTCTTACCTCGACCTAAATATTTGGTTATATTTTGCGCAATATAATTCAACCATATTCTTCGCAGAATTCTAGTCCTTTCAAAAAAGGCCAAATGGTCTGTAACTTTGCCCGAAATAATAATCAAGAGGGAAATAACTTATTAATAAAATTCATCATGACGTTTATTTTCAGGAGGATTCAAATTTGGCGAACACAAAAAAAAATAGTTCAATGATTTTTGCGGTATATGTGTTACAAAGAAGAAGACAAATCGCCTACAGCGTTAAACATTTTTTATAAAGCGGTGGATAACCTATTTTCAGTACTAGTGATTTTTGTAATCTCCTTCAAGAGTGACACAGCCTTATAAAATTTGGGTTTGATGAATTTTAATATAGAATAGCCAGCACTCATTCACTTCACATTATTTCGTGGCAGGAGAAGGAAAGGGGGAAGATTCAAGATTTAAAGGTACCGGGAATTTACAATAAATTTACATGAATTTACAATAAATCCAAAATAGTTTTCTCAATATATTTAACGATAAGTCATGTTGGAATGACGACTCACGATTCATTCTCCTCCATTCCTACGAAATGACTGAAATAAAACAAGTGTATACGGCTGTAAGATCGGCCAGGCCGAATTACTTGGGTTGCGGTAACGCTTGCCGATGGCCAGAATTGAAATTTGGGGGTCTCTTATATGAGGGCTATATAAATTATAAACTTGATATGGACCAATTTTTGTGTGATTGGGGATCGATTTATGTGAGGGCTATATATAACTATGGACCTAGTTCAGGTGGATTTTATAAAGCACTAGCTATACCTCGTCCGCTTCGCTGCGCTACGATATCGCTCTTACCTCGACCTAAATATTTGGTTATATTTTGCGCAATATAATTCAACCATATTCTTCGCAGAATATTAGTCCTTTCAAAAAAGGCCAAATGGTCTGTAACTGTGTCCGAAATAATAATCAAGAGGGAAATAACTTATTAATAAAATTCATCATGACGTTTATTTTCAGGAGGATTCAAATTTGGCGAACACAAAAAAAAATAGTTCAATGATTTTTGCGGTATATGTGTTACAAAGAAGAAGACAAATCGCCTACAGCGTTAAACATTTTTTATAAAGCGGTGGATAACCTATTTTCAGTACTAGTGATTTTTGTAATCTCCTTCAAAAGTGACACAGCCTTATAAAATTTGGGTTTGATGAATTTTAATATAGAATAGCCAGCACTCATTCACTTCACATTATTTCGTGGCAGGAGAAGGGAAGGGGGAAGATTCATCCCAACAATGATGTTCAGCATTTTCGTCTTCCATACTTTCAATTTCAGTATAATATAAGGAAAGATTTAAAGGTACCGGGAATTTACAATAAATTTACATGAATTTACAATAAATCCAAAATAGTTTTCTCAATATATTTAACGATAAGTCATGATGGAATGACGACTCACGATTCATTCTCCTCTATTCCTACGAAATGACTGAAATAAAACAAGTGTATACGGCTATAAGATCGGCCAGGCCGAATTACTTGGGTTGCGGTAACGCTTGCCGATGGCAAGGTATCTTAAAACCTCCTAACACCGTCTTCTAAATTGTAAGTAAATCCATACATGGTATATATTAAATTAAACAAGTATAAACGGCCAGGCCGAATCTTATGTACCCTCCACCATGGATTACGTAGAAACTTCTACGAAAGACTGTCCTCCCCAATCGAATTACTTGGGTTGTGGTCAGAGATGGTCTGTATCAAACTGTTTTAGGTTTGCGACTGTCGCAAAGTTGTAAACGTCGTAAACGTCACATACGCGTCGTAAATGTAGAAAAAGTAACAAAAGTCGCAAACTGAAAATACTTTAGTCGTGTCAGCTAGGCAGCGAATTCAATGATATCCTAGACGATGGTATGTGCGAAGAAGTTTCAATTCTTAGGAATGTTCACAATTTTCGGTTTTAGTCCCCACATTTTCCCTATTGCCTTTTGCATGAGTTCAGGGTAACCGTGGATTTTCTCGTCCTTTCTTAGCTTTAAGTTCAGTCTCCACACTCACCAACGGGAATTTCGATACCACCTAAGAAAATAGGCTTGATCATGGGAAAACTTTCACAAATTTCGGCAGAAACTCACAGCGAATGCTGTCACACTAAATTAAAAAATGTTCAGGATTTCTTCTATTCAAAATCTGGTTTTCTACAGCAGGTTTACGACTTTTGCGACATACGTATTATACCGTCGCAAATGTATGTCGCAAAAGTCACAGTTTGTGACAGGCCAACCCTGGTTGTGGTATCTTAAAACTTCTTAACATCGTTTTCTAAATTATGAGTTAGTCCATACGTGGTATATATTAGACAAAAAAGGTATGTTTAGGTTAGTCTACAAATAATTACGAATCGATATGGACTTTTGCACGGTACGTAGAGAGCCAGAATTGAAATATGTGGGTCGCTTATATGAGGGCTATATAAATTATGAACTTGATATGGACCAATTTTTGTGTGATTGGGGATCGATTTATATAACTATGGACCTAGTTAGGCATGGTTGTTAACTGCCATATACTAGCACAATGTACCAAATTTCAACTGACTCGGATGAAAGTTGCTCCTCCAAGAGGTTGCAAAATCAAATCTCGGGATCGGTTTATATGGGGGGCTATATATGATTATGGACCGATATGGACCACCTTTGGCATGGTTGTTAAATATCATATACTACCACCACGTACCAAATTTCAACCAGATCGGATGCTTCTCCAAAAGGCATCGGTGGTCAAATCTGGGGGGCTATATATAATTATGGACCGATATGAACCAATTCCTGCATGGTTCTTGGATACCATATACTAACATCACGTACCAAATTTCAACCGAATCGGATGAATTTTGGTCTTCCAAGAGGCTCCGGAGATCAAATCTGGTGATCGGTTTATATGGGGGCTATATATAATTATGGACCGATGTAGACCAATTTTGCATGGTAATTAGAGATCATATACTAACACCATGTACCAAATTTCAGCCGGATCGGATGAAATTTGTTTCTCTTAGAGGCTCCGCAAGCCAAATCGGGGGATCGGTTTATATCGGGGCTCTATATAATTATTGACCGATGTGGACCAATTTTGGCATAGTTGTTAGAGACCACATACTTGCACCACGTACCAAATTTCAGCCGTATCGGATGAAATTTTCTTCTCTTGGAGGCTCCGCAAGCCAAATCGGGGATCGGTTTATATGGGGGCTATATATAATTATGGGTCGATGTGGACCAATTTTTGGATGGTTGTTAGAGACCATATACCAACACCATGTTGGTATATGGTCGGATCGGATGAAATATGCTTTTCTTGGAGGCTCCGCAATCCAATTTTGGGGGCTATATATAATTATGGGTCGATGTGGACCAATTTTTGGATGGTTGTTAGAGACCATATACCAACACCATGTTGGTATATGGTCGGATCGGATGAAATATGCTTTTCTTAGAGGCTCCGCAATCCAATTTTGGGGATCGTATATATAATTATGGACCGATAAGGACGAATTTTCGCATGGTTATGAGAGACCATATAACACCGTGTATAAAATTTCAACCGGATCGGATGAATTTTGTTCCTCCGTCGGTTTATATGGGGGCTATACGTAAAAGTGGACCGATATGGCCCATTCGCAATACCATCGGACCTACATCAATAACAACTACATGCCAAGTTTCAAGTCGATAGCTTGTTTCGTTCGGAAGTTAGCGTGATTTCAACAGACGGACCGACGGACTTGCTTAGATTGACTCAGAATTTCACCACGACCCGGAATATATATGCTTTACGGGGCCTTAGAGCAATATTTCGATGTGCTACAAACGAAATGGCAAAGTTTATATACCCCATCCTATGGTGGAGGGTATAACAAGTAAGAAAGTTCTAAATTCGGACGGTGCCGATGTTATACCCTTCACCACTTTGTTGACCAAAATGTTTGATACCATCTCAAATGCTTCCAATTTGTTGGTAGCCGTATGGATGTTTATATTCGGAAATACATATATTTAAATCTGGATTTTGAATATACCTTCAAAACTTCCTCTAAAGGGTAATACGGTAAAAATTTGGTCAATATAAATTTGACGTATTTCTTTCAATTTTGCATTTAAAAAACCTGAACACCCCTCATTTTGAAGGTGTGTGTGTGTAGAATGTTGCTCCTATTTTGATTTTGGAATTCACTCTTCAGTTGTCAAAATGCCGTCCAAGCAAGAAGAGCAGCATATCAAAATTTTGCTCGCGCATCGCGAAAATCCGAGCTACTCGCACGCAAAGCTGGCAAAATCGCTAAAAGTTGCCAAATCAACCGTTACAAATGTAATTAAAGTGTTTGGGGAACGTTTGTCGACAGCCAGGAAGTCTGGATCGGGAGGAAATCGAAAACCGGATGCCGCTGAGACGACAAAGAGAGTTGCCGGTAGTTTCAAGCGAAACCCTAACCTCTCTCTCCGAGATGCCGCAAATAAGCTGGGTGTATCGTCTACAACCGTGCATCGAGCCGGACTATCGACTTACAAGAAGGTAGTGACTCCTAATCGCGATGATAAACAAAATACGACGGCCAAAGCGCGATCCCCGACGATGCTGACGAAGTTTGACTGCGTGGTAATGGACGACGAAACCTACGTCAAAGCCGACTACAAGCAGCTTCCGGGACAGGAGTTTTATACGGCAAAAGGAAGGGGAAAGGTAGCAGATATTTTCAAGCACATAAAACTGTCAAAGTTCGCAAAGAAATATCTGGTTTGGCAAGCCATCTGTACCTGTGGCTTGAAAAGCAGCATTTTCATAGCTTCCGGGACTGTCAGCCAAGAAATTTACGTGAAAGAGTGTTTGAATAAACGTCTGCTGCCTTTCCTGAAGAAACACGGTTGTTCCGTACTGTTTTGGCCGGATTTGGCATCTTGCCATTACGGCAAAAAGGCCACGGAGTGGTACGCCGCCAACAACGTGCAGGTGGTTCCCAAGGACAAGAACCCTCCCAACACGCCAGAGCTCCGCCCAATAGAGAACTACTGGGCTATTGTCAAGCGGAACCTAAAGAAGACCAAAAAACTGCTAAGGACGAGCAGCAGTTCAAGGCAAACTGGCTTTCTGCGGCGAAGAAGGTGGACAAGGTGGCTGTACAAAATCTGAAGGCAGGTGTCAAGCGTGAGGCCCGGCAATTCGGATATGGAAAAGCGAAAGCCTAACTGAATATTTTTCCTGAATTTTATACTAATTGAACTTGAAAATGAAATTTAATTTGATTTTTTAAATAAACGATTTCACCGATTTACACGCATTTTCCCTTGACCAAATTTTGACCCTATCAACCTTTAATAGCATCCAATCATAAGAAATATCCCTTGTGACCCATGTCAGTTAGCTTAACATAAAATTAAGCAGCTCGCATTAATAGGAGGGAAGTTCACCACCTATGATATCACAATTGGCTGAATAGTCTAAGTGAGCATAAAATATAGGGATGGGCCGAACATTTAAAACTTCGAACGATTTTGAAAACTTCTAGCAATATTTAAAGCCATCTACGTGAATGAAATTTAACGTCTTAAAAGAATCTCTTTCCCCGAGCCAGTGCAACATGTGCTAGGTTTGTAGTAAAAGCCACATTGTATAATTTCCAATACATTTGTGGTAAAACAAAAAACAGAGGGAAACTATTCACACCCTGTTCCTCCTACTCAACACAAACCGTAAACAAAGACCATGTGTTGCAGTTAGAAACGTTTCAACTCAACAAAAAACGACGAAAAGTGAACAAGAGACCCAAGAATATGGAATTAGGAAAAAAATCCGATATTTTGTACTCATTTGTCATCCGTGGAGACAAACCCAGGCAGGCATGTCTTAGCATATGTTCCTAGAACAAATGTGTCCAATCACTATCTGGGTTGGTGTCAGTACTTCAAAAACTAAAAAAAAATCCTAACTATTCACCATTTTCTAGTCACATACTCGAGATTCTACCGACCAACGGACCATTTCCTACATCAATGCTTTGTATACGTGTGTGTATTGGATATCCTTTGCATAAGGTCTTTAAACAAAAGTGCATGGAATGCATTGATACCTCCTACACAAGACATAAAGCACGTACACAAACACACTCAAGTAGAGGTGTACACGTGAGCAATCGTTTACTCACGAACACTTGCGACGGACATTTTTTACTCAAACACGATATTGTCGGTAGGACTCGCAATCACGAAATGAAAATCCCTACTCAAGCTGACTCACGCACGAAAACCTTTGAAAGACTACATAACACTCACACACACTCACGAGTGAAATATTTTTATTCACGTATACATCAGATATAAATCTTTTGGTTCATGAAAGCTCATAATGGGCTAGTCATTGTCAGATCTGGAATATTCTAAGTAATTTACCTGGTGAACCTAATTGAAAAAGTGAGAATGACTAAAATCGAGGGCATTGTAAAAATCGCAGCGTCGGAGGTATGACTGAAATCGTAAGCGAATTTAACTCGTGAGCGTCATTATATTCGTTTCCGAATTTTTTTCAAGTACACACGAAACCGCTCAAAGACTAACACCAACGCACACTCATGAGTGAAACATTTTTATTCACGTATACTAACGATCAGATGAAGGCCCTAACAAGTATATACGGCCGTAAGTTCGGCCAGGCCGAATCTTATGTACCCTCCACCATGGATTGCGTAGAAACTTCTACGAAAGACTGTCATCCATCGAATCGAATTAATTGGGTTGTGATATCTTAAAACTTCTTAACATCGTTTTCTAAATTGTGAGTTAGTCCATACGTGGTATATATTAGAAAAAAAAGGTATGTATAGGTAAGTCTACAAATAATTACGAATCGATATGGACTTTTTGCACGGTACGTAGAGAGCTAGAATTGAAATATGGGGTCGCTTATATGTGGGCTATATACAATTATGAACTTGATATAGACCAATTTTTGTGTGATTGGGGATCTATTTATCTGAGGGCTATTATAACTATAGACCGATATGGACCTAGTTAGGCATGGTTGTTATTGGCCATATACTAGCACAATGTAACAAATTTCAACTGACTCGGATGAAATTTGCTCCTCCAAGTGGCTCCAAAATCAAATCTCGGGATCGGTTTATATGGGGGCTATACATGATAATGGACTGATATGGACCACTTTTGGCATGGATGTTAAATATCATGTACTAAATTCACATACCAAATTTCAACCGAATCGGATGAATTTTGCTCTTCCAAGGGGCTCGGGAGGTCAAATCTGTGGATCGGTTTATATGGGGGCTATATATAATTATGGACCGATTTTGACCAATTTTTGCATGGGTGTTTGAGGCCATATATTAACACCACATACCAAATTTCAACCGAATCGTTTGAATTTTGCTCTTCCACGAGGCTCCGGAGGTCAAATCTGGGGATCGGTTTATATGGGGGCTGTATATAATTATGGACCGATGTGGACCAATTTTTGCATGGTTTCTAGAGACCATATACGAACACCATGTACCAAATTTCAGCCGGATCGGATGAAATTTGTTTCTCTTAAAGGCTCTGAAAGCCAAATCGGGAGATAGGTTTATATGGGGGCTATATATAATTACGGACCGATGTAGACCAAGTTTTGCATGGTTGTTAGAGACTATATACTAACACCATGTACCAAATTTCAGCCGGATCGGATGAAATTTGCTTCTCTTAGAGGGTCTGAAAGCTAAATTTGGGGGTCCGTTTATATGGGGGCTATACGTAAAAGTGGGGCGATATGGCCCATTTGCAATACCATCCGACCTACATTAATAACAACTACTTGTGCCAAGTTTCAAGTTGATAGCTTGTTTCGTTCGGAAGTTAGCGTGATTTCAACATATATATATATATATATATATATATATATATATATATATATATATATATATATATATATATATATATATATATATATATATATATATATATATATATATATATATATATATATATATATATATATATATATATATATATATATATATATATATATATATATATATATATATATATATATATATATACATATATATATATATATATATATATATATATAGTGCTAGTGCTCCAGTGTATCAACATTTTTAATTGTCTTATAATTTATTGATTTCTATACTCCAAGACCTGTCCTAAAGTGTAAATTTTCCCAGCCAATGACAAACCCATGTTAAAGTAACCGAACTGTGACTGGACCATACACACCAGGGACTAACCCTGTTCCGGTCCTGGGGTTGATCCATTTTCCGTCGGGATTTGAAATTTTCTTTTTCAGAGTGCTACGAAAATAATGGGTTAGTCTTTGTCAATCCTGAAATATTCTACCTTGTGAACCTAATTGAAAAATGATCATGACCAAAATCGAGAGTACATTGACGGACAGG
Organism: Haematobia irritans; assembly: GCF_050003625.1. Classification (NCBI taxonomy): domain Eukaryota; kingdom Metazoa; phylum Arthropoda; class Insecta; order Diptera; family Muscidae; genus Haematobia; species Haematobia irritans. Next base: position 87,826,492 of record NC_134399.1, on the reverse strand, counting down.
TTGTGTTCGTGACTCACGCTCATACATGAAATTTTAAAAGTTAATCATGCTTATGCCCACTTATCCTGTTGTCTTCATTTCGCCAGTCACGGCAATTTCGTGCCACGTGCACACCACTACGCCCAAGTAAAGACCACCATGTCAATGGAGCAATTCGCCCCATCATATCCACAGCCACACACGTACACAAACACAGATACATTCGCTCCCTCCTATATGTATGAGCTTAGAGTCATTTGGTGCTTTCATTATTATTCCGTATGCATAATATTACAATATGATAGTACTAAAGCTGCACTATACTTAGTGTGTGATACTTACGTATGTCTCTATATCAAGTCCCGATCTATAGCATATTCACTACACTGTCATAAATGTATGGTATTTTTGTGTGTATGCGTGTAATAAGTATGTGTTATACGGTTATGTTTAAAATATTGAAATTACCCAATGAGAATAGAATCTACAAAAATAGTGAAACTTTTTCAATCACTAAAACTGGAAAATCATATTGACAGATGAGATCTATGTCGACATCGGTGATCAACAAGCACCTAAAAGTTATTATTGAAGCCTAAAAGTTATTATTGATCAGCAACTTGTGATTGTTGGGTTCCCTCTTCAACCCAATATTTTGAAAGTGAGTTTTTATACCCATCACCACAGAATGGTGATGAGAAATTTGTCATTCGATTTGTAACACTTCGGCATATCGATTGCCGACTACATAAATTTAAGACAATATAACCATGTCCAACTGGCCATCTGTCTGTCTGTAGTAATCACACCTCTAGCCTCTAATAATAGAGCAATCGCAGATCAATTTCGAAGATGGGCTACATCGGTTTGGGTTTTTATATAGCCCACATATATTCCTTATATAAACCCGATTTGATTTCTTCAGGTTCAACACAGCGCAATTTCTATCCGATTTGCTAGAAATTGGAAATCTAGAGGTAGTTTAGGCCCATATTTTTCCATCTTTTGATATAGCCCACATATAGACCGATCTCCTGATTTGACTTCTTGGGCATCTAGACACCTCATTATACCCTGCGCCATACTGTAGAACATCTTGAATTTCAAGCAAATCTGATAAAAAAATAACTTATAACTTATAATAACTTGAAATTCAAGATGTAGTGGTATACTAGGTCCACAAAGAGGTGAGCCGAATATAGTGTTTGGCGTTTTAGTATAGCCTCCATATAGATCGATTTCCCGATTTGATATCTTGGGCTTCTAGATACCGAAATGTTTATCCGATTTGCCTGAAATGAGAAACTCACATGTATTCAGGATACTCAAATAATATAGGTTCATGTATTGGTATAGCCCCATATAGACCGATCTCCAAATTTGACTTCTTGAGTGAGAATATAGAAGTATTTTAAATCCACAAAGAGGTGAGCCGACTATGGTGTGTAGCGGTCCATGTTTTGGTATATTCCCCATATAGACCGATTTACTTGACCTTCAAGACACCGCAATTTTTGTCAGATTTGTCTGAAATTGAAAATATGGGGGTACTTTAGGTACCACAAGAACATGTGTTGAATTTGGTTGATGTCGATCCAAGTTATTATCAAAGCTCTCATATAGACTCATTTACCGATTTGATTTCCTGAGCTTTAGGACAATGCAATTTTTCTCAAATTTGCCTGAAATTCGAAATCTAGACGTAAATCTAGAGGTATGCTAGAGCCATAATAAATATGTCAAATTGGGTCTATATTGGTAGGGGTTTTATATTCCTTGTATAGGAATATAATATATCAGAAAAAAGCGTCGCCAAACAAGTAGTGTAAATGTTCTTTTTTGAACCGGACGTGGTGAAAAATTGGAGCAGAATCGATGATGGGCTTGTCCTAGGACGAATGTCTGCCATTTCAATATCCGTTGCACTGAATTTGCATCACATATTAAGGTGTAATCCAAATACAGTGTTTTGGATGTGAATTAATAAATTTTGTGATATTTTGCCAAATGAATAATTTCTATAATTTTCTATATTTTTTTATGATTTTTAATGCATTGCAACGCTTGCCGGAAATGTTTGGTTTAAAAAATTTTTAATTTTTTTTCGACAAAAATTAAATAATTTGTACCACTTTGTTAATTCTTACTCTGTTTTTAACCTATTTGAAACAACACAAAAGTTACAATTTTATGAAAAAGCGTGTTATAAAAACTTCCTGTGTAGTTAAAATAAAGAACATTTTTGGGAGGACATTTTTGGAAGTTCTTTTAAAGATATGCCTTTAAAAGACCTTCCATTTTTTTTTTTGCGGAGACGCTATTTGGTTTAAATTCAACATTTGAATTTTCGAAAATTAAATGTCGCAAAAAATGATATGTTGCAGAAAAATTAAAAAAAAAAAAAAAAAAAAAAAAACAAGAGGATCCTGATGAGGAATATGGTAATTCCGAAACGTGCGCCATCCAACCATCTTTCAGTCTATAGGAATTTGCCCAAATAAATTTGACAAATATTCTTTTCCTCTGTTGGTTAAGCTACACTTTAGTTTAGTCAATGTATGGTTTTAAGCTGAAATAAAAAAACAAGAACAATGCTTAAATAACAAAAAACGAAGGGAAAAAGAAGAGGAAGCACGTTCAAAATAAACCCAGCCAACTGCACTCAAATCGATGATTTGACAATGGCATAGGAAAAGAGATATGTTTGTTTCGAATTTATTTCGGCATAAGACGGCTATCATGCAAAACCTTTTTTCGGAAGGTTCAAGTGCGGTTCATTGTTGGGTTTAATGAACTGCCTGAATTTTTTCTGATAATTGGTTGATAGTTTTGCTGCAAGTAGAGGATGCTGATGAGGAATGTGGTAATTCCGAAACGTGCGTCCATCCAACCATCTTGCAGTCTATAGGGCTTTGCCCAAATAAATTTGACAAACATTATTTTCCTCTGTTTAGTCAATGTATGGTTTTAAGCTGAAATAAAAATACACAGAATCACAGAAATAATCAGCAAAAATAATCAACAGAAATAAAATTTTAACAAAATTTTCTAAAAATAAAATGTTGACAAAATTTTCTATAGAAATAACATTTTTGTAGATTATTTTTGGCTCGAGTGGCAACCATGATTATGAACCGATATTGACCAATTTTTGCGTGATTGGGGATCGGCTATATAACTATAGACCGATATTTTACCAATTTTGGTATGAATGTTAGCGGCCATATACTAACACCACCTTCCAAATTTGAACCGGATCGGATGAATTTTGCTCCTCCAAGAGGCTCCGGAGTTCAAATCTGGAGAACGGTTTATATGTGGGCTATATATAGTTATGGACTGATATGGACCAATTCTCGCACCATATACTAACACCATGTTCCAAATTTCAACCGGATCGGATGAAATTTGCTTCTCTTTGAGGATCCGCAACCCAAATCGGGGGATCGGTTTATATGGGGGCTATATATAATTATGGACCGATGTGGACCAATTTTTGCATGGTTGTTAGATACCATATGCCAACACCATGTACCAAATTTCAGCCGGATCGGATGAAATATGTTTCTCTTAGAAGCGCCGCAAGCCAAATCTGAGGGTCAGTAACGTAAAAGTGGACCGATATGGCCCATATGCAATATCATTCGACCTACATCAATAAAAACTACTTGTGCCAAGTTTCAAGTCGATAGCTTGTTTCGATCGGAAGTTGGCGTGATTTCAACAGACGGACGAACATGCTCAGATCGACTCATAATTTCATCGCGATCCAGAATATATATACTTTATGGGGACTTAGAGCAATATTTCGATGTGTTACAAACGGAATGACGAAGTTAATATACCCCATCCTATTGCGGAGGGTATACAATTTATAAAAAATAAAAAGGAGAAATTGGTGAATTTTGTTTTTTTTTTTTTAATTTCTTAATTCAAATGAACTTCCAAGCAAAACTTCTAAAGCAATACAAAGGATCAAAAAATGGAATACTTCCATCGTAGGAGAAGTCCATGTAAACTTCATTGGAGAGTATCCAAGTTTGCACGAGTTATGGATCACAGATTGGGGATCCAAACCAATTTGATGAAAGCTCGTTTTTTGCTGGGTTTAGCAAGCACAGATTTTTGAGAACAAGTCTTTTCCTATTACATATAGTTTTATATGTAACCTTAGTTCATTTCTTATATATCTAAATTAATTATTTATTTTATATTTATACTTATAAATAAAGCTATCGCATCGTCGTAGGTCTTAAGCTTGTGCCATTCCTTGTGATTTTAAATATGTTTATTGATAATTTGTTGGCATTTTCTCCTTTGTAGATTTTGTCAAGTTTTATTAATTTATTTTAGTTTACATATCAATAACACAATGATTATAATAACATTGTAGTTCTAATACTGAATAATATTTAAGATAATTTTACAATTATTAATCGAGCTTCATGGACAGATTTAGATTAAGGAACATGATTAATAGAGTCATTGAAAATAAAATGCCAGATATAAATCTATACACGCCTGGACTGTACATGTTTCGATTCGGGCGAATGAATCTTTCCACAGCCTTTAGTACAGATCTGGCTGGGAGAGATAACTCAATTTTGGGCTCTTTATGCTAACTCCTTATGGAGAAAATATTTGGGAATTTTCCTCTTACAAATTGAATCATCTTTTCTCCCACTGTATATCATCTTTTCATATAACTACAAGTCCCTTAATCTTATTATACCCTCCATCATTGGATGGGGGTATATTAACTTTGTCATTCCATTTGTAACACATCGAAATATTGCTCTAAGACCCCATAAAGTATATATATTCTGGGTCGTGGTGAAATTCTGAGTCGATCTAAGCATGTCCGTCCGTCCGTCTGTTGAAATCACGCTAACTTCCGAACGAAACAAGCTATCGACTTGAAACTTGGCACAAGTGGTTGCTATCGATGTAGGTCGGATGGTGTTGAAAATGGGCCATATCGGTCAACTTTTACGTATAGCCCCCATATAAAGGGACCCTCAGATTTGGCTTGTGGAGCCTAAAAGAGAAGCAAATTTCATCCGATCCGCCTGAAATTTGGTACATGGTATTGGTATATGGTCTCTAACAACCATGCAAAAATTGGTCCACATCGGTCCATAATTATATATAGCCTCCATATAAACCGATCCCCAGATTTGGCTTGCGGAGCCTAAAACAGAAGCAAATTTCATCCGATCCGGCTGAAATTTGGTACATGGTGTTGGTATATGGTCTCTAACAACCATGCAAAAACTGGTCCACATCGGTTCATAATTATATATAGCCCCCATATAAACCGATACCCAGATTTGGTTTGCGGAGCCTCAAAGAGAAGAAAATTTCATCCGATCCGGCTGAAATTTGGTACATGATGTTGGTATAGGGTCTCTAACAACCATGCAAAAATTGGTCCACATCGGTCCATAATTATATATAGCCCCCATATAAACCGATCCCCCGATTTGGCTTGCGAGGCCTCTAAGAGAAGCAAATTTCATCCGATCCGGCTGAAATTTCGTACATGATGTTGGTATATGGTCTCTAACAACCATGCCAAAAGTGGTCCATATCGGTCCTTAATTATATATAGCCCCCATATAAACCGATCCCCAGATTTGGCTTGCGGAGCCTCAAAGAGAAGCAAATTTCATCCGATCCGCCTGAAATTTGGTACATGATATTGGTATATGGTCTCTAACAACCATGCAAAAATTGGTCCACATCGGATCATAATTATATATAGCCCCCATATAAACCGTTCCACAGATTTGGCTTGCGAAGTCTCCAAGAGAAGCAAATTTCATCCAATCGGGTTGTAATTTGGAACATGGTGTTAGTATATGACCTTTAACAACCGTGCCAGAATTGGTCCATATCGGTCCATAATTATATATATCCCCCATATAAAACATTCTCCAGATTTGACCTCCGGAGCCTCTTGGAGGAGCAAAATTCATCCGATCCGGTTCAAATTAGAAACGTGGTGTTAGTATATGGTCGCTAACAACCATACCAAAATTGGTCCAATCACACAAATATTGGTCCATATCGGTTCGTAATCATAGTTGCCACTAGAGCCAAAAATAATCTACCAAAATTTTATTTCTATGGAAAATTTTGTCAAAATTTTATTTCTATTGAAAATGTTGTTCAAATTTTATTCGGTTCATAATCATGGTTGCCACTCGAGCCAAAAATAATCTACCAAGATTTTATTTCTATAGAAAATTTTTTCAAAATTTTATTTCTGTAGACAATTTTGTCAAAATTGTTATTTCTATAGAAAATTTTGTGAAAATTTTATTTCTATGTTGTTAAAATTTTATTTGTATAGAAAATTTTGTCAAAATGTTATGTCTACTTTGTCAAACTGAATTATATACGTATTGGATCGATCTTTTTTGATTTAATATATACCACGTATGGACTTACATACAATTTAGAAGATGGTGTTAGGAGGTTTTAAGATACCTTGCCATCGGCAAGCGTTACTGCAACTTAAGTAATTCGATTGTGGATGGCAGTGTTTAGAAGAAGTTTCTACGCAATCCATGATGGAGGGTACATAAGCTTCGGCCTGGCCGAACTTACGGCCGTATATACTTGTTTTTATTTCGTTTTGTTACACAGTAATGCAACAACACGAAATTTATTTTTAGAAAGCTAATTTGTTTGAATTCACCTAAGTGGTGAACAAGCGAACAATGCTTTTTGTTTCTACAGTCAACAACAACAACATGTGACAACTTACAGAAAGTGGTTTCAAGGAGACAACAACAATTCTAACGCGTACATTAGTAGTTATTACATTTCATGTTAGCCTGATACCGAAACAGGCCATTAACGTCCAAATGAATTAATTTTACAATTATTAATCGAGCTTTATGACAGATTTAGATTAAGGAACATGATTAATAGAGTCATTGAAAAGAAAACGCCAGATACAAATCTAAACACGCCTGGACTGTACATGTTTCGATTCGGGCGAATGAATCTTTCCACAGCCTTTAGCCAATACAACAAGATTATATAATCTTGTTGTATTGGTATTAAATACCAATTCAATAAATAAATAAATAAAAATATGTTCCTCAGGGGCCATTTGGAATTTTCTTCATTCAGGCGTATATTTGCATTTGTAGGTTTCGTCTATAGCAAACCAAATATTAAACATAAATGCACCCAGTGAATTTTGTTCTATAAACAATGGAAGCTATGGAGACCAAGTCAACAAAAGAAATGACGGCTTTAATGTAAAAGCGAACCCATAATGACCTTACTTTTAAAGACCATACTTTAGATAAGAGACTTCAAAAGGGTTTACGTAATAATTGTTATTTAAAAAGGAAATTGCTTTAAATATTAAGAGAAAAATAAATTTACTCTATTTATTTGAAATTTAAAATGCCGTTTTTCATTGACGTTCTGAAAATTTAAATATCTTCAAATAGATCGTTCTCTGGGTATAGATTACATTTTTTACCTCACGTATAGTCACGTGCAATAAGACATACAATTTTCACGTTTCATATTCGATATCCTCCCACACGTTTTATATGTTCCTCCTCGTTCATACAAATAATAATATATTACAAATTTCACACAAATGGTAACGCATATTTAGTCCCATATTTATAATGTACAAATGCATCCCATAAATGCAACTACGAGTTTTTTGCAGACCTTTCGAGACACAATTCTAATATGAAACCATCGTGCTCTATGGTGGAGAGATAGGGGGAATGTACCGCATAAACATACACCATGCAATTATTTTTCTTGATTAATCACATTCAAAATATCTGCAGGCGTTTCCGGCATTTGAAAATGAAATATGCATTATGGGGACACTATGACAGTTGAACATTCCCTATCTAAGGAGGGTTGTATTATAGAAAAAGGGCTCGGCAAAAAAAAATTATAATATTGTGAATATTTTTATTAAGGAAAACAAAACTTTGTGTTACGTTTTGACCAACCTAGTCACAATAATGAGGCCGTTTGCCATTGTCTTCAAAATATTATATTGTATAAAGAAGGGGAAATTTTTTTGTAATACTGAAATAAAATACGTATTATACGCTGAAAAAATATTTACGTGGTATTAAATATTATCCAACCTAAAATTAGGGATGCACAGTTTACACAATATTAAGGACAAATTTCTTTAAACTAATGGAATTTATTTAAAATAAAGTTTTTAAGCTTATACCTTTCACCGCTACTGTGGTACAGGGTGTAATAAGTTTGTTCATTTGTATGTAACGCCCATAAGGAGTAGTCATAGACCCATCTTTTAGAATATCGATCGGCTTAAAATTCTGAGTCGATTTAGCGGTGTCCGTCTGTTCATGTATTTTTGTGTGCAACGTACAGCTCGCAGTTTAGGTCCGATCGTCCTCCAATTTAGTCGTTTTTCGGCTTAAAAACGATAGGTTCAGATTTAGATATAGTTTCCCTATATATTTATAACCGGTCTGGTCATAACTGACGTATGTATTTATCATCCGATATTTCAAATTTCGTATATTCAAATGTTTTGTGTGTCGATTTAGCGATCCATTCGTCCGGCTGTCCGTCCGTCTGTGGAAATCACGCTTACTTTCGAACGAAACATGCTATCGACTTGAAACTTGGCACAAGTAGTTATTATTGATGTAGGTCAGATGGTTTCGCAAATGGGCCATATTGGACCACTTTTACGTATAGCCCCTATATAAACGGACCCTCAGATTTGGCTTGCCGAGCCCCTTAGAGAAGCAAATTTCATGCGATTCTGTTGAAATTTGGTACATGGTGTTAGTATATGGTCTCTAGCATTCACGCTAAAATTGGTCCATATAGGCCCATAATTATATATAGCCCCCATATAAACCAATCCCCAAATTTTGCTTGCGGATCCTCTTGGAGGAGCAAATTTTATCCAATCCGGAAATTTGGTACGTGGTGTTGATATATAGCCTGTAATACCCATGCAAAAATTGATCCAAATCGGTCCATAATTAAAGCGTTGCCAAAAAAGTAGTGAAAATATTCTTCTTGGATCCGGAAGTGGTGCAAATTTGGCGCAGAAGCGATGATTTTAACATGAGCTCGTCATAGGACGGATGTCCACCATTTCAACAGCCGTTGCAGTGAATTTGCATCACTTCTTTAGGTGTGATGCGAATCCAGTGATTTGAATGTGAATAAAGAAAGTTTGTGATATTTTGACGAATAAATAATTTAAAAAATTTTTTTTATGATTTTTAATGCATTATAACGCTTGTCTGGAACGTTTGAAATCAAATATTTTCAAAAATTCGCAATTTTTTTAGAAAGGATTTAGCATTTTTTCGTCAAAATTTAAATAATTTGCACTATTTTATTAATTTTTAATATGTTTTTAACCCATTTGAAACAATAAAGTTTTAAATTTCTTATTAGAAATATGAAAAAAGCGAGTTATAAAAAGTTGACTCGAATGAACTTCCTGTGCAGTTAAAATAAAGAACATCTTTAGGAGGTAATTTTTGGAAGTGCTTTTAAAGTTGTGCCTTAAGAAGAACTTCCAAAATTTTTTTGCTGGATATGTATCGCCTCTATTTAACCCTCCAATGAGTAAGAAGCTAAGTATGGTTTGAAAGTATGGTGGTTATGCGACTCACAGAGTTATTATCCTGTGAAGGGAATGATATATTCTGGAAAACTGCCAGACCAACAACGGGAGATAAACCAAGGGCATAACGTAGTGCTGGATCTTGTGGAAAAATATTTAGATGCTGGCCGTACTATATACGTGGATAATTTCTTTACCACTCTTGACTTGGCGCGTATTTTGTTACGGAGGAAGAACGCATATGTTGGTACAGTGCGCTACAATAAAACATGTGCCCGTGAACAACTATATAACCTCATATCCAAGGATACGCAATGCGATGGAAGCATTCGATGTCAGGGTAAGAAAAACATCTTCAAATTCAAGAATAGAATATATATTTATTTGTTTTTTATTTTTCTTTTCATTTCAGGTATTACCAAGACCGATGGAAGGCAATGTACCGTCGTTTGCGGCTAGGTCAAGTAGACCGTCATGTAGGCTTTGCCGTTCTGAGTACGGGCGGCAGCGGAAAACGCGGGCATACTGCTTCGGCTGCGCCAACGCTGTTTGTGGAAAACACAGCACACTTTTACATCGCTGCAACACTTGCGCACAGGGCAGAGGACAAGAAGTACACGCTCAACAACAATAATTTTTAATTTTTTTTTATAATAGTCTTAAGAAAATTCAAGCAAAGAAAAAAAAATTAAAAAAATTGAAAATTTTTTTGTATGTAGAATTTAGTTATAAACAATAAAATCAAATCAAAAAATCAAAAAAAAAATTATATGAAAAAAAACATGATTTGCAAAAATGATCCGTAGGGACCTTTTCACACGGCCGTGAAGTTCAGAACTGTCACTCATCGGAGGATTAAATCGATCCCCAGATTTGACCTCCGAAACCTCTTGGAGAACAAATTTCTTCCGATCCGGTTGAAATTCGGTACGTGGTGTTTATATATGACCTCTAACGTCCAGGCAAAAATTGGTCCAAATCGGCCCATAATTATATATAGCCCCCATTTAAACCGATCCCCAGATTTAACCTCCGGAGCCTCTTGGAGGAGCAAAATTCACCTGATCCGGTTGAAATTTGGTACATGGTGTTGGTATATACACGCTCACAAAAAATCGCTTCTGTAACATATACTCCCAAACATATTTTGCTTCAAGCATATACATTTTTGAGTATTGCCCAAACATTTATATGTTTGATCTCTACCAATATATAATATGTTTGAAAGCATATTGGTCTAAACAATATATGTTTGGGTATTCTAAGTTCCAAACATTTTGTATTTTTGCATCCAAATTCAATAATGTTGTCTTCCAAAAAACAATATGTTATTATGTGAACATATAATATGTTTGGAAGCATTTTGCACCCAAAAATATTATATGCTTAAAAAAAATTCTCCCAAACAATATTGTGCTCAAAATTTTATTTATTTATTTATATATTTACAATCATAATGAATTATGAAAATAAACAGGTAATATAGGTGCTAACAACATAGGTTTTCGACCTGAATGCTCAAAATTTTGTTTCTGCCCAATTGTATATTCCCCGACATCTTTCTCACTTCCACGAGATTTTTTAGTTCTTAGCACCTTTTTCTGTAATACAAACATTGTAGAAGAAATTATTCAATTTTATGATTTTTTTATTTTAATTTTACCTTTTGCCGGACGGGGATTCGAACAGCGGACCACACAGTTTGTAAGGATCAAAGAAGTAGCTGATCAATTGCCCAAGGAAAAATAAAATGTTAATTTTGTAATAACAAGCAACAACCACCAACTTAATTCAATATCGCTCCCTGTTAAATAGCGCTCCAAGCTACTAAACACATACATGTTTATAGGATATTTCTAAATTAATATATGTTTGCATCCAAGCATATTATATTTAAAAACATTTTATGTCCCAAACATAATATGTTCTAACATATTAACATATATGTCCCAAACATGTTATGCTAGTTTATGAACATTATATGCTTGCACTCAAAAATATTGTGTTTAAAAATTTGTGTTCCAAACATATAATGTTTATAGCCAAACATATGAAAAACAGTCTTTTTCATCCGTGTAGCCTCTAATGCCCATGCAAAAATTGGTCCAAATCGGTCCATAATTATATATAGCCCCCATATAAACGGATCGCTAGATTTGACCTCCGGAGCTTCTTGGAGGAGCAAATTTAATCCGATGTTGTTATATGGCATCTAACACACATGCAAAATATGGATTTAATTGGCCCAACTTTTATGCAAATCGGTTCAGAATTATATAAAACAGCGTATATTTTTCCGATTTAGACAAAAGTGGCACAACGTAAGCGATGATTTCCCCAGACTTTCCACAGAATCGATTAGGATTTAGATAAGGCTCAGACTTGTGTAAATATCTCTCGATGTGGCTAATTATCGTCAAAAACCCCACAATTGACCACCTATCTTTGTGAGATCTAGCCCACATCCTTGTAAAATCGCCACTGTGGTTAATATAACGCTCTAAAACATTTGACTCTGAGAGCCATGCAATACAGATTTGAACAAACCAAAACTAGATCTCAAAGTTGGATACGAAAATAAATGGTATCTAAGTCTGCCAAGATGCCCTTACTTTTCTACATAACCCAGCAAAAACTCCTATTACCAGGTATGAGTACAAGTATGCCTGCGCCAAATGGGTAACAACTTCCTCGTACATATATCAGTAGTAATACTTTTACACGGGCATGACATTGGAGGAAAGTACTTCCGTGCAAGCATACCAGCAGTCGAAAAATAAGTACTTCTTCGCAAGCATACCAGCTCTCCAAAAATAATATCTTTACCATAAAGATACCCAAAAAGTGCGAACTCACCCCTGTTGTTTTGTAAGTCATCACACTATACCACGCTCCACGGCATGGATCTATTCAATGATGTTATTTTGTAATATAAATTATGTACTATACAACTTTAGAAAACAAAGGTATATTTTATTGGCAATTTTTTCTGAAATGTAATTTGGCACTATCCTTCGCTACTATTAACGGTGCCCACTGTAGAGCCGAACCCGGACCTCAAGATATGATTTTGATTACCGGTATTAATAGAAAGAATCACTTTTTGCCTACACAGGTAAGTTATTATTTTTAAATCCCAGGTAATACCGCAAGTAGTAACTTTTTGATTACCGGTATTACTGAAAGAATCACTAATGCTTACCCAGTTTTTGCTGGGAAATGTTGTACTAAATGTGGTCCGGGATTGCAATATCCATATGTTATTTACGCAGATGATGTACATCTGATAGTTTCCTGTGATTCAAAAGAACTGACAAAAATATATGCGTCTTAAATGACAATTTACAAAGAATTGGATTATTGACTTCATACAATGGACTGGACAACTAAACAATATGTGTGGTAATGTCCAGGCACCAACTGGATGTAGATGATTTTCCCAGTCTATCCCTCTTTGGGAATACTATAGAATATACAAGATCTGCAAGGAACTTAGGATGTTTTTTTTTTGTATATAGCGGACTCTATGAAACTCTGCAAAAAAATTTAAGAGTTTTTTCATAACGAATTCTCATGGAACAAACATTATTAATACAACTATAGAAACGGTAAACGGCACGCTGTGTTTTTTTTCATAGAATTTACAGCCGTTTATTCCAACTCATGTAAGATTGTTAATGTTAAAATAAAATTATTCTCATAGTGTATTTATTGCTGTAACATTGAAACAAATTGTGATTCTATTGATGCTACGAGTCTAACTGTTCTTGCTAACGAAGTTCCTTGTTTTGTGTATGGTATCAATTTATAGTTTCACAATATGTCAAACCAAAAAGAAAAGCCATATAAAAACTACTTTTCGAATATTTTTAAACCTTCGTTGCTTGTTTAATCGATCCCACAAATCCAACAAATATTTTAAGGACACGAAGCGAGTTTTAGATCAACAGCCTTGATTTTCACTAACAAATTTTCCGTAGTAGATAATTAAATACTTCTTCCGTATTAAAATTGAAATTTAAACCTTTGCGTTTCTTCATCGTCACATATTGTATATTAATAACCATACACCCACATTCTCATCCTATTTCCTTTATATTATGGCGAATGTTAGGTATTCATGTGCATGTTCATGAGTCGAGAAAACTGATTGCTAACAAAAAACAGTGAGTCGTAGCAATAATGCGACTTTGGATTGGATTATTTTGCTTGACTGCCTTTATACCAGCCTCCAGCTGCAGCACTCACACACACCAACTATTAGAGGTGTGCATGTGACACGAAATTGTCGTGGCTCACGAAAATTTTCGTGACTCACGCATCAGTCGTGCCTCACGCTGATGGCAACGACGTGAGTGTGCACAAGCGTGATTCACCAATCAAATGTCGTGCGTGAGCGTGAGTCACGAAAATATTATCTTCGTAAGTGTGCGTGAGTAACGAATTTCGGAAAAATACGCTCACGAAAATAATTCCGCTTACGAACATACCAGTTGAATTCATTTACAATTTTTGTGACACCTAGGATATTAAGACTTTAATAACGCTCTCTATTTTAATCGTGCTCACTGTTTCAGTCAGGTCCCACAAGTTTTTCGTGAGTCACGACAGTGCGAGTCTTTCCAAGATTTGCGTGTGTCAATAAATATCTTCTTTTCGTGAGTGTGCGAGAGCGTTAGTCCTACCAACACATATCGTGCTTGAGTGTGCGTGAGTAAAATATTACTCACGTGCACACCTCTACCAACTATGCTGTGGTGCTGTGACCGCTTGCTGTTCCACATGAGAAATAAAAACAACAAACATGGAAAAAATGCGTACTGTCAGACCGAATCTTAAATACCCAACACCATTGATCTATAATTTCCAATTTCGTTTGAAGTATTTTAAATTTCTCGAATAAAAGTGCAAGAAAATCACATGAAATAATGCTTCTCAGATGATTTGAGATCTATATGCAGTAGCTTTACCCCCCATTACTACAATGAACACAAGAAATATCTGAAAGGTTAATTCTAGTTTCATAGAATTTTGAAAGATAATATATATCTACTATCGTCTCAAGAGATTACATCGTTTAACTGGTCTACGTACACTGAAAAAAATATTGTCGTGAGGTCAAATATTCCATGTCTTTAAAATACGAATGCAAATTTTGCTTAGCAAAACATAGAAGACGCATTTCTCTAATATAAAGTTTTTTCCTTGTCCAAAAGCCAAAAGCAAAACTTTGCAATGAATTCGTTTTGTCCTTATAATTAATGGCCTGTTCCTGTATATCGAACGAAAGCTTTCTTTCCTATTCCAAACGAAAGAAAATTGATTTTTGTTCTTCTATTTCGAAAGGCAAGTCACTTCATATTTTGTTGTCGAGCAATAAACGAACATATACAATAAGTGTCAAGAAAAAAGTAAAAACATTGTTAACATTTGAATGAATTCTCAGGCCAAAAATTTGAAAATACTCATATTTGATATTCAATGTATTCTCATACAACCGAAACGAACTTTCAAAAATATAAAAACTCAAATTCATTCGAATTCGAGTGACTGCTTTTCTTTCGAATGGGTTTTCGTTCGATATACAGGAATAGGGCATGAGTGATTTGAGTTAAAAATGGGTATCGTACCTCTAGATTTCCAATTTCAGACCCTAAATCGGGGGATCGGTTTATATGGGAGCTATATCAAAAGCTGGACCGATATAGCCCATCTTCGAACTTGGCCTGCGTACAGACAAAAGACAATTCTGTGCCAAATTTCAGGACGATAACTCCTTTATTGAAGACTGTAGCGCGATTACAACAAACAGACAGACGGCCAGACGGACATGCTTATATCGTCTTACAATTTCTCTCTGATCAAGAATATATATACTTTATATAGTCGGAAATCGATATTTCGATGTGTTACAAGCGGTATAACAAACTTATTATACCCCCACCACCATTCTATGGTTGTGGGTATAAAAATTGGGAATATTTAAATTGCATACAATTTCGCAAATCTGGATTTATGATTTATCGGTCGAGTTTTCGACTTAGCAGTGACGATTTTACAAGGAAAATGTGGGTATTTTACATATTGCAAAAATTTTAATTGCATTCTCTGGGAAAAACTTCAAAATTTTCGAAATTGGGCGAAAGATATATATGGGAGTTATATCCAAATCTAAACCGATTTTGACCAAAGTTGGCATGTATAGCAAGAACGCTAATTCTACTCTCTGCGGAATACTTCTAGCAAATCGGTATGAAATTTTTGCCGCGTATCGGACGAAAGATATATATGACAGCTATATCTAAATTTGAACCAATTTCAACTAAATTTGGCATGTATAGTAAACATGTTAATTCCATTCCCTTTGCACTATTTGAAGTAAATCGAAGTGAAATTTTGTCCTACGGTGGTCACATGAGTGTAAATCGGACGACATATATATGGGAGCTATATCTAAATCTTAACCGACTTCAACCAAATACGGTATGCATATTTATAATGTTAGTTCTACTCCCTGTTCAAAATTTTACGTAAATCGGAACAAAAGAGTGGCGTCTGGGCCCATAGAAGTGTAAATCGGGCGAAAGCTATGTATGGGAGCAATAACAATTTGGCTGCTAAGTCCCCGGTCTAACAAAGAAAAACACATTTTTTTGTCAAAATTCGTTTTTATTATTCAACATAGTTCTCTTCAAGAGCGATACAACGATTATAATGACCTTCCAATTTTTTGATACCATTTTGGTAGTACTCCTTCGGTTTTGCCTCAAAATAGGCCTCAGTTTCGGCGATCACCTCTTCATTGCAGCCAAATTTTTTCCCTACGAGCATCCTTTTGAGGTCTGAGAACAAGAAAAAGTCGCTGGGGGCCAGATCTGGAGAAAACAGTGGGTGGGGAAGCAATTCGAAGCCCAATTCATTAATTTTTGCCATTGTTCTCAATGACACGTGGCGCGGTGCGTTGTCTTGATGGAACAACACTTTTTTCTTCTTCAAATGGGGCCGTTTTGCCGCGATTTCGACCTTCAAACGCTCCAATAACGCCATATAATAGTCACTGTTGATGGTTTTTCCCTTCTCAAGATAATCGATAAAAATTATTCCATGCGTATCCCAAAAACAGAGGCCGTTACTTAGCCAGCGAACTTTTGAGTCTTTCCACGCTTCGGAGACGATTCACCGGTCGCTGTCCACTCAGCCGACTGTCGATTGGACTCAGGATGGTAGTGATGGAGCCATGTTTCATCCATTGTCACATATAGACGGAAAAACTCGTGTGTATTACGAGTTAACAGCGGCAAACACCGTTCAGAATCATCAACACGTTGTTGTTTTTGGTCAAATGTGAGCTCGCGCGGCACCCATTTTGCACAGAGCTTCCGCATATCTAAATATTGACGAATGATATGACCAACATGTTCCTTTGATATCTTTAAGGCCTCTGCTACCTCGATCAACGGTCATTCAAAATCATTTTGTGGATTTTTTTTTATTGAATTTTGCATATCAATCAAATATTGTTGATTTCCCTGGGGCAGAGCCCGGAAACTCATTATCAAGCCCAAGGCCGTAGCCAGGATTTTAATTCGGGGGGTTCAACTTAAAAAAAAAAAATATTCATATAATCTCATGTGTAGAAAATTTTATTTATGCATAGGTATGTATACAATATTTTTATAATATTAAATTGAGCCGACGGGCTTTTTGGGCAGCAAATAAATGAATTACTTCTTCAGTCGGCACATTTATTCGGCGATGAACCGACATTAATGCCAATCCATTGAGTCTACTCTCGCTAGTCGAATTTCTAAGATACGTCTTTAATCTCTTCATTGTTGAAAATGAAAGTTCGGATGAGTACGTAGTAACTGCAGGGATGGAAAATGCAGTACTATAGTACTTTTTTCAATACTTTTTCACCCCGATCAGTACCGTAGTACCCCCGCGAATGATTTAGTACCTTTTGTGTAGACATTTTTGAGTCGATATCAGATTTATGGTACAATAGCTTTGACAAAATATTTTAATATTTTGAGAAAGTCTTTATCAACCTTATTTGCTAATAGTCTTTTACAAATATGGCAAAACAGACATGTTCATATGGGAAGAAAATCTCGATTTTGTGAAAGACATAGTCAAAAACAGGATTTTATTGAACTTCAAGAATGTTTTAGTCGAAAAAAGAATGCGATTCTATATTATCGATTTTTTATTTCGGTAGAAAATGTTGTCAAAATTTTATTTCTATATAGAATTTTTGTAAAATTTTATTTTTTATAGAAAATTTTGTCAACATTTTATTTCAATTGAAAATTTTGTACAAATTTTATTTCTATAGGAAATTTTTGCAAAATTTTATTTCTATAGAAAAAAATTTAGCAACATTTTTTTTGCAAAATTTTATTTCTATAGAAAATTTTTGCAAAATTTTATTTATATAGAAAATTTTGTCAAAATTTTATTTTCTTTAAAATTTAGTCTCTTGACAATAATTTTCGAATGAAATTTTTGTTGAAATTTAGTAAAAAGTACCTTTCCGCTCAAAAAAAACCTTTTTTGTTCTTTCTTAAAAATTTTATTTTCCATCCCTGAGTAACTGGCAAAGTGACCAAAATTTTTAAAAGAATATGCACGTTTGGAAATATCTCTTTATTGCATTCTCCAAGTGCTTCCATCGCTGAATTAGGCAGGTTCTTTTCGCAGGTTTTGCGCCATTTCATTTACACATGTGTGTTCGTCTATTTCGTTGTTGTTGCTATGGCCAAACAAAGCGAGTCATGTTCACAAAAAGAACAACAAACACAAATAAAAAGCTGAAAGACATTTTCCAAAAATGAAATCTGTCGTGCGAGAACAAAAACAATTTGTTTTTTTTCGACCATCGTTTGGCGTCGTTTGCAAGTTTTCTTCAACATCTTCGATAAGATTTTTCTATGCAGCTAAAAATATATATTTATTTATATAAAAATATTCATTCATTTCGGGGGAGGGGGGGGGGGGGGGGTTTGATCCCCCTCACCCCCCCCCCCTGAATACGGCCTTGATCAAGCCAAGTTTTTGCTTCCACCGTATTTTTTCCCTTCAAAAAACAGTATTTTATCAAAACACGAAATTCTTTTTTCCATTTTTTTCACAATATCAAAAGTTGCTTCACAAAAGACGCTCAATATCACAAACTAATTGACTTACAGACGTCAAATTTTGACACGAATCATTTGAAGGTTGGTACTATATAAAAATAATATGTATTTAATATGCCATATATGTGTCAGACCGGGGACTTATCAGCCAACCTGTTATCTAAATCTGACCCGATTTCCACCAAATTCGGTATGCATATTTATAATTTTACTTCTTTGTAAAATTTCACATAACTCGGAGTAAAACTTGGGCCCCTAAAGTCATAGGTAAACCGGGCGAAGGCTATTTATGGGAGCTATATCTAAACCGATTTTAATCAAATTCGATGTGCATATTTATAATGTTAATTCTATTCCCTGTGCAAAATTTCACGTAAATCGGAAGAAAAAAGTGGCCTCTGAGGCCATAGGAGTGTTTATCGGGTGAAAGCTATATACGGGAGCTATATCTGGATGAAATTGGAAGAAGAACGGTTGATAAATACGTCATTTATCACCCAATCGGTTATAAATTTATATGGCAGCTATATCTAAATCTGAACCGATTAAAATCAATAGGGATCGTCTTTGAGCCGAAAAAAGACCATGTGCCAAATTTGAGGACAATCGGACTTAAACTGCGAGCTGGACTTTGTACACAAAAATGCATCAACAGACAGACATCGTAAAACCGACTCAGAATTTAGTTCTAAGCCTATCAGTATTCTAAAAGATGGATGTTACATACAAATGCACAAATTTATTATAGCCATATACCACAGTAGTGGTGAAGGGTACAACAACGTATGGGCTATGTATTCATATTTCCATGTCAAGGTTTTCTTACAAAACTACATTGCATTTAAAACACATAGAGCCTTAGCGTTTTGCAACAGTGCAGGAGGTTAGGTGCTATACCATGAATAGGGAAGACTAAACCATCCATTCAATTTTTTTTACCTGCAATGAACTAAATAAAAAGTTGCAGAAAATAATGCATTTAAGGGTAAAAAATATAATGAAATGCAAAGTAATTCAAGTTCGTAATATAGTCCATATCGATTTTATAAAAACTAATGGGATTTATTTCTCAAATTAAATCATTGGGTAAAACTTAATCATTTAGGAAATGTTGCGTTAAGTGGGCAATAGTTGTGGAGTGCCAAATTGATAGTTAATGTTTGTAAAATTAATCGAAATGGAGCTATATCATAGTACCCTGACTGTGAAAAATATAATGGACCCTCAACCTTAGATTGCATTCAAGATTTTTTTCAGAAGGCAAAATTTAGAATCGCATTTCTTGTGGTAGTAACTTTCAAAACTATTGAAGACTTAAACTCACGAGTTGAAAGTTTTTATTCACGCATACTCACGATCAAAACAAGTAAGCAAAATCTAAAGTCGGGCGCTTCCGAATATATTATACCATTTACCACTACGTAGAGCAACATTTTTGATACCATCTCAACTCCTTCAAATTTGTTGGGAGCTATATAAAGGTTTATATTCCCATAGGAATCTAAGAGTATTTAAAATAACCCATACGAATGAAAGTAAACTACGTTATTATACTTCCAGATCAAACTTTCTAAAATTATGTATGGAAAAGAAACTTGAATCATATGTTATAATAATAACTTGGTGAAATTGGATAGTGTCAACCACTGTGGTATCACAATGGACTGAATAGTCTAAGTGAGCCTGAAATATCGGGCTGCCACTATACCTAACCTAAACACAGTGTCAACTGCGGCAAGGACTGGTGGAGCCTTGCCAATACCTTTAAATCCGACCTATTTAAACAAAGGACTGCTCTTTGTAGCAATGATTTTCTTTCATTTTTTGGTTCGATGTTGCTCGAAAGAGATGATTTCAGTAATGTGAGCTGGTGTATGCCGTTTGTTGTAAATGGTATTCTTGACCCCCCAATTGAGAATAGGGAATTATATACAGTTAAACTTAACAAATGTCCAGGTCAGAATGGCATCCCAAATGAATTTTACAAATATGCTCCCACCAACTTTCTTGATCTACTTTTGCGGACTTTTAACAATATTTTCCTATCGGAATCAGTTCCAGCATCTTTCACGCAATCTGTTCTGATACCTCTTCATAAAAAAGGTGATCCCAATTTAGTAACTAACTACAGAGGACTTTGTCTTATTGATTCTGTTTGTAAGATTTTCAACGGTATTATCTTGAATCGCATACTCGACTGGATCGTAAGATACGATATTTTGAATGAATTCACTGACTTGTTCCCAGTACAGACTGGAGTTAAACAGGGCTGTATACTAAGCCCGATTTTGTTCTCTCTATACGTCAATGAACTTCCATCCATGTTACCATGTGGCGTGTGTGTGGAAAATGTAGAAATAAAGGTTTTGTTATATGCAGACGTTATTGTCCTATTTGCCAATAATTCTGTAGACCTCCAGAAGATGATTGACATCCTCGAAAGGTACTGCTACCTATGGGATTTAAAGGTCAATTTAACAAAATCTAAGGTTATGGTTTTTCGCAAGAGCTCCGGAATCGCGTCTAATTTGGATAGGTACTTTGCGAATCAATGGATATAAGTGGTCAATTGTTATATTTACCTTGGAGTTGAACTGACATATAATCTTTCATTTAGAAAACATGTAAACAAAAAACTCACTGCCTCTAAGATTGCTATAAATTCTACTTGGGGGAAGTATATTAACCACTGAAACTCGGACATCATAGACTTCCACGTGTTCTTGCTGAGAGGGTTATTGAATTAAATATATATTGGGCTAATGAATGATCAAATCTATGCCAGCACCTTGACTATGTTGCACCCGACACGCCAGTTCCTATATGTGTGTTTTGGCAAGACATAATGGAAAGGTTTAAGTCTAAGGAATTTGAAAATTTCTGTATAGATGCGTCTAATTAGCAATTTTACGATCTGTACCCCCAACCGAGTTACAATATCGCGTTATCTATCCAGCGCTATCTATCGTAAATTCTAGATCTGAATGCTAGATGCTTTAGAGATAATACTAACGGATTGTGTTCAATATGTAACATGGTTGCATCTGAAAATACGATTCACTTTATCGGCGTATGTCCAATATATCGCAATTTTGGAAGACAATACTTTGGCCGAAATATCCTTACTACAAATGAAGTATATACGATACTAAATGGCACGAATTTTAAAACCTAACATAGATATCTAGAATCATGTATAAAATATATATTTTTTCTTATAAAGGTATTCAACAATTCGAACAAAATAAGGAAACCTTTTTCTTCGAGATATTATATATAAACCAAATACTACAACAAGTATATACGGCCGTAAGTTCGGCCAGGCCGAATCTTATGTACCCTCCACCATGGATTGCGTAGAAACATCTACGAAAGACTGTCATCCACAATCGAATTAAAGGGTAATACGGTCAAAATTTGGTCAATGGAAAACGCGTGTAAATCGGTGAAATCGTTTATTTAAAAAATCAAATTAAATTTCTTTTTCAAGTTCAATTAGTATAAAATCCAGGAAAAATATTTATTTAGGCTTTCGCTTTTCGAAATCCGAATTGCCGGGCCTCACGCTTGACACCTGCCATCAGATTTTGTACAGCCACCTTGTCCACCTTCTTCGCCGCAGAAAGCCAGTTTGCCTTGAACTGCTGCTCGTCCTTATCAGTTTTTTTGGTCTTCTTTAGGTTCCGCTTGACAATAACCCAGTATTTCTCAATTGGGCGGTGCTCTGGCGTGCTGGGAGGGTTCTTGTCCTTGGAAACCACCTGCAGGTTGTTGGCGGCGTACCACCCCATGGCCTTTTTACCGTAATGGCAAGATGCCAAATCCGGCCAAAACAGTACGGAACAACCGCGTTTCTTCAGGATAGGTAGCAGACGTTTATTCAAACACCCTTTCACGTAAATTTCTTGGTTGACAGTCCCGGAAGCTATGAAAATGCTGCTTTTCAAGCCACAGGTACAGATGGCCTGCCAAACCCCTTCCTTTCCCCTTCCTTTTGCCGTATAAAACTCCTGCCCGGAAGCTGCTTGTAGTCGGCTTAGACGTAAGTTTCGTCGTCCATTACCACGCAGTCAAACTTCGTCAGCATCGTCGGGGATCGCGCTTTGGCCGTCATATTTTGTTTATCATCGCGATTTGGAATCACTACCTTTTTGTAAGTCGATAGTCCGGATCGTTTTTTGGCTCGATGCACGGTTGTAGACGATACACCCAGCTTATTTGCGGCATCTCGGAGAGAGAGGTTAGGGTTTCGCTTGAAACTACCGGCAACTCTCTTTGTCGTCTCAGCGGCTTCCGGTTTTCGATTTCCCACCGATCCAGACTTCCTGGCTGTCGACAAACGTTCCCCAAACACTTTAATTACATTTATAACGGTTGATTTGGCAACTTTTAGCGATTTTGCCAGCTTTGCGTGCGAGTAGCTCGGATTTTCGCGATGCGCGAGCAAAATTTTGATACGCTGCTCTTCTTGCTTGGACGGCATTTTGACAACTGAAGAGTGAATTCCAAAATCAAAATAGGAGCAACATTCCACACACACACACACCTTCAAAATGAGGGGTGTTCAGGTTTTTTAAATACAAAATTGAAAGAAATATGTCAAGTTTATATTGACCAAATTTTGACCGTATCACCCTTTACTTGGGTTGTGGTATCTTAAAACTTCTTAACATCGTTTTCTAAATTGTGAGTTAGTCCATACGTGGTATATATTAGACAAAAAAGTTGTTATGTATAGTTAAGTCTACAAATAATTACGAACCGATATGGACTTTTTGCACGGTATGTAGAGAGCCAGAATTGAAATATTGGGGTCGCTTATATGGGGGCTATACACAATTATGAACTTGATATGGACCAATTTTTGTGTGATTAGAAATCGATTTATTTGAGGGATATATATGACTATAGACCGATATGGACCTAGTTAGGCATGGTTGTTAACGACCATATACTAGCACAATGTACCAAATATCAACTAACTCGGATGAAATTTGCTCCTCCAAGAGGCTCCAAAACCAAATATCGGGATCGGTTTATATGGGGCTATATATGATTATGGACTGATATGGACCACTTTTGGCATGGTTGCTAAATATCATATACGATCACCACGTACCAAATTTCAAGCAGATCGGATGAATTTTGCTTCTCCGAAAGGCACCGGAGGTCAAATCTGGGGAACGGTTTATATGGGAGCTATATATAATTATGGGCTGATAGGAACCAATTCCAGCATGGTTGTTGGATACCATATACTAACATCACGTACCAAATTTCAATCAAATGGGAAGAATTTTGCTTTTCCAAGGGGCTCTGGAGGTCAAATCTGGGGATCGGTTTATATGGGGCCTATATATATTTATGGACCGATACCGACCAGTATTTGCATGGGAGTTTGATGCCATATATTAACACCACGTACCAAATTTCAACTGAATCAGGTGAATTTTGGTCTTCCAAGAGGCTCCGGATGACAAATCTGGTGATCGGTTCAT
This sequence comes from Haematobia irritans, assembly GCF_050003625.1. Classification (NCBI taxonomy): domain Eukaryota; kingdom Metazoa; phylum Arthropoda; class Insecta; order Diptera; family Muscidae; genus Haematobia; species Haematobia irritans. Next base: position 87,802,256 of record NC_134399.1, on the reverse strand, counting down.
ATGGGGGCTATATATAATTATGGGCCGATGTGGACCACTTTTGGCATGGTTGTTAAGTATTATATACTTGCACCATGTACCACATTTCAGCCGGATCGGATGAAATTTGTTTCTCTTAGAGGCCTCGCAAGCCAAATCGGGGGATCGGTTTATATGGGGGCTATATATAATTATGGACCGAAGTGGACCAATTTTTGCAGGGTTGTTAGAGACCATATACTAACACCATGTACCAAATTTCAGCCGTATCGGATGATGCTTCTCTTAGAGGCCTTGCAAGCCAAATTTGGTGGACCGATATGGCCCATTTGCAATACCATCCGGCCTACATCAGTAACAACTACTTGTGTTAAGTTTCGTTCGGAAGTTAGCGTGATTTCAACAGACGGACGGACGGACATGCTCAGATCGACTCAGAATTTCACCACGACCCAGAATATATATACTTTATGGGGTCTTAGAGCAATATTTCGATGTGTTACAAACGGAATGACAAAGTTAATATACCCCCCATCCTATGGTGGATGGTATAAAAATGTACAATATATAAGCCAATCAGGCAAACAGCAATTTTGCTATGCCTATATAGATTTATAATTGAAATTTATATGAATTTAGTTTATCATATGTTTATATGGTACTTAATAAATAAATCTATTAATAAATAAATAAAATAAATATTCCCATATACAAATATTTAAATCTGAACCGATTTAGAGAAAATTTTTTATACTACAACAAAATCTAATGAAATGATTAGTCAAGCTCGAGGTCTTTATCTCTAAGCGAAACACAATTTAGGAAAAAAGTATATGGAAAATAAAAAACTAGAGCCATTTTATTGCACAAAAGGGCATTGCACATGTATTAGAGGTATAGGACAATTAGAGGAATTTTGTCTACTTTTGCTACTTAGCAGTGGCGATTTTACAAGGATATAGGCTAGATTTCGCCAACAAAGATGTTCGATTGTGGGGTTTGTGACACTATTTTGCGACATCGAGTGATGTTTACTCCAGCCGAAGCCTTATCTAAATCTTCGAATCTGTGGAAAGTCTGGGGAAATCTTCGCTGACGTTGTGCTACGTGTGCCTAACTCATTCTTCCGAGTTATATAACGCTTTATCTCAATCTGAAACGATTTTGGTCAAACTCGATAAAGTTAGATAGAATTTTTTTTTCTCTGTGTAAAATAAAATCAATTTGAGTAGAATCCCAAACTTATTATACTATGTACCACAGTATAAGAAAACAGTACTATCGCATTGCAATGTAGTGACTCACGAAGACTCTGGAGACTCACGGAAATTTACAATCCTCAAGTAAATTATTGTGACTCATCTTTGTGTCGTACGCTATATTTCAAATTTGGCTTTTGTAAATGTGAATAAGACTTAAAAACCGTACCTCTACGTGAGTATATATTCTTGATCATAAAGAAATCCATAGTCGAAATAACATGTCTGTCCTCTTGCGTGGATCTTGTGCTACTACACTCGTAGAAAAAATCATGAACGGCGTGGTCATTTCAAAACGATCCGTTCATGAAAGTGAATCAACACACATGTGTTGTCAAACTGAGAACAGACGGGGGTCAATCTGACAACGTAACAAGTATATACGGCCGTAAGTTCGGCCAGGCCGAAGCTTATGTACCCTCCATCATGGATTGCGTAGAAACTTCTTCTAAACACTGCCATCCAGAATCGAATTACTTAAGTTGCGGTAACGCTTGCAGATGGCAAGGTATCTTAAAACCTCCTAACACCATATTCTAAATTGTATGTAAGTCCATACGTGGTATATATTAAATCAAAAAAGATCGATCCAATACGTATATAATTCAGTTTGACAAAGTAGACATAAAATTTTGAGAAAATTTTCTACAGAAATAAAATTTTCACAAAATTTTCTATAGAAAAAATAATTTTGACAAAATTTTCTATAGAAAGAACATTTTGACAAAAATTTCTACAGAAATAACATTTTAACAAAATTTTCTATAGAAATAAACTTTTGACAAAATTTTCTATAGAAATAAAATCTTGGTAGATTATTTTTGGCTCGAGTGGCAACTATGATTATGAACCGAATAAAATTTGAACAAAATCTTCTATAGAAATAAAATTTTGACAAAATTTTCTATAGAAATAAAATTCTGACAATGATGAACATTTTATTATGAACCGAATAAAATTTTAACAAAATTTTCTCTAGAAATAAAATTTTGACAAAATTTTCTATAGAAACAAAATTTTGGTAGATTATTTTTGGCTCTAGTGGAAACTATGATTATGAACCGATATGGACCAATTTTTGTGTGATTGGATTTTGGTATGGTTGTTACCGACCATATACTAACACCCCGTTCCTAATTTGAACCAGATCGGATGAATTTTGCTCCTCCAAGGGGCTCCGGAGGTCAAATCTGGAGAACGTTTTATATGGGGGCTATATCTAATTATGCACCGATATGGACCAATTCTGCCACGGTTGTTGAAGATCATATACTAACACCATGTTCCAAATTACAACCGGATTGGATGAAATTTGCTTCTCTTGGAGACTTCGCAAGCCAAATCTGGGGATCGGTTTATATGGGGGCTATATATAATTATGAACCGATGTGGACCAATTTTTGCATGGTTATTAGAGACCATATACCAACATCATGTACCAAATTTCAGGCGGATCGGATGAAATTTGCTTCTCTTTGAGGCTCCACAACCCAAATCTGTGGATCGGTTTATATGGGCGCTATATATAATTATGGACCGATGTAGACCAATTTTTGCACGGTTATTAGAGACCATATACCAATACCATGTACAAAATTTCAGCCGGATCGGATGAAATATGCTTCTCTTAGAGGCTCCACAAGCCAAATCTGGGGATCGGTTTATATGGGGGCTATACGTAAAAGTGGACCGATATGGCCCATTTTCAATACCATTTGACCTACATCGATAACAACTACTTGTGCCAAGTTTCAAGTCGATAGCTTGTTTCGTTCGGAAGTTAGCGTGATTTCAACAGACGGACGGACGGACGGACGGACATGCTTAGATCGACTCAGAATTTCACCACGACCCAGAATATATATATTCTTTTGGGGTCTTAGAGCAATATTTCGATGTGTTACAAACGGAATGACAAAGTTAATATACCCCCATCCTATGATGGAGGGTATAAAAATGACACCATGCGTTGTGAAAACAACAACCAGCGTTCATGATCTGGAAACGTAATGGTTACGAATTTATAAACAAAATTAATGTCCCAAACATAATATGTTTTAACATTCCAACATATGTCTCTAAAACATATTATACTAATTTATTAACATTATATGCTTGCACTTAAAAATAATGTTCTAAAAAAATTAGTTCTAAACAAATATTTGTTCCACCGAAATATACGAAAGAAGCATTTTTCATCCGTGTATCATGTAGCCGTCATTTATAGTTTAACATGTATACCAGTGGGAATTCAGTTACACTTCTAACCAACTACGTGTATATGAGTGCACATTGTTTTGTATGGTCTTGCCATCTGTATTCTCTTTATTCCACCTATTAATAATACGTAGTGTTAGTTTTGTGCCTTTCATATTGCACATAAAGGGTCATTCAATATGTCACAAGACTTTACATGATTTTAAATCCAGAGTTGTCCAGGAACCAATATGAATTTGTTCTGCAAAACATCGAGACAAACGGCAAATTCGTTGTGACCACACAAATACTTGCTTGAATACATCAGATTATGTGTTGTATTTGAATGGAATATGTTATTCTTAAAAAAAAGTTACCAAAAGAACCTGATTAAAATATAAAAATAAACAGTTTGTAAAGCTCCCTTTGCTTTTGGGTTACTTGTGTAGGTTTTTGTTTTTTAGCTTATGGTTGTTTCGTATTTTCGGTATTAAAGTGTTTTAATTATTTTGTCAAATGAAAAAAAGAAAGCCCAAGGCTGAACGACCAACAACCGAGATGCAAGAGGCTCATCCTCAGATGAACCGAATCACAAGCACTCATATTCACAGTCATACTTAAACATCAATCTGTGAAGTCTCCATATGCTTTCTGGGTTATAAAGCCCCCGAGATGGTATACACACACACTGAACACTCATGCACACATCATACGCACTCACATATTGACGTTCATTCAGTTTAAGCCTTTGGCATAACATATGTCAGCTTTTTTGTTGTTTTTTTTTTTTGTTTTGCATAAAATATGTTAAAATAATGAAATTGTTTGTTTATGTGAAAAACACGAATGAATGCCTTTAGCGACTTTTTGAACATTTGCCGCCATCGTTGAGCGGTTGCGTGTACCATATAAATATGTGTGTGTGTGAGGTGTTAAAAAATGAGAATTCTATGAAAGTCAATGCACACAATTACTTCAAAGGTAAATTTCATTTACCCATGGGTGGGAGTGAGAGACGAAAAATAGTGAAATTTTAAGATTTCGTATATATAAATGTGTGATGCGGGAAAGGAACCGATGATGGCAATTTTTGTTGTTTTCTAACAGGCCGAGGCATCACCAATCTGTAGAAATAATCTTTAATTAATGAACTATTTGAAATTTAATTATATCTAAGACATTCGTTGTAATTTATTGAGCAACATTGCTCAAGGGATTATAGATTGAAAATTGACATCCATATCTCCTAACATAATAAAGTCATAGACATCCATATATCATAATATAGTCAGCAAAAAAAAAAAGGTTGTACACCAATCAATGTGAAATAAATTGTGACACGAAATGGAAAATATGAAGTCAATATGGACTATGTATGTATTATACCTCCAACTAAAATTTTAGGACCCCAGCTACAAAAAAAAAAAAACAATAACTAAGATTTATTTTAACTGTTTAGGGGGAAAATAACAAACACAAAAAATTTAACTTCGCTTAGTAAAACAAAAAAAAAATAACAACAAAAAATACTTGTACAGCAACCATAACTAAAAATTATTAGTTTAAATATTTAATATTAAAAGTTTTTAATATTTTGTATGGTATGTAGGGTTTTTATGTCTCTTTGGCATTGAGTGGGCTAGGGTTTTCGTCAAATTTACTGGATTTGAGCTCTATACATACATAAGGACGTTTATGAGAGTTTCTTTGCTAGAATTCTTAAAGTTCTTCAGCTTCGTTTTCATATATGCCCATAGGTGTTCATAGAGATTTATAGTACAAACCAATGGTTAGGTTAGGTTAGGTGGCAGCCCGATGTATCAGGCACACTTAGACTACTCAGTCCATCGTGATACCACTGCCCGATTCGATGTTAAGCTCAATGACAAGGGACCTTCTTTTTATAGCCGAGTCCGAACGGCGATCCACATTGCAGTGAAACCACTTAGAGAAGTTTTGAAACCATAAGAAATGTCACCAGCATTACTGATGTGGGATAATCCACCGCTGAAAAACTTTTTGGTGGCTCCCACCGTGGTGCAATAATCGATTTTTCGATTATGGACTTTTAATCAAAAATCGATTTTCGATTATTTTAAAAATATTTAAAAAAATCGAATATTCGATTTTTGTAATCGAATTTCAACGAAATAAAGATTCTACAAAATATTTGATTTTATGAAATCCATTTACTTTTTCGTGAGTGTTATCAACAATATTTGGTAGTAAGTGACAAAAATTAGTATTCCAGTCAAACATGCTATGGTATAACAATAACATGTTTGACTGGAACGCTAATTTTTGTGGACCAATTTTTGGCATGGTTGTTAGAGACCATACGCCAACACCATGTACCAAATTTCAGCCGGATCGGATGAAATTTGCTTCTCTTAGAGGTTCCGTAAACCAAATCTGGGGATCGGTTTATATAGGGGCTATATAATTAAAGGGTGATACGGTCAAAATTTGGTCAATATAAACTTGACGTATTTCTTTCAATTTTGCATTTAAAAAACCTGAAGGTGTGTGTGTGTAGAATGTTGCTCCTATTTCGATTTTGGAATTCACTCTTCAGTTGTCAAAATGCCGTCCAAGCAAGAAGAGCAGCGTATCAAAATTTTGCTCGCGCATCGCGAAAATCCGAGCTACTCGCACGCAAAGCTGGCAAAATCGCTAAAAGTTGCCAAATCAACCGTTACAAATGTAATTAAAGTGTTTGGGGAACGTTTGTCGACAGCCGGGAAGTCTGGATAGGGGGAAAATCGAAAACCGGAAGCCGCTGAGACGACAAAGAGAGTTGCCGGTAGTATCAAGCGAAACCCTAACCTCTCTCTCCGAGATGTCGCAAATAAGCTGGGTGTATCGTCTACAACCGTGCATCGAGCCAAAAAACGAGCCGGACTATCGACTTACAGGAAGGTAGTGACTCCAAATCGCGATGATAAACAAATTACGACGGCCAAAGCGCGATACCGGAGGATGTACACGACTACGCTGACGAAGTTTGACTGCATGGTAATGGACGACGAAATCTACGTCAAAGCCGACTACAAGCAGCTTCCGGGACAGGAGTTTTATACGGCAAAAGGAAGGCGAAAGGTAGCAGATATTTTCAAGCACATAAAACTGTCAAAGTTCGCAAAGAAATATTTGGTATGGCAAGCCATCTTTACCTGTGGCTTGAAAAGCAGCATTTTCATAGCTTCCGGGACTGTCAACCAAGAAATTTACGTGAAAGAGGGTTTGAATAAACGTCTGCTGCCTTTCCTGAAGAAACACGGTTGTTCTGTACTGTTTTGGCCGGATTTGGCATCTTGCCCAAGATGCCAAATCCCAAGGACAAGAACCGTCCCAATACGCCAGAGCTCCGCCCAAGAAATACTGGGCTATTGTCAAGCGGAACCTAAAGAAGACCAAAAATACTGCTAAGGACGAGCAGCAGTTCAAGGCAAACTGGCTTTCTGCGGCGAAGAAGGTAGACAAGGTGGCCGTACAAAATCTGATGGCAGGTGTCAAGCGTGAGGCCCGGCAATTCGGATTTGGAAAAGCGAAAGCCTAACTGAATATTTTTCCTGAATTTTATACTAATTGAACTTGAACTCGTATATAGGGGCGTAAGTTCGGCCAGGCCGAAGCTTATGTACCCTCCACCATGGATTGCGTAGAAACTTCTACTGAAGAAGATGGCAAGGTATCTTAAAACTTCCTATCACCGAAATATATACCACATAGTCCATACGGGGTATATATTAAACTAAAAAATGCCGATTAAATACGTATATAATTAAGTTTAAAGTTTCTATAGAAATAAAATTTTGACAAAATAAAATTTTGACAACATTTTCTATAGAAGTAAAATTTTGACAAAATTTTCTATAAAAATAAAATTTGGAAAAAATATTCTATAGAAATAAAATTTTGACAAAATTTTCTATAGAAATAAAATTTTGACAAAATTTTCTATAGAAATAATAGATCGGATGAAATTTGCTTCTCTTAGAGCAATCACAAGCCAAATTTTGGGGTCCGTTTATATGGGTGCTATACGTTAAAGTGGACCGATATGGCCCATTTGCAATACCGTCCGACCTACATCAATAACAACTACTTGTGCCAAGTTTTAAGTCGATAGCTTGTTTCGGATGTTAGCGTGATTTCAACAGACGGACGGACGGACATGCATATATCGACTCAGAATTTCACCACGACCCAAAATATATATACTTTATGGGGTCTTAGAGCAATATTTCGATGTGCTACCAACGGAATAACAAAGTTAATATAACCTCATCCTATGGTGGATGTCATCATCGTTGGTACTTATTTTATTTATGGAAGGCGTTTCTGATAAAATGGACAAAAAATCGACGACGTTAATGGAAACAATGTAAATCGAGGGATTAATGTACTAATTAAAAAAACTGAGTAAAATAGAATGTCGGGCGGGGCAGACTATATCATACCCAACCAATCCTACTGAATTAGTAAACATAACCATTTGTGGGGTATCATTGGTATAGGTTTGGAATATAAACCGCGTTTCCACATTTAGGAACATTAATGGGTACATGTTTAACATATATATAGGAGCTATATATGTAAATCTGAACCGATTTCAACAAATTTGGCACGCATAGCTACAATGCTAATTCTACTTCCTGTGCAAAATATCAACTAAATCGGAAATAAAAATTTGTCTCTGTGGTCATATGAGTGTAAATCGGGCGAACGATATACGTGGGAGCTATATCTAAATCTGAACCGATTTCAATAAAATTTGGCACACATGACTACATTACTAATTGTACTCCTAGTGCGAAATTTCAACCAAATTGAGGTAAATCTCTGGCTTCTGGGACCGTATTAGTTCATATCGGGCGAAAGATATATATGGGAGCTATATCTAAATCAGAACCGATTTCAATAAACTTTGGCACACTTGACAATAGTACTAATTGTTCATCTTGTGCGAAATTTTAAGCAAATTAGGGTAAAACTCTGGCTTCTGGGGCCATATAAGTCCATATATATATATATATATATATATATATATATATATATATATATATATATATATATATATATATATATATATATATATATATATATATATATATATATATATATATATATATATATATATATATATATATATATATATATATATATATATATATATATATATATATATATATATATATATATATATATATATATATATATATATATATATATATAATTGTGTCAAATTTGAAGTCGATTGGACTAAAACTGAACCGCAATGAAATCTTCTATAGCACTAACTATATGTGCAAAAAATCATCGAAATCGGTTCCGATTTTTCTAAATTTGGTCATAAATCCCTTATTTATCAACCGATCTTACTCAAAGTTGCCTAAGTGTAATCTTCTATAGCATTTACTATATGTACTTGTGCCAAATTTGAAGTCGATTGGACTAAAACTGCTACCTAGACTTTGATTACAAAAATGTGTTCACGGACAGACGGACATGGCTATATCGACTCAGGAGCCCAGCCTGAGCATTTTTGCCAAAGACACCATGTGTCTATCTCGTCTTATTTCTGGGTGTCCTTCTGGGTGTCGCAAACATATGCACTAACTTATAATACCCTGTTCCACAGTGTGGCGCAAGGTATAAAAATGGTGGAAAGGAATTTTTCAGAAGGATTATCTTATTATCTCATCATTGAAGGATACAATTGACTATGTTAACGCAAAAAGTTCCTAAAAATATGCTACGGAAGGCGCAGCGAAGCGGACCGTGTTCGGCTAGTTTTAGACCAAATTAACATAGACTCTATATGAACTAATTTACGGTTTTGTGGTGTGGTAAAACTTGGCATCAGCATGTTTTACCACACCCCAAGTAATTCAATTGTGGAGGACAGTCTTTTGTAGAACTTTCTATGCATTCCATGGTGGAGGGTACATAAGATCCGGTCTGGCCGAACTAACCGCCATAACACTTGTTAATGCTAATTCTATTCTCATTTTATGTGAGGCCTTGTGATAGCCTTCTGTGTCATGTGTAGGTATTTGTTGGGATATTTCTGTTTTTTTTTTTATTTTTTATTTGTTTAAAACACATCAAAAATTGTTGGTTTTATTTGCTGAACTCATTTGTTTTGTTTTCTGTGAACATGGTATAAGTTGCAAAGTTGTTGTTTATCTTTTCGGTTGCTTAGATTTATGTTTTCGATTCCAAGAAACAAAAAAGTTTTAATTAAATTAACGTTTGTACATGCATGTCGTTGTTTCTCATTAGAAATCCGAGTTGTGTGCAAGGATTTTGTTTTAATATTTAAACAAAATGTTTATTTTTCATTCTAGGTAAACAGGATGAACGACGATAATATGGCGATTTCAATATGAATAATTCATTGGAAATATGTGACTGTAAAATCAACATTGGAAGAATGAAAGATAAATGCAAATGAAGTATAAACAAATTTAGAAAAAATCGTGTGATATTATACGCTCAATTGAACACGTTTGTTGAACAAATATTGATACGATATACAAGTTTGTGGCTAAAAGAATATTTAATTGTCAAAAGACTAATCGAGTAGAAAAGCCACTGGAATGGACACGACCACAGGTTTTATATACTTCACAAATTGTTTAAATATTAGATTGGACTGAAGAAATTAGTAATTAATTGTAAAATCAGGCTATTCACAGGACAATGCTATTAGCGAATTCTATTGTGAACATACACCGAAGGAATTCGCATCGTAATAAGAACGAAAATTTTTAAATTTTAAAAATACAAAATTTGTCATTGTATTACAACAAAAAATCTTTGATTACAACGACGATATGTTACGTTCTTTTGAGAAAAAAGAAAGAAATTTGTTCTTCATAGTTGTCTATAAAACTCTCGTACTTTTTATGAGAAAATTTTCTTGTTTTTATGAAAAGTTTCGTTGTGTACATTTTATGAAGTATGTTCGTTTGTTGGAACAAACTTCACTCTCCAAAGTGGTATTGGTGGTAGTCACAAGTTTGACAAATGTCATCATTATCTGAAATCTTAAATCTTTTAAAAATTTTCAGTTTTGTTGTCTCATTTTTATACCCTAAACCTCATAGTAGTCAGGGTATAATAAGTTTGATCTGCCAAAAAATATTGAAATATTGATTTTAGACTCCATAAAATATATACCGATCGACTCAGAATCACCTCCTGAGTCGATCTAGCGCTTGGTGTCCGTCGGTCTGTCCATGTATTTGTTGTTCACAGGATTTCGGTCGCAATTATTAACCGATTTTGATGAAATTTGGTACAGGGAGTTTTTTTTGGCACAAGGACAAACGGTATTGCATTTGGAAGAAATCGGATCAAATTTAGATATAGCTCCCATATATATATGTATCGCCCGATTTATACAAATGGGGTCACGTTGTGCTTTTTTTTTCAAAGGGATCGTCACCAAATTTGGCAAAAGGCAATCTTTTTCATCGCCCTTCAAGTCTGCACAATTTCATCCAAATCGGTTCAGATTTAGCTATAGCTCCCATATATATGTACCGCCCGATTTGTCTAAATTTGGCCATAAAACCCCTATTTATCAATTGATCTTACTCAAAGTTGGCTAAATGCAATCTTCTATAGCACTAACTGTATGTGCAAAATTTCATCGAAATCGGTTCAGATTGAGATATAGCTCCCATATATATGTATAGCCCGATTCTCACAAATTTGGCCATAGAACCCTTATTTATTAACCCATCTTACTCAAAGTTGGTTAGATCCAGTCCTCTATAGTACTAACTATATGTGAAAAATGTCATCGAAATCGGTTCAGATGTAGATATAGCTTCCGTATATGTATCGCACGATTTTGAAAAATTCGCCCCTAATAACTTTATGTTTGACCATACAGGCCTCATTTCTTAACTGATTTTACTCAAATTTTGCACAAGGTAACCTTTTGTGGTATTAATCAAATCCGGATTCAGGTCGCAATTATTAACCGATTTTGATGAAATTTGGTACAGGGAATTTTTTGGGCACAAGGACGAACGCTATTGAATTTGGAAGAAATCGGATCAAATTTAGATATAGCTCCCATATATATGTATCGCCCGATTTTTGTAAATATGGTCATAAACCCTTATTTATCAACTGATCTTACTCAAAGTTGGCTAAATGAAATCTTCTATAGCACTAACTATATGTGCAAAAAATCATCGAAATCGGTTCCGATTTAGCTATAGCTCCCATATATATATACCGCCAGAATTTTCTAAATTTGGCCATAAAACCCCTATTTATCAATTGATCTTACTCAAAGTTGGCTAAATGCAATCTTCTATAGCACTAACTGTATGTGCAAAATTTCATCGAAATCGGTTCAGATTGAGATATAGCTCCCATATATATGTATAGCCCGATTCTCACAAATTTGGCCATAGAACCCTTATTTATTAACCCATCTTACTCAAAGTTGGTTAGATCCAGTCCTATATAGTACTAACTCTATGTGAAAAATGTCATCGAAATCGGTTCAGATGTACATATAGCTTCCATATATGTATCGCCCGATTTTGAAAAATTCGTCCCTGACAACCTTATGTTTCACCATACAGGCCTCATTTCTTAACTGATTTTGCGCAAGGTAACCCTTTGTGGTATTAATCAAACCCGCAAAATATTATGCAAATTGGTTCAGATTTAGATATAGCTTCCATATATATGCATCGCTCGATTTTCCCAAATTTGGCCATAGTACTCTTATTTATTAACCAATGTTACTCAAATTTCAAATTTTTATGTACTAGCCGATCGTACTTATACGTACTTGTAGCTCTTACATAAGAATATTGCTCGATTTTTACAAATTTGGATTTATTACCCACACTAATTGAACGATTTTCTCTTTTTTTATAATGGGCTCAATATTAGTGGCATACTAACTCCGTAGGTGCAATATCAACTACAGCCATTGTTGCTAGAAGTAGGGGAAATTCCCTATATGTATGTTAGAGTTTTTCTAATATTTAGCGTCTTGTCGGGACGCAGGGCCACAATGTAGGGACATTTTCACTCAACACAATTTTTACATTTTGGTGGCTCTAGAGGAGGAAATAAGAAGCCGGCAAGGCTTGATCTTAAACAATGTGTGGTAACAACAGTTACCACTCGTGCCAAAAAAAAAATTAACAAACTTTGAAGATTATTACAAAGTACCATAAAATTTACCAAACATAAATTTCTATAGAATTTTTTGTCAAAACTTTATTCCTGTAGGAAATTTTGTCAACATTTTATTACTATAGGAAAATTAGTCAAAATTGTTTTTCTATAGGTTTTTTTATACCCTCCATCATAGGATGGGGGTATATTAACTTTGTCATTCCGTTTGTAACACATCGAAATATTGCTCTAAGACCCCATAAAGTATATATATTCTGGGTCGTGGTGAAATTCTGAGTCGATCTAAGCATGTCCGTCCGTCCGTCCGTCCGTCCGTCCGTCTGTTGAAATCACGCTAACTTCCGAACGAAACAAGCTATCGACTTGAAACTTGGCACAAGTAGTTTTTATCGATGTAGGTCGGACGGTATTGAAAATGGGCCATATCGGTCCACTTTTACGTATAGCCCCCATATAAAGGGACCCTCAGATTTGGCTTGTGGAGCCTCTAACAGAAGCATGTTTCATCCGATCCGGCTGAAATTTGGTACATGGTGTTGGTATATGGTCTCTAACAACCGTGCAAAAATTGGTCCATATCGGTCCATAATTATATATAGCCCCCATATAAACCGATCCCCAGATTTGGCTTGTGGAACCTCTAAGAGAAGCATATTTAATCCGATCCGGCTGAAATTTGGTACATGGTGTTACTATATGGTCTCTAACAATCATGCAAAAATTGGTCGACATCGGTCCATAATTATATATAGCCCCCATATAAACCGATCCCCAGATTTGGCTTGCGGAGCCTCAAAGAGAAGCAAATTTCATCCGATCCGGCTGAAATTTGGTACATGATGTTGGTATATGGTCTCTAACAACCACGCAAAAATTGGTCCACATCGGTCCATAATTATATATAGCCCCCATATAAACCGATCCCCAGATATGGTTTGTGGAGCCTCTAAGAGAAGCATATTTCATCCGATCCGGCTGAAATTTGGTACATGGTGTTGGTATATGGTCTCTAACAACCATGCAAAAATTGGTCCATATCGGTCCATAATTATATATAGCCCCCATATAAGCCGATCCCCAGATTTGGCTTGTGGAGCCTCTAAGAGAAGCATATTTCATCCGAATCGGCTGAAATTTGGTACATTGTGTTGGTATATGGTCTCTAGCAACCGTGCAAAAATTGGTCCACATCGGTCCATAATTATATATAGCGCACATATAAACCGATCTCCAGATTTGGGTTGTGGAGCCTCTAAGAGAAGCAACTTTCATCCGATCCGGCTGGAATTTGGTACATGGTATTGGTATATGGTCTCTAGCAACCGTGCAAAAATTGGTCCATATCGGTCCATAATTATATATAGCCCCCATATAAAACGTTCTCCAGATTTGACCTCCGGAGCCTCTTGGAGGAGCAAAATTCATCCGATCCGGTTCAAATTAGGAACGTGGTGTTAGTATATGGTCGCTAACAACCATACCAAAATTGGTCCAATCACACAAAAATTGGTCCATATCGGTTCATAATCATGGTTGCCACTAGAGCCAAAAATAATCTACCAAAATTTTATTTCTATAGAAAATTTTGTTAAAATTTTATTCGGTTCATAATAAAATTTTCATCATTGTCAAAAATTTATTTCTATAGAAAATTTTGTTCAAATTTTATTCGGTTCATAATCACGGTTGCCACTCGAGCCAAAAATAATCTACCAAGATTTTATTTCTATAGAAAATTTTGTCAAAAGTTTATTTCTATAGAAAATTTTGTTAAAATTTTATTTCTATAGAAAATTTTGTTAAAATTTTATTTCTGTAGAAAATTTTGTTAAAATTTTATGTCTACTTTGTCAAACTAAATTATATACGTATTGGATCGATCTTTTTTGATTTAATATATACCACGTATGTACTTACATACAATTTAGAAGATGGTGTTAGGAGGTTTTAAGATACCTTGCCATCGGCAAGTGTTACCGCAACTTAAGTAATTCGATTGTGGGTGGCAGTGTTTAGAAGAAGTTTCTACGCAATCCATGATGGAGGGTACATAAGCTTCGGCCTGGCCGAACTTACGGCCGTATATACTTGTTTTAATATTATCTCTATAAAATTTTTCTCAAAATTTATTTTCTATGGAATTTTTTTTTTTTTTTCAAAATTTTATTTCTATAGAACTTATCACAAAAGTTTGTTTATAGAAACTTTTTCCAAAATTTTATTTTTATAGAGATTTAACAACAAAGTATATACGGCCGTAAGTTCGGCCAGGCCGAAGCTTATGTACCCTCTATCATGGATTGCGTAGAAACTTCATCTAAACACTGCCATCCACAATCGAATTACTTAAGTTGCGGTAACGTTTGCCGATGGCAAGGTATCTTAAAACCTCCTAACACCATCTTCTAAATTGTATGTAAGTCCATACGTGGTATATATTAAATCAAAAAAGATCGATCCAATACGTATATAATTCAGTTTGACAAAGTAGACATAAAATTTTGACAAAATTTTCTACAGAAATAAAATTTTAACAAAATTTTCTATAGAAATAAAATTTTCACACAATTTTCTGTAGAAATAAAAATTTTGACAAAATTTTCTATAGAAAGAAAATTTTGACAAAAATTTCTACAGAAATAAAATTTTAACAAAATTTTCTATAGAAATAAACTTTTGACAAAATTTTCTATAGAAATAAAATCTTCGAGTGGCAACCATGATTATGAACCGAATAAAATTTGAACAAAATTTTCTATAGAAATAAAATGTTAACAAAATTTTCTATAGAAATAAAATTTTGACAATGATGAAAATTTTATTGTGAACCGAATAAAATTTTAACAAAATTTTCTCTAGAAATAAAATTTTGACAAAATTTTCTATAGAAATAAAATTTTGACAAAATTTTCTTTAGAAATAAAATTTCTATAGAAATAAAATGTTGGTAGATTATTTTTGGCTCTAGTGGCAACCATGATTATGAACCGATATGGACCAACTTTTGATTGGACCAATTTTGGTATGGTTGTTAGCGACCATATACTAACACCACATTCCTAATTTGAACCAGATCGGATGAATTTTGCTCCTCCAAGAGGCTCCGGAGGTCAAATCTGGAGAATGTTTTATATGGGGGCTATATATAATTATGGACCCATATGGACCAATTCAGGCACGGTTGTTAAAGATCATATACTAACACCATGTTCCAAATTACAACCGGATTGGATGAAATTTGCTTCTCTTGGAGACTTCGAAAGCCAAATCTGGGGATCGGTTTATATGGGGCTATTATGAACTGATGTGGACCAATTTTTGCATGGTTGTTAGAGACCATATACCAATATCATGTACCAAATTTCAGGCGGATCGGATGAAATTTGCTTCTCTTTGAGGCTCCGCAACCAAAATCTGGGGAACGGTTTATATGGGCGCTATATATAATTATGGACCGATGTGGATCAATTTTTGCACGGTTGTTAGAGACCATATGCCAATACCATGTACCAAATTTCAGCCGGATCGGATGCAATTTGCTCCTCTTTTATTCTTCGCAAGCCAAATCTGGGGAACGGTTTATATGGGCGCTATATATAATTATGGACCGATGTGGATCAATTTTTGCACGGTTGTTAGAGACCATATACCAATACCATGTACCAAATTTCAGCCGGATCGGATGCAATTTGCTCCTCTTTGAGGCTTCGCAAGCCAAATCTGGAGATCGGTTTATATGGGGTCTATATATATTTATGGACCGATATGGACCAATTTTTGCATGGTTGTTAGAGACCATATACCAACATCATGTACCAAATTTCAGCCGGATCGGATGAAATTTTCTTCTCTTTGAGGCTCCGCAAGCCAAATCTGGGGATCGGTTTATATGGGGGCTGTATATAATTATGGACCGATGTGGACCAATTTTTGCATGGTTGTTAGAGACCATATACCAACACCATATACCAAATTTCAGCCGGATCGGATGAAATAAGCTTCTGTTAGAGGCTCCACAAGCCAAATCTGAGGGTCCCTTTATATGGGGACTATACGTAAAAGTGGACCGATATGGCCCATTTTCAATACCATCCGACCTACATCGATAACAACTACTTGTGCCAAGTTTCAAGTCGATAGCTTATTTCGTTCGCAAGTTAGCGTGATTTCAACAGACCGACGGACGGACGGACGGACATGCTTAGATCGACTCAGAATTTCACCACGACCCAGAATATATATAATTTATGGGGTCTTAGAGCAATATTTCGATGTGTTACAAACTGAATGACAAAGTTAATATACCCCCATCCTATGATGGAGGGTATAAAAAATTACTATTTTGGGTAGAATTCTACCAACTGTGGCAACGGTGGTGGTAATACAAATTTATATTCTAATTTATGTACATTGCATATTCATGTTTTAAGATAATAAAGTACTTAGAACCATTTTTATACCCTGCGCCACACTGTGGAACAGGGTATTATAAGTTAGTGCATATGTTTGTAACATCCAGAAGGAGGCGAGATAGACACTTGGTGTCTTTGGCAATAATGCTCAGGGTGGGTCCCTGAGTCGATATAACCATGTCCGTCTGTCCGTCCGTCCTTCTGTCCGTCCGTCCGTCTGTCCGTCCGTCCGTCCGTCTATCCGTCCGTCTGTCTGTGAACACATTTTTGTGATCAAAGTCTAGGTCGCAATTTAAGTCCTATCGCCTTCAAATTTGACACATGTTCCTAATTTGGGTCAGAATAGAACCCTATTTATTTTGGAAGAAATCGGTTCACATTTAGATATAGCTCCCATATATATCTTTCGCCCGATATGCACTAATATGGACCCAGCAGCCAGAGTTTTATACCGATTTGCTTGAAATTTTTGTACAAACATAACACTTAGTCGTATAGTCAAGTGTGCAAAATTTGATTGAAATCGGTTCAGATTTAGATATAGCTCCCATATATATCTTTCGCCCGATATGGACTTATATGGCCCCAGAAGCCAGATTTTTGGCCGAATTTGGTTGAAATTTTGCACTAGGAGTACAATTAGTAGTATAGTCAAGTGTGCCAAATTTTATTGAAATCGGTTCAGATTTAGATATAGCTTCTATATATATTTTTCGCCCGATGTGGACTTATATGACCCCAGAAGCCAGAGTTTTGGCCCAATTTGGTTGAAATTTTGCACTAGGAGTACAATTAGTAATATAGTCATGTGTGCCAAATTTGATTGAAATCGGTTCAGATTTAGATATAGCTCCCATATATATGTTTTTCTGATTTCGACAAAAATGGTCAAAATACCAACATTTTCCTTGTTAAATCGCCACTGCTTAGTCGAAAAGTTGTAAAGATCACTCTAATTTTCCTAAACTTCTAATACATATATATCGAGCGATAAATCATAAATAAAATTTTGCGATTAATTCAAAATGCTTCAGATTTAAATGTTTCCCATATTTTTTTACTAAAGTTGTGTTCCACCCTAGTGCATTAGCCAACTTAAATTTTGAGTCTATAGATTTTGCAAAAGTCTATCAAATTCTGTCCAAATCGAGTGATATTTAAATTTATGTATTTGGGACAAACCTTTGTATATAGCTCCCAACACATTTGACGGATGTGATATGGTATCGAAAATTTAGATCTACAAAGTGGTGCAGGGTATAATATAGTCGGCCCCGCCCTTACTTGTTGTTATACCCTAAATCACATAGTGGTCAGGGTATAATAAGTTTGATCGGCCAAAAAATGTGCCTACCAGAAATATTGATTTTAGACCCCATAAAATATATACCGATCGACTCAGAATCACCTCCTGAGTCGATCTAACGCTTGGTGTCCGTCCGTCCGTCTGTCCATGTATTTGTTGTTCACAGGATTCCGGTCGCAATTATTAACCGATTTTGATGAAATTTGGTACAGGGAGTTTTTTGGGCACATTCACGGACGCTATTGAATTTGGAAGAAATCGGATCAAATTTAGATATAGCTTCCATATATATGTATCGCCCGATTTCGACAAATGGGGTCACGTTGCGCTTTTTTAAAAACGGATCGTCACCAAATTTGGCAAGAGGTAATCTTTTTCACCGCCCTTCAAGTCTGCAAAATTTCATCCAAATCGGTTCAGATTTAGATATAGCTCTCATATGTATGTATCGCCCGATTTTCCCAAATTTGGCCACAAAACCTTTATTTATCAACGGATCTTACTCAAAGTTGGCTAAATATAATCTGCTATAGCACTAACTATATGTGCAAAAAATCATCGAAATCGGGTCAGATTTAGCTATAGCTCCGATATATATGTACCGCCCGATTTTTCTAAATTTGGCCATAAAACCCTTATTTGTCAACCGATCTTACCCAAATTTGGCTAAATGTAGTCTTCTATAGCACTAACTATATGTGCAAAAAATCATCGAAATCGGTTCAGATTTAGATATAGCTCCCATATATATGTATAGCCCGATTTTCCCAAATTTGGCCATAGAACCCTTATTTATTAACCGATCTTACTAAATGTTGGCTGGATACAGTCCTCTATAGTACTAACTATATGTGCAAAATGTCATCGAAATCGGTTCAGATGTAGATATAGCTCTCATATATATGTATCGCCCGATTTTCCCAAATTTGGCCACAAAATCTTTATTTATAAGCCGATCTAACTCAAAGTTGGCCACATGTAATCTTCTATAGCACTAACTATATGTGCAAAAAATCATCGAAATCGGTTCAGATTTAGATATAGCTCCCATATATATGTATAGCTCCCATATATATGTACCGATTTTTCTAAATTGGGCCATAAAACCCTTATTTATCAACCGATCTTACTCAAAGTTGGCTTAATGTAATCTTCTATAGCACTAACTCTATGTACCAAAAATCATCAAAATCGGTTCAGATTTAGCTATAGCTTTTATATATATGTACCGCCCGATTTTTCTAAATTTGGCCATAAAACCCTTATTTATCAACCGATATTACTCAAATTTGGCTAAGTGTAGTCTTCTTAGCACTTACTCTATGTGCAAAAAATCATCGAAATCGGTTTAGATTTAGATATAGCTCCCATATATACATAGCCCGATTTTCCAAATTTGTCTATAGGCCCTTATTTATTAACCGATCTTACTCAAAGTTGGCTAGATCCAGTCCTCTATAGTACTAACTATATCTACAAAATTTCATCGAAATCGGTTCAGATGTAGATATAGCTCCCATATATGTATCGCCCGATTTTGAAAAATTCGCCCCTAATAACCTTTGACCATACAGGCCTCATTTCTTAACTGATCTTACTCAAATCTTGCACAAGGTAACCTTTTGTGGTATTAATCAAACCCGCAAAATATTATGCAAATTGGTTCAGATTTAGATATAGCTTCCATTTATATGCATCGCTCTATTTTCCTAAATTTGGCCATAGTACTCTTATTTATTAACCAATATTACCCAAATTTCAAATTTTGATGTACTAGCCGATCGTATTTATACGTACTTGTAGCTCTTACATAAGAATATTGCTCGATTTTTACAAATTTGGATTTATTACCCACAGTAATTGAACGATTTTCTCTTTTTTAATAATGGGCTCAATATTAGTGGCATACTAACTCCGTAGGTGCAATATCAACACAGCCAGTGTTGCTAGAAGTAGAGGAAATTCCCTATATGTAGAGTTTTACTTATATTTAGCTTCTTGTAGGGACGTAGGGCCACAATGTAGGGACATTTTCACTCAACAGAATTTGTAATAATTTTTACATTTTGGTGGCTCTAGAGGAGGAAATTAGAAACCTGCAAGGCTTGATCTTTAACAATGTGTGGTAACAACAGTTACCACTCGTGCCAAAAAAAAAATCTAACAAAATTTGAAGATTACATAAATCTACCAAACAAATATTTCTATAGAAATTTTTTTCAAAACTTTATTCCTGTAGAAAATTTTGTCAACATTTTATTTCTATAGAAATTTTGACAAAATTGTATTTCTATACAAATTTTGTCAAAATTATATTTCTATAGAATTTTTTTTCAAAATATTATTTCTATAAAAAATTTTCTCAAAATTCTATTTCTATGGATTTTTTTCTCAAAATTTTATTTCTATAGAATTTATTGTCAAAATTTTATTGCTATAGAACAATTTCTCACAAAAATTTGTTTATAGAAACTTTTTCCAAAAGTTTTATTTTTATAGAGATTTAACAAAAAAGGTTACTATTTTGGGTAGAATTCTACCAACTGTGGCAACCGTGGTGGTAATACAAATTTATATTCTAAGTTATATACGTTGCATATTCATGTTTTAAGATAATAAAATACTTAGAACCATTTTCGTTTTGTAAAATTTTTTAAATTTAACGAAAAATATTGTTAGGGAAAATTGTATGGGAAAGTAGGGAACTTTTTATGTCATTGTAGGGTACACCGAACATTTTCCCTTACAACATTGACTATGAGCTATAGTTAGATTGAGACAAAGCACCCATAAACATGTACCCCTTAATTTTCTTAAATAAGCAACTGCGATTTATCTCCCAGACCTATATCAATGTTACCCCACAAATGTTTATGATTACTAATTCAGTAAGGGTGGTTTAGGGTATCATATAGTCGGCCTCGCCCGACCTTCTACTTTACTTACTTCTTTTTTTAAATTTGTTTAAATTTAAAAAAAATATATAACAATGTTACCCCACAAATGCTTATGTTTACTAATTCAGCAAGTGTGGTTTAGGGTATGATATAGTTGCCCCCGCCCGACTTTCTAATTTACTTACTTGTTTTTATTGTACTTTTTATGAAGAAATTGTTGTGCAGAAGTTTTCGTAAAATATTCATAAATTCGTGTCACTGCTTGAAACACGCTCTCAAATACTTGAAAATGTGGTGGAAAATTAGACCACCAGAATTAGGTTAGATGGTGAATTTCTCTCTTATCACTGTGTCATGCTGAGCTGTCATTGCGCTCAGAAATGTTACTAGCATTACTGAGGTGGGATAAACCACCGCTGAAAACATTTTTGGTGTACGGTCGAAGCAGGAATGAAACCCACGGCCTTGTGTATGCAAGGCGGGCATGCTAACCATTGCACCATGATGGCTCCCTCCAGAATTACCTGTGTGCACAATAGCCGTGGTAGCCATATGCCGGATATTATATTTAAATGTAAAATGTCAAGAAATAAAATTTGTTTTTTGCCATTTCATAATTTCGCATGTGTTTTATTTAAATTTCAGAGAAACAAAAAGTTTAAATTTCAAATCAGCAAGCTCTTAGAACATCCCTGTATACACTCAAAAAAATGTGAACCCTACATTTCACTAATGCCGATTGTAAAACCAAATTGGGTAGGTTATATACAATTATGAATCTATATAGTCCAATTTTTGTGTGATTAATACCAAATTTTACCAATATCAAATTAAATTTGCTTATCCAGGAAGAAGTAAAATCTGGGGATAGGTTTATCTGAGGACTATATATAACTATGGACCGATATAATTATAGACCGATATGGACCAGTTTTTGCATGGTTGTTAGAGACCATATACTAATAAAACGTACATAATTCTAACCGAATGGGATGAGATTTGCTCCTCCAAGAGGCTCCGGTGGTCAAATCTGGGGATCGACTTATATGGGGTCTATATAATTATGGACCGATATGGATAAATTTTTGCATTGTTGTTAGTGGCTATATACTTACACAACATAAAAAATTTCAACCGCATCGAATGAAATTTGCTCCTTAAAGAGGCTCCGAGAGCCAAATCTGGGGATCGGTTTATATGGGGGCTATATATAACTATGGACCTATATGGACCAATTTTTGCATGGACGTTAGAGGTCATATACTAACACCACGAACCAAATTTCAACCAGATCTGATGAAATTTGCTCCTCCTAGAGCCTACGCAAGCCAAATCTGGGGATCGGTTTATATGAGGGCTATATATAATTATGGACCGATATGCACCAATTTTTGCATTGTTATTGGAGACCATATACTAACATCACCTACTAAATTTCGGATGAAACTTGTTCATTCATGAGTATCCACGAGCAAAATCTGGGGATCGGTTTATATGGGGGCTATATAAAACTATGGACCTATATGGACCAATTTTTGCATGGACGTTAGAGGTCATATACTAACACCACGTAGCAAATGCTAACCTTATCTGAGGAAATTTGCATCTCCTAGAGCCTCCGCAAGCCAAATCTTGGGGTCGGTTTATATGGGGGCTATACGTAAACGTGGTCCAATATGGGCCATTTGCAATACTATCTGACCTACATCAATAACAACTACTTGTGCCAAGTTTTAAGTCGATAGCTTGATACGTTCGGAAGTTAGCGTTATTTCTACAGACGGACGGACATAGCTAGATCGACTCAAAATTTCACAACGACCCAGAATATATACAATTTATGGGGTCTTAGACCAATATTTCGATGTGTTACAAACGGAATGACAAAGTTAATATACCCCCATCCTATGGTGGTGCATATAAAAATTAAACTATGTCTTATTAGAGGGTTGTGGTTTACGAAAAAAAGTCAAATTTTAATTCTTAGTCGTATCTTAACTGAAATTAATTTAGCTTTCGAACTATATATTATTTTTGAATTTTGTTATCGTTGCTCTCTCCCGTTTGGAACATGTCGTGAGTATCGTGAATCGTGCGTGAGCGTGAGTCCCTAGAAGTAGCTCGTGCGAGACCGTGCGTGAGTACAGGTTTTCATTTCGTGAATGTGCGTGAGCGTGATTGGCTACCACACGTATCGTGCCTGAGCATGCGTGAATAAACATTTTGTTTCGTGAATGTGCGTGGGTGCTAGTGAAATTTGGTAATACAAAATTTACCATGATTGTGGATAACAGTCTTGAGTAAAACTTTGTACTCAGCCAGACCGAATCCTTTTTACCCTCTACCATGGAGTAGAGGGTAAAAAGGATTCGGTCTGGCTGAACAGTCGTATATAATTGTTATCTGTAGCATCAAACAAAATGTATCTTATGACACACTTAGCTTTAATGAAAATTCTCTTTTATTCGTAGTTGGTCAACATGTGCTAATAGATTAGAATTAAATTTAATAGTTTGAATTGTCATGGCACAAATGCTACCAAAACGTTTTGTTACATAGAATTGATGGTAATTTCTTACGAAAAACAAACGCAATTCAACGCTTCACTCGTATAATCGCACTTAACACTTCTTCTTCTTTAATTTAGTTAAAAGTTTAATTTCAACTAAAAGTTTTCCCGTCTTGCAACTCTGACAACGCCGTGCCACTCAATGTTTTGCCATTTACGGTGCGTGCAAATTGGTTAACAACTGCGTCATCGTCGAAAAACGTTTTCGCTTTCCTTTGCATCTCGTTGGGGTTTTGTATTTCATTTTTTGTTTTTGTTCTTGGTTAGTGTAACGGCTTCTATTTGCCAAGTCGGCTGGATGCCTTAAACAATGCGAAAATGATACTGACCGCCTATGGAGGGGATATAAGAATTAACGAACCGTTGGCCATGTAATTTAGTAACGGTCGTTGAATTCAGCAACAAAAGTTATCTCAACCATAAAGGCCAATGAATATTACAACAATGGGTGACCGAAGAATTTAACCGCCATTCCACCAAGCATAGCCCCCTGCCCTCCCCTTATCAAAGAAACGAAAAACAAATGAAAACCCATTCCATTACACTAATGACGGTGTGAATATGCGGATTTGGGATTCCAACAAAAAAACTGAAAAAAAATAAATGGGAAAGACCTTGAGTTACAATAAATGTTTTGAAATGTTTCTCTTGCTTTTTTCCGCCTTCCTTTTTTGTACTAACAAATGTTCTTTAGAATTTGCACATTTATTTGCAACTATTTTACGGAAGTATTTTTTATAATTTTTCTAGGAATATGATACAATATAGTTTTTCTCTATACTATTGGACATATCGTATCAAATATGAAATGCATGATTGCAAGAGAAATTCTTTATTATCCCGTTTGAAAGAATTGAAAAAAAAAAAAACAAGTAAGGAAAGTCTAAAGTCGGGCGGGCCGACTATATTATACCCTGCACCACTTTGTAGATCTAAATGTTCGATACCATATCACATCCGTCAAATGTATTGGGGGCTATATATAAAGGTTTGTCCCAAATACATACATTTAAATATCACTCGATCTGGACAGAATTTGATACACTTCTATAAAATCTATAGACTCAAAATTTAAGTCGGCTAATGCACTAGGGTGGAACACAGTGTTAGTAAAAACAAGTAAGTAAAGTAGAAAGTCGGGCGGGGCCGACTACATCATACCCTAAACCACCATTACAGAATTAGTAATCATAAGCATTTGTGGGGTAACAAACATATAGGTCTGGAAGATAAACCGCAGTTGCATATTTAAGAAAATTAAGGGGTACATGTCTATGGGTGCTTTGTGTCAATCTGACTATAGCTCATAGTCAATGTTGCCAGGGAAAATGTTCGGCTTACCCTACAAGGACAAAAAAAGTTCCCTACTTTCCTATACATTCCCAAACAATTTTCCCTACTATATTTTTCGTTAAATGTAAAAAATTTTACAAAACAAAAATGGTTCTAAGTACTTTATTATCTTTTTTATAGAAATAATATTTTGGAAAAAAAATTTCTATAGAAATACAATTTTGACAAAATGTTCTATAGAAATAAAATGTTGACAAAATTTTCTACAGGAATATAGTTTACCACACATTGTTAAAGATCAAGCCTTGCCGGCTTCTAATTTCCTCCTCTAGAGCCACCAAAATGTAAAAAATATTACAAATTGTGTTGAGTGAAAATGTCCTACATTGTGGCCCTACGTCCCCACAAGACGTGTTGCTAGAAGTAGGGAATTTCCCCTACTTCTAGCAACACTGGCTGTGTTGATATTGCGCCTGCGGAGCTAGTATGCCACTAATATTGATCCCATTATTAAAACAAGAGAAAATCGTTAAATTAGTGTGGGTAATAAATACAAATTTGAAAAAATCGAGCAATATTCTTATGTAAGAGCTACAAGTACGTATAAGTACGATCGGCTAGTACATCAAAATTTGAAATTTGAGTAACATTGGTTAATAAATAAGATTACTATGGCCAAATTTGGGAAAATCGAGCGATGCATATATATGGAAGCTATATCTAAATCTGAACCAATTTGCATAATATTTTGCGGGTTTGATTAATACCACAAAATGTTACCTTGTGCAAGATTTGAGTAAGATCAGATACGAAATGAGGCCTGTATGGTCAAACATAAGGTTATAAGGGCGAATTTTTCAAAATCGGGCGATACATATATGGGAGCTATATCTAAATTTGAACCGATTTCGATGAAATTTTGCACATATAGTTAGTACTATAGAAGATTGGATCTAGCCAACTTTTAGTAAGATCGGTTAATAAATAAGGGTTCTATGGCCAAATTTGGGAAAATCGGGCTATACATATATATGGGAGCTATATCTAAATCTGAACCGATTTCGATGATTTTTTGCACATATAGTTAGTGCTATAGAAGACTATACATATAGCCAAATTTGGGTAAGATCGGTTAATAAATAAGGGTTTTATGACCAAATTTAGAAAAATCGGGCGGTACATATATATGGGAGCTATAGCTAAATCTGAACCGATTGCGATGATTTTTTGCACATATAGTTAGTGCTAGAGAGGATTATATTTAGCCAACTTTGAGTAAGATCGGATGATAAATAAAGGTTTTGTGGTCAAATTTGGGAAAATCGGGCGATACATATATATGAGAGCTATATCTAAATCTGAACCGATTTGGATAAAATTTTGCAGACTTGAAGGGCGATGGAAAAGATTACCTTTTGGTAAATTTTATGAGGATCTGTTTGAAAAAACGCGCAACGTGACCCCATTTGTCGAAATCGGGCGATACATATATATGGGAGCTTTATCTAAATTTGATCCGATTTCTTCCAAATTCAACAGCGTTCGTCCTTGTGCCCAAAAAACACCCTGTACCAAATTTCATCCAAATCGGTTAATAATTGCGACCGGACTCCTGTGAACAACAAATACATGGACAGACGGACGGACACCAACCGCTAGATCGACTCAGGAGGTGATTCTGAGTCGATCGGTATATATTTTATGGGGTCTAAAATCAATATTTCTGGTAGGCACATTTTTGGCCGATCAAACTTATTATACCCTGACCACTATGTGGTTTAGGGTATAAAATTATGGGAAACATTTAAATCTGAAGCAATTTTAAGGAAACTTCGCAAAAGTTTATTTATGATTTATCGCTCGATATATATGTACTAGATGTTTAGGAAAGTTAGAGTCATTTTTACAACTTTTCGACTAAGCAGTGGCGATTTTACAAGGAAAATGTTGGTATATATATGGGAGCGATATCTAAATCTGAACCGATTTCAACCAAATTTGGCACGCATAGCTACAATGCTAATTCTACTCCCTGTGCAAAAATTTCAACTAAATCGGAGTTAAAAATTGGCCTTTGGCCTCTCTGACCATGTGTGTAAATCTGGCGATTTCAACAAAATTTGGCACGCATAGCTACAATGCTAATTTTACTTCCTGTGCAAAATTTCAATTAAATCGGAGTAAAAGATTGGCCACTGTGGTCATATGACTGTAAATCGGGCGAACGATATATATGGGAGGTATATCTAAATCTGAACCGATTTCAAAAAAATTTGGCACAATTGACTACACTACTAATTGTACTCCTAGTGCAAAATTTCAACCAAATTGGGGTAAAACTCTGGCTTCTGGGGCCATATAAGTCCATATCGGGCGAAATATATATATATATATATCTATATATCTAAATCTGAACCGATTTCTTCCAAAATCAATAGGGATCTATTCTGAGCCAAAACACATACTTGTGCCAAATTTGAAGTCGATTGGACTAAAACTGCGACCTAGACTTTGATTACAAAAAAAGTGTTCACGGACAGACGGACATGGCTATATCGACTCAGGAGCCCACCCTGAGCATTTTTGCCAAAGACACCATGTGTCTATCTCGTCTCCTTCTGGTTGTTGCAAACATATGTACTAACTTATAATACCCTGTTCCACAGTGTGGCGCAGGGTATAAAAATCGTAAAAAAAAAATATTCAAAATTCCGATACACATGACCATGCAATATACTACAACTTTTAGGTGAACGGAGAGAATATGCATAAACGAATAGCCACAATCACATGTGCCCTTTCCCAGAAAGAATCACATTGCATACAGCGGAAAATACACACAAAAACAACGTTTGGAAGACGTGTATTGAAAATGCTGTTCATTTGTTACAGTTTTTATACCCTAAACCACATAGTGATCAGGGTATAAGTTTGATCTGCCAAAAAATGTGCCTATGTTACAAGAAATATTGATATAAAAAATATATATACCGATCGACTAAGAATCACCTCTTGAGTCGATCTAGCGCTTGGTGTCCGTCGGTCCGTACGTCTGTCCATGCATTTGTTGTTCACAGGATTCCGGTCTAATTATTAACCGATTTTGGTGAAATTTGGTACAGGGAGTTTTTTGGGCACAAGGACGAACGCTATTGAATTGAATTGAAATCGGATCAAATTTAGATATAGCTCCCATATATATGTATCGCCCGATTTCGACAAATGGGGTCACGTTGCGCTTTTTTTCAAACGGATCGTCACCAAATTTGGCAAAAGGTAATCTTTTTCACCGCCCTTCAAGTCTGCAAAATTTCATCCAAATCGGTTCAGATTTAGATATAGCTCTCATATGTATGTATCGCCCGATTTTCCCAAATTTGGCCACAAAAACCTAATTTATAAACTGATCTTACTCAAAGTTGGCTAAATGTAATCTTCTACACCCAGAAAAAAGTGCCTTCGAAACTAAAGGAAACATTTTTCATCAATATAGTTTATCCATTTTATTTCCATTTAGGTACATTTTTGTGAGAAATAATAAAATTTACTCGTTTCAGTAAAAAAATCCTAAACTGTAAGCAGTTGGGAATAGTTCATTAACTAGAATAAGGCATGGAATTTTACTCATACTGTTTTCTTTGCTGGGTATAAGAATTTACTACTGAACAAGAAAATTTTATTCACCAATAACAAAGCAGTCGTAAAAATAAACAAAAACCGAACTAGACACGACAAGTAAAGGATGGGTCCCGCCTGAGGCTTTTTTATACCTCGATAAAAAAAAAGATCATTCAGAAAGAAAGTGCCTTTCCTGTGTTTTATCATTGTTATAGAAGGGCCAATATCAAAGCTATTGATTGTACAAACTATTCAGACAATAACTTAAGATTCAGCACTAGCATATCAAATAGAGACCTACTTTCCTCTAATAAACCTGTACCAAAACAGTACTGGTGGCTAATGAATTAAAATTTATATTTTAAATCCTTTGCTTTTAAACTTCTGACTTAACCTTTAAAAATAAATCTAAACGTGATGTTTTTTGCAATTATTTTTCATTACAAAAAATTTGCAATAGATTTACAAACATGAAAGAATAAAACTAATATCATAAATTTTCAAATAAAAATTTCAACCATAATTATTGTACTCGAGAGCCCGACTAGGGGACTAAGTATTAAGAGACTAAATATTATATACTATTGTTTGTTGTAGTTATATATTATATAGTAAATTTTGAATAAATAAACACGACAAAAAAAAAAACAAAAACCGAACTAAAACCAAGTTTCCTCAAAATTAGTAAAATTTCTTATAAAATGATAATTGCGACTTCCTTTATAATAGAAAGCTTTTCATACATACGAACAACACTTGGCATAGAAAAATATTTTAGTTCATTCGTACTAAGAAGTATGCAGTCCTTTCAGTCCTTGTTAGAATATAGGAAACTTTCCTATATTTCTATTGTCTACCTGTAATCGTAATCGTGGGTGTAATCGATATGTTCGCGCGTGGGTTGTTTTTTTATATATTTTATTTGGAATAAATAACAAATAAAATATATAAAATATTTGTTATTTTAAATTAGTGAGAAAAATATTCGTTTTTTGAAAATAAATCTATCAATGTTCGTGATGGTGTATAAAGAAAGAAAACACCAGCAGAATAACAACCCTTTCCTTTGTCTTCATTTTGGAATCTTCAATTATCAGGTAATATTCAGTGACGCTAACCTTTCGTAACAAAAATGGTTTATGATTTTTTATATTTGTAGGTATTGAAATTGTAAAAGAAGGACAAAATCGTTAGGCAGCAACTTATTAAAAGTGAAAAGTACAAGAAGAAGAAAGAGTGCGTTTTACAGTTGATAATATCACATGGAAATTGGAAATAGTGGAATAATAAACTAATATTTCAAGGAGATTCGATGATGTTGATTCTTAATAAATATATTCAATATATTAATAAAACATGTCTTTTATTGAAGATAAAATTGCTTATATAAATAAATAAAATTGTATTTAAAAACGAAGGTAAGAAGTTCTAATTATGAAGTAAAAGTTTTACCACAAATGTGTAAGATTTGTCCAAATGAATGAAAAAATTTCAATAAAATTATTCCATATATGAATTCAAATCAGTTAAATTTTTTCATTCTGTAGTATAGTGGTACATAAATATAGGAAAATGTTAACTAATATATGGAATGCATTATACCTAATTTCTACGAAAATCACATCGTTCAAACAAATAAAAATGTCTTTGGCGCTATACGATGTTCAACTTTCTTCACAATGAGTTCATTTTAACTTAAAGAAAGGGTCACTTTTTTCTGGGTGTATAGCACTAAATATATGTGCAAAAAATCATCGAAATCGGTTCAGATTGAGATTTAGCTCCCATATATATGTTATGTATAGCCCGATTTTCCCAAATTTGGCCATAAAACCCTTATTTATTAACCGATCTTACTCAAAGTTGGCTAGATCCAGTCCCCTCTAGTACTGACGGTATGTGCAAAATTCCATCGAAATCGGTTCAGATGTAGATATAGCTCCCATATATGTATCGCCCGATTTTGAAAAATTCGCCCCTAATAACCTTATGTTTGACCATACGGGCCTCATTTCTTAACTGATCTTACTAAAATTTTGCACAAGGTAACCTTTTGTGGTATTAATCAAACCCGCAAAATATTATGCAAATTGGTTCAGACTTACATATAGCTTCCGTATATATGCATCGCTCGATTTTCCCAAATTTGACCATAATACTCTTTTTTATTAACCCTTTCACTACCGAAATAAACCTAATGATGACAACTTTTATTTTTCTTTTGTTTTTACTTGTACTAACAGCATTTAGAACAAAAACTGTCATTTTGAAAACCTACCCCAATTAATTCAAGAGCTATATGAGTTTGTTCTGAAAATTTGATTCTTGAATTGTGACCAAATAGCCTTACGAAAATAAGCGCTATTTGGCCTATAATATCTTTCAAAGTGTGAGAAAAAATACAAAAAAGAACCCGTAAAAGTATCGGCTATAGTTTTTGTATAAATGACCATTTACTAGAAACATACAGTACAAAAATTGTCTCAAATTTTCGCATTTTTCGTTTATTGTTAAATAAGTTTATAAAAATGTATTTTAGACCTCACCAATATGGACAATATTTATAGCTTATTTAGATTAAAGCCTCTACTTTAAAATAACATCGAGAAATAAATCGAAACTAAGTGGGAAAATAGGATTTGGTGTCTTTTTCGAATGTCCTTCTAAATGGACATCGGTAGTGAAAGGGTTAACCGCTGTTACTCAAATTTCAAATTTTTATGTACTAGCCGATCGTATTTATACGTACTTGTAGTTCTTACATAAGAATATTGCTCGATTTTTACAGATTTGGATTTATTACTCACACTAATTGAACGATTTTCTCTTTTTTAATAATGGGCTCAATATTAGTAGCATACTATGTTAACTCCGTAGGTGCAATATCAACACAGCCAGTTTTGCCAGAAGGAGGGGAAATTCCCTATATGTAGGGTTTTTCTAATATTTAGCGTCGTGTAGGGACGTAAAACCACAATGTAGGGATATTTTCACTCAACACAATTTGTAATAATTTTTACATTTTGGTGGCTCTAGAGGAGGAAATTAGAAGCCGGCAAAGGTTGATCTTTAACAATGTGTGGTAACAACAGTTACCACTCGTGCCAAAAAAAAAAAATGTAACAAAATTTGAAGATTACCACAAATCTACCAAATAAATATTTCTATAGAAATTTTTGTCAAAACTTTATTCCTGTAGAAAATTTTGTCAACATTTTATTTCTATAGAAAATTTTCTCAAAATTTTATTTCTATGGAATTTTTTCTAAAAATTTTGTTTCTCACAAATATTTGTTTATCGAAAGTTTTTCCAAAACTTTATTTTTATAGAGATTTAACAAAAAATGATTACTATTGTGGGTAGAATTCTACCAACTGGTGATAATACAAATTTATAGTCTAAGTTATATACGTTGCATATTCATGTTTTAAGATAATTAAGTACTTAGAACCATTTTTGTTTTGTAAATTTTTTTAAATTTAACGAAAAATCTTGCAGAGAAAATTGTATGGGAAAGTAGGGAACTTTTTTTGTCCTTGTAGGGTAAACCGAATATTTGCCCTGGCATCACTTACTATGAGTTATAGTCAGATTGATAGAAAGCACCCATAAACATGTACCCCTTAATTTTCTTAAATAAGCAACTGCGGTTTATCTCCCAGACCTATATCAATGTTACCCCACAAATGTTTATGATTACTAATTCAGTAAGGGTGGTTTAGGGTATCATATAGTCGGTCCCGCCCGACTTTCTACTTTACTTACTTGTTTTTTAATTTCTTCCGAAATTTCAAAGTTTCATCACTAAACAATTTTTTTTAGAATCAAAATTTTATTTTTGTCATTAAAGTAAATACTGTATGCAACGCCGAGAAGGAATAGTCATAGACCCATCTTTTAGTATACCGATCGGCTTAGAATTAAATTCTGAGTCAATTTAGCGATGTCCGTCTGTCTGTAGATGTATTTTTGTGTGTAAAGTCCAGCTCGAAGTTTAAGTCCGATCGTCCTTAAATTATAAAGGCATAAGGTCCTTTTTCGGCTCAGCGATCCCTATTGACGATCCCTATTGATTTTGGAAAAAAACGGTTCAGATTTAGATATAGGTTAATTTAGGTTATGGAGGATGACACGAATCCGAACTAGCGTATTTGTTATCATCCGATCCGGCTGAAATTTGGTACACGGTTTATGTATATGGTCTCTAACAACCATGCAAAAATTGATCCACATCGGTTCATAAGTATATAACATATAGCCCCCATATAAACCGATCCCCAGGTTTGGCTTGCGGAGGCTCAAAGAGAAACAAATTTCATCCGATCCGGCTGAAATTTGGTGCATGATGTTAGTATATGATCTCTAACATCCATGCAAAAATTGGTCCACATAGGTTCATAGTTATATATAGCACCCATATAAACCGATCCCCAGATTTGGCTTACGGAGCCTCTAATAGAGGCAAATTTCATCTGATACGGTTGAAAGTTGGAACATGGTGTAGGCATATGGTCTCTAACATCCGATCCGGTTCAAATTTGGAACGTGGTGTCAGCATATGGCCGCTAACAACCATATCAAAATTGGTCCATATCGGTCTATAGTTATATATAGCCGATCCCCAATCACACATAAATTGGTCCATATCGGATCATAATCACTCAAGCCAGACATAATCTACCAAAATTTTGTTTCTATAGAAAATTTTTGTCAACATTTTATTTCTGTAGAAAATTTTGTCAAACTGAATTATTCGAACAAAATTGGTTCTCATAAATCCAGAATCTGATCTAGTCTTCATAGGTGGAATCTGGTTGAACTGATTTGCTTGGGAGAAGATTTGTCATCAAACCCCCTAGAATGCTATATATTAATATATTATCAAGAAACCCACTACGACGAAGAGTTTTCAAAGTAAACTATTATATTTGATTCATTGTGGTGGGTATTTAAGATTCGGCCCGGCCGAACTTCTGTTTTATATATACTTGTTATATATTTTATCGCCATTTTGGGCTATGGTGTGTGAGTTGGGACTCTAACCTGAGAACCCTGGGCACCTGGATGGCTCATCATAGTGCTTTAGAAGATTGCTCATAAGAGAAAAATGTGGCAGTATTGCAAGAATCTAAGAATAATAAGAGTTTAATAACTCCCCAAACCAAATAGTGGCCCGCATATAATAACTTCACTTCGGAAGCTTGTTCTTGCGCTTTAGTTAAACTAGTCGACTTACTTTTTTATTGGATGCAGTTAGCTGAGCTTGTAACCAAACACTGAATTTGCCTCTACTTGCTACCATATACCATACATACACTGAATTGAGTTTTAAATAATTTCATCGATTTCGAGAAATGCCAAAAAAAAATAAACTGCCTATCGATCAAAAATGAAATGCAATTTTGGTCATATTTGCGTATATACGTAAATCATAAAAGAAGCACTAGGTTTTGATGAAATAGGAAGACAGAAAAAAGAACTATTTACAAAAAAACTCAGTCATTTTACCAATGAAAAACAAATAGAAATAAAAAACTCGTGTTTTTCTGGAACTGTATGAAAAAATGATACAATTCACGTATGTTATATGGTCTGATGGTTTTTCTGTTAGCTTTATAAATGCCAATCAAGTTGTACAAAGTTGCTTATGTACACGTAGTGGTTTATACAAAGTCATGACTTTATTGTACATTGCGGGATTGATTGGAGTCAAAGTCATTATTTCATGTGAAAGTGATTTTTATACCCTCCACCATAGGATGGGGGGTATATTAACTTTGTCACTCCATTTGTAACACGTCGAAATATTGCTCAAAGACCCCATAAAGTCTTTATATTCTGGGTCGTGGTGAAATTCTGAGTCGATCTAAGCATGTCCGTCCATCCGTCTGTTGAAATCACGATAACTTCCGAACGAAACAAGCTATCGACTTGAAACTTGGCACAAGTAGTTGTTATTGATGTAGATCGGACGGTATTGAAAATGGGCCATATCGGACCACTTTTACGTATAGCCCCCATATAAACCGACGCTCAGATTTGGCTTGTGGAGCCTCTTGGAGGAGCACAATTCATCGGATCCGGATGAATTTGGTACATGGTGTTAGCATATGGTCTTTAACAAACATGCAAAAATTGGTCCAGATCGGTCCATAATTATCTATATAGCCCCCATATAAACCGATCCCCAGATTTGGCTTGCGGAGCCTTTAAGAGAAGAGAAGCAAATTTCATCCGATCCGGCCGAAATTTGTTACATGGTGTAAGTATATAGTCTCTAATAACTATGCAAAAATTGGTCCACATCGGTCCATAATTATATATAGTCCCCATATAAACCGATCCCCCGATTTGGCTTGCGGAGCCTCTAAGAGAAGCAAAGTTCATCCGATCCGGCTGAAATTTGGTACATGGTGTTTAACAAACATACAAAAATTGGTCCAGATCGGTCTATAATTATCTATATAGCCCCGATATAAACCGATCCCCAGATTTGGCTTGCGGAGCCTTTAAGAGAAGCAAATTTCATGCGATCCGGCCGAAATTTGGTACATGGTGTTTGTATGTGGTCTCTAATGACCATGCAAAAATTGGTCGAAATCGGTCCTCTTGGAAGAGCAAAATTCAACCGATTCGGTTGAAATTTGGTACGTGATATTCCATATAGATTCGTAATTATTTGTAGACTTACCTATACATACCTTTTTCGTCTAATATATGTTATACCACATATGGACTAACTCACAATTTACAAAA
The DNA here is from genome assembly GCF_050003625.1 of Haematobia irritans. Taxonomy (NCBI): domain Eukaryota; kingdom Metazoa; phylum Arthropoda; class Insecta; order Diptera; family Muscidae; genus Haematobia; species Haematobia irritans. Next base: position 87,766,787 of record NC_134399.1, on the reverse strand, counting down.
CGATGTTAAGAAGTTTTAAGATAACACAAGCCAAGTAATTCGATTTTGGATGACAGTCTTTCGTACAAGTTTCTACGCAATCCATGGTGGAGGGTACATAAGATTCGATCTGGCCGTACTTACGGCCGTATATACTTGTTTTGTTTAATATATACCCCGTATGGACTATCTTACAATTTAAAAGACGGAGTTAACCCTTTCACTACCGATGTCCACTTTGAAGGACATTCGAAAAAGACACCAAATTCTATTTTTTCACTTAGTTTCGATTTATTTCTCGATGTTATTTTAAAGTAGAGGCTTTAATCTAAATAAGCTATAAATATTTTCCATATTGGTGAAGTCTAAAATACATTTCTGTAATTTTCTTTAAAAATATACGAAAAATACGAAAATTTGAGACAATTTTTCTACTGTATGTTTCTAGTAAATGGACATTCATACGAAAACTATAGCTGACACTTTTTCGGGTTCTTTTTGTATGTTTACTCACACTTTAAAGGACATTATTGGCCAAATAGCGCTTATTTTCGTAAGGTCATTTGGTCACAATTCAAGAATCAAGTTTTCAAAACAAGCTCATATAGCTCTTGAAGTAGTTGAGGTAGGTTTTCAAAATGGCAATTTTTGTTCTACATGCTGTTAGTACAAGTAAAAACAGAAGAAAAATTAAAGTTTTTAACATTAGTTTTATTTCGGTAGTGAAAGGGTTAAGAAGTTTTAAAATACCTTGCCACCGGCAAGTGTTGCCACAACCCAAGTAATTCGATTGTGGATGACAGTCTTTAGTAGAAGTTTCTACGCTATCCATGGTCGAGGGTACATAAGATTACGGCCGTATATACTTGTTTACTACTAACATGATCGAGGTCACCTATCGCAGAACCAAAAAAATTTCTATTTTAGAAAGCATTGATCTTTATTTTTAAAAACCATGATTATAATCACTACGATAATATCCTCAATAATTTGTTTCTCCAGAAATAATCTTCTAGAAAATTTCAATATAGAGTTCATGGTTTCTTTAACGACTTCATTGTTTATTTGGATATCTTCCATCATGTGATTCGTTTGGGTCATAATCACTCTTTTATGCACTCACACACCCATATACCCCCTCATGTGGAAACATACATATATTGATTCATGTATATATGTATTATTTAGCCATGTTTATGATGGTACTTTCGGCCTTTAGAATTTGCCACATTTTTTTTTGTGGCAATAAATTTAACCGGAACATGGCTTCACCATTGATTTTTGGCAAATGTATTCATCTGAAGGTTTTTAGGATTTCTGTATAAATCCCTAAAAGTCTTTCACGAAAACATAATGTATTTTGGTTTCTTGCTATATGGTGTTTCCCTCTTCCCTTCCATGGGATACCTACTGCAGCAAAGTGATTTAAAGTGTTATTTGGGCTTTACTTTATACGGGGTGTTTCACTTGTTTGCCAAATGTCATCATCATTTTGATGTTATTGAAAGTTATTTATTTTGTTTTGGGTTTTCTACTTTCGTTTTCATTTGGTCATGTTTATTTTTATTCTTTTGTATAAACATATTCGTTTTAAAGGGAACGTTCATATGAAATCCAGGAATGGGATACCCGTTTGGATACATATATATTTATTTAAGGGGATTTTGTAACAAAAAAAAAAGTTGGTATATTTACAGTAACTCCTTTTCGTGTGACGTTATCTGGTTCGTGTGTGTTATTGGCTTCCTTCGAAAGGCCACCCTACGTATGTGGGATATTTGGCGATGGTTTATTACTTATACGCAATGGGGACCCGAATGAATATTCAAGGGAATAGCGAATACCAACCCACTGAAGGCATTACGTGACTATTAGAGAACTGCAACTTGAGTTTTTTGTATTGCAGTGTTACTCACCAGTGTGGCCAAATTACCAGCTTAATTTATAATTTACACTCAATAGAACCACCTGCATGGAAAATGTAGGTTATATTTAGATAATTTTTACTAAACGGTATGACAAACGCCGATATCACAAAAATTGCTATAAATTTCTCGAAAAATTCCAGAAGTTTTAAGATAACACAGGAAAGTTACTAGAGAAGAACACACAGCTTATAAAACATAACTACGTTTTTTTTAGCTTTCACATGAAAATCTATTTTGAAGGAAAACGGCCGTCACTTCGGTCAGGCCGAATCTTACACAAAAAAATTTAACGAAATTTTTTCCAATTAAAGTCATAATTGAGTTCTAAAAACAAGTATATACGGCCGTAAGTTCGCCCAGGCCGAATCTTATGTACCCTCCACCATGGATTGCGTAGAAACTTCTACGAAATACTGTCATCGACAATCGAATTACTTGGGCTGTGGTATCTTAAAACTTCTTAACATTGTTTTCTAAATTGTGAGTTAGTCCATACGTGATGTGTATTAGACAATACGTAGAGAGCCAGAATTGAAATATGGGGGTCGCTTATATGGGGGCTATATACAATTATGAACTTGATATGAACCAATTTTTGTGTGATTGGGGATCGATTTATCTGAGGGATATATATAACTATAGACCGATATGGACCTAGTTAGGCATGGTTTTTAACGGCCATATACTAGCACAATGTACCAAATTTCAACTGACTCCTCCAAGAGGTTCCAAAACCATATACGTAAAAGTGGACCGATATGGCCCATTTGCATTACCATTTGAGCTACATCAATAACAACTACTTGCGCAAAGTTTCAAATCGATAGCTTGTTTCGTTCGGAAGTTAGCGTGATTTCAACAGACGGACGGACATGCTCAGATCGACTCAGAATTTCACCACGACCCAGAATATATATACTATATGGGGTCTTAGAGCAATATTTCGATGTGTTACAAACGGAATGACAAAGTTTTTATACCCCCCATCCTATGGTGGAGTGTATAAAAATTCAATTACAAATTTAATAGATTCAACAAATTTTTTAATTTAAACAAAAAATCAGTCACAAAATTTAATAGTATCAATTAATTTTTTAATTCACTTTCAATAAATTTTTTAATTGATATTATCATTTCTGTGATTGAAGACATATTAATTAAGGAATTAACTGGATCAATTAATTTCCTCTTTTCCGACCACTATTTTGGGTCGGGTGCCCTAATTTGTAAATGTGTGCAAACTAATTTTATTTTTGATTATTATACCCATAATATAATAAGGTTGTCATTCCGCTTGTAACACGTCGAAATATCGATTTCCGAGTATATAAAGTACTAGCGTAACCCGGCCCGCTTCGCTGCGCCTTCCGAAGCGTATTTGTAGGAACATTTTGCGTTAACTTAGTCAACCACATCATTCGTGCTGAAACAAATGAAAAGATTTTAATTCATTCAAACAAATCGGACTACTTGCTTTTTCGTTTATAGGTACATATACAGCAGATATGCATATGTAAAACGATTCGTCTTAAAAAATGTCAGGGAGAGGGTGCACCCTTTCCTCCAAATTTTTTAAATAATGTTCTGTATTCAAGTAGTTGGACAATCTTCTATGTTTCTAGTGAATTTTAAGTGTGGTTGAAAGGTATCCTTCTCCTCAACATATCTGAAAATTAAGCACTATATTATAATATCATACAAAGAATTACTGTTTCCCATCCAATAAATCGGAAAAAGCAAAAGTAGTACAAAATTTTACCACATTAACATTTGCTAAAATATTGGAAAATGATGCACCCTCTACGTTGGCTGCCAATTTCATGTAAATTTAAGTTCTTTACTAAAAAGAAGTCTGGCAGAAGCCTGTGCAAATATCATAAAATTATGTACCGAGTTCCCATTTACGGACAACCCTCTACTTTCAATTTAAGAAAAAAAAAAAAAACAAACAAACGGACAAAAGGGAACCCTCTCCCCACCTTCGCTCCACTCCGACCTGATATCGGACTATCACGTACCCTATATTAATTTCACAACTACTCAATGGTCCCTATAAATTCTATCAAAGTAAATCGACAAAGTTTATTTCAATAGAAAAATCATATACTAATTTAAAAATTATGTATACATTTAATCACCTCCTCCCACATTCCCTGTAAATTTCAAGTAGATCGGAGATGATTAAATTTTGCTCTATTATTTTAAAGGGACGTCACTTTCCCCGAGACAATATCGACAAACAGCGTAGTGAATAGCACCCCTAACCTTCCCTGAAAATTCTTGAAACTTTCCTTCAAGTGTGGGGCAAGGAAGGTTGCCTCTTCGTTCATAACCTTCCCCCACTGCCTATGTAAATTTCAAGAAAACTTAAGAATTGTTGTTTTTTTTTTTGCAGTTTTACAGAAGGACCTCCACCCCGACCAAAAGTCGAAAAGTGATGTAGCGTATCTTTTGTAAACGTCCCAGAAAATGTGAAGCAAATTATAAGCCTAAAGGACGGCCTCTCTTCCGTCCAAATATCACAAAATCAGGTATCAACTATTAATATCGTAACCTCTCCCCAGTTCTCTGTAAATTTCAAATAACTCGGTAAAGTTAATTGTTTCTCTGTATGTACTTAAGAGAAGCGGATGTCTCCCTATGCCCTCTTATTTTTATTAAGAAATCAGGAACCTGATAAAAAATTAATAACCTCTCCTATTTTTTCCGTAAAATTACAGTCGGGGGAGTTTAGTTTTGTTTTCACTGTACTTTAAAAAAAAGTCGGGCAAAGGGGTGGTCCCCCTCCCCGACCAATTATCGAAAAATAATGTAGCGGATTTTTGTCTACATTCCATCCCCAAAATTCAATGAAAATTTCAAGCAAATCGCATAATTTTGTTCCAAGTTTCAAGAAGTAGGGCAATGGGGAGGTCCCCCTCCCCGTCCACATATGAAATCATCAGGTACCCCATATTAATTCCATAACCTCACCGCATGTTCTCTGTAAATCCCAGATAATTTTAGATTTTTCACTGTACTTTAAAAAAAGTCGAACAAAGGGGAGGTTCCCCTCCGCCACCAAATATCGAAATATAAAGTAGCGGATCTTTGTCTAGATTCCAACCCCAATCTTCAATGAACATTTCTAGCAAATCGGTCAACTTTGGTCCAATTTTCAAAAAAGTCCGACAAAAGGGGAGGTCCCCCTCCGCGACCAAGTGTCAAAAAATGAAGTACCTTATTTTCACCACATGAACGCCCCCTACGATCTCTGAAAGTTTCAAGTAAATCAGTTCAGCCGTTTCGGAGCCAACTCGGAACATACAAACAAACAAACAAATAAACAAACATAGAATGAATTTTATATATATATATATATATATATATATATATATATATATATATATATATATATATATATATATATATATATATATATATATATATATATATATATATATATATATATATATATATATATATATATATATATATATATATATATATATATATATATATATATATATATATATATATATATATATATATATATATATATATATATATATATATATATATATATATATATATATATATATATATATATATATATATATATATATATATATATATATATATATATATATATATATATATATATATATATATAGATTTGATCTCCCCCAATTTGTAATTTACCCATTAGGTGGGCAGGCAAAACTACCTGGTTTTTGTCTCGGTGTTTACAATTTATCTTCACGCACATATCTATTTCTGACTAAAGTATATATATTCATGATCAAGAATAAATTCATAAATGAATAAAATAGAAAATGCAAAGTTTTCTTTTATTCGCTTGTGAAAGGGTACAATGAAGTTACTACTTGAGTTGTGTGGCGTGTGCTTGGAGTAACTGTTATGTATTCGTTGGATGGGTTTGATATAGACCGATCTTCTAATTTGACATTTTCAACTTATACAGACAATTCCATTTGTCTGAAATTGGAAATCTAGAGGTTTTTTAGGACCATAAATATATGTGGCATATATGATGTGTATCGGTTCATATTTTGGTATAGGCCCATATAGACGGATCTACCTATTTGAATTGAATGTTTGAATTCACAGTTCGTTTCTTTTGAATTCCTTTTTTGACCTTCATATTCTTCAAATTTCCACACATCACATAGACATTTGCTCTATTCTTGGAAAAATCTTTTTTGTGTTGGTTTACGATTCCAATCATTAACACTTTCAGAAATCCAAATTTAAACAGCACATCATATAATCAACAAATAAAGAACGAAGTAACAATTGTATGGAATCCAATTCAATCCAATCCAACCCAAGCATCATACAACATCATCTTTCACAACGTGTTGGTTATGCCAACTACTATATACTGCCTGTGTGGTGGTCACGCAAAGTGTTGACATTAGATGTGCTTGAGTTCATGCATAAGCATATTTATGATGCCTAAATGAATGGGGATGTGGAATCCTTAACAAGCAACGTCTTCATCGAAAAGACATTTCGTGGCAGAGTGTATGGCATAATAATGACACAGAAGTAACCATTCTCTGGCAATAGCTATACAGACACGCACAAATACAAACACACAAACACACACGTATATATTCACACACAGTTAAATAGAGAAAAGAGGTTACACCATCAGCACAATGCAGTATGATCCATGAAAGCTTCGTCGAATACTACGATTATAATAACAGCACGGTTGTGGAGGCGTTAACCAAGATGAAAGATATAAACACAAATGGACGTAAAATGATAATAAACAAAAACTGTTTGCTCATAACCATTCAGTTCACTAAATATCAGAGTCGTAACAAAAAGTTGGGGGGGGGGGCTTTAAGTAACATTTGATTGATGTGTTTGAGATACCGTCTTATATCTACTGTACCATTACTAGATGGAGTAAATGGACTTCTGAACATTTTCTCCAAGAGAAATGGATCAGTCTCAGTATCAGTATAGGACTATTTCTTGGAGTATATGGACCTCTCCCAGTTCTGGTTACAACGTATGTGCGATATTGGTCACTTTAACATTTAGAAATTGAGAGATATTTTAGAACCACAAATAGGTGAGCCGAATATGACGTGTAGCGGCCCATGTTTTGGTATAGCTCAAATATAGACTGATATCCCACTTCTTGGGCTTCTGGAAACCGTAGTTTTTATCCGATTATCGGTCACTTCAACATTAAGAAATTGAGAGATATTTTTTGGGACCACATGTGAATTCAAATCGATGATTTGACAGTGGCATAGGAAAAGAGATATGTTTGTTTCGAATTTATTTCGGCATAAGCCGGCTATCAATGTAAAACCTTTTTTCGGAGGGTTCAAGTGTGGTTTTTGTTGGGTTTAATAAACTGCCTGAATTTATTCTGATAATTGGTTGATAGTTTTGCTGCAAGTAGAGGATGCTGATGAGGAATGTGGTAATTCCGAAACGTGCGTCCATCCAACCATATTGCAGTCTATAGGGCTTTGCCCAAATAAATTTGACAAACATTCTTTTCCTCTGTTGGTTAAGCTACACTTGTAGTTTAGTCAATGTATGGTTTTAAGCTGCAATAAAAAAACAACAACAATGCTTAAAGAACAAAACCAACAATAACAAAACAAAACAAATGGAAAATTTTATTTCTATAGAAAATTTTGTTAAAATTTCATGTCTATACAACATTTTGTCAAAACATTATTTCTATAGAAAATTTTGTCAAAATTTTTTTTCTATAAAAAATTTTGTAAAAATTTTATTTCTATAGAAAATTTTGTTAAAATTTTATTTCTATAGAAAATTTTGTTAAAATTTTATTTCTATAGAAGATTTTGTCAAAATTTTATTTCTATAGAAAATTTTGTCAAACTGAAATATATACATATTTAATCGATCTTTTTTGATTTAATATACCACATATGCACTGAAAAAAATATTGTCGTCTTTTCATGTCTTTAAAATACGAATGCAAATTTTGCTTAGCATAAAAGACGCATTTCTCTAATATAAAGTTTTTTTCCTTGTCCAAAAGTCGATAAACTTTTCAATGAAGTCGTATTGTCCTTATAATTAAGTGATTTCACTTAAAAATGGGTATCATAACATGAAAGACAAAATGTTTGGGCTAAGGTCAACTTGACTTTAAAAATTCAAAAAAATTATTTACATTTAATGAAATTGTCTTTAAATTTGTTGTCTTTTTGCATCTTGGCAATAAAGCAAAAAATCGTTCAAATATAGGACATGTTTTTCAACACTTTATTTAAAAGACGTTTTTTACTTAAAACATAGCATAATTTCTACTGGAAGTTGAGTCTGAATTTGGAAAATAAAGTTGTTGTTAACTCGGGTTTAAAGGACTGAAAAAAACGAAAAATTAAAATGTGCTTCCTAGAAGCAAGTACACAAAACCCAAATTTAAAAGAGAATTGTGTCTTAAAAGTATCCTTACTTACTTACTTCTTTGGCTCGGAATCAATACCAAAATTTTTAAAGTAAAGACAAAATCGTTGGAGCAGGGCATGCCTAAAATTTGATTACAAAAGTTTGTCTTCAGGTGGACAGAGAGACTTCGCTAACATGACTCAGTAATTGGCTCTGTGTATATCTGCCAAAGGCAAACATATGCGCTAACTTATAATACCCTGTTCCACAGAGTAGTGCAAGGTAAAAATATTATATATCTGGACAAACAATTCCACGTCACTGGCGACAATTCTAGTTATAGAATACGCATAAAGCAAAACCAACCAAATGACAGACCGACATTGAGCCCCCATAAAAGGGCACTAAAAATGTTTCATCTCAAATGAGTTTGCATCTTGAGAAAAGTTACGCTGCCAGTGTCCATAAGAATAGTTGTCTTCTCCCCGCTTGTTGATTTACCGATGCTACTAGCAGCAACATCAAAATCCCATAAAACAAAGCGACATAAATCTTATGGCTGAAGAAAAGTAAACATTACCAATATACACACGTTCGAACAAGAGTATGATGAGGATGTTGCATGCCATAGCCAAGGACAACAAAAATCGAAATAACTTATTCTACTGTGTTGTCATCAATGATGCTAGCGGAGTATAGTAGCAACATCACTTCTGGGAGAAATGTGTAAACGGATATTAAGATTGGTCAAGTTTCCACAAGTAGAGAAAGGGGAAGAGAGAGAGAGAAAGTATTTTACCAACAATGTTAGGTATAGAATATGAGAGAATTGCAGATGAAAATAAACATTTTAAATATTTATTCCACCCTTTATGTTAACCTTAGATAATAAAAACTGGATAAATTTCAAGATTTTAATCAAGGAACTCAATGAAGCGTAATTTAGTTTTCTTACTTTGAAATGGAATTAGTTGCTTTATTTATTTATTTTTTTTAGAGTAAATAACTTTGATCTGGAAAAAATGGGCTTCCAGAAAAATAGATTTTAGACCCCATAAAATATATTCCGATCGACTGAGAATCACCACCTGAGCACATGCCAACAATTTGAAAAAAATACCACAAGTCTACCAAATTTAGAAAAAACAAGTATATACGGCCGTAAGTTCGACCAGGCCGAATCTTATGTACCATCGACCATGGATTGCGTATAGACTTTTACTAAAGACTGTCATCCACAATCGAATTACGTTGCGGTAACACTCTCCGATGGCAAGGTATCTTCAAACTTCCTAACACCGTCTTTTAAATTGTACGATAGTCCATAAGGGGTATATATTAAACAAAAAAGGCCGAATAAATACGTAAATAATTTAGTTTGACAAAATTTTCTATAGAAATACAATTTTGGCAAAATTTTCTATAAAAACAAGTATATATTCGGACAGGCCGAAGCTTATGCACCCTCCAACATGGATTGCGCAGAAACTTCTACTGAAGACTGTCATCCACAATCGAATTACTTGGGTTGCGGTAACACTTGCCGATGGCAAGTAATCTTAAAACTTCCTAACACAGTAATATATACCACATAGTCCATACGTGGTATATGTTAAACTAAACAAGTATATACGGCCGTAAGTTCGGCCAGGCCGAAGCTTATGTACCCTTCACTATGGATTGCGTAGAAACTTCTACTGAAGACTGTCATCCACAATCGAATTACTTGGGTTGCGGTAACACTTGCCGATGGCAAGGTATCTTAAAACTTTCTGACAACGTAATATATACCACATAGTCCATACGTGGTATATATTAAACTAAAAAAGGCCGATTAAATACGTATATAATTAATTTTAAAGTTTCTATAGAAACATTTTCTATAGAAATAAAATTTGGAAAAAATTTTCTTTAGAAATAAAATTTAGAAAATTTTTCTATAGAAATAAAATTTTGACAAAATTTTCTATAGAAACAAAATTTTGACAAAATTTTCTATAGAAATAAAATTTTGACAAAATTTTCTATAGAAATAAAATTTTGACAAAATTTTCTATAGAAATAAAATTTTGACAAAATTTTCTATAGAAATAAAATTTTGACAAAATTTTCTATAGAAATAAAATTTTGACAAAATTTTCCATAGAAATAACATTTTGACAATGTTTTCTATAAAAATAAAATTTTGGTAGATTATTTTTGGCTCGAGTGGCAACCATGATTATAAACCGATACGGACCAATTTTTGTGTGATTGGGGATCGGCTATATATAACTATAGACCGGTATGGAACAATTTTGGCATGGTTATTAGCGGCCTTATACTAAGATTTCAACCGGATCGAATGAATTTTGCTCCTCAGAGAGGCTCCGGAGATCAAATCTGGGGAACGGTTAATATAGGGGCTATATATAATTATGGACCAATATGGAGCAATTCCTGCGTGCTTGTTAGAGACCACATTCTAACACCATGTTCCAAATTTCAAACGGATCGGATGAATTTTGCTCCTCCAAGAGGCTCCGGAGTACAAATCTGGGGATCGATTTATATGGGGGCTATATATAATTATGGACCGATATGGACCAATTCTTGCATGGTTGTTAGAGACCATATACTAACAACACGTACCAAATTTCATGACGAATGTTGCTCCTCTAAGAGGCTCCGGAGGTCAAATCTGGGGATCGGCTTATATAAGGGCTATATATAATTAAGGGCCGCTGTGGACCAATTTTTGCATGGTCATTAGAGAACATATGCCAACACCATGTACCAAATTTCAGCTGGATCGGATAGAAATAAAATTTTGGCTAAATTTTCTATAGAAATAAAATTTTGACAAAATTTTCTATAGAAATAAAATTTTGACAAAATAACATTTTGACAATGTTTTCTATAAAACAAAATTTTGGTAGATTATTTTTGGCTCGAGTGGCAACCAATTTTTGTGTGATTGCGGATCGGCTATATATAACTATAGACCGATATGGATCAATTTTGGCATTGTTATTAGCGGCCTTATGCTAACACCACGTTGCAAATTTCAACCGGATCGGACGAATTTTGCTCCTCCAAGGGGCTCTGGAGATCAAATCTGGGGAACGGTTTATATGGGGGCTATATATAATTATGGACCGATATGGAGCCATTCTTGCGTTTGCATGGTCATTAGAGAACATATACCAACACCATGTACCAAATTTCAGCCGGATCGGATATATAATTATGTATATATTATATATAATTATGGACCGATATGGACCAATTTTTGCATGGTTGTTAGAAACCATATACTTACAGCATATGCCAAATTTAAGCCGGATGGGATGAAATTTGCTTCTCTTAGAGCAATCGCAAGCCAAATTTGGGGACCGTTATTTGGGGGCTATACGTAAAAGTCGACCGATATGGCCCATTTGCAATACCATCCGACCTACATCAGTAACAACTACTAGTGCCAAGTTTCAAGTTGATAGCTTGTTTCGTTCGGAAGTTAGCGTGATTTCAACAGACGGACGGACGGACGGACATGCTTAGATCGACTCAGAATTTCACCACGACCCAGAATATATATACTTTATGGGGTCTTATAGCAATATTTCGATGTGTTACAAACGGAATGACAAAGTTAATATTAGAGGTGTGCGCGTGACTCAAAATTCTCGTGACACGCGTGAATCACGCGTTGATTACGTGAGTCGTGAACAAAATCCAAAGCAACTCTCGTGAAGGTGCGTGAATGGGACTAAAATAAATATATCGTGCGTGAGCGTGCGTGAGAAATAAATTCGGTTCGTGAATGTGCGTGAATAAAATTTCTGCAAAATCACCCTCACGAAAAAAATCAAGATTTTATTCATACTCGTATGTTAACTGAAATTAATTTAGCTCTCGAACTATATTCTATTTTTGAATTTTGTTACCTTTGGTGATTTCCGTTTAGAAAATATCGTGAGTCTCGAGAATTTGTCGTGAATTGTCGTGAATCGTGCGTGAGCGTGCGTGAGCGTGCGTGAGTACTGGTTTTCGTGTCGTGAATGTACGTGAGTGGGATTGGCTACCACACATATCGTGCGTGAGCGTGGGTGAATAAACATTTTGCTTCGTGAATGTGCGTGAGAGTGAGTGAAATTTCAGCCACGCGCACCATCCAATGGTGGATGGTATAACCATCCAATGGTGGATGGTATAAAAAAGGTTTTTTTTTTTTGTTTTGAATAAATTTGTGATACCTTCAATTAGCGACAATTTTTTAGCTGTAAAAATGTCCCGTGGATTGTAAATTCGCCGAATTTTTAATGTTTTAGCGATATTAGCTTGCACCAACAAGGGAAGTTTACTAATTCTACAAAAATTTAGCTTGTAAAATATTTTAGCTTACACCTACAACGAAAAGTTACTACATCTACAAAAATGTATAACTTACTCACAATGGACTTTGATATTGAATTTATAGAAATTATGGATAATTTTCTCAACATTTTATTTCTACAGAAAATTTGGTAAAAATGTTATTTCTATAAAAAAGTTGACCAAAATGTTATTTCTCTAGTAAATTTTTTCAAAACTGTTTAGGCCAAGCCGACTATTAAAAACCTTTTTTCGGGAGGTTCCAGTGTAGTTCACTTTGGTTTTATTAAATTACCTGAATTTATTCTGATAATTGGTTGATAGTTTTGCTGCAAGTAGAGGATGCTGATGAGGAAAGTGGTAATTCCGAAATGGCTGTCCTTCCAACCATCTTGCAGTCTACAGGGTTTTGCCCAAATAAATTTGTCAAGCTTACCTTTCCTCTGTTGGTTAATCTACTCTTGTCGTTTAGTCAATGCATGGTTTTAAGCTGAAATCAAAATAACAATAGTTTATTTCTATAGAAAATTTGTTGAAAATTTTATTTCTATAAAAAAAATTGACCAAAATTTAATTTCTATAGAAAATTTAAGTGCAATTTATTTGGAGAGGAATGTTTTTCATAATCTACCAAAACATTAAGAATTCTACCAAACAGTAAAAATCTACCATTTTTGCTAGAATTTTACCAACTGTGGCAACCGTGCTCCAGAATCGACCAATCCCTTGGTATCCGTCTGTCCCTCCGTCTCTCCACGTATTTGTTGCTCACATGATTCCGGTCACAATTATTAACCGATTTTGGTGGAATTCGGTACAGGGTGTTTCTTTAGCACATAGATGAACTCTTGAAAATTTGGAAAAAAATCTTATAATATTTAGTTATAACCCCCATATATAGGTGTCGCCCGATTTCAACAAATAGGGTCATATTGCGCTTATTTACAAACCAATTGTCTTGAAATTTGATATAAAAATTTCCTTACAACACTGTTTGACTTTTTCACTCCAATGGTAGTTTTTTTTTTTGAGAAGGTTTTGCCAATTACGATAATTTTTAATTTTTTGTTGATTTTTAATAGAAAAAATGTATTTATACAAAATTATATACCGAAAAAAAAACAAACAAAATAAAAACAATGTATAACAAAAAAAAAATAATTTTTTAGAAAAATATTTAATAAAAAAGTTTCCGCTGGTGAGATTTCAACCAGCGTTCTTTATTTTTTCATTCATAATAATAAAGGACATCAGATGAAGTCATATTAGGTTTATGTCACAAACATTTGAATAGACCAAAATGCTATTATAGGTTTCAAATTTGTAACACATGCTGTATATAACGTAAAATTTTCAGATCGATCCACCCACTGACACGCCCACTGTAACTGTTAATATTTATACCCTGCACCAGTCGGCCTGTGAACACATTTTTGTAATCAATGACTAGGTTGCAATTTTAGACCAATCGACTTCAAATTGTGTACATATATGTATATTTGGTCCTAATAGAACCCTGTTGATTTTGGAAGAAATCGGTTAAGATTTAGGTATAGCTCCCATATATAAAGGGTGATTCTTTTGAGGTTAGGATTTTCATGCATTAGTATTTGACAGATCACGTGGGATTTCAGACATGGTGTCAAAGAGAAAGATGCTCAGTATGCTTTGACATTTCACCATGAATAAACTTACTAACGAGCCACAACGTCGAATTTTCAGTGAATGGGCCCTAGAAAAGTTGGCAGAAAATCCGCTTTTTTATCGACAAATTTTGTTCAGCGATGAGGCTCATTTCTGGTTGAATGGCTACGTAAATAAGCAAAATTGCCGCATTTGGAGTGAAGAGCAACCAGAAGCCGTTCAAGAACTGCCCATGCATCCCGAAAAATGCACTGTTTGGTGTGGTTTGTACGCTGGTGGAATCATTGGACCGTATTTTTTCAAAGATGCTGTTGGACGCAACGTTACGGTGAATGGCGATCGCTATCGTTCGATGCTAACAAACTTTTTGTTGCCAAAAATGGAAGAACTGAACTTGGTTGACATGTGGTTTCAACAAGATGGCGCTACATGCCACACAGCTCGCGATTCTATGGCCATTTTGAGGGAAAACTTCGGAGAACAATTCATCTCAAGAAATGGACCGGTAAGTTGGCCACCAAGATCATGCGATTTGACGCCTTTAGACTATTTTTTGTGGGGCTACGTCAAGTCTAAAGTCTACAGAAATAAGCCAGCAACTATTCCAGCTTTGGAAGACAACATTTCCGAAGAAATTCGGGCTATTCCGGCCGAAATGCTCGAAAAAGTTGCCCAAAATTGGACTTTCCGAATGGACCACCTAAGACGCAGCCGCGGTCAACATTTAAATGAAATTATCTTCAAAAAGTAAATGTCATGGACCAATCTAACGTTTCAAATAAAGAACCGATGAGATTTTGCAAATTTTATGCGTTTTTTTTTTTTAAAAAAGTTATCAAGCTCTTAACAAATCACCCTTTACCTTTCGCCCGATATGCACTTACAAGGACCCGGAAGCCAGAGTTTCACCCTGATTTGGATCAAATTTTGCACAGAGAGTACAATTGATGGTATTTCCAAGTGTGCTAAATTTGGTTGAAGTCGGTTCAGATTTAGATATAGCTCCCATATATATCCTTCGCCCGATGTAGACACATGTGACCACATAGGGGAAATCGGTTCAGATTTAGATATAGCTACCATATATATCTTTCACCCAATATGCACTTAATTGGTCCGATAGGCCAGAGTTTCACCTTGATTTGCTTAAGTTGTTCACAAAAGTGGCTCTATTGAAAACATCCGTTACATTATGCATCCTCGAGTCCTTGTTTGTATGATCAAGTCAGTTTTTATTATAATTTGAATTTCATTTCTCGCAAGCATCCAATGGGTACACACGACGTATCTGCCATTTGTGTTTCTTCCATTTTTGATTGACTTGAGTGCAAATATTACAAGTGTCCTTAATTATTGATGCCATACAAGCTTACTTTACATTTCCCGAAAATTTTAAACGTATCTAGTTTACAATACCAAAAGGATTCCGATCCTATTGCAGTTAAAATATTACGAGTTGAAAATTGGTTATTTTTAAAAACACATTTTTTTTTAATATTTTGAATTTTTCATGGTAAGCCGGACGCTGCCGTATTAAAGCTTAGCTCCATATAAAAGTACACACAATAACCTTTCTTCTCCTACCAATATCTCCGTGAATACAGAAAGTACTATTCCACGAAATACAAACATTACATTAAAATTACCAGCAAAAACTTATCAATTTAACACAACACAATGCTTTTTACACAAACTCATATGGATTTTTAATATATTTAATGTTATTCTACGTATCTTTAGTAATATTTTCCATTTTACATAATGTGAATTTTGCTTATTAGTTTCGTTTGTACGTCCAATTTTCAATAATATGTTTTTTTTTTCACTAACGTATCAAAATTTAAACAAACTAAAAAGTGCTAACTTTACCAGATTGTTTTAGCAAAATGGGTTGCCACACGTTTCTCATATTTTTTATTTTGGGGTACTGGGATGTCTGTAACAGATTTACATTATCAGTTTTTCATGTTTCCATTATCAAAAAAATGAGTTTTTGCCGCAAAATCTGGTCATTTGCCCCATAGTACAATGTAATGATGGTTAGGTTAGGTTAGGTGGCAGCCCGATGTATCAGGCTCACTTAGACTATTCAGTCCATTGTGATACCACATTGGTATCACTGAGTGCTGCCCGATTCCATGTAAAGCTCAATGACAAGGGACCTCCTTTTTATAGCCGGTTCCGAACGGCGTTCCACATTCCAGTGAAACCACTTAGAGAAGCTTTGAAACCCTCAGAAATGTCACCAGCATTACTGAGGTGGGATAATCCACCGCTGACAAATTCTTTGGTGTTCGGTCGAAGCAGGAATCCAACCCACGACCTTGTGTATGTAAGGCGGCCATGCTAACTATTGCACCACGGTGGAATGATAGTGTGACCTTAAATGAGTATTAATTTTTTTTAAGATGTTGAATTTATTTTAGTCAAACTATTATTTTTATAAAAAAATTTATCAAAATTTCATTTCTATAGAGAAGTTTTTTTATAGAAAATTTTATCAAAATTTTATTTCTATAGAAATTTTGTCAACACTCTATTCCTAGAGAAAATGTTTTCAACATTTTGTTGCTATAGAAAATTTTATCATAATGTTAGTCCTATAAAAATTTTTGTCAAAATTTTGTCCTATAAAAATTTTTGTCAAAATTTTATTCCTAGAGAATTTTTTTTAAATTGTTTTCCTACAGACAACTTTGTCAACATTTTATCCTAAGAAAAAATTAAAAAAAAAATATTCCTAGAGAAAATTTTGTCAACATTTTATTCACAGAGAATATTTTGGTCAAATTTTGTTTCTTAAAAACTTTTTTTATGCCAAAATGTTATTCTTATAGAAAATTTTTCCAAAATTTTTTTCCAAGAATTTTTTTCCAAATTTTTAGAGAAAATTTTGTCAAAATTTTATTCCTAGAAATTTTTATACCCATCACCATACTATGGTGACGGGGGTATAATAAGGTTGTCATTCCGTTTGTAACACATCGAAATATCGATTTACGACTATATAAAGTATATATATTCTTTATCAGGGAGAAATTCTAAGACGATATGGCCATGTCCGTCTGGCTGTCTGTCTGTCTGTTGTAATCACGCTACAGTCTTCAATAATGAAGCAATCATGCTGAAATTTTGCACAAACTCGTATTTTGTCTGCAGGCAGGTCAAGTTTTTTTTTTTTTTTTTTTTTTTATTTATTTATGAAAACGTTATAATATTTCATTATCTAAAAAAAAAATTGGCCTCAGCGCCATATGGCATTTTAGAGGCTCATTGGCAACATATTTATATACTTTTTATATTGAAATATTTCTTGTTATTGAATGAATTATATGACTAAATATTAATTTAGATATATACAAAAGTACAATTTATATATAAAACTCAATAAATAATTATATTAGTACAATTTATATATAAAAATCAATAAATAATTATATTAGGAGCTCATCAACTTTTGTTAACAAAAAATCTTTTATTCTCATTTTAAAAAGAGATAAGCTTGAGATGGACTTTATATTGCAAGGCAAAGCATTAAAATTGACTGTTCCGGAATACTCAATTCTTTGTTTGGTGGTTTCACTTCTGCAAAACGCTACTCTTAAATGGCTTCTGTTACGAGTATTGAATATGTGGTAGTTAGGCATAAACGAGATTGTATGGTGTCCTATTGAATGAAGACATTTATAAACATATACATACAATTGAAAGCTATGAATTCCGAAAATGGGCAATATATTGGGAAACACTTCACTATATAATGATACAGAAGAGTACCTCAAAGGTAGATTTCCCACAGACTTTAAAGCCTTATTCTGCATCGTTTGCAAACTTCTAAGTTCCGTAGATCTCTTGCATGCATAACAAATGGCTAAGTAATTCAAATGACTTTGTATTAATGCCTGATAAACCAAAAGTTTAGTTCGTTTATCAAATCTGTGTCTGAACTTGTACAAAATTCCAACCGCTGGAGCAATCTTAGACTTGACATGCTCTATGTGTCTATTCCAAATGAGAGTACTTTGAAAGTGTAAGCCTAAATATCGTACCGAACTCACTTCCCTAATTTCGTTCCCATCAACAAAAATGCTAAAATCATTGTTGAAACGACATCTAGGTCGAAACCTTATCAATTTAGTTTTTATTGGGTTAATAAATAATCTATTTATCCTTGCGTATTCAATAATTAAGGACGCATCTCTTTCAATGAGGGGCCTAAGTGCAGTTTCGTGTTTGTATGGATATAGAATACAAATATCATCCGCATATAAAAACATCTTGCCAAAAAGTTGCAGTTTCCCAATGTCGTTTATATAAATCAAAAAGAGAAGCGGTCCTAGAATACTGCCCTGAGGCACACCATATCTCAAACTCCTTCCTATACTCTTTTGCTCATTAATCTGAACATATTGCGTCCTGTTTTCTAAGTAGCTCATCATTAGCGAGAGTTCGCGACCACGAACACCGCAAAAGTTCAATTTTTGGGTCAAAACATTGTGATCGATGAGATCAAATGCTTTACTGAGGTCATAAAAAACACCAGCAACACCACTATTACCTTGATCCAATCCACTACATATGCAATTTTGAACGTTGACAGCAGCCTCCTCTGTTCCACAACCCCTACGAAAACCAAACTGGTAATCATTCAAGAAACCCGAATTATTTAGAAAAGATGAGAGATTATCATGTATCAATTTTTCAAAAAGGTTGTTTATAATCGGCAAGACCGAAATTGGTCTGAATTTATCAACAGTTGATGAAAATTTTTCCTTTGGAACAGGAATCACCTTATGAATTTTGAGAATATCAGGGTAAACACAAGTTTCCACAATATTGTTAAAAATCCGTAACAAGTAAGGCACTAAGATCTCACTACAAACAGAAATAACTTTGGGAGATATACCATCATGTCCACAACTCTTCCCTGGCAATAAACTTGAAATCAAGGATGTAAAATCCTCACAAGTAGCGCGCTGAAGGCGAAACTGCCTATCATTATAAACTAATGTGCCCATAGAATCACATGTGTCCCTAGGTGCACATATGATACCCGACTTCAATAGATCCACAGATCCAACAAAATATTCATTAAACATATTCGCCTTTTGAGCATCATCCATAACCAAATCTCCGTTGTCATCAGTCAAACTTATTTCTCTGTTCGAATCTCTTCCTAACGTCTCATTCAAAAACTTCCAAGTCTTCCGAGTATCGCCTTGAGTATTATTCAAGTTCGCCACATAGTAGTTATTAATAGAGTCCTTATATGCCGCCTTAACAACCTTGCTTATTCTTCTCAGTCTATCAATTATTAGGTTATCATGAGGATTTTTCCTCCTCATTTTCAACAATCTATTCTTCAAAGAATAAAGTTTGCTTAAATTTCCACTAACCCATGGTGTCAGCTTATGATCCGAATATTTCAAAGTCGTACTCGTACATAAATCGACAGAATCACGAATACAATTAACAAGGATAGAAGTATCAACTGATGTATCATCAGTATATGGTAATTCCAATACCTTTTCCTGCAACCGTGATTTGAGTTTGGAATAGTCACAGTGTCTAAGTTCCATAATCATTCGCAGCGGTCGAGTCTCAAAATCAAACACGCAAGACACAACATTGTGGTCAGATAGTCCTTGCTCAATAGAATATAAATTTATCGAAAGATAAACATTCGTATAAACATGATCAATGGAAGTATTACTATGCGGACGAGTAATCATATCATGACAGTTTTTAAAGTCATAGGTACGAAGCAGATTTACTAAATTTGAAGAAGAATTCATATCCAACGAATCAATATTAGAGTCACCCAGAAAGAAACAAGAATATCGGGAATATGTCTCAAGTAATCTCTCTAATAGGATTAAAAAATTTGACACCAAACATTTTGGCGACCTGTAAAACGAAATAATTGTTAACGGCTTACCATTTAGCCGAAGCCCCAACATTTTGATAATAACATATTCAACATAGCCTTCACTTGTGCATTCTTGAACTGTATATGTCAAATCTTCCCGGACGTATAAAGTAGTGCCACCATAACAATCAAGGCGACAAGCATGAATTGATTTGAAACCAGGGATATTATAGAGCTGGACAATTTTCATATCAATCCATGTTTCCTGTACCGCAATAATAGCGGGTAATATTAAAAGCCGCGAAAGAAATTGCTTAAATCTGTTGAACTTTGTTATTGATGAAATGCTCCTAATATTTACAGAGATAATGTTAAAAAAATTATGTTTATTATTCAAATGTGCATTATATTCTTCAATTTTAGTGCAATATTTACTTTGAGCCATAAGATTTTAAATTTAAAACGAAATCAATCAAATCTATAATAAAATTCAAAAAATTCGTGTATTTATAGTGGAGATCCATAAGTGCCATCAGATTCACTCGCATTTGTTGCACGAGTTGTTCTATGTTTTGGAGGTTTATATGTAGCAGTTCGAAGATGGGCTATATCGGTGAAGGTTTTGATATAGTCCCCATATAAACCGACCTCCCGATTTGGGGTCTTGGGCTTATAGAAATCGTAGTTTTTATCCAATTTGTCTGAAATTTGAAATCTAAAGGTATTTTATGACCATAAAGAGGTGTGCCAAAAATGGTGAGTATCGGTCCATGTTTTGGTATAGCGCCCATATAGACCAATCTCCCGATTTTATTTCTTGGGCTTATAGAAACCGTAGTTTTTATCCAATATGCCTGAAATTGAAAATCTAGAGGTATTTTGGGACCATAAAGAGGTGTGAAAAAAATATAGACCGATCTCCCGATTTTACTTCTTGGGCTTATAGAAACCGTAGTTTTTATCCGATTTGCCTGAAATTGGAAATCTAGAGGTATTTGAGGATCATTAAGAGATGTGCCAAAAATGGTGAGTATCGGTCCATGTTTTGGTATAGCCCCCATATAGACCGATCTCCCGATTTTACATCTTGGGCTTATAGAAGCCGTAGTTTTTATCCCATGTGCCTGAAATTGGAAGTCTAGAGGTATGTGAAGACCATTAAGAGGTGTGCCAAAAATGGTGAGTATCGGTCTATGTTTTGGTATAGCCCCCATATAGACCGATCTCCCGATTTTACTTCTTGGGCTTATAGAAACCATAGTTTTTATCCAATTTGCCTGAAATTGGAAATCTAGAGGTATTTTTGGGCCATAAAGAGGTGTGCCGAAAACGGTGAGTATCGGTCCATATTTTAGTATAGCCCCCATAAGAACGATTTCCCGATTTAATTACTTAGGTTTCTAGAAACCGTAGTTTTTATCCGATTTGCCTTAAATTGTAAATATTCTGGTACTTAAGGCTCACAAAAACGTGTATCGGATTAAGTTTTTATCGGTCCATTTGGTAATGCCTCCATATAGACCGATTTCACTTCTGGAGAGTATAGAAGGCACACTGATCATGAAAATTGCTTGAAACTTAATGTAAAATTTCCAGATTTTATTTCTCGGCTGAAAATCTACAGATTTAAAATTTCAAATCAAGACGTTATTGTATAATCCAGAATCTGATATAGTCTTCATAGGTAAAATCTTTAAATTTATCTTCGTGAAGTGTACTGGTTCAACTGCTCTGCTTGATCTGTCCTCATACCCTATGAAATTTCAAATAATATTTAAATATCTAAATATTTGATTCATGGTGGTGGGTGTTTAAGATTCGGCCCGGACTCGAACTTACTGCGGTATAAACTTGTTTTTTAATTGTTTTCCTACAGACAACTTTGTCAACATTTTATTTTCAGAAAAAAATTAAAAAAAAAATATTCCTAGAGAAAATTTTGTCAACATTTTATTCCCAGAGAATATTTTGTCAAAATTTTATTTCTTAAAAACTTTTTCAACGTTTTATTCCCAGATAAAAGTATGCCAAAATGTTATTCTTAGAGAATTTTTTTTTTCAAAATTTTTGTTCCTAGATTTTTTTCAAAATTCTATTCTTAGAGAAAATTTTGTCAAAATTTTATTCATAGATTATTTTTGTTTTGTAGATATTATTCTCATAGAACATTTTGTCAACATTTTATTCCCAGAAAAAATTATTTCAAAATTTTATTCCTAGAGAAAATTTTGTCAAAATTTTATCCATAGAATAAATTTGTGTCAACATTTTATTCCTAGTGAAAATTTTGTAAAAATTTTATTTTTAAAGAACATTTTGTCAACATTTTGTTCCTAAAAATTTTGTCAAAATTTTATCCTAAAGAAAATTTTGTCAAAATTTTATTCCTAGGGAAAATTTTGTCAAAATTTTATTCCTAGAGAAAACATTTGTCAACATTTTATTCCTAGAGAAAATGTTTTCAAAATTGTATTCCTAGAGAAATATTTGTCAAAATTTTTTTATTAGTAGAAGAAATTTTGCTCAAAATTTTATTCATAGTGAAAATTTTGTAAAAAATTTATTCTTAGAGAAAATTGTGGCAACATTTTATTTTTAGTCAACATTTTATTCCTATAGAAAATTTTGTCAACATTTTATTCCTAGAGATTGTAAACATTTTATTCCCAGAGAAAATTATATCAAAATATTATTCCTAGAAAAATTTTTTGTATAAAATATTTCGTAGAGAGAATTTTGTCAAAATTATATTTCTCTATAAAAGTTATGAAGTACCTCTTAGAGAAATATTTAGCAAAATTGGTAGAATTCTACCAATCTATCAAACAGTAAAAATCTACCATTCTGCCAGAATTTTACCAACTGTGGCAACCGTGATTACAAGTGAAGAGCTAATGCAAAATCAATGCAGCAGATGATTTCCGACCCATGACAAGCTCATGTAAAAATTTTGCACCACTTCTGGATCCCAAAATAACTTTTTGCTTTTTCAAACCTCGAACAACAGCCAACCACGGTACATAATCTTACCTAAACGTATATGCAAATCAATGGAATTCTCCAGTTAACTTTTTCCCTCACCAACTGCTTTAAAGCAAATCCTGGGTTATTTTATCCGGCATGCAATATATTTCTCCTTGATAGGAAACTAATGAATTTCTCCATACCTCCTTTGAGAAATCATACAGATTTCGTTAAGTCTCCCCCGGCATTTATCACTTTGCTGTCGATGTCCACCGTTTGAATATTAAATCTGCCCTTGTATACTTTCATCCATGTAACGACAATTTCCATGGCGCGACACATTGATCCATCTCGCCCATCTAATTTGCTGCGAAACATAAACATCGTGTCAAAAGGAAGACTCATTCCAAGCCTATAACACCCAGTCTTAATGCCAATCCCCCTCATTGGAAAAGGTTGTTTGTATAAGGAATGCCTGCCATGGAACAACGACGAGATATAGCCCAACAAACAAATAATCTCGCACACTAACAGCCATTCATTTACACTAAACTAAGCCCAGGATATGCGAGGAGTTTGAGGGATATTTCGTCCATACCATCACCAAGCGTTCATCGACAAAGTGCAAGTGGTATACGGTAGTCTTATGGCTTTAGTGTCCATACTTTGAATCTCCATTTGCTACTACCTCCAATTCCTTATGGTATGGTCTTTGTAGCAAGTTTTTTTGTTCGTTTTTGTTGCTACTTGGTGTTTTTCTAGCAAAAATTGCCGATTTTCATTAACCCAAAGAGCCAGGGAGATTAGTGTTGCTCTTTCAAATTCCATTAAAACCCACGCATACACACATGGGAAATGATAACCAAAGCCAGGAATAGAGAGGCCTGGAGTAAAAATTGTTTAATGGAGTAGCTACACACATGCATACAAATTTGACGCCATGATCCATTAGGTGGATGGGCATATCAAAAGAAGCTAAGTTTTGGAATTGTATTTTTTCTGTGGTGAGATGAATATATTGTCACGTCGTAATGACACAAATTAAGCCTCAGATAAACAAAAAATCTTTAATAGTTGTCCCTATTAAAAATAACAAATAAACGAAAGGATACGTGGACCTGTAGGCAAAAAGAGGATCACTGCTACTTTGAATATGGTATAATTGTTATCAACGTGTACCAAAATGAGACGAAAGGAAAAAATCCCAAATCTAGGGCACCATACGAGATAAATTTAGAGAACGCAAGGTCAGTAGTGTGCACGCGAGTCAAGATGGTCGGATGAACAACTAGAAGCCTTTAGTAAATCCAGAACAAGGGTAATACTGAAATAGAATAGTGCACTGAAAAGTAGGGTCATGAGATTTCTCACAGAAAACATAAATTACAAAATCGAGTAAGAGAAGTCTAAGTAATGCAGGGCCGAATATATTATATCCTTCACCAACATTTGTAATACCAACACAAATCCTTCAAATATTTTGGGAGCTATATAAAGGTTTATATTGCCATATACATATAATTAAATCTCAACTGATTTTGACAAATTGTTTATACTTCTGCAAAATCTCTAGCCCAGATAGGTGGGTTTTGGCCACATCGGGCGACATATACACAAGTCGGACCATTATCTAAATTTAAACCGTTTTGTGAAAAGTCTGACATTACAGTGTAAAAGCTATAATATGGGGGAATCATCACATTTTGCGTAATATGTGGGTATTTTGACAATATTTTCTTAAACCGCACACGAAAAAATAATTATTGGATTCAATCTCGGAATTAATTGATCCAATTAATTATAACTTCCACCATAGGATGGGGGGTATATAAACTTTGTCATTCCGTTTGTAACACATCGAAATATTGCTCTTAGACCCCATAAAGTATATATATTCTGGGTCGTGGTGAAATTCGGAGTCGATCTAAGCATGGCCCACATCGGTCCACTTTTACGTATAGCCCCCATATAAACCGAACCCTAGATTTGGCTTGGGGAGCCCCTTGGAGGACAAAAATTCATCCGATCCGGTTGAAATTTGGTACGTGGTGTTAGTATATGGACTCTAACAACCATGCAAAAATTGGTCCATATCGGTCTATAATTATAGATAGCCCCCATATAAACCGATCCCCAGATTCGAACTCCGGAGCCTCTTGGAGGAGCAAAATTCATCTAATCCGGTTGAAATTTTGTACATGGTGTTAGTATGTGGTCTCTAACAACCATGCCAAAATTGGTCCATATCGGTCTATAAATATATATATATATAGCCCCCATATAAACCCATCCCCAGATTTGGTTTTGGAGCCTTTTGGAGGAGCAAATTTTATCCGATTCAGTGGACATTGTAATGTCCAATCCTAATTTTCCTGTAAACACTCTAACAGCAATTTAAATATTGCTTTGATATTGACTCAAGAGTATGAGCAAGTTCTGGGACATAAGTTGCACCTAAGGTGGGAAAGAAAAAAAATTAAATGTTTTTCGATATTCGATAAAAACGATTGGGAGCCTTTTAAAAGCTAGCTAACAGCCGGGCGGGGGGAGTTCGTGTCTCCATGAATATCAATCGATACAACTTTAGGACATAAATAACTAATTATTATAGACTCCCGATATAAAATAAAAATAATGATAATAATAACTATTTGCTTAGATTATTTAATGAGCCGGTGCTAACCAGATTCCAAAATATAAATGCCCATTCTGGTTAGAAATATGCATAAAAAAAATCAAAAGAGTCAATCACACCACAACTTAACATCAACATAGACCCCCAAGATGTCATTGGAGTCTAATGCCTCATAACCCTTCCCTACCATGATCTTGTAGGCTTAACGTCTTGTAAGATCCCTTACACAATGTTAACTTACATTTCTTATTCCTACCTCACCTCCATAAGACCGCTAAGAAAGATTTACACCATAATTTCAAATATTTGCTTCATCAAAACATAATTTATTATGTTAATTCAAAACATATACTTATATACTAACAGCCTACACGCAAATTCATCAAATTGGTTCTAAGACCGTAAAGAAACAAAATGTTCGAAGCGAACCGCAACATTCAGGTATGTTGTTCCACAGATTATGATTAACATTAAAAAAAATGTTTCTATACAGAATTATTTACAAATAGCAATGATAATGGTGATATGAGTTTTCAATAACAGAAAAGGGGAAAATTGAGTGGCATTCTTTTTGTATCTTAATTTGTGACTACAACCGATCTGTAGGTTCAAAAGAATCTAACATAAGCTTAACCTGAACCTATGTGAACGTTTAGATATTAAAAAAAAAAACAGGAAAAAAAATTAATGTTATACTGCTGATAATAATAATAATACAGAGGATAATTAAAATAAAAAAAAAATGAAAAAAAATTATAATAGAAAAATTTGAGCATTTATCTCTTTCCTTGGGGTCAATGACGACTACGTCCCCATAGAATTCTCATCTATGGAATCATTCAAGTTGGCTCATATTTAGCAGAATTTTATACCAATAAAATTGATAATGTATAATAAGTAACCAAATTTCACTTACCCCAAATTCCAAAAATTTGTATAAGCTGAACGTCGAGGCCTCGATGATCGTTGTTGGGGAGATTTTTTGGGTGTTCTGGTAGTTCTGAATTAATGGAAATATATGTTGGTTAAAAATTTTGCTATCGGCCACAATTCTCCTAAACTTTTTTCCATTACCCTGCGCGAATAAAAAAATAAGTCCTATTACTAATTCTTATGCTATTGGTAAATATAAAGGTAAGAAAAATAAAATTCTGTGCCTCCACGCAAATGGATACTAATCACCGGGTGTAATCCTTAGATTTCCATATAAGATTTTCATTGGTGGAAAATTTGATCGATATCATTCAAGCCAGGATATCCACATCCAGGTTTTCATCTGATTTTTCCGGCTATTTAAACACTTCAGGAGGTAGAGTGTCTCCCTTAACCTTAAAGCTCAGTTGCAATATCACACGATATTCAGATATGGTCAGCCGGATCTGGACAAGTTCAATGGCTTCAATAAAATTACCAAACAAAAAGGCCTTACTTTGCTCTAAAGAAGAATAAGCAGGATTCTAGTGATAACCTTCTGTAGGGTTATGCAATACTACACGTAAAACTGGTAGAGTATGGTTTTCCACGTGATTCTCAAATGGCAATTGTGGCTTTGGCCAGAATGTAGAAATGAGAGAAAATTCTCGATCTGACCTAATGTCTCTGGGTACACACTTTAACCACTGGAACACACTGAGATTCAGGAAAGTAATTATGACGATTTTCTATTAGGGACTAGAAATAAAAAAAATCCGAAAATGTATATGCGTTCCCATTCCATTTGGTTTAAAGTAAATACCTTTTTTTTCTTTAATTTGATTTTCATTAAATTTCTCTGATAACTCCACTTTTCACAATCACGTGGATTTAACTTGAATTGTAAATTTTTGTAATGTACCTCCACGCAGTATTAAGTTGCTATTTCTTTGTCGAGCGATTTAACCAGAATGAACCGCAAATATGATTATTTTTCTACTTAGAGTTTACGAGTGGGGTTAACCGTATAAAGGCAAAGGAGAATATGAAAATAAAGTTCTAAAACGTTGATGTAAATTTCCCAGCTCTATCACTTTCAGCCACTGACGGAGATTCTATTTAAGTGATACCGTTTTCTCTTTAGCACTGCTCTCCGCATTGTCCAAAATGAAATGAATAGAACGAAGAAATAATAAAAAAAAATAAAAACTGGATCTTGAATAATAAAAAAGTAATTCTCAAAAAAAGAAAAAAAAAATCCCAAACCTGGGCTCGAACCGGGGACCATTGTCATGACAGACACGAACGTTCCCACTAGGCTATGCCAAGCTTGGCTCAAACCTGCCTAACGCAAAACATACGCACTTATGCGGTCGAGTGATAATGTATTAGCACTCATTTAACTAAAAACAGAAATGAGAGGCTTAAAACCCTCACTGTTAGATAGCCAGAAGAGAACAACGACGAAGCTGTAAATGAAAATTTCTTATAGTCTATCCCAGCACACATTGTAATAACTAATGGGTTGCTACTTCGAACAAGCTGCCTATTACAAACCGGGTAATATTATGAATAATATTTCGTATTATTAATATCAATATTAACCGGAGATAATCTCGAGAACAATAACAACCTAAGTCCTTATATCCTTCGCGTGATAAGTCCCGGTGGACTCTCCCTCTATATCCCGAAGAACATAATAGTGATTGCCCAGTTTGGATTGCACCTTAGCCTTTATGAATAATGGAGCAAGTTTCGCATTAACTTGTTTAGATGCATTGCTTTGGGCAAAGTTCCTTCGAAAGACAATCTGACCCTCCCTATATGATACCGGTCTGGCACGAAGATTATAATTCCGTTTATTGGTCTCGTGAGCCTGGGCAATATTCCTACGAATTTCTTTCCGGACCAGAACTAACTGATCCTCCCGGCTAAGAGGCATAATTGGCTCCTGCAGCAGGTTAACATTCCTTAATAACTCATATGATACCCCATGTGTTATCATATTTATACCAAAGGTGGCAAAATATGGAGAACATTTTATTGCCTGATGAAATGAATTCCTTAACGCACAGCTAATTGAAGAAATGTGTTCGTCCCATAATTTGTGGTCTTCCCTAAGGAAAGCCCTTATACCCGCTATGACCGATCTATTAACCCTCTCCGAGGCATTAGCCTGAGGGGAATAGAGCGCCGTATATATATGTTTAATTCCTAGCGAAGTTAGCAAGGCATTAAAATCATTGGCTCTGAATTGAGAGCCATTGTCACTAACCAAATATTCAGGAGTGCCGTATACATGAAATATTTGTTCCAATAAAAACTTTTGAATAACTTGGGAAGTAAACTTCCGTAAAGGACACAACCAGTGGAATTTGGTTAGGTGGTCTAACACAATCAAAAGACCAATGTGACCATTCTTGGATCTAGGGTAGGGTCCAAGAATGTCTACATATAGTCGTTGGAAGGGGCGTGTCGAAATGACCGGGTTCACAATCTCAGGTTTCAATACCACATTAGGGTGTTTCGTACTCTTGCAAATATCGCAGTCCCTAACAAAATTCCTGACGTCAGTTAACAAGCCAGGCCAGTAAAAACTGCGACGAAGGAGCTCTACTGTTTTTCCCATACCACCGTGAGCTGTTATTGGTGAACAGTGGGCTCGATCAATAACTGATTTCCGTAGATTTAATGGAACCCATAGTTTCCAACTGGCCTCTTGCTGATTCGAATCACCCGAATAGTGACCAGTTCGAATATATACATATTGGTCCAAAACTTTTATATCTGGATATTTGGAAGGATCCTCAGATATTTTCGAAATTAATTGCAAATAATCAGGGTCCCTAAAGGACGTTGAGTTTAGGTCGATCTCCGGTTCGTTAAATTCAATGGTCGATATTTCATCACTTGGTATCCGAGATAATGCGTCAGGCACCACATGATCTTTTCCTTTACGGTGGCTTATGGTGAAAGTATACGGCTGTAATTTAAACACCCAACGGGCTAGTCGTCCCGTTAGATCCGGTTGTTTCATAAGCCACTGTAAAGAAGAGTGATCTGTGATGACCTCGAAGGGTTGCAATTCCAAATAGCACCGAAAGCGTCTTATGGCCTCAATCGCAGCTAAGCATTCCCTTTCGGTAACGCTGTAGTTGCGTTGGGCCGTGTTCAATTTCTTTGACATAAAGGCTATGGGCCTTTCTTCCCCATGCTCATCAAATTGAACGAGCACTGCTCCGATTCCGTAATTGGATGCGTCGCAGTGCAAATAAAATTTCTGGGAAAAATTGGGATTGGCAAGGACTGGTGCAGTGGTAAGACGTCTCTTCACCTCATCGAAAGCTGATTGTGCCTCTTTTGTCCACAAAAACTTTTTCTTAGATGACAAAGTTTCTGTAATGGGAAATGTGAGCGAAGAAAAGTTTTCGATGAAGCGTCTGTACCATCCTGCCAGACCCAAAAATCCACGAACCTGCCTTATCGTCTTCGGAATCGGCCATTTCACAATGGATTCGACCTTTTCCGGATCGGTTTGTATTCCCCCATGTCCTATCACAAAACCAAGATACTTAACCTGATTCACACAAAATTGACATTTATCCACATTCAGGGTCAAATCGGCCCGTTTGAATTCCTCAGCAAGTCGAACTAGAGTGGAGAGGTGACTTGGAAAATCAGCTGATACAATTACCAGGTCGTCCAGATACCCGAACACGCAATGCCTTAGGTCTGCAGGTATGATCTGGTCAATGAGTCGACACATGGTCTGTGGTGCATTGCACAGACCAAAAGGCATTACGACGAACTGGTATAATGGGCGACCTGGTACCGTAAACGCCGTCAAAGCCTTAGACTTCTCACTTAACCCCACTTGCCAATATGCATCCTTAAGGTCAAGTTTGGTAATTATATTTGCCCTGGGTAAACGAGCAAAAATGCCTTCAATGCTTGGCAGGGGGTAAGCATCTTTCACCGTCACCTGGTTGAGTCTCCTAGCGTCGAGACACAGACGCACTTTATTCGGTTTTAAAACCAAGCGCATTGGAGAGCTCCACGCCGAGGTGGACGGCTCTATTACCCCCATATCCAACATCCTATCTATTTCCTGATACATCAATTTTTCTACACCTGGGGAAACAGGATAGAAACGTTGTTTCACGGGCTTAGCCTCCCCAACATCTATCTCATGCTCAATCAGACGTGTCCTACCCAGACCCTGTTTAGTAAAATCGGGAAACATTTCCTTTATCACCTCCAGTTGATGGAGCTGACTAGGACTTAAAGGGTATTTGTGAGTTTCACCAAGGGAATTAGACGGATTAGAACTAAAAGTGGATTTATCATCCTGTGTCAATACATTTACCACAGATTGCTCATCAAAGTAATCATAGTACTCCCCCTTATTCGAGATTAAAGCAGATTCGAAAATATCGGTACCCAGACCAAACGCCCTCCAAAAATCTAATCCCAAAATTACTCTTTGGGTAATTGAGGGCACGATCAAAAACCGCAATGATTTCACCTGTCCCCGAAATTCAACCTTAACATCTAAATATCCCAATGTCCGCTGACTAGAACCATCCGCGGTTTTGACAATCGATTTCGAAGGAATATATTCTTCGTATTTCGAAAAATCATGCAAAGCTAAACTAGAGCCAATACATGAGATATTAGCCCCACTATCTAATAGACCACATTCCTTAAAATCAAGAAAGTGAACTCGCGCATAATATCGTCGATCATCCGAATTATTAATAATGGCTGATACAACATATTTCGAATATAACCTCCGTCTCTTATAAAACATTCGTAGGCGAATAGTTGACCGTTTAGGCCGGTTATGGGAAAAATTGAGAGAATCAACAGAAAAAATTTGATCGCGTTTCTTAACATACTCTTGATATCTTATATGGTACGGACGTAATGGATATAAGTTAACTGCCGGCAATGATTTCTTGTCTGTACCGCGCCGCAAAATAGTAATTCCCTGAGCACCATTTGGGGGATTTTTGACACCATAAGCGGCATCTACTTCGGCTGGAGCTGGGACAAATTTTGGCGCGAATAGTTTTTTGAAACGTCCAGTTTCTTTGATGCACACCGAGTGCATTGGGGTTTATAGACATTTTTGGTTCCGCATCCATAGCAAAAAATGGTGCGATTCTGTAGGCAGTCATCCCAGAAGTGACCAGTTTGGTCACAATTCCAACATTTGGGCGCAGTTGAGCCATGAATCATTGCATCAACACAAACTGGTGCGGAGGGGTTTTCAGAAGTCTCTTCCACTTCCTCAAGTTCAGCTACATTGCGTCTCATATTAGTGGTGGCCCCAGTCGGGTTTCTAGCCGAGAAATTTCGGAGATAACTTTCCTCCGAGAATAATTTCTCCCTACGCTGCACTAAATTACGAAGATGAGGGATTGTAAACACGGGTACGTATAAGAGCTCGTGGCGAATTTCTGGTCTTAAATTTCTTACCAGAATTTCTACCAGCTCCTCTTCCGGCAGCGGCTGACTCAATCTATCCAATATCGAACATACCGAATCATAAAAAGTCTCAAATGTCTCGCCCGTTTTCATTTTCCGATTTCTGACCTCCTCTTTAATGTCAAAGTCCGACCGCATATCTCTATACTGAGATTTCAGAGCGGCACAAAATGATGTCCATTCTATGAAGTCCACTTGCTTGTGGTATCTCCAATACCAATCCCTAGCCTTGCCTGAGAGTAGAATGGGAAGATTTCTGCATATAATAGTAAAGTCTTCACCAAAATTCTCTCGTGCCAAAGTCCTTATCCGATACAAAAATTCATCTACTGCCAATCCAGAACTGGAACCATCAAACTTGATATTCCAATTTTGTATAATGGAAGTAAACTTCTCTGGTCTGGTAGTCATCATATGCCCCGTATGGCCCTGTACCCCAGCACTATTCGTGGGATTATTCATATAAGAGTTGTGTGGATTCAATGGTGGCGTATCTGCACCTAATAAGTCGTGAGTATGATTCTGAGACATACGAGGAATTGCCTGTAAATTCATATTCTGAAAATATCTAGCAATACTATTTCCAATGATATTGTTGAGCTGATCAACATTTATATTCAACCGGTTCCGATCAACTGTATTAGATTGACATGTGTCCTTATTGGTCTGAATTCGATTGCCCTCACTGGCGCTGCTACGCGTTGGAGTACCCAATTCTAAGTTGCCAGTGGGTTTATCCATAATTTGAATTGGGGTTCCTGATAGGCCATCATTATTATTCTCTTGGAATAGCATTTTGCTCACATTTCTGGTTATGGGACGATTCCCCAATGCGCCTCTGCCCTTTCCCCGAAATGAAGAGTTCGGTTTCTTATTCGATTCCGTCTGAGTAGCAACTGCTGTATTGTTATCCCAATTAAATTTTCGCAAGTCGGCTAATTTGCACGGCAGTTTGCAATGTGGACATTCCGTAGAGGAAGAAAGAGCATGTTCAATGCAATGTCTATGAAATATGTGACCGCAAGTCAAAAGGCGGTAACATTCCTGATTCTCAGAACTTAATGCAACTTCACAGATAGTGCACTTATCTTCCATTGCGTTAGAAGAGATTGAGGCTGCTCCTAGAGCTGCATTCGGTGGACTACGTTGAGTCATTCTAACTAACTTAGCCTTAAAATATGTAAAATATAAAAAAAAAATAATAACAATAGTATTTGTGAAATGTCGGTCAACCAATTATTATGCATTGCAGTCTTATTCGTTGAGGTGAGGAAGAATATATTAAAAAGTAAGTTTTTTTCCGTTTTTTTCCGTTTTTTCCGTTTTTTTCCGTTTTTTTTGTTTTTTTTTTTTTTTTTGTTTTTTTTTTTTCACTGATTTGATGTAAGTAATATGTTGTGGATTGGACTAGGAAAAAGAACTAGGCTATGGAATGAGCATTCCCTTAATACAAGCAATACGAAAAGCAAACCAGAATTATAAAATTTTCTTCCACCAAATTTTAAAGATTTAAAAATGCTATGGAAAAGCAAAGTTTAAATGTTTCCATTTAAAATTCAGGATACTAGTACCTAAGCAATTTATATTACCTTATATTAAAAAAATGATCACTTCTAGAAATGTCAAACTTTTGGTATAATTTTTCCCAATTCTGAAGAAAAAATTACAAATTCAATCCTTGGTCATTTCTCCGAAACTATCAGAGATATGAAATTCCAAAGGGGATTTACAATTATTCTACAAAAGTTTCCTAATCATACAAAAATTTCTTCCATTTCTCCTCCTGCACTCTAAATTTGTACTAGTGGTAATCTAAAATCAATGGGGTAGAAAATATCTGCACAATTCAAAGAAGACAAACTTTTCTAGGCCCCACGTTGGGCGCCATTTATTTATGTAATGTCCAATCCTAATTTTTCCTGTAAACACTCTAACAGCAATTTAAATATTGCTTTGATATTGACTCAAGAGTATGAGCAAGTTCTGGGACATAAGTTGCACCTAAGGTGGGAAAGAAAAAAAATTAAATGTTTTTCGATATTCGATAAAAACGATTGGGAGCCTTTTAAAAGCTAGCTAACAGCCGGGCGGGGGGAGTTCGTGTCTCCATGAATATCAATCGATACAACTTTAGGACATAAATAACTAATTATTATAGACTCCCGATATAAAATAAAAATAATGATAATAATAACTATTTGCTTAGATTATTTAATGAGCCGGTGCTAACCAGATTCCAAAATATAAATGCCCATTCTGGTTAGAAATATGCATAAAAAAAATCAAAAGAGTCAATCACACCACAACTTAACATCAACATAGACCCCCAAGATGTCATTGGAGTCTAATGCCTCATAACCCTTCCCTACCATGATCTTGTAGGCTTAACGTCTTGTAAGATCCCTTACACAATGTTAACTTACATTTCTTATTCCTACCTCACCTCCATAAGACCGCTAAGAAAGATTTACACCATAATTTCAAATATTTGCTTCATCAAAACATAATTTATTATGTTAATTCAAAACATATACTTATATACTAACAGCCTACACGCAAATTCATCAAATTGGTTCTAAGACCGTAAAGAAACAAAATGTTCGAAGCGAACCGCAACATTCAGGTATGTTGTTCCACAGATTATGATTAACATTAAAAAAAATGTTTCTATACAGAATTATTTACAAATAGCAATGATAATGGTGATATGAGTTTTCAATAACAGAAAAGGGGAAAATTGAGTGGCATTCTTTTTGTATCTTAATTTGTGACTACAACCGATCTGTAGGTTCAAAAGAATCTAACATAAGCTTAACCTGAACCTATGTGAACGTTTAGATATTAAAAAAAAAAACAGGAAAAAAAATTAATGTTATACTGCTGATAATAATAATAATACAGAGGATAATTAAAATAAAAAAAAAATGAAAAAAAATTATAATAGAAAAATTTGAGCATTTATCTCTTTCCTTGGGGTCAATGACGACTACGTCCCCATAGAATTCTCATCTATGGAATCATTCAAGTTGGCTCATATTTAGCAGAATTTTATACCAATAAAATTGATAATGTATAATAAGTAACCAAATTTCACTTACCCCAAATTCCAAAAATTTGTATAAGCTGAACGTCGAGGCCTCGATGATCGTTGTTGGGGAGATTTTTTGGGTGTTCTGGTAGTTCTGAATTAATGGAAATATATGTTGGTTAAAAATTTTGCTATCGGCCACAATTCTCCTAAACTTTTTTCCATTACCCTGCGCGAATAAAAAAATAAGTCCTATTACTAATTCTTATGCTATTGGTAAATATAAAGGTAAGAAAAATAAAATTCTGTGCCTCCACGCAAATGGATACTAATCACCGGGTGTAATCCTTAGATTTCCATATAAGATTTTCATTGGTGGAAAATTTGATCGATATCATTCAAGCCAGGATATCCACATCCAGGTTTTCATCTGATTTTTCCGGCTATTTAAACACTTCAGGAGGTAGAGTGTCTCCCTTAACCTTAAAGCTCAGTTGCAATATCACACGATATTCAGATATGGTCAGCCGGATCTGGACAAGTTCAATGGCTTCAATAAAATTACCAAACAAAAAGGCCTTACTTTGCTCTAAAGAAGAATAAGCAGGATTCTAGTGATAACCTTCTGTAGGGTTATGCAATACTACACGTAAAACTGGTAGAGTATGGTTTTCCACGTGATTCTCAAATGGCAATTGTGGCTTTGGCCAGAATGTAGAAATGAGAGAAAATTCTCGATCTGACCTAATGTCTCTGGGTACACACTTTAACCACTGGAACACACTGAGATTCAGGAAAGTAATTATGACGATTTTCTATTAGGGACTAGAAATAAAAAAAATCCGAAAATGTATATGCGTTCCCATTCCATTTGGTTTAAAGTAAATACCTTTTTTTTCTTTAATTTGATTTTCATTAAATTTCTCTGATAACTCCACTTTTCACAATCACGTGGATTTAACTTGAATTGTAAATTTTTGTAATGTACCTCCACGCAGTATTAAGTTGCTATTTCTTTGTCGAGCGATTTAACCAGAATGAACCGCAAATATGATTATTTTTCTACTTAGAGTTTACGAGTGGGGTTAACCGTATAAAGGCAAAGGAGAATATGAAAATAAAGTTCTAAAACGTTGATGTAAATTTCCCAGCTCTATCACTTTCAGCCACTGACGGAGATTCTATTTAAGTGATACCGTTTTCTCTTTAGCACTGCTCTCCGCATTGTCCAAAATGAAATGAATAGAACGAAGAAATAATAAAAAAAAATAAAAACTGGATCTTGAATAATAAAAAAGTAATTCTCAAAAAAAGAAAAAAAAAATCCCAAACCTGGGCTCGAACCGGGGACCATTGTCATGACAGACACGAACGTTCCCACTAGGCTATGCCAAGCTTGGCTCAAACCTGCCTAACGCAAAACATACGCACTTATGCGGTCGAGTGATAATGTATTAGCACTCATTTAACTAAAAACAGAAATGAGAGGCTTAAAACCCTCACTGTTAGATAGCCAGAAGAGAACAACGACGAAGCTGTAAATGAAAATTTCTTATAGTCTATCCCAGCACACATTGTAATAACTAATGGGTTGCTACTTCGAACAAGCTGCCTATTACAACATTTTGTATTTTGTGTAAGTACATGGACACTAAAAACCATGCAAAAATTATTCCATATCGGTTCATATTTAAATATAGGCTATATATAAACCGATCACCAAATTTGGCGTCCGGAGCCTCTTAGAGGAGCAAAATTCATCCGATCCGGTTGAAATTTTGTATGTGGTGTAAGTATGTGGTATCTAACAACCATGCTCATATTGATCTATATCGGTCCATAATTATATGGTATATAGCCCCCATATAAATCGATCCTCACATTTGACCTCCGGATCCTCTTGGAGGATCAAACTTCATCAGATTCGGTGGCGGCTAACAACCATTCCAGTCTTGGTCATTATCGGTCTACAGTTATATATAGCCCTCACATAAAACTATTCCCAATTACACAAAAAGTGGTCCATATCGGTTCATAGTTGTATATAGCCCCCATATAAAGCGACCCCTATATTTCAATTCTGGCTCTCTAATTACCCCGCAAAATTTCATATCGATTCGTAATTATTTGTAGACTTACCTATATATACCTTTTATACCCTCCACCATAGGATGGGAGGTATATTAACTTTGTCATTCCGTTTGTAACACATCGAAATATTGCTCTAAGACCCCATAATATATATATATATATATATATATATATATATATATATATATATATATATATATATATATATATATATATATATATATATATATATATATATATATATATATATATATATATATATATATATATATATATATATATATATATATATATATATATATATATATATATATATATATATATATATATATATATCTATATATATATATACATATATATATATCTGAGCATGTCCGTCCGTCCGTCATGCTAACTTCCGAAAGAAACAAGCTATCGACTTGAAACTTGGCACAAGTAGTTGTTATTAATGTAGGTCGGATGGAATTGTACATGGGCCATATCGGTCCACTTTTACGTATAGCCCCCATATAAAGGGACCCTCAGATTTGGCCTGCGGAGCCTCTAACAGAAGCATATTTCATGCGATCCGGCTGAAATTTGGTACATGGTGTTGGTATATGGTCCCTAACAACCATACATAAATTGGTCCACATCGGTCCATATTTATATATAGCCCCCATATAAACCGATCCCCAGATTTGGCTTGCGGAGCCTCCAAGAGAAGCAAATTTCATCCCATGCGGTTGAAATTTGGTACATGGTTTTGGTATATGGTCTCTAACAACCATGTAAAAATTGGTCCACATCGGTCCATATTTATATATAGCCCCCCATATAAACCGATCCCCAGATTTGGCTTGCGGAGCCTCCAAGAGAAACAAATTTCATCCGATCCGGCTGAAATTTGGTACATGTTGTTAGTATATGGTCTCCAACAACCATGCAACAATTGGTCCATACCGGTCTTAATTATATATAACCCGGACTTAATTATATATAACCTCCGGAGCTATTGGAGGAGCAAAATTCATCCGACCCGGTTGAAATTTGGTACGTGGTGAAATTTGGTATATTGTGCTAGTATATGGCCGCTAACACCCATGCCAAAGTTGGACCATATCGGTCTATAGTTATATAGTTTGTCAAAATTTTTTTACTATAGAAATTTTTTTCAAAATTTTATTATTATAGAAAAATTTGTCAACATATATTTTATTACTATACCCAACAAAACTTATGATTACTGGTGGTACCTTAAACTATTGTGTAAGTCAAAATCTTACTCAGACTTTACATCATTGTTGTTGTTGTTGTTGCCATCAATCCCTATAGTTGCTTTCTTCGCCGTTTTGTACACTGAAAAAAAAGCATACTAGGTTCCAAAGATTTTGTCTTTACTTTAAAAAATTTGGTATTGATTCCGAGCCAAAGAAGCGGAGAATACAAGTAAGGATACTCTTAAGACACAATTCTCTTTTAAATTTAGGTTATGTGTACTTGCTTCTAGGAAGCAAATTTTAATTTTTCGCTTTCTCGGATTTTTTTTTCCTCATATGCTATCGAAGTCCTTTAAAAACGAGTTAACGGCAACTTTATTTTCCAAATTAGGACTTGACTTCCAGTATAAATTATGCTATTTTTGAAGTAAAAACTTCTTTAAAATAAAGTTTTTAAAAACATGTTCTATATTTGAACGATTTTTTGCTTTGTAGTCAAGGTGCGAAAAGACAACAAATTTAAAGACAATTTCATTAAATTTAAAGAATTTTTCTGAATTACTAAATTCAAGTTTTTCTTTCATGTTAAGATACCAATTTTTAAGTGAAATCACTTAATTATAAAGACGATTTCATTGCAAAGTTTATCGACTTTTGGACAAGGAAAATAACTTTATTTTAGAGAAATGCGTCTTCTATGCTAAGCAAAATTTGTATTCGTATTTGAAAGACATGAAATCTTTGACCTCACGACAATATTTTTTTTCAGTGTAGGTTGTTGAAACTTCGTTTGGCTTAATTTAAAATTGCTGTATTGTTGTTGTTGGGTGTAATTGGAATTCGGTTGTTGCTTTTCTTTTTGGTACAATAACTAATAATTTAGCTCATATTTAAGTTGGAAAAATTCCCCAGTCCTTCATTGCATTTTATTTCTTTAGAAAATTTTGTCAAAATTTTGCTT
The DNA here is from genome assembly GCF_050003625.1 of Haematobia irritans. NCBI lineage: Eukaryota > Metazoa > Arthropoda > Insecta > Diptera > Muscidae > Haematobia > Haematobia irritans. Next base: position 87,727,338 of record NC_134399.1, on the reverse strand, counting down.
CTATAGAAAATTTTGTCAACATTTTGCTTCTATAGAAAATTTTGTCAAAATTTTATTTCTATAGAAAATTTTGTCAAAATTTTATTTCTATAGAAAATTTTGTCAAAATTTTATTTCTATACAAAATTTTGTCAAAATTTTATTTCTATGGAAAATTTTTTCAAAATTTTATTTCTATAGAACATTTTGTCAAGCTGTATTATTTACGTATTTAATCGGCCTATTTTTGTTTAATATATACCCCGCATGGACTAACTTACAATTGAGAAGACGGCATTAAGAAGTTTTAAGATACCTTGCCATCGGCAAGTGTTACCGCAACCGTAATTCGATTGTGGATGACAGTCTTTAGTACAAGTTTCTATGCAATTCATGGTGGAGGGTACATAAGATTCGGCCAGGCCGAACTTACGGCCGTATATACTTGTTTAATATGGGATACCTACACGCAAAAAAATAATTCTTTACTCCCAAACGAAATTTTAGACAAACAAATTTCGTTTCTCATTTGCTTTTTGTTTTAAGGAAGTTTATTTGGAAGAAAAGTATACACTTCTTGTGATAAACGTTTATTCTTTTCCAGGATGTAAAAACAGTTTCATACACTGAAAAAAATATTGTCGTGAGATCAAAGATTGCATGTCTTTATAAATGCAAATTTTTCTTAGCATAGAAGACAAATTTCTCTAATATAAAGTTTTTTTCCTTGTCCAAAAGTCGATAAACTTTTCAATGAAGTCGTACTATCCTTATAATTAAGTGATTTCACTTAAAAATGGGTATCACAACATGAAAGAAAAAATGTTTGGGCTAAGGTCAACTTGACTTTAATAATTCAGAAAAATTCTTTAAATTTAATGAAATTGTCTTTAAATTGGTTGTCTTTTTGCATCTTGACTACAAAGCAAAAAATCGTTCAAATATAGGACATATTTTTCAACACTTTATTTTAATGATGTGTTTTACTTGAAACATAGCATAATTTCTACCGGAAGTTGAGTCTTATTTTGGAAAATAAAGTTGTCGTTAACTTTGATAGCATATGAAGAAAAAAAAAAACTGAAAAAGCGAAAAATTAAAATTTGCTTCCTAGAATTAAGTACACAAAACCCAAATTTAAAAGAGAATTGTGTCTGAAAAGTATCCTTACTTTTATTCTCCGCTTCTTTGGCTCGGAATCAATACTAACATTTTTAAAGTAAAGACAAAATCTTTGGAACCGGGCATGCTTTTTTCATTATAAAGACTAACTCAAAAGAATCGTTTCTTGCTAATTGCATTTGCCTCACATCATCCTCACTTCCAAGAGGTTTTTTAGTTCTTAGCACCTTTTTCTGTAATACCAACACTGTGGAAGAAATTATTTGATTTTATAATTTTTTTTTTTTTAAATTTTACCTTCCACCTGGACAGGAAATCGAACAGCGTACCATGCAATTTGTAAGCCAACACACTATCCACTAAGCTATTTAGCTCTTATTGTCATCAATAGACAATTATCCAAATAAGTTATATTTATATGGACGGGAAATCGAACCGCGTACCATGCAATTTGTTAGCCAACACACTATCCACTAAGCTATGTAGCTCTTATTTTCATCAATAGACAATTATCCAAATAAGTTATATTCATATGGCATAGCTTGCGGCATTTAGTTGGGCACCGTGCAGCAGTGGGTGCTACGTCCGCCTTGCATACCAAGGGTTCTGGGTTCGATCCCTGCTTTGACCGAACACCAAAAGTTTTTTTGTTTACATATATTCCATATATGTTCGAAAGGTTCCAAAAAGGTGTGCAACATTACATACTACTATATTAAATTTTTACAATGAAACTGTAAAATGTGCCTAAAAACTTAAAGTCAGAAACAGTGCTTGATATATACGAAATTGACTGTGTTGTTGGTTCAAAATTTTTTTTGTAACAAACGAATAAAAATTTTGTAACAAACGAATTTTTTTGGTGATAAAAGTTTAAAATTTTCGAAGCAATTCAAAAAACTCTAACAAAAGAAAAAAAGTTTTCGGTTTTCCAAACGTTTACTTTTTTTCCTTGCGTTTAGATATAACTCAACTTTTTTTTGTTTATTTTACCCTGGTTGAGACAACAACCCTTTGCCTTGCATTACATTTGTAATAGTCTAAATTTATTCAGTTTTAGCATAGCGGTTTTGCCTCTGCTAGTTATAGCACTAAATGGTTATTTAAATCCAGCATTATTTGTTTTCATTTTCTTCCTCTCTCTTCCCCCGACCCTCTTACAACTATACCTTTTGGCTATAGTAAAAACACAGAACAATTTCATGTTTGTTTTCATTATGCGGGTGAAGTGATGATGAAGCTATTATATGGTCATGATATTGAAAAACACTAAATAAACAAGGGGTCACACCAAAAATAATGGCAAACAAGTACATACAGCAGTAAGTTCGGCCGGGCCGAATCTTAAATACCCACCACCATGAACCAAATATTAGGGTTTCCTTTGAAATTTCAGGAGGGCTTGAGAACTTGAGGACACTTCCCGAAAATAAATTTAAAGATTTCACCTATGAGGACTATATCAGATTCTGGATTTATAAGAACCATTTTTGTTTGAGTTTTAGAGGAATCATCAACATCTCTTGTGAGTGTGCAAGAAAATTATAAAATAATGTCTTGATTTGAAATCTTAAATCTGTAGAAGTAAAATCTGGAAATTTTTCATTGAGTTTCAAGCAATTTTCATGATCAGTGCGCTTTCTACACCCTCAAGAAGTGAAGTCGGTCTATATGGAGGCATTACCAAATGGACCGATAAAAACTTAATCCGATACACGTTTTTGTGAGCCTTAAATACCAGAATATTTACAATTTCAGGCAAATCAGATAAAAACTACGGTTTCTAGAAACCCAAGGAGTTAAATCGGGAGATCGTTCTTATGGGGGCTATACTAAAATATGGACCGATACTCACCGTTTTCGGAACACCACTTTATGACCCGAAAATACCTCTAGATTTCCAATTTCAGGCAAATAGGATGAAAACTTCGGATTCTAGAAGCCCAAGAAGTAAAATCGGGCAATCGGTCTATATGGGGGCTATACCAAAATATGGACCGATACTCACCATTTTCGGCACACCTCTCTATGGTCCTAAAATACCTCTAGATTTCCAATTTCAGACAAATTGGATAAAAACTACGGTTTCTATAAGCCCAAGACCCCAAATCGGCAGGTCGTTTTATACGGGGACCATACCAAAACATGGACCGATACCCACAATTTTTGGCACACATATTTGTGGTCCTACAATACCTCTAGATTTCCAATTTCAGGTAAATTGAATAAAAACTGCGGTTTCTATAAGCCCAAGAAGTAAAATCGGGAGATCGGTCTATATGGGGGCTATACCAAAATATGGACCGATACTCACAATTTTTGGCACACGTATTTGTGGTCCTACAATACCTCTAGATTTCCAATTTCAGGTAAATTGAATAAAAACTGCGGTTTCTATAAGCCCAAGAAGTAAAATCTGGAGATCGGTCTATATGGGGGCTATACCAAAACATGGACCGATATAGTCCATCTTCGAACTTGACCTGCCTGCAGACAAAAGACGAGTTTGTGCAAAATTTCAGCACGATTGCTTCATTATTGAAGACTGTAGCGTGATTACAACAGACAGACAGACAGACAGACAGACAGACGGACAGACGGACATCGTTATATCGTCTTAGAATTTCTGCCTGATCAAGAATATATATACTTTATATAGTCGGAAGTCGATATTTCGATGTGTTACAAACGGAATGACAAACTTATTATACCCCCGTCACCATTCTATGGTGGTGGGTATAAAAAGGGATTGACAACAGTATCTTGCCATTGTGTTATAGGCAGCAAATGTTTTGAATTGTAACACATAGAACTTGGGTTTAATACGATACGTCTCTTAATAGTTAGTTCAAACAAATGTAAGTAAGATATCCATCAAATAATTGTGGAAGTTCTTCCAAAGTCATTGCTTTTAAATTATATCCGAAAATGCTCTTTTAGAGGTGGACTCAATTTTCACTCAACAAAAAGTTCTTTTGAGGTGATATACAAAACTCACAGTGTTTCCAATAAATAAAAATTTTCTAAATCTTAGTACTTAGCGCCTTTTTCTGTAATACACATTTTTCGATTTAATAAATTTTTAAAAATTTACTTTTCGCCTGCACGGAGAATAGAACCGCGGACCATACAATTCGTAAGCCAACATACTATCCACTTGGCTACGTAGCTATTATTGTCATCAACTGTCAAAGAGTTTTATTTATATAGCATCGTTTTGGGCGCCCACAATGATATCAAAAATGATATCAAAAATGTTAATATGTGCGAAGAAGTTTAAATTCTCTGGAATTTTCATAAAATTATTAACGAGTTAAAAAAAAAACAAAAACAAGTATATACGGCCGTAAATTCGGCCAGGCCGAATCTTATGTACCCTCCACCATGGATTTCATAGAAACTTGAAATTGGAATTTTCATAAAATTATTAACCATGGATTACATAGAAACTTGTATAAAAGACTGTATCCACAATCGAATTACTTGGGTTGCGGTAACACTTAAGATACAAGGTATCTTAAAACTTCTTAACACCGCCTTCTCAATTGTAATGAATCAAACATGAACCATGAATCAAATATAATAGTTTACTTTGAAAACTCTTCGTCGTAGCGGGTAACTTGATGACAAATCTTCTCCCATGCAAATCAGTTCAACCAGTACGCTTCCCGAAGAAAAAATGTAAACATTCTACCTACGAAGACCAGATCAGATTCGGGATAAAAAGAATAAAAATCGGGATATCGGTCTATATGGCAATTATACCAAAACATGGACCGATACGGACCATCTTCGACACACCTTTTTACGGTCCTAAAATACCTCTAGATTTTCAATTTCAGGCAAATCGGATAGAAAGTTCAGTTTCTAGACGCCCAAAAAGCAAAATCGAGAGATCGGTCTATATGGGGGCTATACCAAACCATGGAGCGATACGGACCATTTTTGACATACCTCTTTATGCTCCTAAAATACCTCTAGATTTGCAAATTCAGGCCAATCGGATAGAGGATACAGATTCTAGATGCCCAAGAAGCAAAATCGGGAGATTGGTCGATATGGGGGCTATGGGGGGGATGGGGACCATCTTCGGCACACCTTTTATGGTCTTCAATTACCTCTAAATTTTAAATTTCACGGAAATTGGATAAAAACTACGGTTTTTAGAAGCCCAAGACTTCAAATCGGGGAATCGGTTTATATGGGGACTATATCAAAACTTGGACCGATATAGTCCATCTTCGAACTTGACCTGACTGCAAACAAAAAACGAATCTGTGACAAATTTCAGGAAGATAGATTGAAGGCTGTAGCGACAACCAACAGACAGGCGGACAGAATCGGAAATCGATATTTCGATGTGTTACACACGGAATGACAAACTTATTATGCCCCCACACCATTCTATGGTGGTGGGTATAAAAAGGCCGATTAAATACGCATATAATTATGTTTGACAAAAATTTTCTATAGAAATAAAATTTTTACAAAATTTTCTATAGAAATAAAATCTTGACAAAATTTTCTATAGTAATAAACTTTAGACAAAATTTTCTATAGCAATAAAATTTTGAACAAATTTTATATAGAAATATAATTTTGGTAGAATTTTTTTAGGGATCGGCTATATATAACTATAGACTGACATGGACCTATTGTGGAATGGTTGTTAGCGGCTATATACTAACGCAATGTACCAAATTCCACCACGTACCAAATTTCAACCGGATCGGATGAATTTTGCTCCTCCAAGAGCTCCGGAGGTCAAATCGGGGAATCGGTTTATATGGAGGCTATATATAATTATGGACCGATGTGGACCAATTTTTGCATAGCTGTTAGAGACCGTGTACTAACAGCATGTACCAAATTTCAGCCGGATCGGATGAAATTTGCTTCTCTTACAGGCTCCGCAAGCCAAATCTGGGGATCGGTTTATATGGGGGCTATATATAATTATGGACCGATGTGGACCAATTTTTGCATGGTTGTTAGAGACCATATACTTACACCATGTACCAAATTTCAACCGGATCGGATGAATTTTGCTCGTCCAAGAGGCTCCGCAACCCAAATCTGAGCGTCGGTTTATATGGGGGCTATACGTAAAAGTTGCCCATTTGCAATACCATCCGACCTACATCAATAACAACTACTTGTGCCAAGTTTTAAGTCGATACCTTGGGAGCTATACTTATATAATTATGGACCAATGTGGACCAATTTTTGCATGGTTGTTAGAGACCATATACTAACACCACGTACCAAATTTCAACCTGTCCATCTGTCTGCTCGAAGTTTTAGTCCCATCGACTTCATATTTAGCAAGAGTATATTTTTTTGTCATAAAAGAAACCTATTGATTTTGGAAGAAATCGGTCCAGATTTAAATATATAGTTTCAGTATAAATCTTTCGCCCGATTTGCACTCATGGTTTTACTCGGATTTATTTCACGAACTTTGTTCAACGTCCCAGGACCTTACTTGTAGATCTTGAGTTAATGACCCATGACATCCAGGAAGTATGTGGTACGTCGCCAACGCGTTCTCGGACTCCTTTGAATAATTTGTTCCAAATATCACTAAAGGAAAGGTTTGAACGTTTCAGCCCCAGAAGTTTCATTTTTACACAAAATTTTACGGAACTCATGTGTTAAATAATTTCGATAATTACGTTACTATGGATTTTTAACACAGATGTCAATGACAGTCATACAAATACAAACAACCCAAAATGACGAGGATTTTTATAAATATTTAATCCCTGTTTGATATATAAACTTCTCAGTAATGGTTGGGACTTCGGTGCGGATTTAAGACTAAACTAACTTTGGTCGAGTGCTTAAATTTAAATTATTTGCTTTTTCTTTTATTTTATTGTATTAAATTTTCATATATTACTTTAGGTGCAACTTTCTCAACTTTTATCTAAAATAATATACAAACAAAATACTGTATAATTCTTTGGCACTAACACTTGTACGCACAGTAGAAAAATAAACATACAAAAAAGGGAGTATCTATGTTTTCAAACCAAATATTTATAAAATCTCATCATGGTCTGTATTTCATGCGGACACAGAGGATTACTGGTTATACTGCAAAGACTGTATTATTAGAGTTTTTGTTTACATATGTTTCCCATAAAAAATTTAGTATTTAAAGGAATAACTTAGTTGAAATCAGTGTATACAGTTGAAAGTTCGACGGTGAAAAATCTTATGTACCCGCTACCATGTTCTGCATGCGAAATTGTACTAACTGTTGCTCATAATTGCATTTCTACATTCAACTATGGATAACCGATATTGGTTTCTTGGACTTAATACGGACACCATGTAATGGATTATTTTTCACTGGGAATTTCGCACCTTCAAGAGGGTCCGCAAGTCAAATCTAAGGATCGGTTTTTATGAGGGCTATGTTGGAGACCATTACTAACTCCACATACCAAATTGGGGATCGGTTTATATGGACCGATATGGGCCAATTTTTCCATGGATGTTAGAGACCATATATCAATATGGACCAATTCATCCATGAATGTTAGGGGTTAGTATATCGTCGTACCACGTACCAAGTTTCAACGGGATCGGATCAAATTTGTTACTCTAAGAGGATCCGCAAGCCAAATATGGGGCTCCGTTTATATGGGGGCGATGCGTACAAGTGAACCTATATGGCCCAATAGCAATACCATCGGACCTACATCGATGACAACTACTTGTGCCAAGTTTCAATAGAAGGAACGGACGGACATCGCTAGATCGACTCAGAACTTTACCTCAACCAAGAATATACACATATGGTCAAAATAATAAGTACACGTTGGCATTTTTTCTTCTTTGTCCTAACTGTGAAATATTTTTAATTTGGTGTTATAACTACGTCATGTAACTAAAGTTCAATATTGGCAGCACTGATTCAATAAGAAACAAGTAAGGAAAGTCTAAAGTCGGGCGGGGCCGACTATATTATACCCTGCACCACTTTGTAGATCCAAATTTTCGATACCATACCACATCCGTCAAATGTGTTGGGGGCTATAAATAAATGTTTGTCCCAAATACAAACATTTAAATATCACTCGATTTAGACAGAATTTGATAGACTTTTACAAAATCTATAGACTCAAAATTTAAGTCGGCTAATGCACTAGGGTGGAACACAATGTTAGTAAAAAAATATGGGAAACATTTAAATCTGTTGCAATTTTAAGAAAACTTCGCAAAAGTTTATTTATGATTTATCGCTCGATATATATGCATTAGAAGTTTAGGCAAATTAGAGTCATTTTTACAACTTTTCGACTAAGCAGTGGCGATTTTACAAGGAAAATGTTGGTATGTTGACCATTTTTGTCGAAATCAGAAAAACATATATATGGGAGCTATATCTAAATCTGAACCGATTTCAACCAAATTTGGCGCGCATAGCTACAATGCTAATTCTACTCCCAGTGTAAAATTTCAACTAAATCGGAGTTAAAAATTGGCCTCTACGGTCATATGAGTGTAAATCGGGCGAAAGCTATATATGGGAGATATATCTAAATCTGAACCGATTTCAACCAAATTTGGCACTCATAGCTACAATGCTAATTCTACTCCCTGCGCAAAATTTCAACTAAATCGGAGCAAAAAATTGGCCTCTGTGGTCATATGAGTGTAAATCGGGCGAAAGCTATATATGGGAGCTTTATCTAAATCTGAACCGATTTCAACCAAATTTGGCACGCATAGCTACAATGCTAATTATACTCCCTGTGCAAAATTTCAACTAAATCGGAGCAAAAAATTGGCCTCTGTGGTCATTTGAGTGTAAATCGGGCGAAGGCTATATATGGGAGCTATATCTAAATCTGAACCGATTTCAACTAAATCTGACACGCATAGCTACAATGCTAATTCTACTCCCTGTGCAAAATTTCAACTAAATCGGAGCAAAAAATTGGACTCTGTGGTCATATGAGTGTAAATCGGGCGAAAGCTATATATGGGAGCTATATCTAAATCTGAACCGATTTGGCTGATATTTTGCAAGTTTTTCGAGACTCATAAAATATTCGGATGTACGGAATTTGAGGAAGATCGGTTGATATACACGCCAATTATGACCAGATCGGTGAAAAATATATATGGCAGCTATATCTAAATATGAACCGATTTTTTCCAAAATCAATAGGGATCTTCTTTGAGCCAACACGGGACTCCATACCAAAGTTTAGGACAATCGGACTAAAACTGCGAGCTGTACTTTGCACACAAAAATACATCAACAGACAGACAGACGGACAGACAGACAGACAGACGGACATCGCTAAATCGACTCAGGATTTAATTCTAAGACGATCGGTATACTAAACGATGGGTCTCAGACTTTTCCTTCTTGGCGTTACATACAAATGCACAAACTTATTATACCCTGTACCACAGTAGTGGTGAAGGGTATAAATATGGGAAACATTTAAATCTGAAGCAATCTTAAGGAAACTTCGCAAAAGTTTATTTATGATTTATCGCTCGATATATATGTATTAGAAGTTTAAGAAAATTAGAGTCATTTTTTCAACTATTCGACTAAGCAGTGGCGATTTTACAAGGAAAATGTTGCTATTTTGACCATTTTTGTCGAAATCAGAAAAACATATATATGGGAGCTATATCTAAATCTGAACCGATTTCAACTAAATTTGGCACGCATAGCAACAATGGTAATTCTACTCCCTGTGCAAAATTTCAACTAAATCGGAGCAAAAAATTAGCCTCTGTGGTCATATGAGTGTAAATCGGGCGAAAGCTATATATGGGAGCTATATCTAAATCTGAACCGATTTCAACCAAATTTGGCACGCATAGCTACAATGCTCATTCTACTCCCTGTGCAAAATTTCAATTAAATCGGAGTAAAAGATTGGACTCTGTGGTCATATGAGTGTAAATCGGGCGAAAGCTATATATGGGAGCTATATCTAAATCTGAACCGATTTCCACCAAATTTGACACTCATAGCTATAATGCTAATTCTACTCCCTGTGCAAAATTTCAACTAAATCGGAGCAAAAAATTGGCCTCTATGGACAAAGGAGTGTAAATCGGGCGAAAGCTATATATGGGAGCTATATCTAAATCTGAACCGATTTGGATGATATTTTGCAAGTTTTTCGAGACTCATAAAATATTGGGATGTACGGAATTTGAAAAATATATATGGCAGCTATATCTAAATCTGAACCGATTTTTTCCAAAATCAATAGGGATCGTCTTTGAGCCGAAACGGGACCCCATACCAAATTTTAGGACAATCGGACTAAAACTGCGAGCTGTACTTTGCACACAAAAATACATCAACAGACAGACAGACGGACAGACAGACAGACAGACAGACGGACATCGCTAAATCGACTCAGAATTTAATTCTAAGACGATCGGTATACTAAACGATGGGTCTCAGACTTTTCCTTCTTGGCGTTACATACAAATGCACAAACTTATTATACCCTGTACCACAGTAGTGGTGAAGGGTATAAATATGGGAAACATTTAAATCTGAAGCAATTTTAAGGAAACTTCGCAAAAGTTTATTTATGGTTTATCGCTCGATATATATGTATTAGAAATTTAGGAAAATAAGAGTCATTTTTACAACTTTTCGACTAAGCAGTGGCGATTTAACAAGGAAAATGTTGGTATTTTGACCATTTTTGTCGAAATCAGAAAAACATATATATAAAAACATATATATGGGAGCTATATCTAAATCTGCACCGATTTCAATCAAATTTGGCACACATGACTATACTACCAATTGTACTCCTTGTGCAAAATTTCAAGCTAATCGGGATAAAACTCTGGCTTCTGGTTCCATATAAGTGCATATCGGGCGAAAGATATATATGGTAGCTATATCTAAATCTGAATCGATTTCAACCAAATTTGGCACGCATAGCTACAATGCTAAATCTACTGACTGTGCAAAATTTCAACCAAATTGGGCCAAAACTGTGGTTTGTAGGACCATATTAGTCCATATCGGGAGAAAGATATATATGGGCGCTATATCTAAATCTGAACCGATTTCAATCAAATTTTGCACACTTTACTATACTACTAATTGTACTCCTAGTGCAAAATTTCAACCAAATTCGGCCAAAAATCTGGCTTCTGGGGCCATATAAGTCCATATCGGGCGAAAGATATATATGGGAGCTATATCTGAATCTTGACTATACGACTAAGTGTTATGTTTGTACAAAATTTCAAGCAAATCGGTATAAAACTCTGGCTGCTGGGTCGATATTAGTGCATATCGGGCGAAAGATATATATGGGAGCTAAATCTAAATCTGAACCGATTTCTTTCAAAATCAATAGGGTTCTATTCTGACCCAAATTAGGAACATGTGCCAAATTTGAAGGCCATTGTGTTATGTGCGTGTATATTCTAACGTTCAATATGGCCGTCCGACTAGCTACGGCGGTCTCTTTGGGCGAAGTCCTCAACCCGCCAACATTGAACACACAGCACAAACATTGAAAGAGGGAATTACAAAGACAAAACTGCACTAACACTGGGGAAAACAACGATATAGAGGCCTTGATGTTGGGCCCCTCGCTCGCCCACCCAAACTAGGTCCAAAACTACCCTCTCCACGATTATTGGACCCCTGAATACCACACACCGAACTCACACACTTACCTCATTCCTTTGCCCCCTTATTTGTTAATTACCAACACATATTGCTTCGTTTCACAAATTACAACATATTATTATTTATTGTTTCCTGAAAGAATAGATAATGGCACTAATCCTAATTCGCTTTATGCTCCTTATACTAATTCTATAATTTCGAAAATTTACAAAACCAATGAACAATAAAAAAAAACAAGTGAAGAACAATATCTTTCCAACACTAAGTTTCTGGCTCACTAGTTAGGACAAACAACACGATTCCTAAAGCCCTTGCTCACAGCGCAAATATCCGCGCTAATATTTTATTCTACTTTCCTATTAAATGAGCTCTCTTAACAGACTTTTCTGCACTTCTTACTTCCAGCAGTAATAACGCACAATAACGAACATGGACTACGAAATCTAATTGATTTCCTCAGCCTTTATTTCAAACAACCAAGATATTATTCCCCTTATAATCAAATAATCAAATCCTAACTTTATTTATGTACTAATCACTATCTTCCTATCTCTACTGCTACAATGATTTTCTTATAATTTTTTTATGCCTTCCTTTTTATATTATATTATATATATTTCCTGGTTATCATTTATCCTTATTTTTATACGTATTTCAGGCGGAATTTTGTTTGTGGAACGACAATTACAGCGTATAAACGGACACACACAAATTGGTAAGATACTTTCTTTACCTGTTTTAGGCAATCAGGATTTTAATAAATTAATATCTTGTTTCTTCTTCTTTTCAGATTTCCATTCGGTGGCCAGTAATTCAATTTATATGGATATTCCTTCAATGCCCACCACTCGAAACCACGGTCAAACATCTATTTACTTGGCCAATAATGATATGATCACGCTTTCGTAGTGTCCGTCCATAAATCGGGAAATTATGTCAATGGAGCTTTCTGCGGATACCAAATAATCGACTCAATCCGCCAATAAAAATGCCACTGGCCCTCCGTACAGCAACGAAGGCCAGTGTGAACGTCACAATTGCAGGTGTTGTTTCTATTTACACAAAAAAAAAACATACACAGAAAATCAAGAAGCTACTCTAATGCATTCAACAGACAAAGCTTTACTCACTTTTTTATTGCACTATTATATTTATTAATTAATATTATTATAGCAAAAATCAATAAACACATTCATGCAACTTTTGTTAACACAACTATGCTGTTTCTTTCTAATATTCTATTTCAATTCAATCGATTTCCCACCGTCGCTGTCCGCTCAGCAATGGCTACTTCATCTCTTGCCATTGGTTTATATACCCCCTCTCACCAGACGCCAACTTTCCATGATCGACCATTTTTCTCATTTTCTTTCGGCCATATTTTCCTTTTATTCCCAAAAGGAAATGTCTGTCCTAGGCATTTTCTCCACCAGGGTTGATATAGACTATCGTGAATTAATACTACCAATTCGAATTAACGGTCACTCCTGCCACCCCTATTATTTAAATCACCCAACACACACAAACGTTTGAAAAATATTTACTTTCAATCATTGTTCAAACATGTTTTCAAAGGATTAGGGTAATATTCAATTTGAGAAAATCGCGTTCTCAACAACAAACAGACATTACCCTCAACACTAGAATTCAACACGTTAGCAACGATTCCTCAACATATTAGCAACAACTTTCCATACTAAATATCATTTTAATTCTTCAAACCTATTGGAAAATTTGTCGATAGCAAGCTATTTTCAACGTTATTTGAATTAATGTTGCAGATGGGATTCATTATCAAATTGATATGGTGTTACCTATGAAAAATGCTCATACCTCCTTTTATTCGGAGTAATTACTAAAAATTAATGAATAAATCCCGATCTCAACATGACATAGATACGAAATATCACTTGACATCTCACTGTCGGGGCTATTACTCGTTTTCATTTCCTCTGAGATTACTATCTAAGTAATTCCTCGATTTGAATTCTTAGCCCAAATCAACATGTCTGAAAAAAACTTCGAATTCACATGTTCCTCAAATGTGTCATGCCTACTACCTAATTCATGCATCATTGCGAACCCACTCTGATCACTTCCTAAATTTTATCGATAAAGTACCACTTGCAACTAACTTCTCATTTCGTCATTTTCCACCGTACGCCATACTACTTTCGGAACGATTTTCTTTTCCTAGAAATAAAAGAAATATCAGTTTCCAAAAAAAAAACTTCTAGGCCTTAATAAATAAATTGCCTGACATTCATAGCCCACAAAAAAAAAATACCCAATGCCGGCAATCATATATCTATCCTGTCGAGCCCAAAATCTACACCCATCGTCGCTCCCTCGTTACAGGCCTGTGGATGACCTGCAACAATTGGACTTAAATTGCGACCTAGACTTTGATCACAAAAATGTGTTCACGGACAGACGGACGGACGGACAGACGGACATGGTTATATCGACTCAGGGACCCACCCTGAGCATTATTGCCAAAGACACCATGTGTCTATCTCGTCTCCTTCTGGGTGTTACAAACATATGCACTAACTTATAATACCCTGTTCCACAGTGTGGCGCAGGGTATAAAAACACGCAAAAATGTCATTATTTTTGTTTCCTGTGTTCTCTTTGTGAAAAGCGCTTTATTTGGTTGGTCAAAACAATAAGTACATTGTGCATTTTTATATGAAAATGTTTAAATTTTGCAAAAACTTTGTTATTGTGTTTTTAGTGGCGATGAATTGAATGCAAATAATAAGAAATTAATAACAAGTGTATACGGCCGTAAGTTCGGTCAGGCCGAATCTTATGTACCCTCCACCATGGATTGCGTAGAAACTACCACGAAAGACTGTCATCCACAATCGAATTACTTGGGTTGTGGTATCATAAAACTTCTTAACATCGTTTTCTAAATTGTGAGTTAGTCCATACGTGGTATATGTTAGACAAAAAAGTTATGTATAGGTAAGTCTACATATAATTACGAATCGATATGGACTTTTTGCACGATACGTAGAGAGCCAGAATTGAAATATGGGGGTCGCTTATATGGAGGCTATATACAATTATGAACTTGATATGGACCAATTTTTGTGTGATTGGGAATCGATTTATCTGAGGACTATATATAGCTATAGACCGATATGGACCTAGTCAGACATGATTGTTAACGGCCATATACTAGCACAATGTACCAAATTTCAACTGATTCGGATGAAATTTGCTCCTCCAAGAGGATCCAAAACCAAATCTCGGGATCGGTTTATATGGGGGCTACATATGATTATGGACTGATATGGACTACTTTTGGCATGGTTGTTAAATATCCTATACTACCACCACGTACCAAATTTCAACCAGATCGGATGAATTTTGCTTCTCCAAAAGGCACCGGAGGTCAAATCTGGGGATCGGTTTATATGGGAGCTATATCTAATTATGGACTGATATGAAGCAATTCCTGCATGGTTGTTGGATACCATATACTAACATCACGTACCAAATTTCAACCGAATCGAATGAATTTTGCTCTTTCAAAGGGCTCCGGAGGTCAAATCTGGGGATCGGTTTATATGGGGCCTATATATAATTATGGACCGATTTCGAACAATTTTTGCATGGGTATTTGAGGCCATATATTAACACCACGTACCAAATTTCAACTGAATCAGATGAATTTTGGTCTTCCAAGAGGCTCTAGAGGTCAAATCTGGGGATCGGTTTATATGGGGGCTATATATAATTATGGACCGAAGTGGACCAATTTTTGCATAGTTGTTAGAGACCGTATACTAACAGCATGTACCAAATTTCAGCCGGATCGGATGAAATTTGCTTCTCTTACAGGCTCCGCAATCCAAATCGGGGGATCGGTTTATATGGGGGCTATATATAATTACGGACCGATATGGACCTTTTCTTGCATGGCTATTAGAGACCATATACTAACACCATGTACCAAATTTCAGCCGGATCGGATGAAATTTGCTTCTTTTAGAGGATTCGCAAGCCAAATCTGGTGATCGGTTTATATGGGGGCTATATAAAATCATGGACCTATATGGACCAATTTTTGCATGGTTGTTAGATACCATTTACTAACAGCACGTACCAAATTTCCACCGGATCGGATGAATTTTGCTCCTCTAAGATGCTCCTGAGGTCAAATCTGGGGATCGGTTTATATGGGGGCTATATAATTATGGACCGATGTGGGCAAATTTTTGCATGGTTGTTAGAGACCATATACTTACCCGATGTACCAAATTTCAGCCGGAAATATTTCGGATAAAATATGCTACTCTTATAGGCTCCGCAAGCCAAAACTGGAGGTTCGTTTATATGGGGGCTATACGTAAAAGTGGACCGATATGGCCCATTTACAATACCATCCGACTTACATCAATAACAACTACTTGTGCCAAGTTTCAAGTCGATAGCTTGTTCCGTTCGGAAGTTAGCGTGATTTCAACAGACGGACGGACGGACATGCTCAGATCGACTCAGAATTTCACCACGACCCAGAATATATATACTTTATGGGGTCTTAGAGCAATATTTCGATGTGTTACAAAAGGAATGACAAAGTTAATATACCCCCCATCCTATGGTGGAGGGTATACAAATTAGTTACTAGATGAACCGAAAAAGTCATTGTATTAGAAAAGAAAAGACTGGTTTTAGCTATAATTGAGGGAAAATCTGTTTGAACGACCGTCAAATCTTTTAAGATATCGTTACTTTGTGCTCAAAAAGCCCTAAAGAAAAGAAGTTCTGCGAAAACATGTGGAAAGCCAAACTTCGAAAAACAGATAATCTTTTTGTCACTCTCCCAAAAAAAGACCCTTTCAAATCACCCAGACAAATTTCTGCTGAAATAGACAATTAGATACCTGCACGATCTATTTGGCGGCGATTAGTGCATACCAAATTACACGGCCGAACAGTCAGAAAAGTTCCTATTGTACGGAAAAAATTTTGTAAGACTATGGTATGGACTATGCTTCGCCAGAAAACATTATAGGTGGTCAGGAACGGTAGGTGAGAGAAAATGGCGCAATATGGGGGCTATATCAAAACATCGTCCGATAATCACCATTTTCGGCACACCTCTTTATGGTCTTATAATACCTCCAGATATCCAATTTCAGGCAAATTAGATAAAAAATACCGATTCTAGATGCCCAAGAAGTAAAATCGGGAGAGGGGTCTAAATATATGGGGGCTATATCAAAACATGGTCCGATATTCACCATTTTCGGCACACCTCTTTATGGTCCTAGAATACCTCTAGATTTCCAATTTCAGGCAAATTGGATAAAAACTACTGTTTCTATAAGCCCAAGACCCCAAATCGGGTGATCGGTTTATATGGGAGCTAAAGGGTGATTTGTTAAGAGCTTGATAACTTTTTTTTTAAAAAAAACGCATAAAATTTGCAAAATCTCATCGGTTCTTTATTTGAAACGTTAGATTGGTCCATGACATTTACTTTTTGAAGATAATTTCATTTAAATGTTGACCGCGGCTGCGTCTTAGGTGGTCCATTCGGAAAGTCCAATTTTGGGCAACTTTTTCGAGCATTTCGGCCGGAATAGCCCGAATTTCTTCGGAAATGTTGTCTTCCAAAGCTGGAATAGTTGCTGGCTTATTTCTGTAGACTTTAGACTTGACGTAGCCCCACAAAAAATAGTCTAAAGGCGTCAAATCGCATGATCTTGGTGGCCAACTTACCGGTCCATTTCTTGAGATGAATTGTTCTCCGAAGTTTTCCCTCAAAATGGCCATAGAATCGCGAGCTGTGTGGCATGTAGCGCCATCTTGTTGAAACCACATGTCAACCAAGTTCAGTTCTTCCATTTTTGGCAACAAAAAGTTTGTTAGCATCGAACGATAGCGATCGCCATTCACCGTAACGTTGCGTCCAACAGCATCTTTGAAAAAATACGGTCCAATGATTCCACCAGCGTACAAACCACACCAAACAGTGCATTTTTCGGGATGCATGGGCAGTTCTTGAACGGCTTCTGGTTGCTCTTCACTCCAAATGCGGCAATTTTGCTTATTTACGTAGCCATTCAACCAGAAATGAGCCTCATCGCTGAACAAAATTTGTCGATAAAAAAGCGGATTTTCTGCCAACTTTTCTAGGGCCCATTCACTGAAAATTCGACGTTGTGGCAGATCGTAAGTCTATTCATGATGAAATGTCAAAGCATACTGAGCATCTTTCTCTTTGACACCATGTCTGAAATCCCACGTGATCTGTCAAATACTAATGCATGAAAATCCTAACCTCAAAAGAATCACCCTTTATATCAAAACTTGAACCGATATAGCCCATCTTCGAACTTGGCCTGCGTGCAGACAAAAAACGATTATGTGTCAAATTTAAGGACGATAGCCCCATTTTTGTAGACTGTAGCGTGATTACAACAGACAGGCAGACGGCCAGACGGACAGAAAATCGTCTTAGAATTTCTCCCTTATCAAACATATATACTTCATATAGTCGGAAATCGATATTTCGATGCATTACAAACGGTATGAGAAACTTATTATACCACCGTAACCATTCTATGGTCGTGGGTATAAAAATTAAAGAATTAACAAGTATATACGGCCGTAAGTTCGGCCAGGCCGAAGCTTATGTACCCTCCACCATGGATGGCGTAGAAACTTCTACTGAAGCCGATGGCAAGGTATCTTAAAACTTCCTAACACCGTAATATATACCACATAGTCCATACGTGGTAAAAGGCCGATTAAATACGTATATAATTAAGTTTAAAGTTTCATAGAAATAAAATTTTGACAACATTTTCTATAGAAGTAAAATTTTGACAAAATTTTCTATAATAATAAAATTTGGAAACAATTTCTATAGAAATAAAATTTTGACAAAAATTTCTATAGAATAAAAATTTTGACAAAATTTTCTATAGAAATAAAATTTTATCAAAATTTTCTATAGAAATAAAATGTTGACAAAATTTTCTATAGAAATCAAATTTTGACAAAATTTTCATTTTGACAATGTTTTCTATAAAAATAAAATTTTGGTGGATTATTTTTGGCTCGAGTGGCAACTATGATTATGAACCAATATGGACCAATTTTTGTGTGATTGGGGATCGGCTATATATAACTATAGACCGATTTGGACCAATTTTGGCATGGTTATTAGGGGCTTTATACTAACACCACGTTGCAAATTTCAACCGGATCGGATGAATTTTGCTCCTCCAAGAGGCTCCGGAAATCAAATCTGGGGAAAGGTTTATATGGGGGCTATATATAATTATGGACCGATATGGACCAATTCTTGCGTGTTTGTTAGAGACCACATTCTAACACCATGTTCCCAATTTCAACCGGATCGGATGAATTTTGCTCCTCCACGAGGCTCCGGAGGACAAATCTGGGGATCGATTTATATGGGGGCTATATATAATTATGGACCGATATGGACCAATTCTTGCATGGTTGTTATATACTAACACCACGTACCAAATTTCAACCGGATCGGATGAATTTTGCTCCTCTAAGAGGCTCCGGAGGTTAAATCTGGGGATCGGATGAAATTTGCTTCTCTTAGAGGCTTCGCAAGCCAAATCGGGGATCGGTTTATATGGGGGCTATATATAATTATGGACCGATGTGGACTAATTTTTCATGGTTGTTAGAGACCATATACTAAAACCATGTACCAAATTTCAGCCGGATCGGATGAAATTTGCTTTTCTTAGAGCAATCGCAAGCCAAATTTGGGGGTCCGTTTATATGGGGCTATACGTCAAAGTGGACCGATATGGACCAATTTTTGCATGATTATTAGAGACCATATACTAACACCATGTACCAAATTTCAGCCGGATCGGATGAAATTTGCTTCTCTTAGAGCAATCGCAAGCCAAATTTGGGGGTCCGTTTATATGGGGCTATATAAAAGTGGACCGATATGGCCCATTTGCAATACCATCCGACCTACATCAATAACAACTACTTGTGACAAGTTTCAAGTCGATAGCTTGTTTCGTTCGGAAGTTAGCGTGATTTCAACAGACGGACATGCTCAGATCGACTCAGAATTTCACCACGACCCAGAATATATATACTTTATGGGGTCTTACCCAGCAAAAACTGGGTAAGCACTAGTGATTCTTTCAGTAATACCAGTAATCAAAAAGTTACTACTTGCAGTATTACCTGGGATTTAAAAATAATAACTTCCCTGTGTAGGCAAAAAGTGATTCTTTCTATTAATACCGGTAATCAAAATCATTTCTTGAGGTCCGGGCTCTACAGTGGGCACCGTTAATAGTAGCGATAAGTAATGCCAAATTGCATTTCAGAAAAAAATTGCTAATAAAATATACCTTTGTTTTCTAAAGCTGTATAGTATATAATTTATATTACAAAATAACATCATTGAATAGATCCATGTCGTGGAGCGTGGTATAGTGTTTTGGATTACAAAACAACAGGGGTGAGTTCGCACTTTTTGGGTATCTTTATGGTAAAGATATTATTTTTGGAGAGCTGGTATACTTGCGAAGAAGTACCTATTTTTCGACTGCTGGTATGGTACGGAATGACAAATATACCCCCGTCCTATGGTGGAGGGTATAATAAAATGGTACAAATTATGTTATCAAAGTTTTGTCGAAAATATGGTAAATCCAATCGACAAAAAGTGCGAAAACATTACTGGCTGAATTCGAATCACACCTTAAAAAGTGATGCAAATTCAGTGCAACGGCTGTTGAAATTGTGGACATCCGTCCTATGACAAGCCTATGTTAAATTAATCGCTTCTGATCCAATATTTCACAACTTCCAGATCTAAAAATAACATTTTCACTACTTTTGTGGCGACGCTTTTTACGATTTCACTACTTTTGTGGCGAAGGGTTACAATATCATCAGCAAAGAGTAATACTCGTATATTTAGTCCATTCACATTCATTCCATTTCATCACCCGTAAATTCATGCAAATCGTCTAAATATTTTGTCGGCGACAACCCAGTTTCACCGCGGTGGTAGTATTGAAATTGGTACATACTTCCTTTCCCGTCCATACCGCAAATTCCTTGTTTTTATACAACTTTTTTATAAATTATAAGAATTTTGTTGATATGCCAATTCGATTTATGGTCCATATAATTTTTTTAAATCTGAACCGATTTGGACAAAACTTTTAAATCTTCTTAGAAAACTTCTAGACATCAAATTTAAATCGTCTAATGCGTTGGTGCGGAACACAATGTTAGTAAAGATATTGAAATCTAAAGCCATTTTACAATATCGCAAAAGGGTCTTTTCCAATTTATCGGTCGCTAGATGTTAGAGGTATAGGAACATTTTATTCATTTTACAAGCCTGTGGTTTTACAGTTGGTCATATTTACCTAAATTGGAGGAACATATTTGGGAACTTTGCCTAAATAAGAGCTGATTTTGACCAAATTTGTTACATATTGCTAAAATGTTACCAGTACTCTCTGAGCTAAAATTCAAATTAATCGGAGTGAAATTATGACTTCCGGTGGTCATACGTGTATAAATCTGAACCGATTTCAACCAAATTTAGCACATTTAACGTCACATCAATTTTACTCCTTGTGCAAAATTGCAATCTAATTAGCGTAAAACTCTAGCTTCTGTGGTCATATAAGACAATATAGGGTGAATGATATATATGGGAGCTATATCTAAATCTGAACCGATTTCTTCCAAAATCAAAGGGTTCTATTCTCATCCAAAAATATTCTTATGCCAAATTTGAAGTCGATTGGATTAAAACTGTGACCTAGACTTTGATTACAAAAATGTGTTCACAGACAGACGGACATGGCTAGATCGACTCGGGAGCCGGTCCTGAACATTATTGCCAAAGACACTATGTGTCTATCTCGTCTCCTTCTGGGTGTTGCAAACATATGCATTAACTTATAATACCCTGTTCCACGGAGTAGCGCAGGGTATAATCAGCAAAACATGCATATGTCTTTCTATTTCTATTCCACTTTAAATGTATAATTGATGACAAATTTAAGACGTTATCTATTGTTGAATCCATTCCATTCATGTTACCCATATTCCATTCCATTATGGTACCCATATCGCCCCCAAAGTGCCGGTGTGAGTATGGATTTTAGACATTTCATTGGCGTCATCAACCTCTGTCGGAGAAATTCCAGGAATTGCATTTCACAGTTTTTGTGAATGAATCTGTTTTTGATAAAGGTCCCACTATTTTTTTATACCCTCCATCATAGGATGGGGTATACCCCCTTTGTCATTCCGTTTGTAACACATCGAAATATTGCTCTAAGACCCCATAAAGTATATATATTCTGGGTCGTGGTGAAATTCTGAGTCGATCTAAGCATGTCCGTCCGTCCGTCCGTCCGTCCGTCTGTTGAAATCACGCTAACTTCCGAACGAAACAAGCTATCGACTTGAAACTTGGCACAAGTAGTTGTTATCGATAAAGGTCGGATGGTATTGAAAATAGGCCATATCGGTCAACTTCTACGTATAGCCCCCATATCAAGGGACCCTCAGATTGGGCTTGTGAAGCCTCTAACAGAAGCATATTTCATCCGATCCGGCTGAAATTTGGTATATGGTGTTTGTATATGTTCTCTAACAACCATGCAGAAATTGGTCCACATCGGTCCATAATTATATATAGCCCCCATATAAACCGATCCCCAGATTTGGCTTGCGGAGCCTAAAAGAGAAGCAAATTTCATCTGATCCGCCTGAAATTTGGCACATGGTGTCAGTATATGGTCTTTAACAACCGTGCAAAAATTGGTCCATATCGGCCCATAATTATATATAGCCCCCATATAAACCGATCCCCCGATTTGGCTTGCGGAGCCTCAAAGAGAAGAAAATTTCATCCGATCCGGCTGAAATTTGGTACATGATGTTGGTATATGGTCTCTAACAACCATGCAAAAATTGGTCAACATCGATCTATAATTATATATAGCCCCCATATAAACCGATCCCCAGATTTGGCTTGTGGAGCCTCTAAGAGAAGCATATTTCATCCGATCCGGCTGAAATTTGGTATATGGTGTTGGTATATGGTCTCTAACAATCATGCAAAAATTGGTCCACATCGGTTCATAATTATATATAGCCCCCATATAAACCGATCCCCAGATTTGGCTTGCGAAGTCTCCAAGAGAAGCAAATTTCATCCAATCTGGTTGTAATTTGGAACATGGTGTTAGTATATGATCTTTAACAACCGTGCCACAATTGGTCCATATCGGTCCATAATTATATATAGCCCCCATATAAAACGTTTTCCAGATTTTACCTCCGGAGCCTCTTGGAGGAGCAAAATTCATCCGATCCGGTTCAAATTAGGAACGTGGTGTTAGTATATGGTCGCTAACAACCATATTGGTATCACACAAAAATTGGTCCATATCGGTTTAAAATAATCTACCAAAATTTTATTTCTATAGAAAATTTTGTCAAAATTTTATTTCTATAGAAAATTTTGTCAAAATTTTATTTCTAGAGAAAATTTTGTTAAAATTTTATTCGGTTCATAATAAAATTTTCATCATTGTCAAAATTTTATTTCTATAGAAAATTTTATCAAAATTTTATTTCTATAGAAAATTTTGTTCAAATTTTCTTCGGTTCATAATCATGGTTGCCACTCGAGCCAAATATAACCTACCAAGATTTTATTTCTATAGAAAATTTTGTCAAAAGTTTATTTCTATAGAAAATTTTGTGAAAATTTTATTTCTATAGAAAATTTTGTTAACATTTTATTTCTGTAGAAAATTTTGTCAAAATTTTATGTCTACTTTGTCAAACTGAATTATATACGTATTGGATCGATCTTTTTTGATTTAATATATACCACGTATGGACTTACATACAATTTAGAAGATGGTTTTAGGAGGTTGAAGATGCCTTGCCATCGGCAAGCGTTACCGCAACTTAAGTAATTCGATTGTGGATGGCAGTGTTTAGATGAAGTTTCTACGCAATCCCTGATGGAGGGTACATAAGCTTCGGCCTGGCCGAACTTACGGCCGTATATACTTGTTTTTTTTTTTTGCCTTCGTGTCTATAAAAGAAGCCTTTTGACCTCTTTACCAAGGGTTCAAATCTCCCATGCTATGCTGGTGTTATCACAGGCAGATTTTCTACTTCGAAAAAGCAACTTTGCTCGAGAACTCGGTTTCACTAGCTTACACCGCTTCTTTGTTCGGCTTTGCTTTATTTTAAATTAAAATAGGCGAAAAAAACAGGTTACTAAAATGTTTGTAAAATGCTGCTAGACTGAATAGCTAAATCATATAGAGAAAACACACTGTAATATTTATTCGCTAGCAAATACAAATAGGTTATTTTCCTCTTTTTTATTAACCAAAGAAATATATCAGAATGTCTTAAATATAGTATGGCTCACTGATAGCGACCAGCAATCATGGAACAATTCCATTAGCATGCAATATTAGACGAACAAATGAGAAAACATTATATTTCGTATTTTTTTCATCCATCCAGTGTGTCAATAGCCTACCCTTGTCATTTGTTTTTGAAATTTTGTTATGTCCTTGAATAGAGTCTGGAAAATTTGCCAAAAAAAATGTCGTATGTGTCTGAGCACTTATTCCTTAAATCAATTTGTTGTTAAGTTGTCCCTGTCTCTGTGCCTGGCAGACGTTCCATGAAAAATTACCTACTTGAGTAGGACACTTTAATGCGTATACCGAAGAGACCATTAAAACAACATGTAGTGATGACGTTGTTATGTTTCAAATGAAAAAGCTCCATTTCATATATATCAGCTTATAGAGAATTTTATGTATAATTTTTAGGAGACACTTAATTTGGTATGGTTTTGATATGAAGTTAATCAGGCCATAAGCCCATGTGAAATGCATACTTAGAGCACATTGTCCCAAAAGAACAATTTTCCTTTTTCGGAAATGTTTCGATAAAAGTAAACCTTTGGGGATGTATAATTATATATATAAAGGGTGATACGGTCAAAATTTGGTCAAGGGAAAACGCGTGTAAATCGGTGAAATCGTTTATTTAAAAAATCAAATTAAATTTCTTTTTCAGGAAAATATTCAGTTAGGAAAAATATTCAGTTAGGCTTTCGCTTTTCCAAATCCGAATTGCCGGGCCTCACACTTGACACCTGCCATCAGATTTTGTACAGCCACCTTGTCCACCTTCTTCGCCGCAGAAAGCCAGTTTGCCTTGAACTGCTGGTCGTCCTTAGCAGTTTTTTTTGGTCTTCTTTAGGTTCCGCTTGACAATAGCCCAGTATTTCTCAATTGGGCGGAGCTCTGGCGTGTTGGGAGGGTTCTTGTCCTTGGGAACCACCTGCACGTTGTTGGCGGCGTACCACTCCATGGCCTTTTTACCGTAATGGCAAGATGCCAAATCCGGCCAAAACAGTACGGAACAACCGTGTTTCTTCAGGAAAGGCAGCAGACGTTTATTCAAACACTCTTTCACGTAAATTTCTTGGTTGACAGTCCCGGAAGCTATGAAAATGCTGCTTTTCAAGCCACAGGTACAGATGGCTTGCCAAACCAGATATTTCTTTGCGAACTTTGACAGTTTTATGTGCTTGAAAATATCTGCTACCTTTCCCCGTATAAAACTCCTGTCCCGGAAGCTGCTTGTAGTCGGCCTTGACGTAGGTTTCGTCGTCCATTACCACGCAGTCAAACTTCGTCAGCATCGTCGTGTACAGCCTCCGGGATCGCGCTTTGGCCGTCGTATTTTGTTTATCATCGCGATTTGGAGTCACTACCTTCTTGTAAGTCGATAGTCCGGCTCGTTTTTTGGCTCGATGCACGGTTGTAGACGATACACCCAGCTTATTTGCGGCATCTCGGAGAGAGAGGTAGGGTTTCGCTTGAAACTACCGGCAACTCTCTTTGTTGTCTCAGCGGCTTCCGGTTTTCGATTTCCCCCCGATCCAGACTTCCTGGCTGTCTACAAACGTTCCCCAAACACTTTAATTACATTTGTAACGGTTGATTTGGCAACTTTTAGCGATTTTGCCAGCTTTGCGTGCGAGTAGCTCGGATTTTCGCGATGCGCGAGCAAAATTTTGATACGCTGCTCTTCTTGCTTGAACGGCATTTTGACAACTGAAGGGTGAATTCCAAAATCAAAATAGGAGCAACATTCTACACACACACCTTCAAAATGAGGGGTGTTCAGGTTTTTTAAATGCAAAATTGAAAGAAATACGTCAAGTTTATATTGACCAAATTTTGACCGTATCACCCTTTAATATAATTTTTGCATAATTTTAAGATGGCCTCTACTAACATCGCGTACCAAATTGATAATAATAATGCACCGATATCGACCAATTATTAAGGTTTAATATACATTGCCATTGGCAACTGGTACCACAACCTAAGTAATTGAAATGTTGAGGACAGTCCTTAGTAAAGCCACCAAGTAGCAATGTTTAGCATGCCCGCCTTGCATACACAGGGTTGTTCTCTAAGTGGTTTCACTTCAGTGTACCACACCGAAGTAACGAATTTCACGCTGAATTTGTCGAAAACTTATTGAGTGATGGTCTTTTTCAAGTCAGCAATATTCTAAATTTTAAGAATAAATTACTGGATTTAATTCTAACGAATGAACTAGAAGATTTATTCTTAACACGCGTCAATGCTATTGTAAATCCAAAAGACGTCTATGATTCCACTATATGTATAAATATACAAATGTCCTATTCAAGATCTATTCCAAATAGAAATGACCCGAAAAATGAAAAAAATAATCACTTTTTACATTATATTATATTTTTGTTTTTATGATTTTTAATGCATTCGAATGCTTGTCTGAAACGTTTGACCTCAACATATTTTTTTTTTTTAAATTTGCATTTGTTCTTGAATTGATTTAGCATTTTTTGACAACATTTTAATAACATAATTTGTACCATTTTATTAATTCTTACTCTGTTTTTAATCGATTTGTAACAAAAGAAGTATATACGGCAGTAAGTTCGGCCAGGCCGAAGCTTATGTACCCTACACCATGGATTGCGTAGAAACTTCTTCTAAACATTGCCATCCACAATCGAATTACTTGAGTTGCAGTAACGCTTGCCGATGGCAAGGTATCTTAGAACCTCCTATCACCGTCTTCTAAATTGTAAGTAAGTCCATACGTGGTACATATTCAATCCAAAAAGACCGATTAAATACGTCTATAATTCAGTTTGACAAAATTTTCTATAGAAATAAAATTTTGACAAAATTTTCTATAGAAATAAAATTTTAACAAAATTTTCTATAGAAATAAAATTTTGACAAAGTTTTCTATAGAAATAAAGTTTTTACAAAATTTTCTATAGAAATGAAATTTTAACAAAATTTTCTATAGAAATAAAATTTTGACAAAATTTTCTATAGAAATAAAATTTTGGTAGATTATTTTTGGCTCGAGTGGCAACCATGATTATGAAGCGAAATGGACCAATTTTTATGTGATTGGATAACGGCTATATATAACTATAGACTTATATGGACCAATTTTGGTATGGTGGTTAGCGGCCATTTACTAACACCACGTTCCAAATTTGAACCGGATCGGATGAATTTTGCTCCTCCAAGAGGCTCCGGAGGTCAAATCTGTGGAACGGTTTATATGGGGGCCAAGGCCGTATTCAGGGGGAGGGGATGAGGGGGATCAAACCCCCCCCGAAATGAATGAATGTTTTTATATAAATAAATATATATTTTTAGCTGCATAGAAAAATCTTATCGAAGATGTTGAAGAAAAGCTGAAGGTTTTATTTTGAAAAACGCTTACCTATAAAACTTGCACAAATCCTAGAATACTAGTTGAAAAGCCCGTCAAACGACGGTCGAAAAAAAAAACAAATTGTTTTTGTTCTCCCACCATAAATTTCATTTTTGGAAAATGTCTTTCTGCTTTTTATGTGTGTTTGTTGTTCTTTTTGTGAACATGACTCGCTTTGTTTGTAAATGAAATGGCGCAAAACTGCGAAAAGAACCTGCCTAATTCAGCGATAGAAGCACTTGGAAAGTGCAATAAAGACATATTTCCAAACGTGCATATTCTTTTAAAAATTTTGGTCACTTTGCCGGTTACTCAGGGATGGAAAATACAATTTTTAAGAAAGTACAAAAAAGGTATTTTTTGAGCGGAAAGGTACTTTTTACTAAATTTCAACAAAAAATTTCACTGGAAGATTATTGTCAAGAGACTGAATTTTAAAGAAAATAAAATTTGGACAAAATTTTCTATATAATAAAATTTTGCAAAAATTTTCTATAGAAATAAAATTTTTACAAAATTTTCAATTGAAATAAAATTTTGACAAAATTATCTATAAAAATAAAATTTTGCAAAAATTCTATATAGAAATAAAATTTTGACAACATTTTCTACCGAAATAAAAAATCGATAATATAGAATCGCATTCTTTTTTCGACTAAAACTTTCTTGAAGTTCAATAAAATCCTATTTTTGACTATGCCTTTTACAAAATCGAGATTTTCTTCCCACATGAACATTTCTGCCATATTTGTAAAAGACTATTAGCAAATAAGGTTGATAAAGACTTTCTCAAAATAGTAAAATATTTTGTCAAAGCTATTGTACCATAAATCTGATATCGATTCAAAAATGTCTACACAAAAGGTACTAAATCCTTCGCGGGGGTACTACGGTACTGACTGGGGTGAAAAAGTATTGAAAAAAGTACTACAGTACTGCATTTTCCATCCCTGCAGTTACTACGTGCTCATCCGAACGTTCATTTTCAACAAAGAAGAGATTAAAGACGTATCTTAGAAATTCGACTAGCGAGAGTAGACTCAATGGATTGGCATTAATGTCGGTTCATCGCCGAATAAATGTGCCGACTGAAGAAGTCATTGATTTATTTGCTGCCCAAAAAGCCCGTCGGCTCAATTTAATATTATAAAACAAGTAAGCAAAGTCTAAAGTCGGGCGGGGCCGACTATATTATACCCTGCACCACTTTGTAGATCTAAATTTTCGATACCATATCACATCCGTCAAATGTGTTGGGAGCTATATATAAAGGTTTGTCCCAAATACATACATTTAAATATCACTCGATCTGGACAGAATTTGATAGACTTCTACAAAACCTATAGACTTAAAAATTAAGTCGGCTAATGCACTAGGGTGGAACACAATTTTAGTAAAAAACAATACCCTGTTCCACAGTGTGGCGCAGGGTATAAATATGGGAAACATTTAAATCTGAAGCAATTTTAAGGAAACTTCGCAAAAGTTTATTTATGATTTATCGCTCGATATATATGTTTTAGAAGTTTAGGAAAATTAGAGTAATTTTTAAAACTTTTCGCCTAAGCAGTGGCGATTTAATAAGGAAAATGTTGGTATTTTGACCATTTTTGTCGAAATCAGAAAAACATATATATGGAAGCTATATCTAAATCTGAACCGATTTCTTCCAAAATTAATAGGGTTCTATTCTGACCCAAATTAGGAATATGTGCCAAATTTGAAGGCGATTGGACTTAAATTGCGACCTAGACTTTGATCAAAAAATTGTGTTCACAGACAGACGGACGGACGGACATGGTTATATCGACTCAGGGACCCACCCTGAGCATTATTGCCAAAGACACCATGTGTTTATCTCGTCTCCTTCTGGATGTTACAAACATATGCACTAACTTATAATACCCTTTTCCACAGTGTGGCGCAGGGTATAAATATTGTATACATACATATGCATAAATAACATTTTCTACACATGAGATTATATGAATATTTTTTTTAAGTTGAACGTAAAAGTCGACCCATTTGAAATATCATCTGACCTACATCAATAACAACTACTTGTGCCAAGTTTCAAGTCGATAGCTTGTTTCGTTCGGAAGTTAACGTGATTTCAACAGACGGACGGACGGACGGACATGCTCAGATCGACTCAGAATTTCACCACGACCCAGAATATATATACTGTATGGGGTCTTAGAGCAATATTTCGATGTGTTACAAACGGAATGACAAGGTTAATATACCCCCATCCTATGGTGGAGGGTATAAAAAAACTATTTTTTTCTATGTACACTGAAAAGTAGACGTACTGTGGTATCACAATGGATTGAATAGTCTAAGTGATCCTGAAATATCTTTCGCTCGATTTCACTTTGTACGCAATCCATGGTATAAGGGTACATAAGATTCGGCCTGGTCGAACTTTCGGCCGTATATTCTTGTTTAGCATTACAAACTCTTTATTCCTAAAAGTATACATTGCATAAAGACCAAATTTAAACTTCTTTATTTGTTTGCTACAAAATTAAATATCATTTATAATTTTGCCTAAATTCACGTTTTTATTAACCCATAAACATGGGCTTCTTATCCAATATGTCAATAGGCAACAAAATTTTATAGCAAATGCAAATAAAGCCAAGCGGGTACAAAGTTAGCGTAATAGCAGAAAGGATCCCAACACCCTAGGTATGACCCAATAGGTTAAGCTAAATTTAATAGAAATTTGGTGCATCGACTATTTGCCAACAGCAGCTTAACGAGATGAGGGCTGTCATTACTCTGCTAATTAAAATTCATTTAGTCTGTTCGATTTTATGTTCGTAATTTGGATTTTATTAAACGAAATCGTATCATCCAAAAGTGCCACAAGATAAACTTTTCTCATTACACGACTGGCACCGTTTGGGTTAGTGAAATGCTGTGCTATACCATAGCTGGTTGCTGCATCATCGTTTGCCACTGACGATGATGACGGCGATGAAGATCATCATCATCATCCATGGTGATGATGGTGGTTTTCCACAGGCAAATGGTGAAAGAACACGTGTTTAATATCGCTTGCTGGCGTAAATCTTTTTTGGTATAGCCGGGTTTAGGACTTCCCTCAATGATGATGATGAGGATGCCATTGCTGATGAAGTTGACTATGACGACAAGGACGATGGTCTCATTAGTCAATGGGTATTTAAATGACTGCATGCCCCTGCGCCTCTCTTTTGCTCCTAAGCACTTAGAAATTTGGATGCAAAATCAAATAAGGGATAACAGCTTTGCCATTAAACTACAGCTGTAACCGAGGTCCTCCTGCCCCACTCACTTAGAAGCCCAGCAGGTGGTGTAGTTATGTGCCTGTGACATTGTTGTAATGCGACCAACCTGATCATTTACTGTACAACTTTAATAGCCATCGCTGACAGTTACCTTCCTACGTCATGTTGCTGTGGCTCACTGTATTGGTTAAATGTTTCTATGAGCAAATTTATATTGAGGACATTACCGTGAAATCCAAACTTGGACAACAAGTTCCTTTAGCAAAATTAGAAGAATAAAGTATAGAAAATTAAAAACAGGAAATTACTAGAGTAGCAGTTTTCCGTGTTGTTCATTAAATTTTACAATGGGGCAGCAAAGTTGATTAGGGGAAGCAACTTAAATCCAATATAAAATTTCCTAGTAAGCTAACGACAAAACATAGACTTCCTCCTATATAAATATTTAATCAACGCAAAGAGTTTCAGCATTAAACTAAAATTAGTTATTTAGTTCAAATTGGTATAGATTTGGATATAGTTCTCATATGTACGTCTGATTTAAGGAATTGTGGTAGAAAATTTCATATTTTAAACCGATTTCAACGGAATTTTACTGGAATTGATTTTATTTTACACAGAAGAAAGATTTAAGATTTCCGATATTTTTTCGTTTGTATACCCTGTGCCACACTGTGGAAGACACATGGTGTCTTTGGCAAAAATGCTCAGGGTGGACTCCTGAGTCGATATAGCCATGTCCGTCTGTCCGTGAACATAGCTCCCATATATATATATATATATATATATATATATATATATATATATATATATATATATATATATATATATATATATATATATATATATATATATATATATATATATATATATATATATATATATATATATATATATATATATATATATATATATATATATATATATATATATATATATATATATATATATATATATATATATTTTTTTTTTTTTCCTTACTTGTTTTTCTTTGTGTTTCGTTTCAGGGCGCTAGCCGATTTTAATTTAAAGTCTAGATATTTTGTAGAAGTTTAAAAATGTTTCTCCAAATCGGTTCTGATTTACATATATCTATATGGGAATGTAAGCATTTATATGCTCCCAACAAATTTGAAGGAGTTGAGATGGTATCCAAAATTTTGGTCTACATAGGGTGAAGGGTATAAGGTAGTCGGCCCCGCTCGACTTTAGACATTACTAACTTGTTTATTATGGCATAATATTGAAATGTTTTTGATAGTTGCAAATTGACTAAACAAATAAGAAATAAAGATTTAAGAGTAATAGGAGTTAGCTCAGATGTTCCCGGTTTCACCCGAACAATTGTTATTTGGGATTATTATTATTTTTCGGGGAAATTTATATATTTTGACAGACCGAATTATTAGTTTACTAATAAACGGGATATTTTGCGGTTTTTTATATTCTTGAAGTATTATAAACTTTATATTAAAAAAAATTTTACTATTTTGACCGATTGCCTAATTTTCTTTAAATAGAGATTATTACAAAAATTCGCCTCGTGAACACATCCATCCTTATTGCCATTTCTATGAAACGTATGTCTATGGTGCACTCGGGTTAAAAATACAAATTTTATATCATAGTATGCCGTCATACGATGCAATGCAACGAAGTTTGCCATACCCAAACTCAAATGCATTTGCAAAGTGCGGCTAATTAAAAACGTGACTAGTCTTGCTAACAGGCCTTACCAAAAACTAAACTTTAGGAATTGAAGGTAAATTTTTGTAATCTTTAAAATCGACTAATCGACTTTTTTAATTTTTGAAAATTGAGTCGAATCTACACGGACGAAAAAGACTGTTTTTCATATGTTTGGAACTCAAATTTTTTAACACAGGCATATAATGTTCATAAACTAGCATGTTTGGGACATATATGATAATATGTTAGAACCATATGTTCTAACTTTGGACATAAAATGTTTGTCAATATAATATGCTTAGATGCAAACATGTATTAATTTGGAAAGAGCCTATAAGCATATATGTGTTTAGAAAGAGAGACCTAGAGAGTATGCTGCAAGTAAAATAATGGAAGTAACCAATTGGCGCCTTAAAAATATATCCACACAAAGAAAATGTCATTAAAATTTTTTACTACCAGTGTTGCCCTAAGGTGAAACATAAGATGTTTGAACAATACAAACAATATTTTGTTTGGACCAATCCTGAAAATATATATACTTGAAGTAAAATGTGTTTGGGGTATATGTTATAGGAGCGATTTTTTTTTTTTTTTTGAGGGTGTACCTTTGATGTTGGTCACAATCGACGTGCTTAATGACGAAAATCATCTAAACTTTAAGGAATCAGTCGAATTTGAATTGGAAAGGTAGTGTGATTTCAATATTTGTATGCTGATTTTTATACCCTAAACAACAAAGTTGTCAGGGTATAATAACTTTGATCTGCCAAAAAATGTGCTTACCAGAAATATTGATTTTAGACCCCATAAAATATATACCGATCGACTCAGAATCACCTCCTGAGTCGCTCTAGAGCGTCCGTCTGTCCATGTATTTGTTGTTCACAGGATTCCCGTCGCAATTATTAATCGATTTTGATGAAATTTAGTACAGGGTGCTTTTTGGGCACAAGGACGAACTGACACTTTTCGCCCAATTTCGACAAATTGGCTTGCATTGCACTTTTTCCAAAACCGATCGTCAAATTTTGCACAAAGTAATCGTTTTCATCATCCTTCTCGTCTGCAAAATTTCATCGAAATCGGTTCAGATTTAGCTATAGCTGTCATATATATGTATCGCCCGATTTTCTAACATTGGGCCATAAAACCCCTATTTATCTTACTCAAAGATCGATAACTATAATATTCTATAGTACTAACTATATGCGCCAAAAATCATGGAAATCGGTTCAGATTTAGATATAGTTCCCATATATATGCATCGCCCGATAGTGAAAAATGTGGTCATAACAGCCTTATTATCTTATTGAAATTTAGGGAGCCACCGTGGTGCAATGTTTAGCATGCTCGCCTTGCATACACAAGGTCGTGGGTTCGATTCCTGCTACGACCGAACAACAAAAAATTTTTCAGCGGTGGATTATCCCACCTCAGTAATGCTGGTGACATTACTGAGTGTTTCAAAGTGTTTCTCTAAGTGGTTTCACTGCAATGTGGAACGCCGTTCGCACTCGGCTATAAAAAGGAGGTCCCTTGTCATTGAGCTTAACATGGAATCGGGCAGCACTCATTGATAAGAGAGAAGTTCACCACCGCGGAATCACAATGGACTGAATAGTCCAAATGAGCCTGAAATATCCGTCTGCCACTGTACCTAACCTAACCTAACCCTCTGAAATTTAGCACAAAGTAACTTTCTGTGGTAACAACCAAATCTTGAAAATATTATCCAAATCGATTCAGATTTAGATGTATCCCCATATATAAGTAGCGCACGATTTTCAAAAATTTCCTCTAATAACCTTATTTTGACCATCATTTATTAAATTTTAACTTCATTTATTTAATAATGGACTCAATATTAGTGGTTACTAACGCTGTAGATGCAAGATCAACTATAACTCCTAATATGAGTCCTTTCTGTTACAACACCCATAAACATGAACCCATTAATGTTCTTAAATGTGGAAATGCGGTTTACATTCCAAACCTATACCAGTGATACCCCACAAATGGTTATGTTTACTAATTCAGTAGGTGTGGTTTAGGGTATGATATAGTCGGCCCCGCTCGACTTTCTACTTTACTCACTTGTTGTTAGGTTGAAGATAAACGGCTTCAAAAATAAAGTGAAACTTCGGTAAATGAGATATTAAAATTTCAATTTTATAGAATAGAACTCTATATTATTTACATATCAATATACAGTTTAAACAAGAACATACGGCCGTAAGTTCGGCCAGGCCGAAGCTTATGTACCCTCCACCATGGATTGCGTAGAAACTTCTACTGAAGACTGTCATCCACAATCGAATTACTTGGGTTGCGGTAACACTTGCCGATGGCAAGGTATCTTAAAACTTCCTAACACCGTCTTCTAAATTGCAAGGTAGTCGTGGTAGTACGTAGTATACGTATATAATTAAGTTTGACAAAATTTTCTATAGAAATAAAATTTTGACAAAATTTTCTATAGAAATAAAATTTTGATCAAAATAAAATTTTGACAACATTTTATATAGAAGTAAAATTTGCACAAAATTTTCTATAGAAATAAAATTTTGGCAAAATTTTCCATAGAAATAAAATGTTGACAAAATGTTCAAGAGAATTAAAAAAAAAATAAAAATAGAAATAAAATTTTGCCAAAATTTTCTATAGGAATAAAATTTTGACAAAATTTTCTATAGCAATAAAATTTTGACAAAATTTTCTATAAAAATAAAATTTTGGTAGATTATTTTTGGGTCGAGTGGCAACCATGATTATGAACCGATATGGACCAATTTTTGTGTGATTGGGGATCGGCTATATATAACTATAGACCGATATGGACCAATTTTTGCTTGGTTATTAGAGGCCATATACTAACACCACGTTGCTGGTGACATTTCTGAGGGTCTCAAAACTTCTCTAAGTGGTTTCACTGCAATGTTTAACGCCGTTCGGACTCGGCTATAAAAAGTAGGTCCCTTGTCATTGAGCTTAACATGGAATCGGGCAGCACTCAGTGATAAGAGAGAAGTTCACCAATGTGGTATCACAATAGACTGAATAGTCTAAGTGAGCCTGATACATCGGGCTGCCACCTAACCTAACCTAACACCACGTTCCAAATTTCAACCGGATCAGATGAATTTTGCTCCTCCAAGAGGCTCCGGAGGACAAATCTGGGGATCGGTTTATATGGGGGCTATATATAATTATGGATCGATATGGACCAATTTTTGCATGGTTGTTAGAGACCATATACTAACACCACGTGTAAAATTTTAACCGGATCGGATAAATTTAGCTCCTCTAAGAGGGTCCAGAGGTCAAATCTGGGGCTCCGTTTATATGGGGGCTATAAGTAAAAGTGGACCGATATGGCCCATTTGCAATACCATCCGACCTTCAACTACTAGTGCCAAGTTTTAAGTCGATAGCTTATTTCGTTCGGAAGTTAGCGTGATTTCAACAGACGGACGGACATGCTTAGATCGACTGAGAATTTCACCACGACCCAGAAGATATATACTTTATGGGGTCTTAGAGCAATATTTCGATGTGTTACAAACGGAATGACAAAGTTAATATACCCCCCATCCTATGGTGGAGGGTATAAAAAATTCATAGTGAAGGTTTGAATCGTCAGATCAAAGTCGATTTTATTTATAAAGGAAATTTGTTTTTGAAAAATACATATTCGAAGATTTGATGATTCACTTCTAATCCCTATGTTAACAAGGAAGTGTATGTGTTGATTTTTACTAATACCACTAAGATTCTACTCCTTTGTTTATGTTAGGCAAAAACGCCAGGTTAATTACTTGATTTATATTTGCTCGTTAATTAGAGAGACGGTTGTGAAATATGGGGGACGGTTTATATGTGGGCTATATATAATCATGGACCGGTACAGATCAATTTTTTCATGGTTGTTGGAGGCCATATACTAACACAACGTACAAAATTTCAACCGATACGGATAAAATTTGGCTCTCCAAGAGACTCCGGAGGTCAAATCTGGGGATCTAGGATAATAGATTTATGTAAGTGCTACATGTAAGTCTAAATACGATCGGCTCATACATGTACATTTGAAAGCAACAATGGTTAAGAAATAAGAGTATTATGGTCAAATTTGGGAAAATCGATCGATGCATATATATGGGAGCAATATCTAAATCTGAATCGATTTCGATGATATTTCCCAAATTTGGTTGATACCACAGAAGGTTACCTTGTGCTAACTTAGAGTAAGATCGGGTACTAAATAAGGATATTATGGTCAGAAACAAATTTGTAAGGGGTAATTTTTTCAAAAATATGCGACACATATACATGGGAGCTATATCTTAATCTGAACCGATTTAGATTATATTTTGCAGGTTTTGTTGATATTACAGGAGATTACCTTGTGCTGAATTTGAGTAAAATCGGTTTATAAATGAGGCCACTCCGGTCAAAAATGGGGTTATAAGGGGCAAATTTTTGAAAATTGGGCGTTACATATATATGGGAGCTATGTCTAAAACTGAACCGATTTGCACATATAGTAAGTACTATAGAAAATTAGATTTGGCCAACTTTGAGTCAGATCGGTTGATAAATAAGGGACTTATGGCCAAATTTGTGAAAATCGGGCGAAAGCTATATATGGGAGCTAAATCTAATTCTGAACCGAATTCGTTGAAATTTGTCACACTTAAAGGGTGGTCTATTGGATTACTTTGTGGTAAATTTGACGCCGATCGGTTAGTAAATGAACGCAATCTGACCCCATTTATCGAAATCGGGCGATACATATATATGGGAGCTATATCTAAATTTGATCCGATTTTTTCCAAATTCAATAGCGTCCGTCCTCGTACCAAAAAAAAAACGCCACATACCAAATTGTATCAAAATCGGTTAATAATTGCGACCGGAATCCTGCGAATAATAAATACATGTACGGACGGACAGACGGACGGACACCAAGCGCTAGATCGACTCAGGAGGTGACGCTGAGTCGATCGGTATATATTTTATGGGGTCTAAAGTCAATATTTCTGGTAGGCACATTTTTTGGCAGATCAAACTTATTATACCCTGACCACTATGTGGTTGAGGGTATAAATATAGTGAAAAATATCGCCTATTTTTGAACGCTTTGTTGCTTTGTAGTCAAACCAGAAAAAGTGAACAAACTTAAAGACGATTTCATTAATTTTGAAGAATTTTTCAGAATTCTTAAAGTCAAGTTGACCTTAGTAAAACAATGGTTACTTTCATGTAAAAAAAAAAAACAAATGTGTCTTCTATGCTAAGCTAAATTTATCATAAACTTATAAAATAATCAGTGTCATTGTAGGTTCTGTGGAGCTATAAATGAAAGTGTCTAAAGGGTGATGCGGTCAAAATTTGGTCAATACAAACTTGACGTATTTCTTTCAATTTTGCATTTAAAACACCTGAACACCCCTCATTTTGAAGGTGTGTGTGTGTAGAATGTTGCTCCTATTTTGATTTTGGAATTCACTCTTCGGTTGTCAAAATGCCGTTCAAGCAAGAAGAGCAGCGTATCAAAATTTTGCTCGCGCATCGCGACAATCCGAGCTACTCGCACGCAAAGCTGGCAAAATCGCTAAAAGTTGCCGTTACAAATGTAATTAAAGTGTTTGGGGAACGTTTGTCGACAGCCAGGAAGTCTGGATCGGGGGAAATCGAAAACCGGAAGCCTCTGAGACGACAAAGAGAGTTGCCGGTAGTTTCAAGCGAAACCCTACCTCTCTCTCCGAGATGCCGCAAATAAGCTGGGTGTATCGTCTACAACCATGCATCGAGCCAAAAAACGAGCCGGACTATCTACTTACAAGAAGGTACTGACTCCAAATCGCGATGATAAACAAAATACGATGGCCAAAGCGCGATCCCGGAGGCTGTACACGACGATGCTGACGAAGTTTGACTGCGTGGTAATGGACGACGAAACCTACGTCAAAGCCGACTACAAGCAGCTTCCGGGACAGGAGTTTTATACGGCAAAATGAAGGGGAAAGGTAGCAGATATTTTCAAGCACATAAAACTGTCAAAGTTCGCAAAGAAATATCTGGTTTGGCAAGCCATCTGTACCTGTGGCTTGAAAAGCAGCATTTTCATAGCTTCCGGGACTGTCAACCAAGAAATTTACGTGAAAGAGTGTTTGAATAAACGTCTGCTGCCTTTCCTGAAGAAACACGGTTGTTCCGTACTGTTTTGGCCGGATTTGGCATCTTGCCATTACGGTAAAAAGGCCATGGAGTGGTACGCCGCCAACAACGTGCAGGTGGTTCCCAAGGACAAGAACCCTCCCAGCACGCCAGAGCTCCGCCCAGTTGAGAAATACTGGGCTATTGTCAAGCGGAACCTAAAGAAGACCAAAAAAACTGCTAAGGACGAGCAGTTCAAGGCAAACTGGCTTTCTGCGGCGAAGAAGGTGGACAAGGTGGCTGTACAAAATCTGATGGCAGGTGTCAAGCGTGAGGCCCGGCAATTCGGATTTTGAAAAGCGAAAGCCTAACTGAATATTTTTCCTGAATTTTATACTAATTGAACTTGAAAAAGAAATTTAATTTGATTTTTTAAATAAACGATTTCACCGATTTACACGCGTTTTCCCTTGACCAAATTTTGACCGTATCACCCTTTAAATAGGACATTGTGCCAGTCGGTTGGTGTTGAGTCTCAATTGGTTTCCTCCAATGACAAGGTGATCGAAGGAAAACTACACTCAAAAAAGTTTACTTGAATCCAAAGATTTTGACCTTCCTTTAAGGATTTTGGTATTATTCCGAGCCAAAGATACGGGTTCTTTAAAAAAAGGCTTTAAAATCTGGCTTTACAGATCTCATTTATCGAATTTTAATTCTACTTTTCCAGTTTAAAAATCCAAATTATGACGGATACTTCGAAGTAAAAAATATTTTCTTAATTCCAAAAAAAAAAAAACGTTAAACCAAAGTTGCGAAATCCTCAAAATAAGTCTTAGCCTATATTGGAAGCGTTTTTATCTTTAATCAAAAGATTCAATATTTCAGTTAATTTAAGGACGATTTCTTTAAATCAAAAAGTATTTTTTTACTTTAAGGACTATTTTCCTTAGTTTAAAGACATGCAACTATAACGGAGGGACGCAAAGTTTCAAAATGAGTGTCCTAAATTTAATGAAAAAAATTTGAAGCAAAGATTTTTAAACTTTATTTTAATTAAAATTTCATTATTTTATAGAAATATGTCCTTAATAGTGTGTAAATTGCGCATCTTAAAATTGAGTTTGCGTAATCTTTAATACCACGTAAATATTTTTTCCAGTGTACTTTTATTTACTTAGCGTTTTTGCAAGTTCGGAACAAGTCTCTTTTTCATAGAGGGAAGATATCTCAAAATTAACAATACATTCCTAATTTGGCGTTAATAATTACATTGTGTTTGCCGGAACCATGTAAAAAAACAGTTCCGTACAAATTTCACGATTATTTGTATAGCAGACAAATTGCCAATATAGATTTTTGGAATATACATATATACACAATAACAATATTAAGACAAACCCATATGTCTGTCTGTATGTGCCACGTACAGGTCATTACGGTTTTATTTCTGTGATATGAAAACAATATAAAAGATTCTTGATTTGTATAGTATATCTGCCTACAATTATTTGCAATATTGTCCGTGGCAGAATAAAGTCGGGACAGCATTTGTTTTTTTTTTTTTTTTTTGTGCTATTCAATGTGATTATGGAACCAAAGATTGTACAACTAACTATTGATTCGATTAATCTGGTCGATTATTATTGCACTCTCATATGAACTCTTATATGGACTTTTGTCATGGCCGAATCTTATGTACCCTCTACCATGGATTGCGTAGAAACTTCTACTAAAGACGGTCCGATGGCAAGGCATCTTAAAAGACGTCCGATGGCAAGGCATCCTAAAATTTCTTAACATCATCTTCTAAATTGTAAGTTAGTCCATGCGGGATATATAGTAGACAAAAGAAAGACCGACTAATTACGTATATATTCAGTACTTGACGGGTATATAGAGGGAAGAAAGAATTACGAACCGATATGAAATTTTGTGCGGTAATTATAGAGCCAGAAGTGAAATATGGGGTTCGCTTTATATGGGAGCTATATACAATTATGAACACGAGTCTACCAAAAATGGCAGATTTTTTTATTGTTTGATAGATTGGTAGAATTAATCATGTTTTGGAAGATTTTGCAAAATACTCCTCTCCAACTATGAAATGCTTCATAAATATTCTACAGAAATAAAATTCTGACAAAATTTTCTATAGAAATAAAATTTTGACAAAATTTTCTATAGAAATACATTTTTGACAAATTTTTATATAGAAATTATATTTTGACAAAATTTCCTAGACATAAAATGTTGACAACATTTTCTATAGAAATAAAATTTTGACAAAATTTTCTATAGAAATATAAAATTTTGACAAAATTTTCTATAGAAATATAAAATTTTGACAAAATTTTCTATGGCAATAAAATTTTGGTAAATTATTTTAAGCTCGAGTGGCAATCGTGATTTTTCTGTGATTGGGGTCGGTTTATTTGGGGGCTATATATAAAATATAGATCGACACGGACCAATTTTGGTATGGTTGTTATCGGCCATACACTAGCGAAATGTACCAAATTTCAACCGGATCCTTCAAGAGGCTCCGGAGGCCAAATCTTGGGATCGGTTTATATGGGGGCTATATATAAATATGGACCGATATGGACCAATTTTTGCATGGTTGCTAGATACCATATACTAACACCACGTACTAAGTTTCAACCGGATCGGATGAATTTTGCTCCTCCAAGAGGCTCCGGAGGTCAAATCTGGGGATCGGTTTATATAAGAGTTATATTTTTATGGACCGATATTGACCAATTCTGGCATGGTTCACAGAAAAAAATTTCACGAACATTTTTCCAATTAAAATCTTAATTGAGTTTTAAAAAATATTCAATTAAAAATGTAATTGAATCAACAAATTTTATAATTGAAATAAAAATCAATCACACAAATTAATAGTATCAATTAAAAAATTAATTGGATCAATTAATTTCGTGATTGATTCAGAAAAATTTTTTTGTGTGTTGTTAGATACCATATACTAACACCATGTACCAAATTTCAGCAGGATCGGATGAAATTGGCTTCTCTTTGAGGCTGCCCAAGCCAAATCTGGCGATTGGTTTATATGGGGGATATATATAATTATGAACCGATGTGGACCAATTATTGCATGACTGTTAGAGACTATATACCAACACCATGTTCCAAATTTCAGCCAGATGAAATTTGCTTCTCTTAGACGCTCCACAAACCAAATCTGGGGATCGGTTTATACAGGGGCTATACGTAAAAGTGAACCGATATGGTCCATTTGCAATACTATCCGATCTACATCAAAGCAACTACTTGTGCCAAGTTTCACGTCGATAGCTTGTTTCGATCGGAAGTTAGCGTGATTTAAACAGACGGACGGACATGTTTAGATTGACTCAAAATTTCAGCACGACCCAGAATATACACTCTTGTTGGGGTCTTAGAGCAATATTTCGATGTTACAAACGGAATGACAAAGTTAATATACCCCCACCCTATGGTGGAGGGTATAAAAAGATTTGAGAAAAAAATCATAATAGGTTGGCTGATAAGTCCCCGGTCTAACAAAGAAAAACACATTTTTTTGTCAAAATTCGTTTTTATTATTCAACATAGTTCTCTTCAAGAGCGATACAACGATTATAACGATATTCCAATTTTTTGATACCATTTTGGTAGTACTCCTTCGGTTTTGTCTCAAAATAGGCCTCAGTTTCGGCGATCACCTCCTCATTGCAGTCAATTTTTTCCCTGCGAGCATCCTTTTGAGGTCTGAGAAGAAGAAAAAGTCGCTGGGGGCCATATCTGGAGAATACCGTGGGTGGGGAAGCAATTCGAAGCCCAATTCATGAATTTTTGCCATCGTTCTCAATGACTTGTGGCACGGTGCGTTGTCCTGGTGGAACAACACTTTTTTCTTCTTCATATGAGCCGTTTTGCCCCGATTTCGACTTTCAAACGCTCCAATAACGCCATATAATAGTCACTGTTGATGGTTTTTCCCTTCTCAAGATAATCGATAAAAATTATTCCATGCGCATCCCAAAAAACAGAGGGCATTACATTGCCAGCGGACTTTTGAGTCTTTCCACGCTTCGGAGACGGTTCACCGGTCGCTGTCCACTCAGCCGACTGTCGATTGGACTCAAGAGTGTAGTTATGGAGCCATGTTCCATCGATTGTCACATATCGACGGAAAAACTCGGCTGTATTACGAGTTAACAGCTGCAAACACCACTCAGAATCATCAACACGTTGTTGTTTTTGGTCAAATGTGAGCTCGCGCGGCACCCATGTTGCACAGAGCTTCCGCATATCCAAATATTGATGAATGATATGACCAACACGTTCCTTTGATATCTTCAAGGCCTCTGCTATCTCGATCAACTTCATTTTACTGTCATTTAAAATCATTTTGTGGATTTTTTTGATGTTTTCGTCGGTAACCACCTCTTTCGGGCGTCCACTGC
Source organism: Haematobia irritans (assembly GCF_050003625.1). NCBI lineage: Eukaryota > Metazoa > Arthropoda > Insecta > Diptera > Muscidae > Haematobia > Haematobia irritans. The sequence goes on along the minus strand of NC_134399.1, from coordinate 87,684,154 downwards.
GTTCACCGTCCTCCGTGCACATGTCACCACGCTTGAATTTTGCATACCAATAAATTATTGTTGAGTCCGGGAACTCATTATCAAGCCAAATTTTTGCTTCCACCGTATTTTTTCCCTTCAGAAAACAGCATTTTATCAAAACACGAAATTCCTTTTTTTCCATTTTTTTCACAATAACAAAAGTTTCTTCAGAAAAGACGCTCTATATTACAAACTAATTGACTTACAGACGTCAAATTTCGACACGAATCATTCGAAAGTTGGTACTATATGAAAATAATATGCATTTAATACTAGCGACGCCATCTGTGTGTCAGACCGGGGACTTATCAGCCAACCTGTTAATTGTGATGCAGTCTTTAAAAACATTCTTATTGATTGCAATAGTTTATAATAACTATAAAGTCGCTATACAAACCCTACACGCAAAAAAATCTTTCCTCCCCAAACGAAAGTTTAGACAAACAAAGATCGTTTCTCATTACACTGAAAAAAATATTTACGTGATAATAAAGATTACGCAACCTAAATTTTAAAATGCGAAATATACAAAATATTAAGGACAAATTTCTTTAAAATAATGACATTTTAATTAAAATAAAGTTTATAATATTTGCTTTAACATTTTTTTTCATTAAGTTTAGGACACAAATTTTGTAAATTTGCGTCCCTTCGTTAAAGTCCCATGTCTTTGAACTTAGGCTAATTTCCCTTAAAGAAATTGAAATTAATTTAAAGAAATCGTCCTTAAATTAACTGAAATATTGAATCTTTAGATTTAAGATAAACACGCTTCAAATATAGGCTAAGACTTATTTTGGGGATTTAGCGTCTGTGAAAGAATGAAAATTTGATAAATGAGATCTGTATCCTAATTTTAATCTTATTGGTCCTAGATTTAAAGCCAGACAGGTCGCTAAAAAACTCTTTATTTAAAAGACGCCACATCTTTGGCTCGGAATCAATACAAAAATCCTTAAGGGAAGGTCAAAATCTTTGAATCCAAGTGAACTTTTTTTGAATGTAGCTTTTTTCTGTAAGGTAGTTTATTTGGAAGAAAAGTATATACTTTTTGTGATAAACGTTTATTCTTTCCAAGGATGTAAAAACAATTTCATAAAACTAAAACAAAAAAACAATCTGTTGTAACGAATTTCATTTTATATATATATATATATATATATATATATATATATATATATATATATATATATATATATATATATATTGTTACGTTTTTATATTTAGGCGTTTTTAATTACCGGACAATTAAAACACAGTTCTTTTAAATAACGACAATCTACAATTTATTTACTACGACTTCACACTTTACAATTCGTTCACACTGAAGTTATTCGTTTGACGCTTTAATTAAGACTGACTCGTTAGCAGCATGCGAGCGCTTTTATATATGACGGTGTGGCAATACGAGAACATTCTGGTAGCACTACAATACTCTGGCAACGCCAGAACATTCTTAGACAACGTTAGAAGGATCTACGACCATTAAGTTGTTCGTCTGGTGGCTGCCAAACACATACACACTCACATAGATATATGCTCGCATTACTACAACAACAATGACAATAGACAATGAGATAAAATGAGAATGCAGAATAACAAAGCAAAGGGGTTGCTATTCTATGAGAGAGTAAGAACTAACATTTCAGTAAGCAAACAAAAGAACATAAAAGAAGTTCAGGAAAATACTAGAAAATGAGTAGATGATTCCAACAAGTGATAGCGAAATTTTATCGTTACAATTTGAAATTTAATTAAGCTTAAATCTATAATTATCAAATTCGTAACACTGCCTCCCGCTTAAGCCTGTTCGTCCCGAACAGGCACAGAACCTGTTCCGTAAGGAGCCAATCGTTCCAGATGTACAACTTTCATCTTTGATCTAGGGCTGTCGTCCTTCTGAATCCGGTATACAACATCATTGATCTTCTTGATGACTTTGTACGGGCCTTCCCACTGTGTTTGCAGTTTAGGACACAATCCTTTCTTTCGTTGCGGGTTAAATAGCAGAACCAATTCTTCTTCTTGGAAGCCCTCAGTATTTACAGCACGATCGTATCTCGCCTTCATTCTGTTGCTGACCATTTTTATTTTGTTGCGCACTGATTCGTGAACTTCACCGAAAGTGTTTGGGATGTCGTTTCTGTTTTCTTCCATGGCGAGCTCATTAGGTTTAGCGCCGAATATCAGATCTCCAGGCAACTTCAACTCAGTTCCGAATAGAACATTGGCCGGTGTTCGAGAGGTGGAATCATGAATGGCAGATCTATACGACAGCAAAAACTTTGGTATATGCTCGTCCCAGTCCCTCTGGCCGTTGTCCACTACTTTTCGAAGATGTTCCTCCAGAGTGCGATTAAACCTTTCTACCATGCCATCGGATTGTGGATGTAATGGCGTAGTCCTCGTTTTCTTGATACCAAGGGATTCACACATCTCTTTGAATATGGCCGATTCAAAATTTCTTCCCTGGTCTGAGTGAATCTCGGACGGCACACCGTAGCGACATATCCAGTTTTTGTTGACCACATCCACAATCGTTTTTGCCTCTTGGTTTGGAATTGCATACACCTCCGGCCATTTGCTGAAGTAATCCATGACCACAAGGACATAACGGTTTCCAGAATCACTTACTGGGAAAGGGCCTGCCACGTCCATTGCTATTCTTTCAAACGGGGATCCTGGTCTATATTCTTGCATAGGACCTCGACTTTTCCTTGTTGGACCTTTCGCCTTCATGCACTTCTCGCAATTGGCTACCCATTCAGCAATTGATTTCTGGCATCCAACCCAGTAGAATCGTTGCTTCACTTTCTCGGCGGTTTTGGTTATTCCCAGATGACCTCCACTGGGACCATTATGGAACTCCGCCAAAACGTCTCTTATTTTGGAATCTGGAACGATGATCAAATTTCGGCTGCTCTTGCCATCTTCGCTTTCCCATTTACGTTGCAGGGATCCATTGACTAGAACTAAACTATCCCATTGAGCCCAGTATGATTTCATAAGTGGACTTTCGGCTGCTATGTCTTTCTTACTGGGCTTCTTGTTCTCTTCCTTTGCCGAAATAATTTTGTTCAAAATGGGATCTTTACGCTGTTCTGGTGGCCAGTCCACTCCAGATTCGATGTGTAACAGCCGAATATCAACAATCTCCTCCTTATGTTCAGCTTTCGAGCAGTGCTTGCATTCTATACTGCAAGGTCGACGTGACAAAGCGTCAGCGTTACCGTGTTTTCCACCTTTTCTATGCTCGATACTGAAATCATAGCTTTGGAGCCTCTCGATCCAACGTGCCAGTTGAGCTTCCGGATTCTTGAATTGGAGCAACCATCGAAGAGCTGAGTGATCAGTCCTGAGCAAGAAGTGTTGTCCATACAAATATTTATGATAATGTTTTACACCCTCTATGACGGCTAGCAGCTCTCGTCGCGTTACACAGTAGTTCTTTTCGGGCTTGGACAACGTTCGGCTGAAATATCCGATGACCTTCTCCTTGCCGTCTATCTGTTGGGATAGCACACCTCCAATACCATGCGCGCTAGCATCTGTATCCAAAACAAATTTTTCGCCCGGAATAGGATACGCTAGAACAGGAGCTGAACATAAAAGTTCTTTTAAATGTTGGAATGAATCCTCCTGTTCGTCGCTCCACTGGAACTTCTGACCTTTTTGCGTCAATTTATGGAGACTAGCGGCGATGCTGGCGAAGTTTGGGACGAATCGTCGGTAATATGTACATAACCCAAGGAAACTTCTTAATTCGTGGAGATTTCGGGGGTCGTGGCCAATCTCTGACAGCTTGGATTTTGTCTTCATCGGTGGATATGCCCTCTGCAGTCACATGATGACCCAGGTATTTAACTTCCCGCTGGAAAAGGGAGCATTTCTTTGCGTTAAGGCGTAGACCAGCGGCTGACAATTGCTGGATAACGTCTTTCAAGTTCTTAAGGTGCTCGTCAAATGTTTTGCCCATCACTATGATGTCGTCCAAGTATATCAAGCACGACTTCCAGTGCAACCCCTTCAGTACCCGCTCCATCAATCTTTCGAAGGTAGCCGGAGCGTTGCAGAGCCCGAACGGCATTACATTGAATTGCCAGAGACCGCCATTAACGCCAAAAGCCGTCTTTTCCTTGTCTTTCTCGGCGATCTCTACTTGCCAATATCCACTCTGCAAATCAAGCGTAGAAAACCATGTTGTTCCGGCTAGTGTGTCCAACGTGTCATCAATGCGTGGAAGCGGATAACTGTCCTTTTTGGTGACATCATTCAGTTTTCTGTAGTCCACGCAGAATCGGGTACTTCCATCTTTCTTTTTGACCAGCACAACTGGGGAACACCAAGGACTTGATGATGGCTCGATCACTCCACTCTCCGCCATTTCCTTTATGAGCTTTTGAACTTCGTCTCTTTTTGCCAGGGGAACAGTTCGTGGTGCCTGTTTTATGGGCCTTTCTTCTGCGGTTTTAATTTCATGTGTCACTACAGATGTTCTTCCTTGATTTCCCTTTTCAGAAGCAAAAGCAGAGGCGTTTTTCCACAACAATTGCTTGGCTTTATTTCTCTCTGACGGCGATAGATGACGTGTCCAAGCCTCGAAATACCCTTCTAGATGTTTTCTCACTGCTCCATGTGTCTTTGATGAGTTGCCTTCCAAATTGACTATTGCCTCGGCTGGTGTACATTTGCCAATGTCAGAAAATTTTACAATTTGCTCATGATTGTCAGACAAGTTCAAGACACGAACTGGTATTAGTCTCTCTTCGTTCGTTGTTACCAGGGCATTTGCTATCAAGATGTTGTTGCTTTTGTTTTCTGCTGGTTCAACAACCCACAATTGGCCGACTTCACAATCTCCATTCATAGAAACCCATATAATTGCTTCGGCATTCGGTGGTATAGACTCTGACTGGCTCGTTGTCAAACGTCTGACAGGTGTATTCTCGTCGTATCCCACGTTTACCGTTATTTCGGCATCGCACCATGTCATTACACGACGCTTCATATCCAGATTGAGGCCAAAAGCAATCATGAAATCCGCTCCAATTATAACTTCGTCTACTATATCGGCCACAATGAAATCATAAGTAACGGATTTGTTAGCAATAGTTAATTTTACGGCGACCTTTCCATATACGGTTGCGGGTTCCCCTGTAGCCGTGCGTAGCTTGACTCCAATCAGTGGTGTAATTTTTCCTTTTACTAAATCAGATCTAATGATAGACTTTGATGCACCAGTATCCAACGTCAAAGTACGCTTGTCGCCATTAATAACACCCGCAATAGTTAAATTGTTATTTTTCTGTTGAACTATTGCTATGGAGATGGTGGGGCCATCGTCTGTGGGAGCCAGCTCTTGCCCCGCTGAACTAGCTCGATTTAGTTTAAAGGTGACTCACTTGACAGTGGGGTCACCTTCTTATGGCTATTGTTTAATGGAGATGGTGATGTGGACCTTGACCGTTTGCGTCGTGCTTTGCATTCTCGAGCTAGATGTCCCGGCTTATCACAGTTATAGCATTTGATCCGGGATTTATTTGCCTCTTGCTTCATTTCTTGCATTGCCTGCTTAACGGCTTCTTTCACTGAATCAATCACGGAATTTGATTCGTCATTCTCGGTCTCCACCTTGCGTACTTTGTGAATTTGAGGACGTGCTAGTACCCTCGCTGTCTCTTGTGTAAGGGCAAATGTTACAGTTTCCACAAATGTAGCTTTTTGTGACGCATATGTTGCACATTTTATGTCTGGGTCTCGAATGCCATTCACAAAGGTCTCAATTTTGATGCGGTCCACAAGTGGGTGACTCTCTCCTGGGTATGCCAATAGTACCAACCGCTCAACTTCTGATGCAAAATCTTGTAGAGTCTCATTTGATTTCTGGACTCTTCCTCTTAATTCCATTCTGAAGATGTCTTGTTTATGTTCTCCACCGTACTTGCGTTGTAGCGCAGCTATTACTTCCTTATAGTTATTTCTGGAAGAAGTTGGGATACTTTGTATTACATCGGCAGCATTACCCTTCAATGCCAACAGAAGTTCAATTGCTCTGTCGTTGTCATTCCACATGTTTCTGGATGCCACCGTCTCAAATTGGAATTTGAAAACATCAAATGAAGATGAGCCATCAAAAACAGGAGTTTTGATTTTTGGGCCCTCGATTACGCGCACTGGAGCACCTTTCATTTCTAGTTCTGACATTTTTTTCTCAAGGTGTAGAAATTTTTCATCGTGAACCACAAATTTCTTATCCAATTCCACAATTTGACTTTCAATGTGGTCTACGCGTTTCTCCATACCTTCCGAAAGTTGTTGTAACTTTTCATTAAGAATTCTAGAATTTTCGTCAAATTTCTCCACCAATAGAAGAGAATTTTCTTCCATCATTTTTCTAGAATTTTCTTCCATTTTTCTAGAATTTTCTTCCATCATTTTGCTCAAAACATTGAGCATTGATGTGTAATCCACAACACTCGAAGCCACAGATGGAGTTTCTACACTGCTTGTATTGACGAGTATTGATTCATCAATGTCATCCTTATAATCAAACTCATGCGTCGCAATGTCCATATTACGCCGTTCAAACTCTTCCAGTAGACGCTTTTGAAGCTGGGCCTTATTGCCTGTTGTCGGCAGCTCCAGTTTGCTCAATTCCTTTTTTAAGTCTTCCACACGAAGCTCATTAAACTTCATTGTAGATTTTTTTTCGTTATCCCACTTCTGACACCAACTGTTACGTTTTTATATTTAGGCGTTTTTAATTACCGGACAATTAAAACACAGTTCTTTTAAATAACGACAATCTACAATTTATTTACTACGACTTCACACTTTACAATTCGTTCACACTGAAGTTATTCGTTTGACGCTTTAATTAAGACTGACTCGTTAGCAGCATGCGAGCGCTTTTATATATGACGGTGTGGCAATACGAGAACATTCTGGTAGCACTACAATACTCTGGCAACGCCAGAACATTCTTAGACAACGTTAGAAGGATCTACGACCATTAAGTTGTTCGTCTGGTGGCTGCCAAACACATACACACTCACATAGATATATGCTCGCATTACTACAACAACAATGACAATAGACAATGAGATAAAATGAGAATGCAGAATAACAAAGCAAAGGGGTTGCTATTCTATGAGAGAGTAAGAACTAACATTTCAGTAAGCAAACAAAAGAACATAAAAGAAGTTCAGGAAAATACTAGAAAATGAGTAGATGATTCCAACAAGTGATAGCGAAATTTTATCGTTACAATTTGAAATTTAATTAAGCTTAAATCTATAATTATCAAATTCGTAACAATATATATATATATATATATATATATATATATATATATATATATATATATATATATATATATATATATATATATATATATATATATATATATATATATATATATATATATATATATATATATATATATATATATATATATATATATATATATATATATATATATATATATATATATATATATATATATATATATATATATATATATATATATATATATATATATATATATATATATATATATATATATATATATATATATATGGTGCGGAGCCTCTTGGAGGAGCAAATTTTATCCGATCCGGCTGAAATTTGGTACACAGTGCTAGTATATGGTCTTTAACAAACATGCAAAAATTGGTCCACATCGGTCCATAATTACATATAGCACCCTTTAACCGATCCCCAGATTTGGCTTCCGGAGCCTCTAAGAGAAGCAAATTTCATTTGATCCGAATTAAATTTGGTTCATGGTGTAAGTATATGATCTCTAACGACTGTGCAAAAATTGGTCCATAATTATATATAGCCCCCATATAAATCAATCCCCAGATTTGTCCTCCGTAGCCTCTTGGAGTAGCAAAAGTCATCCAATCCGGTTGAAATTTGGAACATGGTGTTACAATGTGGTCTCTAACAAACACGCAAGAATTTGTCTATATCGGTCCATAATTATATATAGCCCCCATATAAACCGTTCCCCAGATTTGATCTCCGGATATTACGGTGTTAGGAAGTTTTAAGATCGGCAAGTGTTACCGCTACCCAAGTAATTCGATTGTGGATGACAGTCTTCAGTAGAAGTTTCCACGCAATCCATGGTGGAGGGTACATAAGATTTGGCCTGGCCGAACTTACGGCCGTATATACTTGTTTTTTTTTCATGTACTATCAAAGTCTTTTAAAAAAAGTGTTAGGTTAGGTTAGGTTAGGTGGCGGCCCGATGTATCAGGCTTACTTAGACTATTCAGTCCATTGTGATACCACATTGGTGAACTTCTCTCTTATCACTGAGTTCTGCCTGATTCCATGTTAAGCTCAATGACAAGGGACCTCCTTTTTATAGCCGAGTCCGAACGGCGTACCACATTGCAGTGAAACCACTTAGAGAAGTTTTGAGACCCTCAGAAATGTCACCAGCATTACTGAGGTGGGATAATCCACCGCTGAAAAACTTTTTGGTGTTCGGTCGAAGCAGGAATCGAACACACGACCTTATGTATGCAAGGCGGGCATGCTAACTATTGCACCACGGTGGCTCCCTTTAAAAAAGTGTTAGCGAAAACTTAAATTTCCAAATTCAGACTCGAAGAAATTATGCTATGTTTCAAGTAAACGACGTTTTTAAAATAAAGTGTTGAAAAACATCTTCTATTTTTAAATATTTTTTGCAACAGTTAACAATTTTCTGAGAAGTCCATTTTCTATGCCAAGCAAAATTTGGATTTTAAGGACCGGAAATCTATATTTTTTCAGTTTTTTATTAAATTATCATGTAATTTAGGTTTTTTTTTATTTATTATTTATGTGAATTAAGCATGTTCTTCGTCTGTATTTGTTTTGCTAAATACACTCTTCAATTGTGTGAATTTCTGCTTCACTAAATGTCGATAACCATGATAATCGTGTTATATTCTCATTGTGAATATTGATTTTCCAAAGCCACAAAGAGAAATAAGCGAAAGTAATTAATTATTAATGAACACGCACAATTACTTTTCAAGCCAAACCAAATCAGCTTTTAATCATTCCCATAAATATCGATTGACAATGAAGTGAAATAATGTAACAATGGAAGCAATAGCAATTATTGTAGATAATAATGTTGTAGTGATTGACCTCTATTGTTTCGACAGACAAATTAAACAAATACCCCTACATTATAATTCGTCATGGTCCCGATATTAAAAGATAATATATAATAATATTATTATGTAACCTAAAACAGAAGCAATAAATACACAAATAGACTTAAATTGACCAAGTCAATACAATTTTCTTAATTTATTTGTTTAATATACAACTGAACGATTTTATGATTATCAAACTTTAATATTATACAATTGATGATGAGTATACAGAAATTTGACAATTTTCAAGAATGAAGAAAAATACACAGTTTAACAAGAGTGATTAAGAAGTAAAATGCCAAATAAAATTTTGTGAAATCGAATTTTGTGTACTACCATACCATACAGAAGAGGTATTTTCTATTACCTAATATGAAAAATTATGTAACTTAAATTTTAATCTACGCAATTTAGACAATATTTAGGACAAATTTCATTAAGAAAGTTCATAATTTAGAAATTTCCTTCTATAAATTTAGGACACGAATCGTTGAAATTTGCGTACCAACGTATGTTTTGAACTTTTGATTTAAAAACATAATCGTTTAATTTACTGAGATATTGGATCTTTGGATTAGAGTTAACTAGTATATACGACCTTAAGTTCAGAAAAGCCGAATCTTATGTACCTCCACCATAGATGGCGTAGAAACTTCTACTAAAGGCTGTAATCCACAATCGAATTGCTTGGTAACACTTGCCGATGGCAAGATATCTCAAAACTTCTTAACATCGTCTTCTAAATTGGAAGTTAGTTCATATGTGGTAAATGTTAGACAAAAAGGCAGATTAAATACCTGCACAATTCAGCTCTTAACCGTTTTATTTAGGGAAGTTTATAAATATGTAGTTACGAACCGATATGAACCAATTTTCCAGGAATATTACCAAATTCTAGAAGGATCAGATGAAATATGCTTATTCAAAAAGCTCATGAAATAAAATTTGGGGATCAGTTTTTTGGGGCTACATAATTATGGATCGATATGGACCAATTTTTGCATGGATTGTAGAGGCCATATACTAACACGAAGTACCAAATTTTAACCTGATTGGATGAAATTTGCTCCTCCAAGAGGGTCGAAAATCTAAATCTAGGGACCGGATTATATGGGTCTATATATGATTAAAGCTCGATATGGACCAATTTTTGCATGAATGTTAGATACCATATACTTACATCATTTACCAAATTTCAACCGAATCGGATGAATTTTCTTACTCCAAGAGGTTCCAGAGGTCAAACCTGGGGATCGCTTTATATGAATGTTATTGATCGTATACTAACACCAAGTATCAAATTTCAACCGGATCGGATGAAATTTGCGCTCCAAGAGGCTCCGTCGGTCAAATCTGTGGATCGGTTTATATGGGGGCTATATATATTTTCTTGGACCGATTTTTGTATGGTTGTTAGAGGCTATTTAGTAACATCACGTACCAACTTTCAACCGGATCGGATGAAATGTGCTCCTCCAAGAGTATCCACAAGGAAAATCTGGGGATCGGTTTATATGGGGGCTATATATAATATGGACCGATGTGGATACGAAAAGTGGTCCAATATGGCCCATTTGCAATACCATCTCACCTACATCTATAACAACTAAATATGTCAAGACCGATATGGCCGGTCCACTTTTGCGTATAGCCCCCATATAAACGGACCCCCAAATTTGGCTTGCGAATCCTCTAAGAGAAGCAAATTTTATCCGATCCGGCTGAAATTTTGTACATGGTGTTAGTATATGGTCTCTAACAACCATGAAAAAATTGGTCATCATCGGTCCATAATTACATATAGCCCCCATATAAACCGATCCCCCGATTTGGCTTGCGGAGCCTCTAAGAGAAGCAAATTTTATCCGATCCGGCTGAAATTTTGTACATGGTGTTAGTATATGGTCTCTAATGACCATGCAAAAATTGGTCCACATCGGTCCATAATTATATAGCCCCCATATAAACCGATCCCCCGATTTGGCTTGCGGAGCCTCTAAGAAAAGCAAATTTCATCCGATCCGGCTGAAATTTGGTACACGGTGTAAGTATATGGTCTCTAACGACCATGCAAAAATTGGTCAACATTGGTCCATAATTATATATAGGCCCCATAAAACCGATCCCCAGATTTGACCTGCGGAGCCCCTTGGAAGAGCAAAATTCATCCGATTCGGTTGAAATTTGGTACGTGATTTTAGTATATTGTATCCAACAACCGTGCAGGAATTGGTTCATAGTCCATAATTATATATAGTCCATAATTATATATAGCTCCCATATAAACCGATCTCCAGATTTGACCTCCGATGCCTTATGGAGAAGCAAAATTCATACGATCTGGTTGAAATTTGGTCATGGTGGTAGTATATGATATTTAACAACCATGCCAAAAGTGGTCCATATCAGTCCATAATAATATATAATATATAGCCCCCATATAAACCGATCCCGAGATTTGGTTTTGGAGCCTCTTGGAGGAGCAAATTTCATCCGAGTCAGTTGAAATTTGGTACATTGTGCTAGTATATGGCCGTTAACAACCATGCCTAACTAGGTCCATATCGGTCTATAGTTATATATAGCCCTCAGATAAACCGATCCTCAATCACACAAAAATTGGTCCATATTAAGTTCATTATTGTATATAGCCCCCACATAAGCGACGCCCATATTTCAATTCTGGCTCTCTACGTATCGTGCAAAAAGTCCATATCGATTCGTAATTATTTGTATTAGACTTACCTATACATAACATTTTTGTCTAATATATACCACGTATGGACTAACTCACAATTTAGAAAACGATGTTAAAAAGTTTTAAGATCGTTTTAACCCAAGTAATTCGATTGTGGATGACATTCTTTCGTAGAAGTTTCTACGCAGTCCATGGTGGAGGGTACATAAGATTCGGCCTGGCCGAACTTACGGCCGTATATACTTGTTTAATTTCAAAGATATCACATATGGACTTACTTACAATTTAGAAGACGGTGTTAGGAGCTTTTAAGATACCTTGCCATCGGCAAGCGTTACCGCAACCCAAGTATTCGATTGTGGATGGCAGTGTTTAGAAGATGGCAGTGTTTAGAAGAAGCTTCGGCCTAGCCGAAGTTACGGCCGTATATACTTGTTTTTTTTTCTCAAATTCTTACCGAAATTACAGAATTACGTTTATTTTTTTTATGTACACGCACATACATACATAAATGGACTTAGGAGTAAATATGAGCAATTTTTAATTCGGTTTACGTCGTTTCGGTTAACGTCGTCAACTTGATTTTAGATTTAAAGCCAGATAGGTCTCTAAAAATGTCTTAATGTTAAAGAAGCCTCATCTTCGGAATCAATACCAAAATCCCTAAGGAAAGGTCCAAAACTATGGATCCAAATAACCTTTTTTTTTTGAGTGTAGTTTGGTTCCAGACCAGAAAATTGGCATAGCAAAAATTTCAAAATTTTATAGTCTGATGCGATTCTAAAATAATTTGTAAACTCATTAATGAAAGTCAGTTGTATTTATTTTATTCAGTCTCCACTGTTTACCCACCATCGATTTGTAGACTAAGCCTAAAATATAGAATGTCCCAGCAAATCATTATCAGTTGTGCGTTGCGACTCTTACGCCATAATGCTATGGCCCATTTGACATCGAGACCTAAACTGATAACAGATCTTGGTATATTTGTTTTGCTTTATTTATTCAAACGAATGCTAATGAAATGAAAATGGAAATGGCGAGAAATCTTTGCAGTTCAGTCAGTTTCCAGTCTAGTCTCAAGTGGTGAACACAATACAAAAAAAAAAAATGGGAAAATTAATTTATTCGTCTGCATTTGTCTTAGTCCTTGTCCTGATGGTGACTGGTCTGGCACAAGCCAGTGTCTATACCGAAAGATATTTCCGTGATGAAAAACATCCAGGCAAATGTGTTATACAAAATACGGTCGTTAGTCCTGGACAAAGCATAAAACATCCAACAATGGACTGTGCCGAGTTCACCTGTGACAATTCCATAGGTTTGGCGACAATTGAAACGTAAGCTTTTGGATTCTTTTTTATGCAGTTCATACAAATAAATATTTATTTTGTTTCTTTTTTCCCCTTCTGCTTCCATTCCTTTATTATTTCTCTTTGGGATTTGTGTGCAGATGTGATCCGGTTTCAGCTTTAGCTTCACCCTTGGAAAAACTTAAAGATTATGACCGCACCAATCCACCAAAGTGCTCATGGGGTGATTTTAAAAATACCAAAGCTCCATATCCCAAATGCTGTGAACGCGAATATACCTGCGTATTTTAGTGGCCACAAATAAGAAAATAAAAAGCAGAGAGAAAAACATTTTAGGAAATTAAAATGGAAATAAAAAAGTTAAATTTAAGCGGTTCTTAAAAGATTTACTAACTTGAATTATGGAAATATATTTGGAAAGAAATCAATGGCATTGACAATGCAAATGGGTCATTGTTGTATGGTAAATTTAGTACAAATTTGTGAACTACTACAATTTCGCTAAAACGAATTTTATTTTTCTTAAACGCAAACCGAGAAAGAGATTTGAAGCCATTCAGCAAGAAAATTTCAAAGATCTTATCAAGTCGCAACTTCTCATTTACACAAAAAGTATAACAAAAATTCTTTTGGGGAATAACAACAAGTACGGCCGTAAGTTCGGCCGTAAGTTCGGCCGTAAGTTCGGCCGTAAGTTCGGCCAGGCCGAAGCTTATGTACCCTCCATCATGGATTGTGTAGAAACTTCTTCTAAACACTGCCATCCACAATCGAATTACTTAAGTTGCGGTAACGCTTGCCGATGGCAAGGTATCTTAAAACCTCCTAACACCATCTTCTAAATTGTATGTAAGTCCATACGTGGTATATATTAAATCAAAAAAAAGATCGATCCAATACGTATATAATTCAGTTTGACAAAGTAGACATAAAATTTTGACAACATTTTATACAGAAATAAAATTTTAACAAAATTTTCTATAGAAATAAAATTTTCACAAAATTTTCTATAGAAATAAACTTTTGACAAAATTTTCTATAGAAAAAAAATCTTGGTAGATTATTTTTGGCTCAAGTAGCAACCATGATTATAAACCGAATAAAATTTGAACAAAATTTTCTATAGAAATAAAATTTTGACAATGATGACAATTTTATTATGAACCGAATAAAATTTTAACAAAATGTTCTCTAGAAATAAAATTTTGACAAAATTTTCTACAGAAAAAAAATTTTGACAAAATTTTCTATAGAAATAAAATTTTGGTAGACTATTTTTGGCTCTAGTGGCAACCATGATTATGAACCGATATGGACCGATTTTTGTGTGATTGGACCAATTTTGGTATGGTTGTTAGCGACCATATACTAACACCACGTTCTAATTTGAACCGGATCGGATGAATTTTGCTCCTCCAAGAGGCTCCGGAGGTCAAATCTGGAGAACGTTTTATATGGGGGCTATATATAATTATGGACCGATATGGACCAATTCTGGCACGCTTGTTAAAGATCATATACTAACACCATGTTCCAAATTACAACCGGATTGGATGAAATTTGCTTCTCTTGGAGACTTCGCAAGCCAAATCTGGGGATCGGTTTATATGGGGGCTATATATAATTATGAACCGATGTGGACCAATTTGTGCATGGTTGTTAGAGACCATATACCAATATCATGTACCAAATTTCAGACGGATCGGATGAAATTTGCTTCTATTTGAGGCTCCGGAACCCAAATCTGGGGATCGGTTTATATGGGCGCTATATATAATTATGGACCGATGTGGACCAATTTTTGCACGGTTGTTAGAGACCATATAACAACACTATGTACCAAATTTCAGCCGGATCGGATGCAATTTGCTTTTCTTTGAGGCTTCGCAAGCCAAATCTGGAGATCGGTTTATATGGGGTCTATATATAATTATGGACCGATGTGGACCAATTTTTGCACGGTTGTTAGAGACCATATAACAACACTATGTACCAAATTTCAGCCGGATCGGATGC
Source organism: Haematobia irritans (assembly GCF_050003625.1). Classification (NCBI taxonomy): domain Eukaryota; kingdom Metazoa; phylum Arthropoda; class Insecta; order Diptera; family Muscidae; genus Haematobia; species Haematobia irritans. The sequence goes on along the minus strand of NC_134399.1, from coordinate 87,668,942 downwards.
AATTTGCTTTTCTTTGAGGCTTCGCAAGCCAAATCTGGAGATCGGTTTATATGGGGTCTATATATAATTATGGACTGATGTGGACCAATTTTTGCATGGTTGTTAAAGACCATATACCAACACCATGTACCAAATTTCAGCCGGATCGGATGAAATATGCTTCTGTTAGAGGCTCCACAAGCCAAATCTGAGGGTCCCTTTATATGGGGGCTATACGTAAAAGTGGACCGATATGGCCCATTTTCAATACCATCCGACCTACATCGATAGCAACTACTTGTGCCAAGTTTCAAGTCGATAGCTTGTTTCGTTCGGAAGTTAGCGTGATTTCAACAGACGGACGGACGGACGGACGGACATGCTTAGATCGACTCAGAATTTCACCACGACCCAGAATATATATACTTTATGGGGTCTTAGAGCAATATTTCGATGTGTTACAAACGGAATGACAAAGTTAATATACCCCCATCCTACGATGGAGGGTATAAAAATGCATTTGTTTTACTCAGTTTTACACTGAAAAAAAAAAGCATGTCCGGTTCCAAAGATTTTGCCTTTACTTTAACAATTTGGGTATTGATTCCGAGCCAAAGAAGCGGAGAATACAAGTAAGGATACTTTAAAGACGCAATTGTCTTTTAAATTTGGGTTTTGTGTACTTGTTTCTAGGAAGCAAATGTTAATTTTTCATTTTTTCAGACTTTTTTCGTCAGATGCTATCAAATTCCTCTAAAAACGAGTAAACGACAACTTTATTTTCCAAATTAAGACTCGACTTCTAGTAGAAATTATGCTATGTTTCAAGTAAAAAACGTCTTTAAAATAAGGTGTTGAAAAACATATCCTATTTTTTAACGAATTTTTGCTTTGTAGGCAAGATGCAAAAAGGAAACAAATTAAAAGACAATTTTATTAATTTTAAAGATTTTTTTCTGAATTATTAAAGTCACGTTCACCTTACACCAAAAATTTTACCTTTCATGTTATGATACACATTTTTAAGTAAAATCACTTAATTTTAAGGACAATACAACTTCGTTGAAAAGTTTATTGACTTTTGGACAAGGAAAAAAACTTTATATTAGAGAAATGCGTCTTACATGCTAAGCAAAATTTGCATTCGTATTCTAAAGACATGAAATCTTTGACCTCACGACAATATTTTTTTCAGTGTAGCAATGAATTGAAAGTTGTTGAATTTTATTGGGTATAAAACATAATAAGAACTAATAAGATGCTGGAAATATCAATGATTATGTAAAAACGAGTTAAAGACAACTTTATTTTTCACAATCAGGCTCGACTTCCAGTGGAAATTATACTGTCCTATTATGTCCTATTATTGAACGATTTTTTGCTTTGTAGTCAAGATGCAAAAAGACAACAAATTTAAAGATAATTTCATTAATTTTAAAGAATTTTTCTGAATTATAAAAGTCAAGTTGAGCTAACCCCAAAAAATTTTCTTTCATATTATGATATCCATTTTTAGGTAAAATCACTTAATTATAAGGACAATACGACTTCATTGAAAAGTTTATCGACTTGGACAAGGAAAAAACTTTATATTAGAGAAATGCGTCTTCTATGCAAAGCAAAAGATGCATTCGTATTTTAAGGACATGAAATCTTTGGCCTCACGACAATATTTTTTTCGGTGTATCCACACTGCCCGATTCTATGTTTAACTCATTGTTATTACCGAGAGCGAACGGCGTTTCTTAATCCACTGCTAAAAACATGTTTGCGTGTGGTCGAAACTGGGATTGAACCCATGACCTTTTGTGTCCAACGGGTGCATTTGGAACAAATTTAGCATGCTTTGCAAATGTGTTAATCTTATGTCTTATGAAAAATGACAAGTAAATCGGATTAAAATTTTGTTTCCCAAATAGCGTATGACGTGACAGCTACGTCTAAATCTGAAGCGATTTCTACCAAATCTGTCGCAACATCCATCCTTTGGTCAAATTTCAAATCGGGCAAACTACGATTTAGTCTTTGATTAAATAGAGACATACGGACATCTCTGAAAAGACCATTGATGTGGCCTTTAGCATTTATGCCATAGATATCAATTGCAACTATGGTTGTTGCAAAGATATGCCTTTACTACATAATACCCAGTTCCACTCTAGTGATGCAGGATATTAAAAATGAGCAATTCACCTCAGATTAAAGTGGTAAAGAAAATCGTGCTCATATTTTCAATTGCGTTTGGTTTTCTGTTAAAGCCTTCCCAGAAAATAAAAAGGAAAACAATAAAAATCTTTCAATCCTTTAAAATATACTGAACTTGCGAAACAATACCAAACGGTACATCCGATTGGGTAACTGCATTTTAGAATCGCTGGATTTTACCTTATAGTGCTTTATCGTTTAGGAGAACTGATAACAAATATTAACAAAAACAAGTAACATATATACGGCCGTAAGTTCGGTCAGGCCGAATCTTATGTACCCTCCACCATAGATTGCGTAGAAAGACTGTAATCCACAATCGAATTACTTGGGTTGTGGTATCGAATTACTTGGGTTGTGGTATCTTAAAACTTTTTAACATCGTTTTCAAATTTGTGAGTTAGTCCATACGTGGTATATATTAGACAACAAAGGTATGTATAGGCAAGTCTACAAATAATTACGAATCGATATGGACTTTTGCACGGTACGTAGAGAGCCAGAATTTAAATATGAGAGTCGCTTATATGGGGGCTATATACAATTATGAACTTGATATGGACCAATTTTTGTGTGATTGGGGATCGATTTATTTGAGGGCTATATATAATTATAGACCGATATGGACCTAGTTAGGCATGGTTGTTAACGGCCATATACTAGCACAATGTACCAAATTTCAACTGACTCGGATGAGTTTTACTCTTCCAAGTGGCTCCGGAGGTCAAATCTGGGGATCGGTTTATATGGGGGCTATATATAATTATGGAAGGGTGTGAAGTTAAAGTTGTTTTTAGCCAAGACACAAACCAACAGAAATTTTTTTTTTTCATTTTCACTTTTCAGCGAAAATTCGCAAACAAATGTTTTATTGCTTTGACTAAAAGCAATAAAACATGAACAAATTTTGTTAATTATTTTATATTTAGACCTTTAAACTATTGGTAGTTAAAACCCAAAAATACGACTAAACTGTTCAAAGCTCATTTTGGCTATTTCTGATAGACGATAATGAACCAAAGGGGGTACACGTTGGTTACCCCAACTGAGGAGCGTACCCCAGTGAAAAGACCATGGGCGTACGTAACCTGTGAGAGGAGAAATCAGGGGGGCGTTCAAATCAACTTTATGTCCATTTTTGAACGCATTATGAATACAATTTCTTTTAAATTTTAAAACCAGTAGAAAGCCCAGACTGAGAAGAAAGCTACAGTTGCATTTCCATAACCGTAGCGTATTAAAATTTTAAAAGGGGGGCGTTGTCGTGGGGTCTAAATAGGCGAAAATCAGTGTTGAAAATAGTTGTTGTTCTAACAAAAAGTACTTTTACCCCCATTAACTTTTCTCCGTTCACAGATGAGGTACGCCCATGGGGCTTTCTCTGGGGGATGCTCCAAGGGTGCAGCTACCTACGTATACCCACGTTAGTTCGTTGTCGTGGGATGTAAATAGGCGAAAATCCATATCGAAATTTTTACTAAAATTACTTAGCCCCCCTCTTAAAATTTTAATACGCTACGGTTATGGAAATACAACTGTAGCTTTCTACTCAGTCTGGGCTGTCTACTGGTTTTAAAATTTAATAGAAATTGTATTCAAAATTTAATAGAAATAGACATAAAGTTGATTTTAACCCCCCCCCCTGATTTCACGGCTCATAGGTTACGTACGCCCATGGGCTTTTCACTGGGGTACGCTCCTCAGTTGGGGTAACCAACGTGTACCCCCTTTGGTTCATTATCGTCTATCAGAAATAGCCAAAATGAGCTTTAAACAGTTTAGTCGTATTTTTGGGTTTTAACTCCCTATAGTTTAAAGGTCTAAATATAAAATAATTAACAAAATGTGTTCATATTTTATTGCTTTTAGTCAAACAGCAACAAATCAAGATGAAATTCGTTTGATTTGTTGCGAATTTTCGCTTAAAAGTGAAAATCAAAATTTTTTCTGGCGGTTTGTGTCTTGGCTAAAACAACTTAAAAAAAAAAAAACAACTTTAACTTCACACCCTTTAATTATGGACCGATTTTAGCATGGGTGTTTGAGGTCATATATTAACACCACGAACCAAATTTCAACTGAATCAGATGAATTTTGGTGTTGCAAGAGGCTCCGGAGGTCAAATCTGGTGATCGGTATATATGGGGGCTATATATAATTATGGACCGATGTGGAGCAATTTTTACATGGTCATTAGAGACCATATACTAATACCATGTACCAAATTTCAACCGGATCGGAAGAATTTTGCTCCTCCAAAAGGCTCCGAAAGCCAAATCTGGGCGTCGGTTTATATGGGAGCTATACGTAAAAGTTATCCGATATGACCCATTTTCAATACCATCCGACCTACATCAATAACAACTACTTGTGCCTAGTTTCAAGTCGATAGCTTGATTCGTTCGGAAGTTTGCGTGATTTCAACAAACGGACGGACGGAAGGATGGACGGGCATGCTTAGATCGACTCAGAATTTTACCACGACCCAGAATATATATACTTTATGGGGTCTTAGAGCAATATTTCGATGTGTTACAAACGGATTGACAAAGTTAATATACCCCCATCCTATGGTGGAGGGTTAGGTTAGGTTAGGTTAGGTGGCAGCCCGATGTATCAGGCTCACTTAGACTATTCAGTCCATTGTGATACCACATTGGAGAACTTCTCTCTTATCACTGAGTGCTGCCCGATTCCATGTTAAGCTCAATGACAAGGGACCTCCTTTTTATAGCCGAGTCCGAACGGCGTTCCACATTGCAGTGAAACCACTTAGAGAAGCTTTGAGACCCTCAGAAATGTCACCAGCATTACTGAGGTGGGATAATCCACCGCTGAAAAACTTTTTGGTGTTCGGTCGAAGCAGGAATCGAACCCACGACCTTGTGTATGCAAGGCGGGCATGCTAACCATTGCACCACGGTGGCTCCCACGGTGGAGGTTAAAAAAATGTCACAAGTTTTACCACAATACTATTTTTTGGTGTTTCTTACCAACTGGTGCTTATGGCACTCGTAAAAGGACAACTAGATTTCATGAAATCGAATATTTGGTATAATCATTGTTACAATGAAATTCGATTATAAAATCGAATATTCGAATTTTGATTAGTAAAAATAGTCGAAAATCGATTTTTGATTAGAATCGAAAACTCGATTAGTGGTTTGCACTATAGATCCCTAGTTCTTCCGACTTGGATAAGTATGACCCAAATACCCACATTTTTATTGTAAAACCGCCACTGCTAAGTCGAAAACGCGTAAAAATTCCCCACATTTTCCTATATATCTAATACATATCTTTTGACCGATAAATCATAAATGCACATTTGCGAAATTTCATACAACGGCTATAGATTTAAATATTTCCAATATTTTTACTAACATTGTGTTGTTGATATTCACAAACTGATCATGGCTTCTCATCGGAGAGAACCAGTTACATGAAGCACACGAAGCAAATCCTTGCTCGAAACAGGGATTGAACCCATTACTGTTTGTATGTAAAGTGGACATACTAACCCTTGCAACACTGAGGATCCCTTATTGTGTAATTTTGTGAAAGGAATTAATTTTATGCGCGGACTTACTTAAATAGGGCGCAAGTACACCCTACAGTATTTACCCATAAAAATATTCACAAGATCATAGATTTTTGAGCTGTTTCACCATATCAGTTGCACTGACCCACTCCAATGTATATATCGGTGTATTTTCACACAATTTAGTTTGTTTGGTCCCAGGACAAATTCAGTAAACGAAAACTCGAGAAAAAAAAGCATCATACCATTGAAGCGAAACAAAACATGAGTAAAGTGAAGGCTTTTATACACCTACGCCAAAAACACCAACGTTCATATGGATAGCCATTGGTTTGATATTGATATTTCGATATCTCTCATAACACCCTCTAAACTAACGAATACCCATCTTTTGGGAGGCGTGTGAGAAAACACTGGGCACAAAAAAAAAATGGAAAACAATGAAAATTTATTGTTTTGCCACAAGTTGCACATAAACGAGAAATGTTCCATGCTCCATGTCCCATCGACCATTACAACGTACACACAATGGTATATCGACTCGAATATGAAAAATGTGAAACAGCATTTCTGGAGCAGCAAAAGTACCAATAAACTGTGATCTCGTTCGATTGGAATGGGTTTGGGATATTGAAAAAATGTATCAATAATTTCAACGTTAAAGAATTTAAACAATTTAAGGCAAATGTGTCACAACATTTTTTTTTTTTTTTGCATGCATCCTTTATATAAATTATTAATAATTTAATTAAATACGGAGAGAAATAAATATTTTATTAGAAAATCGATTAATATGTATAAAATTGTGGTTTTTCTAGTGGTATAAAGGCTGACAAGAGGGATAGGGCTAAAATGAGGCTAAGTCGACTTTGTGATTCTAACAAAATTTCCTATGCTAAAGGGAAAACAAGCAGAATAGGGTTAAAGTCAGGCCAATCCGATTACATCTATAACAACTACTTGTGCCAAGTTTCAAGTGGACAGCTTATTTCGTTCAGAAGTAAGCGTGATTTCAAGAGATGGGCGGACGGAAATTGCCAGATCGACTCAGAATTTAACCACGACCCAGTATGTATATAATTTATGGGGTTTAAGACCAACACTGAAAAAACAGTGAACCCACCAGTAACCAAACATATGGTTAATTTTAGAATATTTTTAATATTTTTAGAAAATTTTAACTAAACAGTATTACAAACGCTGACATCACACCGATATCACAAAAATAAGTAAATATTTTTCGACAAATTCAAGAAAATTTATTAGACATAATTAAGTTTTTTCACTTGTTAAAGAAAATTTTGTAGTTTGAAGGAAAAAATTGGAGTTCAAAATTGCAAGAATGTCTTTAGTGACATTCATGATGGGTGCATTTTTGGTAAAATGTACAGTTTGCGACAGGCCAACCAGTGTTACCGTTGTGCGACTTTAGTCGCATTTTGCAACCTTTTTGACGTCATGCGACTTTTTGTGCGTCTTTTTTAAAATATGTAAAATGTGCGACTTTAGTCGCACGCATGCGAAGGGAAGTGCTTAAATTTTAAGCAATTTTTATAAGTGGGAATTCATCGCCGTGCGCTTCAGCGCGAAGCCAGTGCAATGGCTCGCCTTGTATACAAAGGATTCAAAGGATTCATGGATTCAAACCTAGTTTCGACCAAAGAGCAACATGTGTTTCTACGTTGGATGCTGAATGTTTCAAATCTTCTCCACCGCAATATGAGACGCCAGAACTCGGCTATAAAAAAAGAGTTCACTTTTCAATGACAAGTTGTCATTGAGCTAAACATAGAAGCACTCATCATAGACCTTATAATACATAGATGGGCCATGGGTGTCAAACTATGTTTGACAGTTCCGAAGATTAAGAATAAACGAGAAAAATAAGAGCATGCTTACAATCTCTTTCGTTTTCCTTTTTGTAGTTTGCCAATTTTACACAAAATTAGACCGTTTATGATGCACCAGAGGATTTATAAATAAATTAATAAAGGGTGATTTGTTAAGAGCTTGATAACTTTTTTTTAAAAAAAAACGCATAAAATTTGCAAAATCTCATCGGTTCTTTATTTGAAACGTTAGATTGGTCCATGACATTTACTTTTTGAAGATAATTTCATTTAAATGTTGACCGCGGCTGCGTCTTATGTGGTCCATTCGGAAAGTCCAATTTTGGGCAACTTTTTCGAGCATTTCGGCCGGAATAGCCCGAATTTCTTCGGAAATGTTGTCTTCCAAAGCTGGAATAGTTGCTGGCTTATTTCTGTAGACTTTAGACTTGACGTAGCCCCACAAAAAATAGTCTAAAGGCGTCAAATCGCATGATCTTGGTGGCCAACTTACCGGTCCATTTCTTGAGATGAATTGTTCTCCGAAGTTTTCCCTCAAAATGGCCATAGAATCGCGAGCTGTGTGGCATGTAGCGCCATCTTGTTGAAACCACATGTCAACCAAGTTCAGTTCTTCCATTTTTGGCAACAAAAAGTTTGTTAGCATCGAACGATAGCGATCGCCATTCACCGTAACGTTGCGTCCAACAGCATCTTTGAAAAAATACGGTCCAATGATTCCACCAGCGTACAAACCACACCAAACAGTGCATTTTTCGGGATGCATGGGCAGTTCTTGAACGGCTTCTGGTTGCTCTTCACTCCAAATGCGGCAATTTTGCTTATTTACGTAGCCATTCAACCAGAAATGAACCGAACACTGATTTTGGTAATAAAATTCAATGATGAAATGAACCGAACACTGATTTTGGTAATAAAATTCAATGATTTGCAAGCGTTGCTCGTTAGTAAGTCTATTCATGATGAAATGTCAAAGCATACTGAGCATCTTTCTCTTTGACACCATGTCTGAAATCCCACGTGATCTGTCAAATACTAATGCATGAAAATCCTAACCTCAAAAGAATCACCCTTTATATTAAAAGTTCATATGTGAATAAAAATTGTGACCAAAACCCCGAAAATACGAAATTTAATTTTGTGCAGCTTTGCTCTTTACGAACAACACAAAAGCAAATGTACGAAAATTAATATTTGGGACTGACTCTTTACGAAAAAATCAAAACGAAATGTCAGAAAATTAATTTTTGGAACTGACACATTTTTTTTAAAGAGACACATGGCCTATCTTTATAACATCTATTGTCTATGGCCCTCATAACTAAGAGAGAAGTAAATCACGTATAGTATCACAATGGACACCTAACCTACGATACCAAGTAGAGCATTGCATCGGTCATATATTTTTGTGTTCGAGAACATCTCGAAGCCCAACAAGTAAGGTAGAGATTTGTAGTCGTTCCCGTTTGGACCGATGTTTGTAAGTTCGAATACAACCATAACTCGTTCTCGTTTGTGTTGTATGAAACGGTCAACCAAACAACTTCCGTCTTCGGGATCAAACACAACGAGTCAAATTGTTTTCGAAAACTAAGTGAAGGAATCGAGGATTTCGAATCTTTTTTTGCCCTCACGTAGTAACAATAACAACAACTTTTATATGTATTGTACGTTTGTTTAGTTGTAAGTTGATGGAAAGGCGCTTGTGTATGAAGTAAAAAAAATAACATAAAGTGGACAAAACCTTCTGCATTTCTATGTAAAAAGGTATTAACAATAAAACAAAATATTGCTCTAGTTTTTAGGAGACACATTTGGGATGATCTTTTTGGGCATTATAGTAAGTAATCGTTAAAAATGCAATTCACTTTTTCGTATAAAAAATAAGGGGCATTCGTATTTAAAGGAAATAAAACATTTTTCCTTTTTCTATAGAAATAAAATTTTGACAAAATTTTCCATAGAAAAAAAAAATTGAGAAAATTTTCTATAGAAATAAAATGTTAATAATTTTCTATAGAAATAAATTTTTTTATAGATTTACTCGTTTGCGAATAAGTTCATTGTTCTTTACTTCTAAAAAAAATTCCCTGAAGACGAACATCGGAGATGTTTCGAAATATTGGATAATATTAAATAAAAATACAACTCAAAAAAACAACAACATCTGTTTTTATTCATATGACCTCAAGCCGAACTATACAAATATAATGTTGATAAAATTTTCTATAAAAATAAAATTTTGACAAAATTTTCTATAGAAATAAAATTTTGACAAAATTTTCTATAGAAATGCAATTTTGACAAAATTTTCTATAGAAATACAATTTTGATAGAATTTTCTACACGCACAGAAAAACATGTTTGGACATGGTTGCCGCATCCATTTAATGCTTATCTAGAGTATGTAATTGTCGCGAAAACCATGTATTTGGTCTTTGTAAAAATAATTTTCGAGCGGAGAAAAATATATATTGGCAATAAGCATTTAAATGGTTCTCAAATGCCGCAAACATGTTCTAATATTTAAATGATAGAATTTGAAACCATTATATGGTCGGGAAAATCATCTACCTGACCATTCAATTTTTTTACTTTTTTGCAGAGAAAAAAGTATTTTTATAGGTTACATATAGACATGCCTAGAACCATTACATGACCATAAAGACCATGTACATTGTTTTCGTGACCATTTAATTTTTTAACTTGTTTGCAGCGAAAATAATTTTATAAAAACATTGACCAGGTGCACACGATTTTCATTTTGAGCGTCAGTCGTGTGTTGATTGTTTCTTGGAATGGACGGAGAATATGGAATTATTGTGTTTTGTGTTAATTTATTTATTCAGAAGTGGCACGTGGTTTTATGTGAACACAAAAAAGACAAGTGTAATTGAAAAAAATGTACCTGATTTTTGTTCTGCATTGATATATGGTATCATTTATTTCTATTTGCTGTTACATGATGTCTGCGTTGGTACATTTGATAGGCACGAAGTAAATATGGAATGATTACTTATTGTTGGAATTGAACCAAAATGGAGTGTGTAAAATATGTGAAGTTTGCTTGCACGACATTATAAATACAAATAAACAATGAATGAATTTATAAATAAATAAAAACAAATAAATAAAGTTAATTTTGTGTTTTCTTTTCTCAAGTGGCGTCCTTTTTACGACCAAGAAACATTTTTTTCATAAAGATCAAAACATTTTAGGTTGTGACCATGTTCTTTTAACTGAAAGAAAAACATTTTTGACGAATACCATAACATTTTAGATCGTGACCATTGTCTTTTAATGGAAACAAAATTCTTTTTATCAATATAATAACATTTTAGATGAGGACAATTTTATTTTTCTTAGAACCATGTTCACTGAGCCAACATAGTTGCAGGTGAACATGTTACATGGTCGCCGCAAAAATAGCTCCAATCATATTATTTTGCTCTTCGAATATGATTGTGACAATCATGTTTCTTCTCTGCGTGTATAGAAATAGAATTTTGATAAATTTTTTTATAGATGTTAACAACATTTTTTATAGAAATAAAATTTTGATCAAATTTTATTTCTATAAATTTCGATAAAAATTTTTATAGAAATAAAATTTTCACAAAGTTTTCTATAGAAATAAAATTTTGATAAAATTTTCTATAGAAATACAATGTTGATAAAATTTTCTATACAAATAAAATTTTGATAAAATATGGCCCGTTTGCAATACCATCCGACCTACATCAATGACAACTACTTATGCCAAGTTTCAAGTCGATAGCTTGTTTCGTTCGGAAGTTAACGTGATTTCAACAGACGGTCGGACGGACATGCGTAGATCGACTCAGAATTTCACCGCGACCCAGAATATACATAATTTATGGGAGGTCTTAGAACAATATTTCGATGTATTACAAACGGAATGACAAACTTAATATACCCCCTTCCTATGGTGGATGGTATAAAAAACAGACAAAAAATACAAAAATAAATTTACTTTTGCTAGTTACATATAAAAACATAACAAATTTAAACATTTACCTTGTTAGAATTATTCATTTTATGGTCAATAAGCTTAACTATTATTTACACACTTATATCTAAAGAAACACAAACTGTATGACTTCTTTTCTCATTAAGCATGATTCCTTTTTTTTGTCATAACATACTCGAGAACTTTGCAAATTCCCGAAACTCCCGCTAAATGTTCGAGTATTCTCGATTATCCCGTTTTACCAAATGCAATCGGATGTTTGCTTGCGACCGAGAATGGAAACAAATGCACAACTTCAATGATGTGACGTCACAACAACATTCACTCGATACTGAATTATTGGGTGTGATTCAAACCATGTCTCATTCATACATTTACATTCATTCGAACCGATTCGATCAAGCCAGTGTTCTCATTCTATTCATTCGATCAACGAAGATTATTCAGTCTTCTCGAACCGTTTCATGAGTGCAGTTGTGTGCGCTATGAATGAATGTTCTCATGCAATGCTCTATTACCTACCCTACACGGTGTTCTGGTTTGTTAAGTCGTTGTTTTGTTGCATATCATTTCAACCTCTAGCTCCGTTTGTATAAATATTTTTGTTTTTTTTTTTTTAATTGATTTAAATGCTTTTAATTGGCTGATAGTAAATTGGCACTTGATGGCGTTCTCGTACATTTCTGCTAATTTTAGGAAGGAGAAAAAAATCAATTTTTTATTTATTGCAAGTTTACGTTTTACATGAGTTTATGATACAATATGTTGCTAAAATATCTCTTTATGTTAAAGGGAGTGTTCCTTTATTGTTTTTGTGTTGATTTATAGAAGATTTTTTGTAATAAAAATACTTCACAAACGTATGCGACATTTTTTATCATTATGCTACTTTTTTGTGCGACCTTATTTTGCGACTTTTTCAAAATTTCCAACGGTAACACTGAGGCCAACCCTGGCTCAGGGCCAGTCGATCTAGCCTTGTCCGTCTGTCTGCACTCAAAAAAGTGAACTCTCTATTTCACTAAAGCCAATTTAACTTTATTTTAGTTCATGGAATTATTATGTTTGATGAAAGTTTCCTTACTCTAATAATTTTTTGCGTACGTTAGTTAAATTAACTAAAACCGAGGAAAAAATATGCACAAATGAAGCATAAAGATCAACTAAATTCGTGCCTTCTACAAAATAGTACAATATTTCTTTAAATATATAAATTTTATTACAAATGCGTTCATCATGAACTTCGTATGTCACTAAAGACATTCTTGCAATTTTGAACTCCAATTTTTTCCTTCAAAGTAAAAATTTGTTTAACTAGTGAAAAAACTTAATTATGTATAATAGATTTTCTTGAATTTGTCGAAAAACATTTACTTATTTTTATGATATCGACGTGATGCCAGCGTTTGTAATACTGTTTAGTTAAAATTATCTAAAAGTATTCAAAAAGTTCCAAAACTAACCGAAAGTTTTCTTCCTGGTGGTTTTTTCAGTGTGTGAACCCATTTTTTTTGATCAAAGCCTAGGTCGCAGTGTTAGTCCAATCGATTTCAAATTTGACACAGGTATGGGTTTTGGGTCAGAATAGAACGCTGATGATTTTGGAAGAAATCGATTCAGATTTAGATATAGATCCCATAGATATCTTTCCCCTATATGCATTTATATGGACCCAGAAAGTAGAGTTTAAACCAAAATTGCTTGACCCCAGATTTGGCTTGCGGACGCTCTACGATGAGTAAATGTCATCAGATCTGCTTGAAAGTTGGTACGTGGTTCTAGTATATAACCTCTAACACCCGTGCAAAATTTGGTCCATATCGGTCTATAATTATATATAGCCCCCATATAAACCGATCCTTATATTTTGCTTGCGGATCCTCTTGAAGGAGCAAATTTTAATCCGATACGGTCGAAATTTGGTATGTGGTGTTAGACTTTTGGTCTCTAACAACCATTCAAAATATTATCCATATCGGGCCATAATTATATATAGCCCCCATGGGAGTCACCGTGGTGCAATGGTTAGCATGCCCGCCTTGCATACACAAGGTCGTGGGTTCGATTCCTGCTTCGACCGAACACCAAAAAGTTTTTCAGCGGTGGATTATCCCACCTCAGTAATGCTGGTGACATTTTTGAGGGTTTCAAAGCTTCTCTCAGTGGTTTCACTGCAATGTGGAACGCCGTTCTGACTATAAAAAGGCTATAAAAAGGAGGTCCCTTGTCAGTGAGCTTAACATGGAGTCGGGCAGCACTCAGTGATAAGAGAGAAGTTCACCAATGTGGTATCACAATGGACTGAATACACACAGAAAACATATTGGTTGAAAATTGATTGTTGTAATAAAAATTCTGGATCTACAATGAAATCACAGTTGTGTCAATCAATTTACATTATTTACAACCTTAATTCGTTCCTACTGCCATTTGACGATTATTATTATAGAAATTTGTTTGTAATACAAGTCAAATAGTTGTCTGAACTAAATGTCTCTCTTTTTAAAAATTTTGATTGAATTCGATACGCGCAACCAACCTTAAAAAACCTTCATAACTGTCATTTAGTATTCAGAACTTACAATTGATATTCACAACCGAATTGCTTTGGAAATATTTTTCAAATGTCATTAATATTGTTAAAAATTATTCAATGTTGAAGGAAAACGTGTCTTTTCAATTTAAAACAATAGAAATAACTGATATCAGAGTATTTCCAGCCGGTTCTAAGTTTATTTGAACTCTTGGTGGATTGCCTATCAAATATTTCCATGAACAAATCGCGCAGTGTGAAACTGTTCCAAGTACACCATATTCGATACGAGTCATATTAACAGTTCCTATCTTCAATTGTTTGGGATAGAGTTTTAGATGTGGAACAATTTTATAGTGTTAAAAGGTAAAAGTTTGAACCATGTTACAAATTTAAAGCGGCTCTAATGGGAAAATTCATCTCCACGTCTGTCTTTATCTATGGAACACCTAAGGAAGTGATGGTGTCGAGTATGTTCTTATTTATTTTTTACAACTCCACACTAATTTTCTGATTTAATTTGTTGTGTTTTTAGACTGGCTATGTCATCCCATTTATCATGTGCTCAGTTCGGACGCCACTTATAAATACTTGTATACTAAGAGTTCCAAAGATTTAACTACCATTGCCTGTCAATTCTGCTATCAATGCTGGAGGGAATACTTTCAAAGGGGTATATTTTTTAATTGTTAATGTATTGTAATTTATGTACTTTTCTGTTATTCAAAAAAATATGAATAAAATACAATATTCTGAAGGAAAAAATCATTTTCAATTCGGTTAAGGTGGGTGATATAACCAAATAAAGAAAGGAGAAACGACCAATTCTATCGTCTAATACAACCAACTCTATATATAGTATTAGTTGGATTTTCCATAATTCGATTGAGTTGACCGAATTTGTCGGGTGTCACAACTGCTAACAGAAGGTTGCTGCAACTGCCAAAAGGAGGTTGACAATAAATTCGGTTATCACAACCAATATGTATTCTCTGTGTAGTGTAAGTGAGCCTAATACATCGGGCTGCCACCTAACCTAACCTAACCTAGCCCTCATATAAACCGATCCCCAAATTTGACTTTCGGAACCTCTTTGGTGGAGCAAAATTAATCCGATCCGGTTGAAATTTGGTACGTGGTTTAAGTATATGGTCTCTAACAACCATGCAACAATTGGTCCATAATTGTATATACCCCCCATATAAACTGATCCCCAGATTTGATCTCCGGAGCCTCTTGTAGAAGCAAATTTCTTCCATATCAGACTATAATTATATTTTTATTAGACTGTTGTCTCTAACATTGATGCTAAAATTTTTCCATATCGGTTTATAATTATACATAGGCTCCATATAAACCGATCCCCAGAATTGTCCTCGATAGGCTCTTGGAGAATTAATTTCTTGGAGGTGGAAAATTTCATCCGATTCGGCTGAAATTTGGTTAGTCAACAACCATGCCAAAATTGATCCCTAGGATCCATAGTTATATAGAGCCCACAAATAAACCGATCCCCAGTACCAACATTTGGTACTAATCACACAAAAATTGGACCATATAGGTTCATAATTGTATATAGCCCCGTATAAACCGACACACATATAGCACTTCTGCCTCTCGCTCAAAATTTCAAACCGGCCAAGAACTAAATTATATTGCTTTTTAATCTGGATTTTTTGACTAATATATAAACCGTATGGACTAACTTCCAATTTTGAAGAAGATGTTAAGAAGTTTTAAGATTCCTTTCCATCCATATTACAGTCTTTCGTAGAAGTTTCTAGGCAATCCATGGTGGAGGGTACATAAGATTCGGCCTGGCCGAACTTATGGCCGTATATACTTGTTTCCTATTGCCTTATTGCACGAGTAAAAGACTTCCGTGGCTCTTCTCGCAAATTCACCAACAGGAATTTAAAAACCACCTAAGGAAATGGGCTTAACTCTGGGAAACCTTTCACAAATGTCTGCAGAAAACCCCTACTTAAGTTCTACATAAGTGAACTGCTGTTTGGAGAACATTTTATTAAATCACTGTTTGACTTATTAGAGCCAATTTCCATAGTAATTGCAAATTGTCAAAACTCTAGCCAATCATTCGCTGACGCAACAAAAGCTTGGATAAACAAGCGAAACCACAATAGTTTGAAGTTGCGAGTGAGAGATTTAAAACTGGTTAAGTTTTCAATAAATACAATATAACATCATATTTTTTGCATATCGGGGAGCCAAACTAAATTTAAAAAATGCCCATAATTTATTTTATTAAAAATTGCTTTTCTACATTTTTAGAAAATTAAATTGGCTTTAGAATATTGTTCGTTAGAGCGATGTTATCGACCATTTTCATTTGCTCTCTTGGTAATGCCGGTTGCATATCGTCCTTAATGTGATGGCATTTCGCTAACGTTGCAAATATGGCGGTAGAGGGCATAACGGTCTATTTTGAATGTGTTAAGTTTTATTCATCCCTGTTTCAGATCCTTAATTACTATGGTTTGTGAAAATGATTATTGATATACGGCGCCATCTGCATGTAAATTTTGTTGGAGAGGTTGAAATAACACTTTCATATTAACTGTGGCAATAAATGGAAGAGTTTCCGTGAGAGTAAATATAAATTGTTATTTGCAGAAAACAATGAGCGAGAATACTCGGAGAAAAGATTTGTGTGTACTGAATATTTTTAATCGTATATAAAAGAGAATGAAAAAATGAGCTTACCTATAGGATGTCATATTTATTCTGTTTGTATTGGTGAGTATTTGTTGTTGACATACATAATTCATTTACTAGCACTATTCTATCGTCTGTTAGATTATGCTTTATTAGTATTTGGTAAATCATAAACACACGCGAATTTAATTGAAAAGCAACACTACTTCCGAACACAAATAATTTGAGATATTAACCGTACAACAACACGTCAAGAACGCAACGTGATAACTCACAACTCCAACCGATCAATACAAGCTAATGAACCGAACTAAGTTTACTTGCGATTGTTTCTTGGTTCTATACCAAAAAATATTAGGGAACATATATGAATCTCTTCGAAGTTGTATAGATTGGAAACGGAACTCCTCTCTGTTAAATCTCTGTTTCCAAAGTAGGGATGGCATATTACTTACTTTAGCACTTTACCCATTTTGGGAACCGTACTAGAATTTTGATTTGCTTTAATACGGTCATTGAACTTTATACCCACGGTTAGTTCATAAAATGTTTGAGACATAATTAAAAAAAACGAAAATTGTATTGGGCTGTGGAAAATTTCGCAAAAAATAATAAAATTTAACTACAAACAAATACTTTTTTTTTTCAATAAAAATAACTTCAATTTAGTGTTAGTTTAACTACGTAAAAAAAACTTAATGCAAAAGATGGATTTTAATTTTGCTACCGTACATTTAAGTTCCCTAATTTTGAACTATTATCAAAAAACAAAAACAGTGAATTCTCTGGGGCTCAAAACCAATTGAACACAATTCTAGCTCGTGGAAATTACTATGTTTTAGTTTTCTGAACTCTAATGAAGTTTTCTGTACCTTAATTAAATTAACTAAAAATGGGAAAAATGATATACACAAATGAAGATTTACTAAATTCGTATTTCCCACAAAATTGTTAAGAATATATTAACATTTTATAAATTTTACCACAAATGCGTCCATCTTGAAGTTCGTATGGCGCTAAGGACATTTTTGCAATTTTTAACACCATTTATTTTCTTCAAAATACGAAATTGTCATAAACTAAAAAAAGTATGGGTAAAAATTTATGTTTAATTTGTCGAAAAATACTTACTTGTTTTTTTGATATTGGCGTTTAATAAATTTTCTATGATTAACCTACAATAAATACTTCACAATATCGAAAAGAAAACTATCAACTTACAGTCCTAAGATGTTGTACAATAGTTGTATACAAGTATAAAAATATTTACCTTAAACATTTTACCTTACAAAAAATAAAAACAGAACATTTTCGTTATAAAAAATTGATCAATATAGATAAATCGGTATACATGGCAGCCCTACGAATGGGGTTCAGATCAGGTCTGCCAATTTTGTCGATTTATCCGCATTTTGACGATTTTTTACTAAAAAAAAAATAGCAAATGCCGATTTTCAAATTTTTACCCCAAAAATGACGATATTAGCACGGTTCAAAAATTTTGACTAGCTCTTCGTTTACACATTTAGAGTCAGTAAAAGAGAGAATACATATGACAATAGTCAGATAGAGAAATTGCAAGTTTTTGCTAGAGATTTCGTACATGTATACCTCATTTTACACCTACAGTATTAGTATCACGGTTGCCAAAAATAATCGAATAAATTTTGAAGAAAATTTTATGAAAAACCTACCAAATTCAAAAAATATATTGAAGTTGTTGATCAAATTGTTGTGGTTAGTATAGACAACATTTTTTTTTTATTCGAAATAAATGATTTATATGGAATTTATAGAAAATTTTGTTAAAATTGTATTTCTACAGAACAGTTTTGTCAAAATTGTATTTCTATACAAAATTTTATTTCAGCGCTTCCCAAATGGGGAGCGCCTCCCTAGCGGGCACCACGAAGTTCCAGGGGGCTCAGCGTCATTTTTGGTTGAGCAGCTTTTGTATCATTGAATTTGTTAAAACAACACAAATTTATAAGCCCAATATACTACAAAAGAACGTACCATTCGAACATTTCGAAATGTTAATTATAATTATAATAATATATATATAAACACAATGAGAAAAGATTAGAATTTACATGCAATACCATAATTTGGTGTAGGTTTTCTATTATTAGTCCTTTACTACCTTTATTTGCACCCTATAAATTTCTTGCTAAAATATCAGAAATAGTATACACTTTTTTTAAATGTGTGAAGAAAAAAAACATTTTAAAAATTTTGATACAATTTTAGTCACTTTTAGGCATAAAGGGTGATACGGTCAAAATTTGGTCAATATAAACTTGACGTATCTCTTTCAATTTTGCATTTAAAAAACCTGAACACCCCTCCTTTTGAAGGTGTGTGTGTGTAGAATGTTGCTCCTGTTTTGAATTCACTCTTCAGTTGTCAAAATGCCGTCCAAGCAAGAAGAGCAGCGTATCAAAATTTTGCTCGCGCATCGCGAAAGTCCGAGCTACTCGCACGCAAGGCTGGCAAAATCGCTAATAGTTGCCAAATCAACCGTTACAAATGTAATTAAAGTGTTTGGGGAACGTTTGTCGACAGCCAGGAAGTCTGCACACAGAGAAGGAATATGATCACCTCAACCATGTTTCAAGAGCAAAATGTTATTTTTGAATGGTGACCATGTAACATGTTTTTCGCAACCATGTTATATTCTCGGAGATTGTGTGTCTGATTTCGGCAAGCATATTATTTTTGGCGAGAAAAGAACATTTTTGCCATAAACATGTTACATGGTCACCTTCCAAAAATAAAATTTTTCTCTTGAAACATGGTTGAGATGATCATATTCCTTCTCTGCGTGTGGATCGGGGGGAAATCGAAAACCGGAAGCCGCTGAGACGACAAAGAGAGTTGCCGGTAGTTTCAAGCGAAAACCTAACCTCTCTCTCCGAGATGCCGCAAATAAGCTGGGTGTATCGTCTACAACCGTGCATCGAGCCAAAAAACGAGCCGGACTATCGACTTACAAAAAAGTAGTGACTCCAAATCGCGATGATAAACAAAATACGACGGACAAAGCGCGATCCCGGAGGCTGTACACGACGATGCTGACGAAGTTTGACTGCGTGGTAATGGACGACGAAACCTACGTTAAAGCCGACTACAAGCAGCTTCCGGGACAGGAGTTTTATACGGCAAAAGGAAGGGGAAAGGTAGCAGATATTTTCAAGCACATAAAACTGTAAAAGTTCGCAAAGAAATATCTGGTTTGGCAAGCCATCTGTACCTGTGGCTTGAAAAGCAGCATTTTCATAGCTTCCGGGACTGTCAACCAAGAAATTTACGTGAAAGAGTGTTTGAATAAACGTCTGCTGCCTTTCCTGAAGAAACACGGTTGTTCCGTACTGTTTTGGCCGGATTTGGCATCTTGCCATTACGGTAAAAAGGCCACGGAGTGGTACGCCGCCAACAACGTGCAGGTGGTTCCCACGGACAAGAACCCTCCCAACACGCCAGAGCTCCGCCCACTTGAGAAATACTGGGCTATTGTCAAGCGGAACCTAAAGAAGACAAAAAAAAATGCTAAGGACGAGCAGCAGGCAAACTGGCTTTCTGCGGCGAAGAAGGTGGACAAGGTGGCTGTACAAAATCTGATGGCAGGTGTCAAGCGTGAGGCCCGGCAATTCGGATTTGGAAAAGCGAAAGCCTAACTGAATATTTTTCCTGAATTTTCTACTAATTGAACTTGAAAAAGAAATTTAATTTGATTTTTTAAATAAACGATTTCACCGATTTACACGCGTTTTTCCCTTGACCAAATTTTGACCGTATCACCCTTTACAGTCAAAATATAAAATACCTTCATGTTAAAACTGATTTGAGATGTACTTTATCAGTAATAATACCAAATATTAAAAAATTAGCTAATGAACAGAACAATTGCCAAATTGCGCTAAGAAAATTGGGTTGTGAAGCTCTGTTGTATTTCTGTAAAAAATGTTGTCAACATTTTATTTCTATAGAGAATTTTGTCAACATTTTATTCTCGAGACTTTTTTTTGCACATTTTTATTTCTATAGAAATTCTTGGAAAAATTTATTTCTATAGAACATTTTTGGAAATTTTTTTCTATAGTAAATTCTTGCAAAAATGTATTTCTATGAACATTTTTGCACAACTGTATTTCTAAGAAAATTTTGCAAAATTTTATTTTTAATAAAATTTTTACAAATTGTCAAATTTTGGAAAATCGGGCAACACATATATAAAGATCTTTCACACATATTTAAAGATCTTTCTATTTAACCCAGATATGCCGACCGTACTATATGTAGTACACCTGTTACGTTCAGGTTTCTGCGTTTACAGTGCTTTACATTTTCTAATCTACTTGTTGGTGTGCTACAGAATATAACGGCCCGTCGGCATTATTATTTTTATTTTTTGAATTGCATAGCATAGGATTGCATAAAAATGTTTTTTTTTTGTTTGTTTTTTAATTTTATTTTTATCAGTTTAGTATAATTCATTATGATTTTGTTGTTGGAATGCATAGTTGTGTTAATTTTGTGTTCTTTATATGAAATATTTTTTTTTTAACCAAAAAATTAGTTTGGTTTTAATATTATTAACATTGCATATTTTTTGACGATTTTTAAAATGGAATTGACGATTATGACGAATTTTTCAGAAAAAAGTGACGATTATTCTTGAATTTGGATTGGCAGCCCTAGTTCAGTTTCCATTGCTCTACATTCGAAGAGATTTATTTCCGTTTCCATTCGTTCTCATATATTTTGTGGTATCCAACAAAAATGCAACCCCATGAATTCTCAGTTCGGTTACTACACTTGCGTTGATCGGATCTCAATTAAAGTTATGCGGTTTATTTTGTTTTTTGGTGTTCAGAGATTTACACGCCATTGCTTTATACGCAGATCAATGTTTGAGTTTTTTCGCATGTGTGTATTATTTGCTATATAAAAAAATAAATAGACAATATATTGTGAAAGATTAAGTGTAATGTGTTCCATTTACGTTTATGTGTAGATTAAAAAGACTGTGGCTCTCTATGGGTAAGTTTTTTTTCTCCCCCTTTTCATAAGAGTTAGCAAAATGCAATGCTCTCGCACTCACGTGCCGAAACTTTTCGGAGTAGTATACATAATTTTCGAAAATATCTGCAAACCAATTACCCCATGCAACAACAATTGCAGCGCTCGTAATGTCTGCACGTAAGCTCATATTTGAAGATTTCATTTTAATTTGCATGTAGATGTCGCTGGTACATTTGCGAATTATCCTTGTCATAAACCCTGTCGGTAAGAATGTGTTCGACAGGGTTGATTTGATCAGCATGAAATCGAACTAAAAACAGTTTTATGTCTGATAAAATGTTTTCTGTCTGTCTATTGATGTATTTTTGTGTGCAAAGTCCAGCTCGTAGTTCGATCGTCCTCAATTTTGAGTTTAGCCGTTTTTAGTTGGTCCAAATTTTAACTATAGCGACATTACATTAGAGGTGTGCACGTGACACGAAATTTTCGTGACTCACGTGTGAGTCGTGAGTCGATTAACAAAATAAATGTCGTGCGTGAGCGTGAGTCATGAAAATAATTTCTTCGAAAGTGTGCGTGAGTAACGAATGTCGGGAAAATACGGTCACGAAAATAATCCCACACACGAACATAAAACGCTTACAATATTAGCGACACCTAGGATGTTAAGAGTTAAATAACGCTCTTGATTTTAACCATGCTCATGTTTTCTGACACGTCCCTAGGTAAATTACTCATAAAATTATTCGTGAGTCACGACATTTTTGGTGAGGCACGGCATTTTCGTGCGTGAGTGTGCGTGACTACATATTTTCTTTTCGTGTGTGTGCGTGAGTGCTACCAAACAATATCGTGCGTGAGTGTGCTTGCCTAAGATTTTTCCGTCGTGAGTGTTCGTGAACGTGAGTAAAATATTACTCACTTGAACACCTCCAATTTACATGCTTTAATTGTATGCTTTTATTCATTCATTCGGTCTTATTGATTTTCAGTTTTAGATATAGATGCCATATATATTTATAACCGATCTTCTATAAATTTCGTATATTCTTATTTTGTGAGTCTACACTCAAAAAAAAAAAAAAAAAACAAAAGAAAGTTTACTTGGATCCAAAGATTTTGACCTTCCCTTAAGTATTTTGGTATTGATTCAGAGCCAAAGATGCGGCTTCTTTAAAATAAAGAAATTTTTGAGCGACCTATCTGGCTTTAAATCTAGGACCAATAAAATTAAAAGTAGGATACAGATCTTATTTATCAAATTTTCATTCTCTCTTCGCGGTTTATTAATAAAGATACACACGTACAAACAAGTGCCAATTTAAAAATCCAAGTTATGACGGATACTTCAAAGAAAAAAATGTTTTCATAATTCTAAAAAAAAACTTTAAACCATAGACGCTAAATCCTCAAAATAAGTCTTAGCCTGTATTTAAAGCGTTTTTATCTTAAATCTAAGGATTCAATATTTCAGTTAATTTAAGGACGATTTCTTTAAATCAAAAATGTGTTTCTTTATTTACAAGAAAATTCGCCTTAGCGCAAAGACATGCGACTTTAGCGGAGGGACGCAAATTTCCAAAATTTGTGTCTTAAATTTAATAAAAAAAAAATTTTGAAGCAAAGATTATAGACTTTATTTTAATTAAAATTTCATTATTTTAAAGAAAGTTGTCCTTAATATTTTGTAAATTGGGCATCCTAAAAATTAGGTTGCATAATCTTTAATATAACGTAAATATTTTTTTCAGTGTAGAAAATCTTGCAAAATATCAGTCAAAACGGTTCAGATTTGTATTTATATGGATCCAGAGACCAGTGTTTCATATTGATTTGTTTAAAATTTTGCACAAGGAGTATAATTGTTAGTATGCCATTGATCAAATCGGTTCAGATTGGATCAAATCGGTTCAGATTTAGATATAGATCCCATATATAACTTTTAGCCCATTTACGCACATACCCAGCAAAAAAAAGCGTCGCCTAAGAAGTAGTGAAAATGTTCTTTTTGGATCCGGAAGTGGAGCAAAATTGGCGCAGAAGCGATGAATTTAACATGGGCTTGTCATAGGGCATAACCTATTAAGAAGTTATTCAGTGCCGAATTCAGTATTTTGGATGTGAATTAAGAAATTTTGCTATATTTTGACAAATAAATAAATTGTACATGTTTTGTATGATTTTTAGTGCATTCTAACTTTTGTCTGGAATGTTTGACATCAAAAACTCGCAAGTTTTCTAGAATGGATTTAACATTTTTTTCGACAAAACTTAAATAATTTGTATCATTTTATTAATTCTTGGTCTGTTTTTAACCAATTTGAAATAAAAAAAATTAAATTTCCCATAAAAAATATGAACAAAGCGAGTTATAAAAAATTGACTCAAATGAACTTCCTGAGCAGTTAAAATAAAGAACTTCTTTGGAAGGTTTAGATATAACTCCCGTAGATATGTTCGCTGATTTGGAGAAATATGATGTAAAATTTCATATTTTACACCCAATCTCATCAGAATTCTACCCCAGTTGACTTGATATTAATTAGGGTAGAACTTTGACTTCTGTTGACATATAAGTGAATATGGAGCCAAAGATATATATGGGAGCTATATCTACATCTGAACCGATTTCTTCCAAAATCAATAGGGTTCTATTCTGACTGAAAATATATACTTGTCGACAGGACTACAACTGCGACTGCGACAAATGGACTTGGCCGGATCGTCACCTACTGGGTGTTGCAAACATATGCACTGAACTTACAATACACTGTTCCACAGAGTGATTCAGATTCAAATCCGGCGGAAGTTTTATTTAAATTTAAATTAGAAGAGCTTATATTATTTAAATTTTTTAACAAAACCGATTAATAAATAATTGTTATATGGAAGCTTCAAGCAATGAAATATAATTATTTCCTCCAAGGAAATTATTGGTCAATGGACATTTTTTATGATAAACATTCACGTCTTTTAGAGTATTTACAATGCCTAAATACGATTCAATAGTCACATCTTCTTTAATACTGGGTATAGCGAAAGCTCATGACCCATGTACTAAAAGAGCACTACAAGGGCTATTTTTCCCTTTCTATCTTTGTCACTTTGTGATCTACCGCTTGTCCATGACGGGCTAATCATTGCATTAGGATATCTCCCAATGTTGGTTATTTCTGGTAGCCATTTTTCATGCATATTGATTTGTTTAAACCCTATCTAGATAGTGGTGCTGGGTATAATTACTCTATCCTTAGGCATACTGATTGAACACTGTGAAAACAAATATGGCAAATTAAGCATATCCTTCATACCCCGAGCCTTAATATATCCAAATCAATTGCATACATTACGTGCTGCAGAGACATCTGGCAAAAACTAATTTTATTGAATTTTCAATTTCCATGGTAATGTCATATTTCCTTTAATTGAATATTTTATTGCAATGCTTGACTTCATGTATAGATCATTTATGTGCCACGGTCCACCCAACAAATTGTAGTCATTATTGTTGGCACAAGCAAAACGGGTGTGATAACATCCGCAGGACAATTTCCTTTTTCAAATGAAATTAAATTGCCACAAAAATATGCAATTATACGTATTTACATATAAATACACTTTTACAATTTTTGTGGTTATCACATTTTGCAAAAATATGAAAAAAAAAAAATAAAATAATAAAAATAATAAAAAAAAAATGAAACGAATAAAATAAAAATGAAATCCTTTTGTGAAAGTATTTTCCTGTTAAAGAACAATGGAACAGCGGACGGATGGGCAAACGTATGTGTGTGCTGCTGGTGTATTTCTTAATATAGTCATGGGTTATAAAACTAAATTTTTATTGTTACTCAAGTCCTCTATCTAGTTCGCTCTTCGCCATACACAAAGTCATCGAAGCAAGACGGCCGAAAAACACTGGCATTGAACTCCTAGTTTTGTTATGGCTAATATCCATTGTTGGCGTACCGAGAAAAAAGGACAACTGGTCGTTATATGTTATATTATAACGAGAGGAAAGAAATCCCCCTCTCTAAAAATCTATTATTCTTCAACGCTACCGTTGTACGGGGTTACTATAGTAAGTGCAGCGGAATAAAATACATAGAACGAAAAAATATTGTTATTTGATAAAAAAAAAATATATAAAAATCCAACTAAAATATTACTCAATTGTCTTGCGATAAACTTTCTTAAAGATTCAATGCCCAGAGCTGTAGGTGTTTTATTGAAAATATTTCTAATTTTAACTGATAAAAAAATCCACTTTTCAACAAAAACATCGTTGGCATGTTATCACCAAGAAAACCGCTAAAAATAACCACTACTCAACGATTATGTCGTAGCAGATTTGTAAGTTTAATATCGATAAAAAAAATCAACAATTTGATTAAAAAACCAGTAAGTAAAGTCTAAAGTCAGGCGGGGCCGACTATATTATACCATTCACCACTATGTAGGCAAACATTAGTGTTACCATCTCAACTACTTCAAATTTGCTGGGAGCTATATAAAGGCTTCCGTTTCCAGATACAAATACTTCCAAAGGAGACAATTTTTGTACTTCTACAAAATCTCTAGAATTAAAATTTAAATCGGATAACGCCCTGGGATGAAACACAATGTTAGTAAAAACGGCAGTAAGTTCGGCGAGGCCGAATCTTATGTATCCTCCACCTTAGATTGCATAGAAACTTGTACTAAAGACTGTCATCCACAATCGAATTACTTGGGATGCGGTAACACTTGCCGATGGCAAGGTATTTTAAACATCTTAACACCGTGTTCTCAATTGCAAGTTAGTTCATACGGGGTATATATTAAACAAAAAAAGCCGATTAAATACGTAAATAATTCAGTTTGACAAAATTTTCTATAGAAATAAAATCTTGACAAAATAACTCCCATAGATAATAAAATGTTGACAAAACTTTCTATAGTAATAAAATTTTGACAAAATTTTCTATAGAAATAAAATTTTGGTAAATTATTTTTGGGGATCGACTATATATAACTATAGACCGATATGGACCAATTTAGGCATGGTTGTTAGCGGTCATATACCAGCGCAATGTACCAAATTTCAACCGGGTCGGATGAATTTTGCTCTGGAGGTCAAATCTGGGGATCAATTTAAATGGGGGTTATATATAATTAAGACCGGTATGGACCAATTTTTGCATAGTTGTTAGAGACCACATACTAACACCACGTACCGAATTTCAACCGGATCGGGTGAATTTTGCTCTTCCAAGGAGTTCCGGAGGTCAAATCTGGGGATCGGTTTATATGGGGGCTATATATAATTATGGACCGATGTGAACCAATTTTTGCATGGTTTTTAGAGACCATATAACATAGGCATGGTTGTTAACGGCTACATACCGGTACAATGTGCCAAATTTCAACTGACTCGGATGAAATTTGCTCCTCCAAGAGGCTCCGCAAGCCAAATCTGGGGATCGGTTTATATGGGGGCTATATATAATTATGGACCGATGTGGACCAATTCCTGCATGGTTATTGGATACCATATACTAACATCACGTACCAAATTTCAGCCGGATCCGATGAAATTTTCTTCTCTTATCGGGCGATCGGTTTATATGCGGGCTATATATAATTATGGACTGATATGTACCAATTCATGCATGGTTGTTGGATACCATATACTAACATCACGTACCAAATTTCAACCGAATCGGATGAAATTTGCTTCTCTTAGAGGCTCCGCAAGCCAAATCTGGGGATCGGTTTATATGGGGGCTATATATAATTATGGACCGATGTGGACCAATTTTTGCATGGTTGTGAGAGGCCATATACTTACACCATGTACCAAATTTCAACCGGATCGGATGAATTTTGCCCCTCCAAAATGCTGCGCAAGCCAAATCTGAGCGTCGGTTTATATGGGGGCTATACGTAAAAGTTACCACATATGGCACATTTTCAATATCATCCGACCTACATCAATAACAACTTTTTGTGCTAAGTTTCAAGTCGATAGCTTGTTTCGTTCGGAAGTTAGCGTGATTTCAACAGACGGACGGACATGCTTAGATCAACTCAGAATTTCACCACGACCCAGAATATATACTTTATGGGGTCTTAGAGCAATATTTCGACAATTTTAGTAATATTTACAATTTTTGCTACTCATCAGAGGCGATTTAACAAGGACAAGTCAAGTCAGGCGACTTGGAGCCTTATTTAAAACTCAACCGTTCTGTGGAAACTCTGGCATTACAGTGTATAGGATATGACTAAGATATGGGGAAATCATCACAGAATTTTGTGTAAAGTCTGGAAATTTTGGTCATATTTGTATAAACCGGAAAAATGAATATATGGAGGCTTTATCTAAATCTGAACCAAATTAGATCAAACTTGACACACTTAAATATCATATTATATATATATTCTCTGTGGAAAAGATCCAGTCCATTGGAGGAAAATCCCATTGAAAATGGGTCTAAAATATGAAACAGTCTACCATAATTCCCCAACTCTGGTGTACGTATATATGGGAGCTATATACAATCTGAACCGATTTTGACTAAATTTGACATTACAATAATAATTATGCAATCTCTGCAAAATTTCACGTAAATGGGAGTATAATATATAGTATATAAGATGTCTGGCTTTTGAGGCCATATAAGTCCAAATCGGACAAAAGATATGTGGACCGATTTTAACCAAATTTGGCACATATAACGACACCGTTAAATGTACCTCTCGTGCAAAATTCGACGCAAGTCAGGGCAAAACTTTGGCTTTTGCGGTCATATAAGTGCAAATCGGACGAAAGATATATATGGGAGATATATCTAAATCCGAACCGATTTCAATCAAATTTTGTACACTCGACTCAGAATTTAATTCTAAGACGATCGGTATACTAAACGATGGGTCTCAGACTTTTCCTTCTTGGCGTTACATACAAATGCACAAACTTATTATACCCTGTACCACAGTAGTGGTGAAGGGTATAATGACTCATAAATGACCAAATAACGTATTTAAAAACCCAAACCCTGCTATATTTACCATTTCTCCTATTTTGATACTCTCCACCATAGAATAGGGATACAGTAACTTTGTCATTCCATTTCTAGCACTTTTAGGTATTGGTCTTACAGCCACGGTTGCCACATTTGGTAGAACTCTACCAAAAATGGTAGATATTTTATTCCTTGGTAAATTGGTAGAATTCTTGGTGTTTTTATAGATTTTGCAAAATATTCAACTCCAACTCAAAGAGACAGACAATTTCATTTATATTTATTCTGTTATTTCCGCAGGACGCATATGGAAGAATAACAAAGTTCAGAAGGAGAATGTTTGGGGCTACTAAAAATCTTAATTTTCGTGTCAGGTTATTTTTATACATTTCCAGGCTAGAATATCAAAGCCAATGTGATACTACATTTTGACTTCTCCCTTTTCGTAGAAGTAGTAGTCTTCACATATATCATGCTAAAATCGTCAATTTTTACAATTCAAGGAATATTTTTACACCCAAAAAAATTATCGCTATTATGAGTGATCGTTTTTATACCCTTCACCACTACTGTGGTACAGGGTATAATAAGTTTGTGCATTTGTATGTAACGCCAAGAAATAATAGTCATATACCCATCTTTTAGTATACCGATCAGCTTAGAATTAAATTCTGAGTCGATTTAGCGATGTCCGTCTGTCTGTCCGTCTGTCTGTATATGTATTTTGTGCACAAAGTACAACTCGCGATTAATGTCCGATCGTCCTCAATTTTGGCATGGGGTCTTTCTTCGGGTCAAAGACAATCGCTATTGATTTTGGAAAAAATCGGTTCAGATTTAGATATAGCTGCCATATATATTTATCACCGATTTGATCGTAATACACGTATTTATGAACCGATCTTCTTCAAATGTCGTACATCTGAATGTTTGTCGGTCACGTAAAACCTGCAAAACATCAGCTAAATCGGTTCATTTAGATATAGCTCCCATATATATCTTTCGTCGGACTTGCACTTATATGGCTTCAAAAGCCAGAATTTTACCCTGATTTGCTTCAAATTTAGCACAAGGAGTACGTTGAATAATATTGGTAACTGTGCCAAATTTGGTTAAAATCGGTTCAGATTTAGATATAGCTCCCATATATATATCTTTCGTCCGATTTGCACTTATATGGCTTCAAAAGCCAGAATTTTGCCCTGATTTGATTCAAAATCTGCACAAAGTGTACGTTTAATAATATGGTTAACTGTGCCAAATTTGGTTGAAATCGGTTCAGATTTAGATATAGCTCCCATATATACCTTTCGTCCGATTTGCACTTATATGGCCTCAAAAGCCAGAATTTTACCCTGATTTCCTTCAAATTTTGCAAAAAGAGTGCGTTTAATAGTATGGTTAACTGTGCCAAATTTGTTTGAACTCGGTTCAGATTTAGATATAGCTGCCATATATATATTTCGTCCGACTTGCACAAAAGCCAGAGTTAAAGCCTGATTTGCTTCAAATTTTGTATATATACGGCAGAGTTGAGTGGAATGTTTCATATTTTAGACCCACTTTCAATGGGAGTTTCCATCAGTTGACTGGATAGTTTCCACAGAGAATATATTTAATATGTTTTTTGATCTAATTGGTTCAGATTTCGTAGCCATATTTCACACTGTAATACCACACTTTCCACAAAACGGTCGAGTTTTAAATAAACTATGGCAAATAATATATCACAATCCACAATTGACCACATATAATGTCGAGATTTAACCAATATCCTTGTAAAAGCGCCACTGTAGCAAAAATTTAAAATTTTCCTTTATCTCGAATACGTATTTCTCGCTCGATAAATCGTAAATATTATTTCGTACAATTGCATTAAAATTGCTCTAGCTTTATATTTCCCATATTTTGTAACTACACTCAAAAAAAAAAGCTTACTTGGATCCAAAGATTTTCACCTTCCCTTAAAGATTTTGGTATTGATTCCGAGCCAAAGATGTGGGTTCTTTAAAATAGAGAATTTTTTTAACGACCTTTCTGGCTTTAAATCTAGGACCAATAAAATTAACATTAGGGTACGGATCTCATTTATCAAATTTTCATTATCTTTTCGCGGTTTATTAATGAAGGTACTCACGTACACACAAATGTCAGTTTAACGGCCATTTTCATGTATCTCCGTTAGACTTTCCCAGTTAACAGAAAGTAAAATAAAAATATCTTCTCTCCGGTTAACTTTAACTGAAAAATTTTTAGCAGTTAAGTTGTTAACTGCCATATGGAATATATAGACATGATGACAGACATGTCCATATAACGGTTTAAAAGTTCGTTAGATAACGTAGCACTAACGGAGCTTCCTGAAAATGGGGGTAAAAATCCAAATTATAACGGATACTTCAAAGTAAAAAGTGTTTTCTTAATTCCAAAAAAACTTTAAACCAAAGACGTTAAATCCTCAAAATAAGTCTTAGCCTATATTTGTAGCGTTTTTATCTTAATTCTAAAGTTTTAATATTTCAGTTAATTTAAGGACAATTTCTTGAGATCAAAAATGTGTTTCTTTACTTTAAGAAAAATTAGTTCAAAGACATGCGACTTTAACGGGGGACGCAAATTTATAAGATTTGTGTCCTAAATTTAGTGAAAAAATTTTTACAAGCAATGATTATAAACTTTATTTTAATTAACATTGCATTAATTTAAAGAAATTTTTCCTTAATATTTTGTAAATTTCGCATTCTAAAATTTAAGTTGCATAATCTTTAATATCACGTAAATATTTTTTTCAGTGTAGCATTGTGTTTCATCACAGGGTGTTAGCCGATTTAAATTTTAATTCTAGAGATTTTATAGAAGTACAAAAAATTGTCTCCATATTGTATATAAATTATATAAATACTTCTAATAAAAGCCTTCATAATAACTCCCAACAAATTTGAAGGAGTTGAAATGGTAATACAAATTTTTGGTCTACATAGTGGTGAACGGTATAATATAGTCGGTCCCGCCCAACTTTAGACTTTATTTACTTGTTACATATATATTTTAAATTTTTTAAATTAATTAAATAGAATAAAAAACATTTGTTTGGAGGAAACTTTTTTTTCATACCACCCAAAAATTTGATCAAAAGGTCAATATGAAATTTTTGAAATTTGGTAGAATTTTCTTAAAATTTTATTAGGCTATTTTTGGCTCGGGTGGTAAACGTGCTCAACACCCCACAACGTAACAAACTTTCAACTTGAAACTTGGTACAAGTAGTTGTTATTGATGTAAGTCGGATGTTATTTCACATGGGCCATTTCAGAGCAGTTTTTGGGAATATCCCCCATATAAAGCGATCCCGAGATAAAACCTTCCTGAACCTCTTTAGGGAGCAAATTTTACCCAAAGCTGTTGAAATGTGAATCGTGATATCAATATATGCTTTCTAACAACTATATAAAAATTACCATTTATCGACACTTAGCACAAGTATATATTATTATCCGATAGTAATGCAAATGGTTTATATCCATTGGATCCTCAGATTTGACAACCGGATCCTCTCGAAGCAGCGAATTTCAGCAGGTCCGGTTGAATTTCCTCTTGGAAGAGTTAGAGGCTGTGGAAATCAAATATGGCGGTCGGTTTATATGGGACCTATACCTAGAAGTGATCCGATATGGTTAGAGTATCCAAAAGCGATACCGGTTAAACGATAAATCGGATTCACAGAATCGGATACACAGAAAAAAAGTAAACTGTTTTATAGTAAGAAAGAACCACCTAGTACGAAAATTGAACTAAAGATTGAGTTACATACCATGCGTTAATGCGTCCGATGATTGAAGAGTTGAATTTTCTCTTTAAAAGCAACAACTTGATTAGACTGCTTCAAAGTGAAAAAATCAACCCTTCCATCAACGGACGCGTTAACGCATTGTATGTAACTCAGCCTTAACATATACTCCACAGTTTGAGATTTCGACAAAGTGTTGTTAAAATCAGGAAAATTTAATGCCCTATTGTTCTTTTTAACTGCAGTTCGCGAAATTACACCCTATCAAAGAAGAAAAAATTAACTAAAGGTAAAGAAGAAAATCATTGCCGCCAAATCATGATCACTTTAACCATAAGATAGTTCATTCTTACTATTTTTGGAAATCATTCGAAAATTTTCATTTGCTTTAGTTCATATTGAACTTATGTGTATGGTCATCAAACTTTATACCCACGTTTAGTTCGTAAAATTTTTGAGGCATATTTAAAAAAAAGTAAGATTTCATTAAGCTGTAGAAAATCATTTGAAGGTTGGTACTATATAAAAATAATATGCATTTAATACTAGCGACGCCATCTATGTGTCAGACCGGGGACTTATCAGCCAACCTGTTAAAATGTTTGAGACATACTTAAAAATACAAAAATTTCATTAGGCTACAAAAAAATAACTTTTTCAATAAAAATAAGTTAAACTTAGCGTTAGTTTAACTAAGGAATTTTTTTTCGGTGAAAAATTCTCATTTTCGGTTAATAGCAAAAACCTTTTTTGACAATCGGTTCATCAGTTTTCGGTGTTTCACGCAAAGGCCGAACTTTTTGTAAAGAGGTGCTAGAGATAAGAAGCAACTGACCACTTACAACACCCCAGAGCTTCAAAAAAAGTAGTTTGGATCCTCAACTTGTGATCCGGAAGTAGTTCAAAATTGGATCATCATCAATGAATTTTACATAGGCTTGTGATAGGACGTTGTCGGATCATTTTCATTGCTTCGTTGTCGGATCATTTTCATTGCTTTAGAAGTTGTGCATTGACCTTCCATTGAACACGAAGCTTCGAAATGTCAATTCAAATGTTTGAGATATGATCGTAATATGACACCAAGGCATAACATTATAACTACTTCTCGAGACGTTCTTTATTAGTATGAGTGAAAATATAAAGAACACAGGTTCAAATATCACCAGCAGTCAAGTTTTATCAAATATGTTTCTAAAATTTATTTATTAAAAGTTATGCATCATTTTTATTTTGATTTTTTTCGGCTTATGATTGTGTATAAATATTTTTTTCCCATTTAAACTTAACAAAAAATTTAAAATTCTTTCAATTTGCAAACCCTTCTCAAAAGAACTTCTTTGGATGTGAAATAGTCAACTGACAGAGGTTCTTCTCACCGCGGTGTGATTTTTTTTTAATTTTATGTTCATTGTTGTTTTATATTTATTATGATGATTTTATATTCTCTAAATTTTGGACAATTAAATGTCACAAATTTAATTGTCCAAAAATTTAAATTTTGACTTTAAACGGCCAAATATTTTTTCCTCTGGAACGAAACTAAAGTTTGTTGCAAAGTAATTTCTTTAAGAGCATATAAACCCTAATTTATTAGAAGTGTTGGGACGGTCGACTCAAATCTTTCGTTTTTTTTTTTATGTTGCTCCTTAGAAAAGAAACATATATAAAATGCACTAAAGGCATCTACCATCCACAAACAAGTATTTTCATAAAAAATAAACGAAAATACCTTGAAAGCCCATTTTAGAAAATATCTAAAAATAACCAAAAATAAGAACCAAACGTACCAAATTTAACAACATTCCAATCCATTACGATCAATTGTTAATTCGTTTTTTTTAGAATAAAATAGGTGTTTAAAACGAATTTTCACTAATTGCTATTATTTATGGTTTTAACTGGTTTTGAGGAAAATAAAAACCAAAAAACCGGTTCTTAAAAAAATTGTATTTTCGGCATGGTGTTTAACCCAATTGCAATCATACGTGCCAAAAATAATTTACCAAAATTTTAAGAACATTTTACCACAAATCTACAAAATTTAAAAATTCTTATTTTGTAGTTTTTGATCAAATTTTTGTATTCGTGTGAAAAAATTTTATTTATTCGAATGAGTGTACACTGACAAAAAAATATTGTTGTGATGCAAAAGATTTCATGTCCTTAAATTACGAATGCGAATTTTACTTAGAAAAGAAGACGCATTTCTCTGATATAAAGTTTTTTCCTTGTACAAAAGTCGATAATCTTTTCAATGAAGTCGTTTTCTCCTTATAGTTAAGTGATCCGACTTAAAACTGGGTATCTTAACGTGAAAGTAAAGTTTGTTTGGCTAAGGTCAATTCTTCTGAAAAATTCTTAAAAATTAACGAAATAGTCTTTAAAATTGTTCACTTTTTATACCCTCCACCATAGGATGGGGGGTATATTAACTTTGTCATTCCGTTTGTAACACATCGAAATATTGCACTAAGACCCCATAAAGTATATATTCTGGGTCGTGGTGAAATTCTGAGTCGATCTGAGCATGTCCGTCCGTCCGTCCGTCTGTTGAAATCACGCCAATTTCCGAACGAAACAAGCTGTCGACTTGAAACTTGGCACAAGTAGTTGTTATTGATGTAGGTGGGATGGTATTGCAAATGGGCCGTATCGGTCCACTTTTACGTATAGCCCCCATATAAACGGACCCCCAAATTTGGCTTGCGGAGCCTCTAAGAGAACCAAATTTCATCCGATCCGGCTGAAATTTGGTACATGGTGTTAGTATATGGTCTCTGACAACCATGCAAAAATTGGCCTACATCGGTTCATAATTATAAATAGCCCCCATATAAACCGATCCCCAGATTTGGCTTGCGGAGCCTCTAAGAGAAGCAAATTTCATCCGATACGATTGAAATTTAGAACATGCTGTTTGTGTATGGTCTCTAACATCCGATCCGGTTCAAATTTGGAACGTGGTGTTAGCATATGGCCGCTAACAACCATACCAAAATTGGTGCATATCGGTCTATAGTTATATATAGCCGATACCCAATCACACAAAAATTGGTCCATAACGGTTCATAATCATGGTTGCCACTCGAGACAAAAATAATATAACAAAATTTTATTTCTATAGAAAATTTTGTCAAAATTTTATTTCTATAGAAAATTTTGTCAATTTTTTTTTTTCAAAATTTTATTTCTATAGAAAATATTTTCAAAATTTTATTTCTATAGAAAATTTTGTCAAAATTGTATTTTTTCAAAATTTTAATTCTATAGAAATTTTTTTCAAAATTTTATTTTGTCAAATTTGTCAAATTTGTCAAAATTGTATTTCTATAAAAAAATTTTGTCAACATTTTATTTCTATTGAAAATTTTGTCAAAATTTTATTTCTATAGAACATTTTGTCAAAATTTTATTTCTATAGAAAATTTTGTCAAAATTTTTTCTATAGAAAATTTTGTCAAAGTTTTTTTTTTCTATAGAAAATTATGTCAAAGTTTTATTTCTATAGTAATTTTTTTTAATATTTTATTTCTATAGAAAATTTTATTTCTATAGAAAATTTTGTCAAAATTGCGTTTCTATAGAAAATTTTATCAAAATTTTATTTCTATAGAAAATTTTGTCAAAATTTTATTTCTATAGAAAATTTTTCAAAATTGTACTTCTATAGCAAATGTTGTCAACGTTTTATTTCAATAGAAAATTTAGTCAAAATTTTATTTCTATAGAAAATTTTGTCATAATTGTATTTTTATAGGAAATTTTGTCAAAATTGTATTTCTACAGAAAATTTTGTCAAAATTTTATTTCTATAGAAAATTTTGTCAAATTTTTTTTCCAAATTTTTTCTATAGAAAATTTTGTCAAAGTTTTATTTCTATAGAAAATTTTTTCAAAATTTTATTTCTATAGAAATTTTTGTCAAAATTTTATTTCTATATAAAACTTTCTCAAAGTTTTATTTCTGTACACAAATTTTGTCAAAATTTTGTTTCTATAGAAAATTTTGCCAAAATTTTATTTCTATAGAAAATTTTGTCAAACTGAATTATATACGTATTTAATTGGTCTTTTTTAATTTAGTATATACCACGTATGGTCTTACTTACAATTTAGAAGACAGTGTTAGGAGGTTTTAAGATACCTGGATGGCAGTGTTTAGAAGAAGTTTCTACGCAATCCATGGTGGAGGGTACATAAGCTTTGGCCTGGCCGAACTTACGGCCGTATATACTTGTTTATCTTGACTACAAAGCAAAAAAGCGTTACAAAATATGACATATTTTTCTAAACTTTGTTTTAAAAACTTTTTTACTTAAACATAGCACAATACCTATTTGAATTCCAGTATGAAATTGGAAATTTAAATTGTTGTTAACACGTTTTAAAGGACTTTGATAGAACATGAAGAAAAAAGCTAAAAATTTTGTCATAATTTTATTGCTATAGAAAATGTTGTCAAAATTTTATTTCTATAGAAAATTTTGTCAAAATTTTATTTCTATAGAAAATTTTGTCAAAATTTTATTTCTATAGAAAATTTCGTCAAAATTTTAGTTCTATAGAAAATTTTATCAAAATATTATTTCTATAGAAAATTTTGTCAAAATGTTATTTTTATAGAAACATTTGTCAAAATTGTATTTCTATAGAAAATTTTATCTACATTTTATTTCAATAGAAAATTTTATCTACATTTTATTTCTATAGAAAATTTTGTCAAAAATTTTTCTATCGAAAATTTTGTCAAAGTTTTTTTTCTATAGAAAATTTTGTCAAAGTTTTATTTCTATAGGATTTTTGTCAAAATTTTACTTCTATAGAAAATTTTGTCAAAATTTTATTTCTATAGAAAATATTGTAAAAATTTTATTTCTATAGAAATTTTTTTTAAATTTTATTTCTATAGAAAATTTTGTCAAAATTGTGTTTCTGTAGAAAATTTTATCAAAATTTTATTTCTATAGAAAATTTTGTCAAAATTGTATTTCTATAGAAAATTTTAACAAGATTTTATTTCTATAGAAAATTTTATCAAAATTTTATTTCTATCGAAAATTTTATCAAAATTTTATTTCTATAGAAAATTTTGTCAACATTTTTTTCTATAGAAAATTTTGTTAACATTTTATTTCTATAGAAAATTTTGTCAAAATTTTATTTCTATAGAAAATTTTGTCAAAATTTTATTTCTATAGAAAATTTTGTCAAGATTGTGTTCCTATAGAAAATTTTATCAAAATTTTATTTCTATAGAAAATTTTGTGAAAATTGTATTTCTATAGAAAAGTTTGTCAAAATTTTATTTCTATATAAAACTTTCTCAAAGTTTTATTTCTGTACAAAAATTTTGTCCAAATTTTATTTCTATAGAAAATTTTATCAACATTTTATTTCTATAGAAAATTTGGTCAGTGTTATTTCTATAGAAAATTTGGTCATTGTTATTTCTATAGAAAATTTTATCAACATTTTATTCCCATAGAAAATTTTGTCAAAATTTTATTGCTATAGAAAATTTTGTCAATAACAATAATTGTACAAAGTCCAAAGCTGCTTTCGTTCGGAAGATAGCCTGATTTCAATAGACGGACAGAAAGATTTCGCTAAATCGACTCAGAATTCACCACCCACCCACAATATAAACACTTTATGGGATCTGGGATCCATGTGTTACAAACGGAAGGACAAATGACACCATCCGTTTTTTTTATCCTCCACCATGGAGGATATAAAAACCGATTTATCGTTTTCCTCTAAAAATAGTTAAGAAATATTTGATAATATGACTTCTTGATAGAATGTAACTCATAAATTCGAACCGTTGATTAATAATATTGATAACATGAAATAATATTTAATAGAGAAATATTGCTTCTAATTGCCATAATGAGCCAAGAGATATATTTACCTTAATAATGTCAAAAAAGTCCTATGCCAACCCAGTCGACAAGGTATTAAAATTAAGTAAGACGAGTTTGTCTATTTGCCCATAGGCAATACGTATTTCCAAGTATTTCCAAGTACCAAACAATTGAACCTCAAAAACCTTTTGTATCCAACAAAATGACAGGTAAATTGGTTCATATCTCCCCTCCCAACAGCCATATAAACTATAATTATAAGTACACCTTTTAATTACTTTAATAGTCCCCTTTACAATCATCCATCAATATTTCTTCGTGGTGTATAATTGAAAAGCGTTCGGAAATAAACTCAATTCGAATAATCCCTCCCCAAGGTACAGGTATGTTATCAAATTCTAGCTAGGATAGGCAATGGCCGTCAATGAAATATGGAAGCGTGCCAGTGCATGGATACTACGAGCAAAGTCATAAACCATATCACCTGGGGGGATTCATTTGAGAGGCTAATAAAATGACTTGATGTAGGCGACGACGATGGTGATTATGACGTCTATCTTAATCATGAAGTCTAGCAAAGGTGATTGTTGTGCACATTAGTTTATTCCACAATCGCTCCACGGTGACACATTTCCTCGCAAGGATTATCATGGTAATTAAAGACGCTAACTCGTTGTCAGCCAGGCACAGTACTTTGGTGTACTTAATAAATATTTTCAAATATCGTACAAGGTAAATAAGCATCAAATGATCCCTCAAATGGTGTGTGCAATATTTAATATAATTTAATCGAGAGAAAAACGTTAATTGCAGGACGGGGCGGAGGGAAAGTACACACACAAACAATATCTCACCAATATTTTTGCAATTTACGTTTAAATTGATTTTTAAAAATTTAATTTGATCAAATAACTTTCTAATTGGATCAATTAATTTTTATACGGACGTTGTTTATTGATACTAACATTTTTGTCGTTGAAAAATTTCAATTAAAATTAGAAAGGATCAATTAATTTCGTGATTGAAGACAAAAGTTTTTTTTACAACCACCATCATAGGATGGTGTGTAATGAGTTTAAAATTCTGTTTGTAATATATCGAACTACCAATTTTCGATTATAACAAGTAGAGTAGGGCGGGGCCCAAGGCCGTATTCAGGGGGGGGGGGGGATGAGGGGGATCAAACCCCCCCCCCGAAATGAATGAATATTTTTATATAAATAAATATATATTTTTAGCTGCATAGAAAAATCTTATCGAAGATGTTGAAGAAAAGCTGGAGGTTTTATTTTGAAAAACGCTTACCTATAAAACTTGCACAAATCATAGAATACTAGTTGAAAAGCCCGTCAAACGACGGTCGAAAAAAAAACAAATTATTTTTGTTCTCGCACCACAAATTTCATTTTTGGAAAATGTATTTCTGCTTTTTATGT
The DNA here is from genome assembly GCF_050003625.1 of Haematobia irritans. Classification (NCBI taxonomy): domain Eukaryota; kingdom Metazoa; phylum Arthropoda; class Insecta; order Diptera; family Muscidae; genus Haematobia; species Haematobia irritans. The sequence goes on along the minus strand of NC_134399.1, from coordinate 87,629,045 downwards.
GTGTTTGTTGTTCTTTTTGTGAACATGACTCGCTTTGTTTGGCCATAGCAACAACAACGAAACAGCCACACACACGTGTGTAAATGAAATGGCGCAAAACCTGCGAAAAGAACCTGCCTAATTCAGCGATTGAAGCAATAAAGAGATTTTTCCAAACGTGCATATTCTTTTAAAAATGTTGGTCACTTTGCCAATTACTCAGGGATGGAAAATACAATTTCACTGGAAGATTATTGTCAAGAGACTGAATTTTAAAGAAAATAAAATTTTGACAAAATTTTCTATAGAAATAAAATTTTGCAAAAATTTCCTATAGAAATAAAATTTTTACAAAATTTTCAATTGAAATAAAATTTTGACGAAATTTTCTATAAAAATAAAATTTTGCAAAAATTCTATATAGAAATAAAATGTTGACAACAATTTCTACCGAAATAAAAAATCGATAATATAGAATCGCATTCTTTTTTCGACTAAAACTTTCTTGAAGTTCAATAAAATCCTGTTTTTGACTATGTCTCTTACAAAATCGAAATTTTCTTCCCACATGAACATGTCTGTTTTGCCATATTTGTAAAAGACTATTAGCAAATAAGGTTGATGAAAACTTTCTCAAAATATTAAAATAGTTTGTCAAGGCTATTGTACCATAAATCTGATATCGACTCAAAAATGTCTACACAAAAGGTACTAAATCATTCGCGGGGGTACTACGGTACTGACCGGGGTGAAAAAGGTTTGAAACAAGTACTAAGTACTGCATTTTCTATCCCTGCAGTTACTACGTGCTCATCCGAACGTTCATTTTCAACAATGAAGAGATTAAAGACGTATCTTAGAAATTCGACTAGCGAGAGTAGACTCAAAGGATTGGCATTAATGTCGGTTCATTGCCGAATAAATGTGCCGACTGAAGAAGTCATTGATTTATTTGCGGCCCAAAAAGCCCGTCGGCTCAATTTAATATTATAACAAGTATATACAGCACTAAGTTCGGCCGGGCCGAATCTTAAATACCCACCACCATGAACCAAATATTAGGGTTTCCTTTGAAATTTCAGGAGGGCTTGAGGACTTGAGGATATTCCCGAAGATAAATTTAAAGATTTCACCTATGAGGACTATATCAGATTCTGGATTTATAAGAACCATTTTTGTTTGAGTTTTAAAGAAATCATTAACATCTCTTGTAAGTGTGCAAGAAAATTATAAAATAACGTCTTGATTTGAAATCTTAAATCTGTAGAAGTAAAATCTAGAAATTTTACATTGAGTTTCAAGCAATTTTCATGATCAGTGCGCCTTCTACACCCTCAAGAAGTGAAGTCGGTCTATATGGAGGCATTACCAAATGGATCGATAAAAACTTAATCCGATACACGTTTTTGTGAGCCTAAAATACCAGAATATTTACAATTTCAGGCAAATCAGATAAAAACTACGGTTTCCAGAAACCCAAGGAGTTAAATCGGGAGATCGTTCTTATGGGGGCTATACTAAAATATGGACCGATACTCACCGTTTTCGGCACACCTCTTTAAGACCCGAAAATACCTCTAGATTTCCAATTTCAGGCAAATAGGATAAAAACTTCGGATTCTAGAAGCCCAAGAAGTAAAATCTTGAAATCGGTCTATATGGGGGCTATACCAAAATATGGACCGATACTCACCATTTTCGGCACACCTCTTTATGGTCCTAAAATACCTGTAGATTTCCAATTTCAGACAAATTGGATAAAAACTACGGTTTCTATAAGCCCAAGACCCCAAATCGGGAGGTCGTTTTATATGGGGACCATACCAAAACATGGACCGATACTCACAATTTTTGGCACACGTATTTGCGGTCCTACAATACCTCTAGATTTCCAATTTCAGGTAAATTGAATAAAAACTGCGGTTTCTATAAGCCCAAGAAGTAAAATCGTGAGATCGGTCTATATGGGGGCTATACCAAAATATTGACCGATACTCACAATTTTTGGCACATGTATTTGTGGTCCTACAATACCTCTAGATTTCCAATTTCAGATAGATTTAATAAAAACGGCGGTTTCTATAAGCCCAAGAAGTAAAATCGGGAGATCGGTCTATATGGGGGCTATACCAAAACATGGACCGATACTCACCATTTTTGGCACACCTCTTTATGGTCATAAATTGTATAATTATAATTAGTAATTGTATAATTAGTCATAAAATACCTCTAGATTTGAAATTTCAGGCAAATTGGATAACACCAACAAAATTGGATAACACCAAGACCCCAAATCGGGAGGTCGGTTTATATGGCGACTATATCAAAACCTGGACCGATATAGCCCATCTTCGAACTTGACCTGCCTACAGACAAAAGACGAGTTTGTGCAATATTTCAGTACGATTGCTTCATTATTGAAGACTGTAGCGTGATTACAACAGACAGACGGACAGACGGACATCGTTATATCGTCTTAGAATTTCTCCCTGATCAAGAATATATATACATTATATAGTCGGAAATCGATATTTCGATGTGTTACAAACGGAATGACAAACTTATTATACCCCCGTCACCATTCTATGGTGGTGGGTATAAAAATATTGTATACATACCTATGCATAAATAAAATTTTCTACACATGAGATTATATGAATATTTTTCTTTTTTTAAGTTGAACCCCCCCCCCCCCGAATTAAAATCCTGGCTACGGCCTTGGCGGGGCCGACTATATCATACCCTAAACCACCCCTATTGAATTAGTCAACATATGCATTTGTAAACACACCGCATTTCCATATTTAAGAACATACATTTTTATGGGAGTTTTGTCATAATCTGAGCAGAAATATCTGACATTATATATAGTTGTAGGTATAGTTGATTTTGCATCTACAGAATTAGTATATAACTAATCTTGAGTCCATTATTAAAAAAGAGGAAATCGCTCAATTTGTTAATGTGGGTAAGAAATCAAAATTTGGGAAAATCGGACAACGATTGGATAATACATAAAAAATTTGAAACTTGAGTAGCTTTGGTTAATAAATCAGAGTACTATGGCCAAATTTAAAAAAATCGAGCGATGTATATATATGGGAACTATATCTAAATCTGAACCGATTTGACGAAGTTGACGAAATAGAACAATTTTATTAAATAACTGGAAGCGTTGGTGCTCATATTTATAAGTAATATAAAATATTGTAAAATGTTCTTTACTTGCAGGACTTTAATAAATGGGTTCATACACTTTGACCAATTATGCAGGCATTAAGAATTAGGAAAAAATCGAGAAGAAAAAAATAATTTTTGTGTGTACGGGAGCTATATCTAAATCTGAACCGATTTCAATCAAATTTATTACTCTTGACTACAGTACAAATTATTCTCCTTGTGCAAAAAAAGTACAAAAATGTCTTCAGCACTAAATAAAGTTATAGATGGGCGCATTATTGGTAAAATTTACAAATTTTTAAGAAATTCTGAACTATTTTGTGGGAGACTCGAATTCAGTTAATCTGCATGCTTCATTTGGGTATAACTATTCCCCTTTTTAGTTTATTTAACTAACGTACGCAAATAACTATTTATATTAAAAAAATTCTCAAAACAAAATAATTCCATGAACTAAAATAGAATTAATTGGCTTTGTTATATACTCTGAAAAAATATTGTCGGGAGGTCAAAGATTTCATGTCTTTAAAATACGAATGCAAATTTTGCTTAGCATAGAAGACGCATTTCTTTAATATAAGGTTTTTTCCTTGTCCAAAAGTCGATAAGCTTTTCAATGAAGTCGTATTGTCCTTATAATTAAGTGATTTCACTTAAAAATGGGTATCATAACAAGGACTTTGATAACATATGAAGAAAAAAGCTGAAAACGCGAAAAATTTAAATTTGCCTCCTAGAAGCAAGTACAAAAAATTTAAACGAGAATTGTGTCTTAAAAGTATCCTTACTTGTATTCTGCGCTTCTTTGGCACGGATTCAATACCAAAATTTTTAAAGTAAAGACAAAATCTTTGGAAGCGGGCATGTTTTTTTCAGTGTAGGATTCACTTTTTTTGAGTTTAGGTTCATAATTATTTATAGACTCCTATATATATAAACCCATCAAAAACTTATTTGTCTTATATAGGTTATTAATCTGCCTTCATATGGATTACGACAACCCAAGTAATTCGATTGCAGATGACAGTCTTTAGTAAAACTATCCTTGCAGACCATGGTGGAGGGTACATAAGATTTGGCATGACCGCATTTGGTTATTAGTAATTACGAAGTTTCTATTAAACTAGTAACAGCTTCAAAAGTGACGACTGCCGACATACCGAAATATCCAAAATAATACGTCTTGTTGGAAACCCCTTCTAATGATATTCGTTTGCAATAGTTCGTGAACACTGTGCTGATAGTTTGATATTCTCTACTCGCTAGAGAAATACTAAATGAAGAAATAATTAACCAAAAAATATACAATATATAAAAAACCAGCTAAATTACATAATATGTTATGTTGACATGGTACGCCACAATGTTTCATTGAGACTAACTGCCTTGTAATTATTTGTTTACTATTCATTTTTCTCCTTAAATCACAACATTAATTTATATCATATGAGCGTAGTGTCATAAACTCACCTACCTAGAACATACAAGAACCCCATATCAGAATGTTTGTTTGTATGTTTTATAGTCTCCCAAAGTTCAACGACATTGATGTAACAACTCTGAATATCACTTCGATTTAATGTGAGCACTATATACTTTGGAGAGTCAAAGAGAGTTATAAAAAGAAAATAATATTTTATACTAGCAAATGCATTTTTGTATAATGATTTAGACAAGAGGTTTATCTTCGTTCTTGAAAATCACCCCGGTAATGTGCAAGGGCTATTAGGAATGATTATGAGATTGAATTGGAAGCTAAACGCTAGAACAAACTCCTCTAAACAGATAAACACTTTCCGATATGAGAATTATTTGGGTACATGTACAAGTGGATATGTTCGTGGGTTTGAGATTTACACAGGCAAATTTTCAAGGATGTCACACAGAAAAAAATACGTTTTCGTATTTTAAGGACACGACGCGTTTCTCTGACATAAAATTTTTTCCTTGTCCAAAAGTCGATAAACTTTTGCCTTACAATTAAGTGATTCGACATAAAAATCGGTATACTCGTAGTTATATGAAAGGAAATTTTGTAGGTAGCCGAAACTCAAGCAGATGGGATGAAATTTGTTCTTCGATTAGACTTCAGAACTCAAATTTTGTGATCGGTTTATATAGGGGCTATATATACCAGAAAAAAGAGCTTCAAAAAAAGTTTTGGATCCCCAACTTGTGATCTGGAATTCATGCAAACTTGGATCATCTCCAATGAATTTGACATGGGCTTGTCATAGGACGAAAGTACTTCGTTTTCGGATCCTTTCCATAGCTTTAAAAGTTGTTCCTTGGAAGTTCATTTGAATGAAAAATTTAAAAAAACAAAAAAAAACCTTTCCACCATTTCACTTTTTATTATACCCTCCACCATAGGATGGGGATACATTAACTCTGTCATTCCGTTTGTAACACATCGAATATATTCTGGGTCGCGCTGAAATTCTGAGTCGATCTATGCATGTCCGTCCGTCAATCTGTTGAAATCACGCTAACTTCCGAACGAAACAAGCTATGGTATTGCAAATGGGCTATATCGGTCCACTTTTACGTATAACCCCCATATAAACGGACCCTCAGATTTGGCTTGCGGAGCTTCTAAGAGAAGCACATTTCATCCGATCCGGCTGTAATTTTGTACATGGTGTTGGTATATGGTCTCTAACAACCATGCAAAAATTGGTCCACATTGGTCCATAATTATATATAGCCCAAATATAAACCGATCCCCAGATTTGGCTTGCGGAGCCTCTTGGAGGAGCAAAATTCATCCGATCCATGTGGTCTCTAACAAACACGACATGGACAAGAATTGGTCCACATAGATCCATAATTATATATAGCCCCCATATAAACCGTTCTCAAGATTTGCAACCTGGTGTTAGTATGTGGCCGTTAATAACCATGCCAAATTTGGTCCATATCGGTCTATAGTTATATATAGCCGATCCCCAATCACACAAAAATTGGTCCATATCGGTTCATAATCAAATTTTATTTCTATTGAAAATTTTGTCAAAATTTTATTTCTATAGAAATTTTACCAAAATTTTATTTCTATACAAAATTTTGTCAAACTTAATTATATACGTATTTAATCGGCCTTTTTTAGTTTAATATATACTACGTATGGCCTACCTTCTAATTTAGAAGACGGTGTTAAGAAGCTTTAAGATACATTACCATCGGCAAGTGTTACCGCAACCCAAGTAATTTGATTGTGGATGACAGTCTTTAGTAGATGTTTCTACGCAATCCATGGTGGAGGGTACATAAGCTTCGGCCTGGCCGAACTTACGGCCGTATATACTTTTTTTACCTTTATTTGCTGACCGTGCTCAGTGAAATGGGGTGGATTTCTTTGTTTAGAAGAAAATACAAAAAACTAACCTGCTACAAAATGAAAAATTAGGTATACGTTTAATGTGATGTCTTTGGTGTAGATAAATCGTTTTCAGATAATATTATATATAGGCCAATATGGCTTATTAAAATCTTGTCGTCCACAATTTTTCCTTTTGAATTCTTCTTTAACTTCGCAATATAGATATTTGAATTATGCCAATTTCATGTTATACGTAACGCAAACAAGACCGCGAGCAAGCATCCAATACGCATACGCAACCATGTGCCCTTCGCTGCAATTTATTCTTCCCCAATAAAAAGTTACATACGAGAATTAAAATAAATTAAAATCCCCCAAATAGGTTAGGTTAGGTATAGTGACAGCCGTATAATTCGGGCTCGCTTAGACTATTCAGTCCATTGTGATACCTTGAGTGGTGAACTTCCCTCTCTTATCATTGAGTGCTGCCCGATTCTATGATAAGACAAGGGACCTCCTTTTTATAGCCGAGTCTGAACGGCGTTCCACATTGCAATGAAACCACACTTTGAACCCCTCAGAAACGTCACCAGCTTGTTGGTGTTTGGTCGAAACTGGTTTTGAACCCACGAGGGTCCAAGGCGGGCATGATAACCATTGCACCGCGGTGGCATGTATATACTCCAGTAACTTCGGCCGGGTCGAATCTTAAACACCTACCACCATGAATCAAATATAATAGTTTCCTTTGAGTAACAAGTAACCCTCTTCGCCATAGAGGGTTACTTGATAATAGATAGAATTTCAGGGCGGTCTGATGACAGATATTGAATCCTCTTTTAAAACTAACCTAACCGCAAACAATTTGATCCACAGTGGTGGATATTTCAAATTTGGTTCGGCTGAACTTACGGCTGTATAAATATACTTTTTATACCCTCCAACATAGTATCATTCCGTTTGTAACACATCGAGATATTGCTCTAAGACCCAATAAAGTATATATATTCTGGGTCGTGGTGAAATTCTGAGTCGATCTAAGCATGTCCGTCCGTCCGTCTGTTGAAATCAGACTAACTTCCGAACGAAACAAGCTATCGACTTGAAACTTGACACAAGCAGTTGTTATTGATGTAGGCCGGATGGTATTGCAAATGAGCCATATCGGTCCACTTTTACGTATAGCACCCATATAAACGGACCCCCCAGATTTGGCTTGCGGATCCTCAAAGAGAAGCAAATTTCATCCGATCCGGCTGAAATTCGGTACATGGTGTTAGTATATGGCCTCTAACAACTATGCAAAAATTGGTCCATATTGGTTAATAATTATATATAGCCCCCCATATGAACCGATCCCCAGATTTGGCTTGCGGAGCCTCATGGATGAGCAAAATTCATTCGATTCGATTGAAATTTGGTACATGGTGTAAGTATACAGTCTCCAACAACTATGCAAAAATTGGTCCACATTGGTCCATAATTATATATAGCCCCTGTATAAAACAATCCCCAGATTTGACCTCCGGAGCCTCGTGGAAGAGCAAAATTCATCTGATTTGGTTGAAATTTGGTACGTGGTGTTAATATATGGTCCTAACGACCCATGCAAAATTGATCGAAATAGGTCCATAATTATATATAGCCTCATATAAACCGATCCATAGATTTGACCTTCGGAGCCCCTTAGAAGAACAATATTCATCCGATTCGATTGAAATTTGGTACGTGATCTTAGTATACGGTCTCTAACAACCATGCAAGAATTGGTCCATATCATACCATATAAACCGATCCTCAGATTTTACCTCCGGTGCCTTTTGGAGAAGCAAAATTCATCCGATCTGTTTGAAATTTAGTGCGTGGTGTAAGTATATGGCCTCTAACAACCATGCTGGTATTGGTCCATATCAGTCCATAATTATATAACAGGTTGGCTGATAATTCCCCGGTCTAACAGAGAAAAACACATTTTTTTCAAAATTGTCAAAATTCGTTTTTATTATTCAACATAGTTCCCTTCAAGAGTGATACAACGATTATAACGATTTTCCAATTTTTTGATACCATTTTGGTAGTACTCCTTCGGTTTTGCCTCAAAATAGGCCTCCGTTTCGGCGATCACCTCTTCATTGCAGCCAAATTTTTTCCCTGCGAGCATCCTTTTGAGGTCTGAGAACAAGAAAAAGTCGCTGGGGGCCAGATCTGGAGAATACGGTGGGTGGGGAGCAATTCGATGCCCAATTCATGAATTTTTGCCTTCGTTCTCAATGACTTGTGGCACGGTGCGTTGTCTTGGTGGAGGAACACTTTTTTCTTCTTCATATGGGGCCGTTTTGCCGCGATTTCGACCTTCAAACGCTCCAATAAAGCCATATAATAGTCACTGTTGATGGTTTTTCCCTTCTGAAGATATAGGATACAAATTATTCCATGCGCATCCCAAAAAACAGAGGCCATTACTTTGCCAGCGGACTTTTGAGTCTTTCCACGCTTCGGAGACGGTTCACCGGTCGCTGTCCACTTAGTCTACTGTCGATTGGACTCAGGAGTGTAGTGATGGAGCCAAGTTTAATCCATTGTCACATATCGACGGAAAAACTCGCGTGTATTACGAGTTAACAGCTGCAAACACCGCTCAGAATCATCAACTCGTTGTTGTTTTTGGTCAATTGTGAGCTCGTGCGGCACCCATTTTGCACAGAGTTTCCGCATATCCAAATATTGATGAATGATATGACCAACACGTTCCTTTGATATCTTTAAGGCCTCTGCTATCTCGATCAACTTCAATTTACGGTCATTTAAAATCATTTTGTGGATTTTTTTGATGATTTCATCGGTAACCACCTCTTTCGGGCGTCCACTGCGTTCACCGTCCTCCGTGCTCATTTCACCACGCTTGAATTTTGCATACTAATCAATTATTGTTGATTTCCCTGTGGCAGAGTCCGGAAACTCATTATCAAGCCAAATTTTTGCTTCCACCGTATTTTTTTTCCTTCAGAAAACAGTCCTTTTTTCCATATTTTTCACAATAACAAAAGTTGCTTCCCAAAAGACGCTCTATCTCTCAAACTATTTAACTTACAGATGTCAAATTTTGACACGAATCATTTAAAGGTTGGTACTATATAAAAATAATATGCATTTAATACTAGCGACGCCATCTATGTGTCAGACCGGGGACTTATCAGCCAACCAGTTATACCCCCATATAAACCGATCCCTAGATGTGGTTTTGGAACCTCTTGGGGGAGCAAATTTCATCCCCCATATAAACCGATCCTCAGATTTTACCTCCGGTGCCTTTTGGAGAAGCAAAATACATCCAATCTGTTTGAATTTTAGTACGTGGTGTAAGTATATGGCCTCTAACAACCATGCAGGTCCATATCAGTCCATAATTATATATACCCCCATATAAACCGATCCCTAGATTTGGTTTTGGAGCCTGTTGCAATTAGTGAGAATAATCCTTTTATTTGTAGCGGACACGATGACTATTCGGTTATGCTCGTCGGCTTTGGGGCGGGGTCTTGTCAAAAAAAATGAATTCTCTATTTTGCAACATAAAATTTCTCGTGTCCAAGAAATAGGAACAGTATCCAATATTAAAAACCCCCTTACATTGTCTCTGTCCGTCTGTTTTCATGTCCAGTCGTAATATGATGGCCGTCTTCAGTTGGGCTTGCCCTCCCCATTAAACAAATATACACCATGAATCGCCTCAAAGCCCATAATATCCGAGTCTGATTCCCTATCACCAAAGCCAGTCATATATACTAAACCCCCCTACAGTCCAACATTTTTACAAACTTTATCAATGAATCATATTGCGCTATTCCAACATCACCATCCAAGCCCTTCTACTCACTCATATTCACAACTAAATAAAATAATACCAAGAAATTCATTTGAAATAAATGTATTCATATAAATTCATGTTCATTATAAATTGTTATAGGAATATAAAAAGTATGATATCTAATTACTTCATTGCTTATATTTAACAATTGGTGATCCATTATAATTATAAAATTTCAGAAAAAAATAAATGGTATTAAATCTGTTTGATTTAGTATTTATGGAAAGTACTAAAAAAAAAACATTAACAAATATATGTGTATATATTTTATATTTAGGGAATAATTCTAACCCTGACTGCAAAATTTTTAAGCGTAATGAATTCTCTTATTATTACTACTTATTACTCACCGCTCTTAAAAGAATGTGATGATGTTGGCGCCAGCGTCATAACCTACATTAAGAGAGGAAAAGAAAGAGAGATATGCTCTCTTTATTTAGAGTGGCTATTTTTACTATTTTCTTTTTGCAAGATTTTTTTCTAAAAATGAAACAGAAACAACTTTGATTACTATTGTTACAATTACTTTGTTTTCCTTTGTTTTTTTTTGTCTTGTTTTACATTTTTATTACATTCCGTTTTATCCAATTTACATCATTAAGTATTAGAAACAATTTATTAATACATTACATATAATTCTATTTCAAGAAACAAAATAGTATATGAACAATAATAATTTTATTCAAAAAAATTCATATTTCTGTATTAAAATTTTACTGAACATTCATTTTTCTGTTTACATCATTAAATATTAGCAAAATCTATTAATACATTACATATATTTATATAAAAAAACTAATATATGTACGATAATATTTCAATTTAAAAATTTATAATTTCATATAACAATTTGGTTGAGGGCATAAAAAATTCATCTCATTCAAGGGAATTTGAATTTAAGTTGAAGTCTTTTCTGTTGTTTTCTTTATTTTCTTGTCTTCGCACTGTATTAAGTTTTATTAGCCGATTCGATTTATACATATTTCATCTGCTTTCTCTGGTATTACTGACATTCCCGTTTTAAGGTAGTTTATTTTCTATTATTGGTCTCACTTCCACTACATATGAATAAGTAAAATTACAACAGGGGGTGGGGTATTCTTGGCATATAGCACAAACTGCATGTTATCAAAACAGGTTTCTTTGTTTTTTTTTTTCTTTTTATTGTTTTTTTTTTTTTTTCTATGAAGGTCTGATTATGGTAAAGAAAAAGGTTATGTCTGCAAAGCGCGCACTTTTTTTTGTAATATCACAAGATAACCTTATTGTATCAAAAAAATTAGTTTAAAGCACTTCTTTTGTCGAGAACTGGAATGTCACTTTCAATTAATATTTTTCCAGATTTCTTTCTTTAAAGATATATATTTGGTGGGATCTATTCTGTTCAATGGTTCTGTCTACTCATCACTTTTTCTGTTAGAATTCCGACCACCAATACGGCTCTATTTCTCTATTCTATGTTCATACATTTTTAATATCGATTGCAACCCGTGTTTCTTTGATGTTTGATAATAAAGTTCAGTTAATTTATTTTTTTTTTATTTTTTTTTATTTCAAAATAAATAAAAAATCATGAGTTTCTGCGCTCTAAAATTTTTTTTTCGTCCGAACACGTCCATTTCTTTTCTTTTTCTCAAACTTGAAAATCTATCACCAAAAAAAGCTTTCTCTCTTCTCTCAACATCATCCCGTCGCCATTCTCTACTGCTGTCTAAAATAATTTCAGGGTTACCATGTAGTCTGTCTGAAAGGTACTGTATAATTATATTCCATCTTTAAAAATAGGGTTCGCCATTCGCAACAGGCTCGCAACCGTCGATATCCCCAGGGTATGGAACGGATGCGTAAAATACTACGATCGTCAAACCCTCAAATAAAACGTGTGGCCTCGACCCACAGCTCTACCGATTGCTGGGCATTATCTATGAAGTGAATAAGTCACGGGCATGGTATACTCCTAGTTTCTTTCCGTCCAATCCTAATATTTCGTACAGGGAGTTACCGACGTTGCTCCCAATCACGCATTTTATATGTCTCGGTCCCAACTTGGCATTATATGCCTCAGATAGATTGCTTTGTTTATTATTACGCCGGTATACTATCTGACCTGGCTTGAACGATATTTCTTTACATCGGGTGTTATAAGTCCGTTCTCCCCTTTTATGGGCTTTTGTCAGGTTTTCAACTATCCTTTCCCTTATAATTTGATGTTTTTGGGGTAAACCGTCCACACAGAGATCAAGGTCCTTTACAGTGTCAAGCTTTCTTAGCACTTTGTATGTGTTGGCGTGTTGAACCATGTGGGTGCCGAAAAGAGCGTAGTAGGGTTCCATCCTTATGGCACTGTGATAGACACTCCTGAGGGCCCAATATACATCAGCTATATGATCATCCCATCTCCGCTGATCTTCCCCAATGAACGACCTTATCATCTGAAGAACAGAGCGATTTACCCTCTCTGAAGCGTTCGCCTGAGGAGAGTAAAACGCCGTTCTTATATGTGTCGTCCCATACCTCGACAGGAATTCCTGGAAAGTTGAAGATATGAACTGGCGTCCATTGTCTGAGTGGACGTACTCCGGTACACCAAATGTACGAAACACATACTTTTCCAAAAAGTCTATAACATTTACCGTCGTTGAACTACGCATGGGCTCCAGAAAGACATATTTAGTGAAATGGTCAAGACAAACAAATAAAAACACATTTCCATTACGAGACCTCGGATAAGGACCCATAAAATCAATATATATTCGCTGGAAGGGTCTTTCTGTTATTTGTTGTTTCCCCATGGGCGGTTTACAAAATTTGTTGGATGTCTTGCTGCAGTTGCAGATTTCACAGTTCTTAACGACTTCCTTTACATCCAAAACCATCCTAGGCCAATAGTACCTTGTCTGTAACCGTGAAAGTGTTTTTTTGAATACCCCCATGACCAGCAGCTTCTGATTTATGAGCCTGAAGCACCAGATCTTGCCTCAGACCATTCGGGATCCACAGTTTCCATGCGTTGTCTTCTTGTATAGGGTCGCCAGTATAAAAACACGTCCTCTTGTATATAAAACCGTCAGACACGCGAACATCCAGTAGCTTCGCCTCATCACCGGTTTTAACTACGCTTTCTCTAAGTGTTCGGTAGTCTTCGGCATCAAAAGCGGGAGATTCCAAGTCCACCTCCATCTTACCGGTATGACTACTTATCTCTTCCATGTGAACACGAGACAAGGTATCTGGCACGACATTTTCGGAACCTTTTCGATGTTTAATGTCGAAATTGAAGGCTTGTAGCTTTAGGCTCCAACGGGCCAAACGTCCAGAAAGCTCCCTTTGATTCATTAACCAGCGTAAGCTGGCATGATCAGTTATGATCGTAAAAGGGAGCCCTTCGACATAAGGTCGGAACTTCTTCACACTTAGGACCGCGGCGTAACACTCTAACTCCGTTACGCTGTAGTTCCTTTGTGCCTTGTTTAGTTTCGCCGACATGTAAGCAATTGGATGTTCCCTATCGTCATCGTCTAACTGAAATAGGACACCTCCCACACCCTGTGTGGAAGCATCACATTGTATGTAAAACTTTCTGCCAAAATCCGGATTCCTTAAAATCGGCGCTGATATTAAACAACCCTTTAAAGTCTCAAAAGATTGTCGTGCTTCTGTCGTCAACATAAATTTCTTCATTCGCTCCTTTGTGAGGCAGTCGTGTAGAGGAGCAGCAACAGTAGCATAGTCTCTCACAAAGCGACGGTACCAGCCCGTCATTCCCAAAAACCTGCGGAGCTGGCGTGGAGATTTCGGCTCAGGGAAATCGGCTACGGCTTGGACCTTTTGACTATCCGTTCGAATAGAGCCATTACCAACAACAAACCACAGGTACTTCACCTCCCGATAGCAGAATTTACTCTTTTCCACATTAATTGTTAAATTCGCCCTACCAAGACACCTCGCAACGTCGGCCAATAATATCATATGCTCTTCAAAGGTGGCAGAACACACTAGAAGATCATCGAGGTAGACGAATACATTGGACCGCATTGCGCCAGGTATAACCTTACCCATCAACCTACACATCCTCTGGGCGGCGTTACATAGCCCAAAGGGCATTACCGTGTATTGGTATAACGGCCGCCCAGGGACGGTAAATGAGGTCTTTTCCCTCGATTTCTCTTCTAGTGGGATCTGCCAGAAAGCATCCTTTAGATCGATTGCGGATATAAAATCAGTGTCTTGCAAACGGCTTAATATACCCTCAATATGGGGTAGGGGGTAAGCATCCTTTATCGTCCGAGCGTTCACTTTCCGGGCGTCTAAACATAGCCTATTTTGGTCTCCCTTCCGTACCAGCGTAACAGGAGAACTCCAACTACTGTTGCTTTCCTCTATCACTCCCAACTCGAGCAAGCGATCAAGTTCAGTATAGAGGAGCTTCTGTATGATGGGGGAGACAGGATAGTGTCTCTGCTTTATGGGAAGATCTTCGTCGACTACCTCAATAACATGCCTCTCCAAGTCTGTACGGCCGAGACCACGTATTGCGAACGATGGAAACATAGCCTTCACACGTTGCAAATGTTCCTGCTGCGAATCAGTTAGATGATGCTGACTTGAGTTTGAAAAAAGGGTATCGTCTGGCTCTATGATCTCAGATATAGGGTATTTTACTATTTCTGGGCTTGGTTCAGCGCAACCCACAACTGAAAGATTAAATACCTTCCAGAAGTCGACCCCGAAGTAAAATTCTTGTTGTAAATCTGGGACTATAAGAAAGTCGAGCTCCCTTGTCTTATCCTCCCATTGCACTGGCAACGTAATGATACCATAAACACTTGCACTTCCTCCATTTGCAGTCTCTATTTTCCCATTCTTCATCTTCAATATCTGCTTCTCCATTCCAGAAAGAAAATTAAGCCCATTTCGACCGATACAGCACGCGCTAGCTCCCGAGTCCAACAATGCCATTATCTCTTTTCCCGCAACTTGAGTCTTCGCGAAGAATCGATTATCACCCTCCGACGTTATGATTGTCTCCACCATTTTTTTCCTCATACATCTCATTTTAAAATCTTTATATCGTAGCCTTGCTATTTTCCTATATTTACGTGTTTTCGCCTTTTCTAATGTTCCAAAAATACGAGCCCTCGCTGCTTCATATTCCATCTTCCTTTGATGTAGTGTTTTTGGTACATCATGTCTAGTACTACCCCCTTCCTCTCCCAATATGTCATCACGCCTTAAAATCATAATTGGTTGTGTAACTCCGGTGATTTCCTGCCTGCATTGGAGTCCCCGGTCGACTCCAAAGCTCGCCGGTTTTCCATTGCTGGATCTAATTTGCAATAAGAATCCCCCTTGTTACATTTAAAGCACACCATCATGTGAAAGGTAGACTTACATGTATTGGCTTGTTTTATTTCTCCAGCGGGCAATTTTTTATAAAAATCGCCGGGCATACCGCAAAGAAAACATAAATTTAAATGAAATGGAGAATTGCATAGATTTTGATCCAATTGGCCACCATTGCAAGATCGTGAGGAGTTATTTGTGTGGGTAGAATTATCATTTTTTGCCTGTCTTCTTTTATTCCCATCATAATTACCACTGAAGCCAAATGCCTCCAGTGTAGCTCCCATATTCTGGTCTGATAGCTCAATGTTGTTCCCAACTTCACCTAAGGACAATTCATGCACAGACCTTCCCTTAGCTCTACTCTCCGAAAGCCATTTCTCGGCTCTCTTACACTCCCGTCGTAAGTCAGCTAGTGTATTAATGGACGAATTAAACACAAGAGAAGCTATATTGGTCCTTATATTTTTCCGAATTATACCGACAAGCTCTGATTCCGGAATCTTCTTCTTCAAACGGAATGTCAGATTATGGATTTCAGTGTAGAAGTCGTCAAAGGATTCACCGTTCTGCTGTTTGCGGTCAATGATTTCGCTAATAACGTCAAAATCCGAGTCGGCAGTCTTGAAACTATTGATTAGCTCACGTTTCAACGTGAAGTAGTCGAATTCAAGATCATCAGCATGATCCTCGAGTACTTGCCAATACCACTGCAAAGCCCTACCCGAGACTAAGCAATGGAAATCTGTGAAAAGCTGATCATAAGGAACATTATATAGTTCCCTCATCTTCTCTATCCTGAAAACAAAGCTTTCCACCGTCATAGTCCGATTAGTCCCGTCGAACTTAACATGCTAACGATCTAGTTCAATGGGTTTCCGTCGGCAGACCTCACTTTGGCTGTAAGTTGCAGTGTCTGTAGTCTCCTGAGCTCTTGTCGAACCCCGTGTATCATTTCTATCATTAGAGGGAGTCGACCGTCTTTCGTTGTGTTCCCTTGAGCTACTGCCCTCTCCCTGATCAGTCCCCGAAATGGCACTACGCTGTGGTGTAGATGCAACTCTGGAAATATTCAACGCACCAGCCCGTCCCGATGCCTCCACATCCGTTACTCTATTTGCCAAACCTACTACCTCACTCCGCAGCTGCCTCATTTCGTTCATATATTTGTTCATATCCTCACTTTGCTTTAAAAGCAATGACATCATTTGCGAGAGCTGATCAGTGCCTACTGCCTGTTGGTCACCAACTTCATCTAATTGGGGTGAACCCTCCTCACCCTCTCCTGGCATGTTCATGCGTTCTAACTTTCTGATAAAACTTAAAGAAGATTCTGACTGATTAAGTGATATCTCGTCCGTAACTCTGAACGAATTGCCCCGAGATGGTCGTCCAAGAATCAAATCTGCACACCTATTCAAATAATCGACAGGTAAAAAATCTACAGGTCGAGGTATACCAGTGTCGATCTGATTTAGAATAGAGCCCACAACTTGATTTTCCAATGCTCGCGATATACTACGCGTTACTATACGATTTTCGGTATTAATTACCTTCTTAACAGGATGTTTGGATCTATCCTCCATTCACAGTTTCGGTGAAACCCAAAAGATAACAAGTATATACGGCCGTAAGTTCGGCCAGGCCGAAGCTTATGTACCCTCCATCATGGATTGCGTAGAAACTTCTTCTAAACACTGTCATCCACAATCGAATTACTTAAGTTGCGGTAACGCTTGCCGATGGCAAGGTATCTTATAACCTCCTAACACCATCTTCTAAATTGTATGTAAGTCCATACGTGGTATATATTAATTCAAAAAAGATCGATCCAATACGTATATAATTCAGTTTGACAAAGTAGACATAAAATTTTGACAAAATGTTCTACAGAAATAAAATTTTCACAAAATTTTCTATAGAAATAAACTTTTGACAAAATTTTCTTGTGGCTCGAGTGGCAACCATGATTATGAACCGAATAAAATTTGAACAAAATTTTCCATAGAAATAAAATTTTGAAAACATTTTCTATAGAAATAAAATTTTGAAAATGATGAAAATTTTATTATGAACCGAATAAAATTTTAACAAAATTTTCTCTAGAAATAAAATTTTGACAAAGTTTTCTATAGAAATAAAATTTTGACAAAATTTTCTATAGAAATAAAATTTTGGTAGATTATTTTTGGCTCTAGTGGCAACCATGATTATGAACCGATATGGACCAATTTTTGTGTGATTGGACCAATTTTGGTATGGTTGTTAGCGACCATATACTAAACCACCCCCCCCCCCCCCCCCTCCTTCCTAATTTGAACCGGATCGGATGAATTTTGCTCTTCCAAGAGGCTCCGGAGGTCAAATCTGGAGAACGTTTTATATGGGGTCTATATATAATTATGGACCGATATGGACCAATTCTGCCACGGTTGTTAAAGATCATATACTAACACCATGTTCCAAATTACAACCGGCTTGGATGAAATTTGCTTCTCTTGGAGACTTCGCAATCCAAATCTGGGGATCGGTTTATATGGGGGCTATATATAATTATGAACCGATGTGAACCAATTTTTGCATGGTTGTTAGAGACCATATACCAACATCTTGTACCAAATTTCAGCCGGATCGGATGAAATTTGCTTCTCTTTGAGGCTCCGCAAGCCAAATCTGGGGATCGGTTTATATGGGGGTTATATATAATTATGGACCGATGTGGACCAATTTTTGTATGATTGTTAGAGACCATATACCAACACTATGTACCAAATTTCAGCCGCATCGGATGAAATATGCTTCTCTTAGAGGCTCCACAAGCCAAATCTGGGGATCGGTTTATATGGGGGCTATATATAATTAAGGACCGATATGGACCAATTTTTGCATTGTTGTTAGAGACCATATACCAACATCATGTACCAAATTTCGGCTGGATCGGATGAAATTTGTTTCTCTTTTAGGCTCGGCAAGCCAAATCTGGGGATCGGTTTATATGGGGGCTATATATAATTATGGACCGATGTGGATCAATTTTTGCATGGTTGTTAGAGACTACATACCAACACCATGTACCAAATTTCAGCCGGATCGGATAAAATTTGCTTCTCTTTTAGGCTCCGCAAGCCAAATCTGGGGATCGGTTTATATGGGGGCTATATATAATTATGGACCGATGTGGAACAATTTTTGCATGGTTGTTAAAGACCATATACCAACACCATGTACCAAATTTCAGCCGGATCGGATGAAATTTGCTTCTGTTTTAGGCTCCGCAAGCCAAATCTGGGGATCGGTTTATATGGGGGCTATATATAATTATGGACCGATGTGGCCCAATTTTTGCATGGTTGTTAGAGACCATATACCAACACCATGTACCAAATTTCAGCCGGATCGGATGAAATATGCTTCTGTTAGAGGCTCCACAAGCCAAATCTGAGGGTCCCTTTATATGGGGGCTATACGTAAAAGTGGACCGATATGGCCCATTTTCAATACCATCAATACCTACATCGATAACAACTACTTGTGCCAAGTTTCAAGTCGATAGCTTGTTTCGTTCGGAAGTTAGCGTGATTTCAACAGACGGACGGACGGACGGACGGACGGACATGCTTAGATCGACTCAGAATTTCACCACGACCCAGAATATATATACTTTATGGGGTCTTAGAGCAATATTTCGATGTGTTACAAACGGAATGACAAAGTTAATATACCCCCATCCTATGATGGAGGGTATAAAAAAAATAATATAAAAAAAATAAATAATAAAAAAAAAATATATAACCAAACTGTTTCGTGTACCTTAAGAAGTCAGAAATCAATTATATATGGTTTGGTGATGTTGGTTATTAGCCGCTCATGATTCAATAAAATGTAGCAAAAATGAATAAAACAAAATTCCCCAAACTTTACTTTACTATTAAAAGCCCCAAAAATGCCAGCCTCTATATCACTAATGCAGTCAAGAACCAATAACTGCCAAGGATACAGAGAGCAAATTTGTACCTCTCTCTACAAAGACCCAAATAAAATAAAAATTATATTGGTACCTCTGAAAAAGAAAATCCCCTGTAACCACTTCTAGACTCACGATTATCCAGTGCTATTTATTTCCCGGACACGGTATCGTAACTGAAACCACATTTAAACCCAAAAGCCAAAAAAAAAATCAAAATTTAAGAAATAATTAAAAATAACATAATAAAGAATTCTGTGCTCGTTGGGCGCCATATGTTGCAATTAGTGAGAATAATCCTTTTATTTGTAGCGGACACGATGACTATTCGGTTATGCTCGTCGGCTTTGGGGCGGGGTCTTGTCAAAAAAAATGAATTCTCTATTTTGCAACATAAAATTTCTCGTGTCCATGAAATAGGAACAGTATCCAATATTAAAAACCCCCTTACATTGTCTCTGTCCGTCTGTTTTCATGTCCAGTCGTAATATGATGGCCGTCTTCAGTTGGGCTTGCCCTCCCCATTAAACAAATATACACCATGAATCGCCTCAAAGCCCATAATATCCGAGTCTGATTCCCTATCACCAAAGCCAGTCATATATACTAAACCCCCCTACAGTCCAACATTTTTACAAACTTTATCAATGAATCATATTGCGCTATTCCAACATCACCATCCAAGCCCTTCTACTCACTCATATTCACAACTAAATAAAATAATACCAAGAAATTCATTTGAAATAAATGTATTCATATAAATTCATGTTCATTATAAATTGTTATAGGAATATAAAAAGTATGATATCTAATTACTTCATTGCTTATATTTAACAATTGGTGATCCATTATAATTATAAAATTTCAGAAAAAAAATAAATGGTATTAAATCTGTTTGATTTAGTATTTATGGAAAGTACTAAAAAAAAAACATAAACAAATATATGTGTATATATTTTATATTTAGGGAATAATTCTAACCCTGACTGCAAAATTTTTAAGCGTAATGAATTCTCTTATTATTACTACTTATTACTCACCGCTCTTAAAAGAATGTGATGATGTTGGCGCCAGCGTCATAACCTACATTAAGAGAGGAAAAGAAAGAGAGATATGATCTCTTTATTTAGAGTGGCTATTTTTACTATTTTCTTTTTGCAAGATTTTTTTCTAAAAATGAAAGAGAAACAACTTTGATTACTATTGTTACAATTACTTTGTTTTCCTTTCCTTTGTTTTTTTTTTTTTTTTTTTTTTTTGTCTTGTTTTACATTTTTATTACATTCCGTTTTATCCAATTTACATCATTAAGTATTAGAAACAATTTATTAATACATTACATATACTTCTATTTCAAGAAACAAAATAGTATATGAACAATAATAATTTTATTCAAAAAAATTCATATTTCTGTATTAAAATTTTACTGAACATTCATTTTTCTGTTTACATCATTAAATATTAGCAAAATCTATTAATACATTACATATATTTATATAAAAAACTAATATATGTACGATAATATTTCAATTTAAAAATGTATAATTTCATATAACAATTTGGTTGAGGGCATAAAAAATTCATCTCATTCAAGGGAATTTGAATTTAAGTTAAAGTCTTTTCTGTTGTTTTCTTTATTTTCTTGTCTTCGCACTGTATTAAGTTTTATTTGCCGATTCGATTTATACATATTTCATCTGCTTTCTCTGGTATTACTGACATTCCCGTTTTAAGGTAGTTTATTTTCTATTATTGGTCTCACTTCCACTACATATGAATAAGTAAAATTACAACAGGGGGTGGGGTATTCTTGGCATATAGCACAAACTGCATGTTATCAAAACAGGTTTCTTTGTTTTTTTTTTTTTTTCTTTTTGTTGTTTTTTTTTTCTATGAAGGTCTGATTATGGTAAAGAAAAAGGTTATGTCTGCAAAGCGCGCACTTTTTTTTGTAATATCACAAGATAACCTTATTGTATCAAAAAAATTAGTTTAAAGCACTTCTTTTGTCACTTTCAATTAATATTTTTCCAGATTTCTTTCTTTAAATATATATATTTGGTGGGATCTATTCTGTTCAATGGTTCTGTCTACTCATCACTTTTTCCGACCACCAATACGGCTCTATTTCTCTATTCTATGTTCATACATTTTTAATATCGATTGCAACCCGTGTTTCTTTGATGTTTGATAATAAAGTTCAGTTAATTTATTTTTTTTTTATTTCAAAATAAATAAAAAATCAGGAGTTTCTGCGCTCTAAAATTTTTTTTTCGTCCGAACACGTCCATTCTTTTCTTTTTCTCAACTTGAAAATCTATCACCAAAAAAGCTTTCTCTCTTCTCTCAACATCATCCCGTCGCCATTCTCTACTGCTGTCTAAAATAATTTCAGGGTTACCACGTAGTCTGTCTGAAAGGTACTGTATAATTATATTCCATCTTTAAAAATAGGGTTCGCCATTCGCAACAAGCCTTATGGAGGAGCAAATTTCATCCGAATCAGTTGAAATTTGGTACATTGTGCTAGTATATGGCCGTGAACAACCATGCTTAACTAGGTCCATATCGGTCTATAGTTATATATAGCCCTCAGATAAATTGATTCCCAATCACACAAAAAATGGTCCATATCGGTTCATAATTCTATATTGCACCTATATAAAGCGACCGCCATATTTCAATTCTGGCTATCTAGACTTATCTATGTTATATATACCTTTTTTGTCTAATATATACCACGTATGGACTTACAATTGAGAAGACGATGTTAAGGAGTTTTAAGATATCTCACCATCGGTAAGTATTGCAGCAACCCAAGTAATTCGATTGTGGATGACAGTCTTCCGTAAAAGTTTCTACGCAATCCATGGTGGAGGGTACATAAGATTCGGCCTGGCCGAACTTACGACCGTATATACTTGTTTTAATTATATTAAACTATTTCGCCCGAATATAAATGGCACCTTGGGGTTTGGCTTCATATTTAGGTTTTAATATATCCCAATTCCTTTAATATTTCTTATACACTCGATAAAAAGCGAAGTTATCAACATATTCGAAAATCAACGAAAACTGTGAAAATTATAAATCATAAAGGAAATGGAAATGGCGGAAATAGCAAAAGAAAAATCATTGACATGAATAACACACCATGCAGCCAGTAGTCAACATTCCTCAAAGTGAAACGCAAATAAATAAAACGTAGACGACTACAGCGGCGGCAGCATAATGAAACATTAATCGATTCCAATGCTTCTCCCAACATTTGCAAAATAATTAAAAAATCCCTGATATTAATAACTTCCGTCAGGGGAATCACTTTGTGCGCGTTAGCTTTCTGAGTTTGCAATAAAGCAGCGAGTTATCAAAAGACCCAATGCAAAGCAACTGCACCAATACATTTCGCTCAGAGTTGGAAAAAAATTAATAATATGAACTGGCACATGTATCTTCGTCTTGAGGGAGATTCATCTGGGAAAATTAATTTCAATAATTGCAATCTATATTTCACTAAAGCCAATTTAACTTTCGTTTAGTTCATGGAATTATTATGTTTGGAGAAAGTTTCCTCTACTCTAATATTTTTTTGTGTACGTTAGTTAAATTAACTAAAACCGAGGAAAAAAATATACACAAATGAAGGATAAAGATTAACTAAATTCGTGTCTTCTACAAAATAGTTCAATATTTCTTTAAATTTGTAAATTTTACTACAAATGCGTTCATCATGAACTTCGTATGTCACTAAAGACATTCTTGCAATTTTGAACTCCAATTTTTTCCTTCAAACTACAAAAATTTCTTTAACAAGTGAAAAAACTTAATTATGTCTAATAAATTTTCTTGAATTTGTTGAAAAATATTTACTTATTTTTATAACATCGGCGTGATGCCAGCGTTTGTTATACTGTTTAGTTAAAATTTTCTAAAAATATTCAAAATTTTCTAAAATTAACCGAAATTTTTCTTCCTGGTGGGTTCACTGTATTAAGTAAATTCAAGAACATTTATTAAACGTAGTTATTTTTATTCACCTGCAGACAAAAAAAATTCTGATTCAATCACGAAATTAATTGATCCAATTAATTTTTTAATTGAAATGTCTTCAATCACAGAAATGATAGTATCAATTAAAAATTGAATTGATGGTCAATTAAAAAATTAATTGATACTATTAATTTTTGTGCACCCAAAAAAAAAAAATTCACGAAAATTTTTCCAATTAAAATTTTAATTGAGTTTTAAAAAATATTAAATTAAATATTTAATTGATTCAACAAATTTTTTAATTGAAACAAAAATCAATCACAAAAATAATAGTATCAATTAATTTTTCAATTGGATCAATTAACTTTTTAATTGACCTTCAATTAATACTTTTAATTGATACTATCATTTCTGTGATTGAAGACATTTCAATTAAAAATTAATTGGATCAA
This sequence comes from Haematobia irritans, assembly GCF_050003625.1. Classification (NCBI taxonomy): domain Eukaryota; kingdom Metazoa; phylum Arthropoda; class Insecta; order Diptera; family Muscidae; genus Haematobia; species Haematobia irritans. Next base: position 87,604,947 of record NC_134399.1, on the reverse strand, counting down.
TTACTTTCGTGATTGAATCAGAAAAAACTTTTTTTGTGTGTGATTGATTTTTGTTTCAATTAAAAAATTTGTTGATTCAATTAAATTTTTAATTGAATATTTTTTAAAACTCAATTAAAATTTTAATTGGAAAATTTTTCGTGAATTTTTTTCTGTATGGTAAAGAAAACTTTGTAGTTTGACGGAAAAAATTGGAATTCCAAAATTGAACAAATATCTTTAGTACCATACGAAGTTCAAGAAGACACGAATTTTGTAACTTTGTATGCTTCATTTATGTACAATGTTCCCGTTTTTATACCCTCCACCATAGGATGGGGGTATATTAACTTTGTCATTCCTTTTGTAACACATCGAAATATTGCTCTAAGACCCCAAAAAGTATATATATTCTGAGTCGATCTAAGCATGTCCGTCCGTCCGTCCGTCCGTTTTGTCAAAATTGTATTACTCTACAAAATTTTGTCAAAATTTTATTACTATACAAAATTTTGTTAAGATTTTATTTCTATAGAAAATTTTGTCAAAATTTTATTTCTATAGAAAATTTTGTCAACATTTTACTTCTATAGAAAATTTTGTCAAAATTGTATTTCTATAGAAAATTTTTTCAAAATTTTATTTCTATAGAAAATTTTGTCGAACTGAATTATATACGTATTTAATCTGCCTTATTTTGTTCAATATAAACCCCGTATAGACTAACTTACAATTGAGAAGACGCTGTTAAGAAGTATTAAGATACCTTGCCATCGGCAAGTGTTACCGCAACCGAAGTAATTCGATTGTGGATGACAGTCTTTAGTACAAGTTTCTATGCAATCCATGGTGGAGTGTACATAAGATTCGGTCTGGCCGAACTTACGGCCGTATATACTTGTTTATAACTTGTTTTTTTTTTCACACTTTTAATGGATAATTTTAACTTTCTTTGTTTCAAATAAGTTAAAAACAGAGTAAGAATTCATAAAATGGTACAAATCATTTAAATTTTGTCGACAAAAATGCTAAATCCGATCTGAAAAAATTGTGAATTTTTGAAAATATTTGAGGTCAATTGTTTCCGACAAGTGTTAGAATCCATTAAAAATTATTAATTTACATCCAAAACATTGAATTCGGATCACGCCTAAAGAAGTGATGAAAATTCAATGCAACGGCTGTTGAAATGGAGGACTTCCGTCCTATGATAAGCCCATGTTGAATTTATCGCTTCTGTGGTCTTAGCTTTGAAAAATCAGGAAGGAGCAGCGAAGTGGGCCGTATTCGGCTAGTATCTTATCTACACAACAATGTATAACAGCGCTTTATTGTCCAATAACACTTAAAATCATAAAACAGACCATTTATGGCTAAATAATTTTTGAATGTTTTTGTTTTTGCTCCCATTTGCTAATTGTGTCAGTGTAAAAATTTTAAATTGTTTATATCTTTAATTTCACAGAATAACACACTTCCATTCAAGAAATACGTATAAATTCTAATAATGAAAAAAAAACTCAAGTCCATTTCAATCTGTGTTGCATTGTCAACTTAGGCTAAACATAAACGTAATCATCTTAAGTTGTTTTCTATTTACTGTTCTCTTCATCCGTGGGAAATGTCCTTCCCGTGCTCTGTCAAGAGATACAAAGGAAACCACAATAAAGGAACTGTTGGCGTTCAAAAGAATTAAAATGTTTAGTTCCTCAGAAGTTTTCGTTTATATTTTAATCTTATTACACTAAGGTAGATGTTCTTATGTATTCAATGCCTTTAGGGACTATATTTTAAGCCACTAATCTGTGCTGGTTGCTTTACGGAGTAATCGGCAACAAAAAATAATAAATAGAAAAACAAAAACAACAAATATTTCCCCATCAACTTCACACCTATTAAAAGGTCATTAAGTTATTGTTATTGTATGCCAAGCTACCACCACATCTACTACTATCACGAACTTGCCATATCCCTACAAACATTTTTTCGCTATGGAGGATAAAACTTTCATAGGCGATATCAACTTCTTATCGAGTTAGTGTACCCGTTTGGGAGCAAATGTCTCACTGGGCGAAAGCCTACTCGGGGAGAAGTTTCTGTGTCTAAAAATATATTAGTACATACGGCCATAAGGTCGCCCGTGGCCGAATTTTAATTGGCAACCACCAGTGTTACCAGTATTGGGGATTTTCTTCCAAATGGGGGATATCGTGTCGTGAATAGGGACGAAATTAAGTTGGGGACCTGGAATTTTGTGGAGAATTTCCATACATTTGGGGATTTATGTGGGGGTGTTTTTAGAAAACAAAGGTTTTCATGAAATTCTTTTTATACCCTCCACCATAGGAATATACCCCCATATTAACTTTGTCATTCCGTTTGTAACATATCGAAATATTGCGCTAAGACCCCACAAAGTATATATATTCTGGGTCGTGGTGAAATTCTGAGTCGATCTAAGCATGTCCGTCCATCCGTTTGTTGAAATCACGTTAACTTCCGAACGAAACACGTTATCGACTTGAAACTTGGCACAATGGGCCATATCGGTCCACTTTTACGTATAGCCCCCATATAAAGAGACCCTCAGATTTAGCTTGCGTAGCCTCTAACAGAAACGTATTTCATCCGATCCGGCTGAAATTTGGTACATGGTGTTCGTATATGGTCTCTAAAAACCATGCACAAATTGGTCCACATCGGTCCATAATTATATATAGCCCCCATATAAACCGATCCCAAGATTTGGCTTGCGGAGCCTCAAAGAGAAACAAATTTCATCCGATTGTGCTGAAATTTGGTACATGGTGTTCGTATATGGTCTCTAAAACCATGCACAAATTGGTCCACATCGGTCCATAATTACATACAGCCCCCATATAAACCGATCCCCAGATTTGGCTTGCGGCGCCTCTAAGAGAAGCAAATTTCATCCGATCCGGCTGAAATTTGGTACATGGTGATGGTATATGGTCTCTAAAAACCATGCTAAAATTGGTCCACATCGGTCCATAATTATATATAGCCCCCATATAAACCGATCCCCAGATTTGGCTTGCGGAGCCTCAAAGAGAAGCAAATTTCACCCACTCCGGTTGTAATTTGGAACATGGTGTTAGTATATGATCTTTAACAACCATGTCAGAAGTGGTCCATATCGGTCTATAATTATATATAGCTCCCATATAAACCTTTCTCCAGATTTGACCTCCGGACCCTCTTGGAAGAGCAAAATTAATCCGATTCGGTTCAAATGTGGAACGTGGTGTTAGTATATGGTCTCTAACATCCATGCAAAAATTGGTCCATACCGATTCACAATTATATATAGCCCCCATATAAACGGACCACCAGATTTGGCTTGCGGAGCCTCTAAGAGAAGCAAATTTCATCCGATCCAGCTGAAATTTGGTACATGATATTGGTATATGGTCTCTAACAACCATGCAAAAATTGGTCCACATCGATCAAATGGTGTTAGTATATGGTCCCTAACAACCATCCCAGAATTGGTTCATATCAGTCCATAATTATATATAGCCCCCATATAAACCGTTCTCCAGATTTGACCTTCGGAGCCTTTTGGAGGAGCAAGATTCATCCCATCCGGTTCAAATTTGGAACGTGGTGTTAGTATATGGCCGCTAACAACCAATCGCACAAAAATTGGTCCATATCTGTTCAGATATGGACCAAATGATAATATGAAAAAAAATCGGTTCAAAAAATCAAATTAAATTTCTTTTTCAACTTCAATTAGTATAAAATTCAGGAAAAATATTCAGTTAGGCTTTCGCTTTCCAAATCCGAATTGCCGGGCCTCACGCTTGACACCTGCCATCAGATTTTGTACAGCCACCTTGTCCACCTTCTTCGCCGCAGAAAGCCAGTTTGCCTTGAACTTGGCAGGGTTCTTGTCCTTGGGAACCACCTGCACGTTGTTGACGGCGTACCACTCCATGGCCTTTTTACCGTAATGGCAAGATGCCAAATCCGGCCAAAACAGTACGGAACAACCGTGTTTCTTCAGGAAAGGCAGCAGACGTTTATTCAAACACTCTTTCACGTAAATTTCTTGGTTGACAGTCCCGGAAGCTATGAAAATGCTTCTTTTCAAGCCACAGGTGCAGATGGCTTGCCAAACCAGATATTTCTTTGCGAACTTTGACAGTTTTATGTGCTTGAAAACATGTCCCGGAAGCTGTTTGTAGTCGGCTTTGACGTAGGTTTCATCGTCCATTACCACGCAGTCAAACTTCGTCAGCATCGTCGTGTACAGCCTCCGGGATCGCGCTTTGGCCGTCGTATTTTGTTTATAATCGCGATTTGGAGTCACTACCTTCTTGTAAGTCGATAGTCCGTCTCGTTTTTTGGCTCGATGCACGGTTGTAGACGCTACACCCAGCTTATTTGCGCCATCTCGGAGAGAGAGGTTAGGGTTTCGCTTGAAACTACCGGCAACTCTCTTTGTCGTCTCAACGGCTTCCGGTTTTCGATTTCCCCCCGATCAAGACTTCCTGGCTGTCGACAAACGTTCCCCAAACATTTTAATTACATTTGTAACGGTTGATTTGTAGCTCGGATTTTCGCGATGCGCGAGCAAAATTTTGATACGCTGTTCTTCTTGCTTGGACGGCATTTTAACAACTGAAGAGTTAATTCCAAAATCAAAATAGGAACAACATTCTACACACACACACCTTCAAAATGAGGGGTGTTCAGGTTTTTTAAATGCAAAATTGAAAGAAATACTTCAAGTTTATATTGACCAAATTTTGACCGTAACACCCTTTAAGGTGGTCATATCTGCAAATCGGACGACAGATATGTGAGAGCTATATCTAAATCTGAACCCATTACAATTAAATTCGGTGTGCATATTTATAATGCTAATTCTACTCCCTGTACAAAATTTCACGTAAATCGGAACAAAATATTGGTCTCTGGGCCCATAGGAGTGTAAATCCGGCGAATGCTATATATGGGAGCTATATCTAAATCTGAACCGATTTCAACCACATTCAGTGTGGATATTTATAATGTTAATTCTACTCTCTGTGGAAAATTTCACGTAAATCGGAACAAAAGATTAGCCTCTGAGGCCATAGGAGTATAAATCGGGCGAAATCTTTATATAAGAGCTATATCTGAATCTGAACCGATTTGACTGATATTTTGCAAAATTTACGAGACTCACAAAATATTCGATTATACGAAATTGGAAGGAGATCGGTTACTAAAACCGTCATTTCTGACCAGATCGGTTATAACTATATGACAGCTATATCTAAACTGAACCGATTTTTTCCAAAATCAATAGGGATCATCTTTGAGCCGGACTTAAACTGCGAGCTGGACTTTGCACACAAAAATACATCAACAGACTTACAGACAGACAGACGGGCATCGCTAAATCGACTCAGAATTTAATTCTAATCCGATCTGTATACTAAAAGATGCAGTGGGAAATTGAAGTGACACCATTACCCTGTACCACAGTAGTGGTGAAGGGTATAAATATAGGCAGCATCGCAAAAGTGTATTTATGATTTATCGGTATAAAAGCCCACGACCACAAATATGTGTGCCCATTTTCGTCACACATATTTGTGGTCCTAAAATATTGCTAGATTTCCAATTTCAGGCAAATTGGATAAAAACTACGGTTTCCATAAACCCAACACCTCAAATCGGGAGGTTGGTTTATATGCGGGCTATACCAAAATATGGACCGATACACACCATATCCAGTACACCTATTTGTGAACCTATAATACCTCTAGATTTACAATTGGAGTCAAATTGGATACAAATGTATGTGTCTAGAAATTCAAGAAGTGAAATTGGTCGGTTTGTATGGGTCTTTATCAAAACCTGGACCCATATAGTCCATCTTCGAACTTGACTTGTTTACGGACAAACTACGTATATTAGCCGAACATCAGAACAATAGCGCCATTAGTGAAGGCTGTTGCGTGGTTATAATAGGCACACAGACGACCAGACCGATCGCCATAGAAATTTTCACTGATAAGGAATATATGCAGTCGGAAGTGAATATTTCGATGCGGTACAAACGGAATAACAAACGTCTTATACGCCCATCGCTATTCTATGGTGATGGGTATAAAAACGATTAGAACTAGTGAGGTTTTAGCGAAATACGTCAAGTACAAATTTACAAATGCTTGCAGGGTAGACTCCAAGTGTTCTGGTAGTTGTGCGTGTGTCAGTGAATGGAATTCCAGTGGGAAATTGAAGTGACGTTGATTTTTAATTAATACCTGCGATAAGATTGGATGCTAATTAATGCCTTTGCTTCTAAGTGAACGAGTCCTTGCATCTTAAATTAATGTCATTATATAGTACATTAAAACTAAAACAGAAATGCCTAACAACATTGATTTAGACGACATGTGCAGTATTTATTCGATGGGTACATACCCATACAAATGGTTTACTGACATAAAAAATAAACTAAAGCCTCACAGTAAAACTGACAAAATACGCTAATAGAAAAATTAGCGGTCACAAAACTGATGGAAATTAAAAGAAATCTCTACGATTATGAACCGATATGGACCAATTTTTGTGTGATTGGGGATCGGCTATACATCTATAGACCAATATGGATCAATTTTGGCATGGTTATTAGCGGCCATATACTAACACCACGTTGCAAATTTCAACCGGATCGGATGAATTTTGGTCCTCCAAAAGGCTCCGGAAAGCAAATCTGGGGAACGGTTCATATGGAGGCTATATATAATTATGGACCGATATGGACCAACTTGTGCGTAGTTGTTAGAGACCATATAACTCAATGTACCAAATTTCAACCGAATCGGATGAATTTTGCTCCTCCAAGAGGGGGCTATATATAATTATGGACCGATATGAACCAATTTTTGCACGGTTGTTAAAGACCATATACTAACACCACGTACAAAATTTCAACCGGATCGGATGAATTTTGCTCCTCTAAGAGGCTCCGGAGGTCAAATCTGGTGATCGGTTTATATGGGGGCTATACATAATTATGGACCGATATGAACCAATTTTTGCACGGTTGTTTGAGACCATATACTAATACCATGTGCCAAATTTCAGCCGAATCGGATGAAGTTTGCTTCTCTTAGAGGATCCGAAAACCAAATCTGGGGAACGGTTTATATGGGGGCTATATCTATTTATGGACCAATATGGACCAATTTTTCATGGTTGTTAGAGACCATATACTAACACCACGTACCAAAATTTCAACCAGATCGGATGATGTTTGCTTCTCTTAGAGGATCCGAAAACCAAATCTGGGGAACGGTTTATATGGGGGCTATATATATTTATGGACCGATATGGACCAATTTTTCATGGTTGTTGGATACCATATACTAACACCACGTACCAAATTTCAACCGGATCGGATGAATTTTGCTCCTCTAAGACGCTCCGGAGGGGGCTATATATAAATATGGACCGATTTTTGCATGGTTGTTAGAGACCATATACTTACACCATGTACCAAATTTCAGCCGAATCGGATGAACTATGCTATTCTTATAGGCTCCGCAAGCTAAATCTGGGGGTCCGTTTATATGTGGGCTATACGTAAAAGTGGACCGATATGGACCATTTGGAATACCATCCGACCTACATCAATAGCAACTACTTGTGCCAAGTTTGAAGTCGATAGCTTGTTTCGTTCGGAAGTTAGCGTGATTTAAACTGACGGACGGACGGACATGCATATATCGGCTCAGAATTTCACCACGACCCAGAATATATACGAGTATATACGGCCGTAACTTATGTACCATCCAGCATGGATTGCGTAGAAACTTCTAATAAAGGCTGTCATTTCAAGTCGCATTACTTAGGTTGAGGTAATACTTGCCAATGGTAAGGTATCTTAAATTAGTCCACATGGAGTTAGCCCAATTCAGTTCTTGACCGGTATAATTAGTGGAATCTATAAATAATTACTAACCGATTAGAACCAATTTTTCCACGGTACTTAAAAAGCCAGAAGTGAGATGTGTAGACGGCTTGTAAAGGTGCTATACTCGTATATAATTATGAAAGACTGTGCCAAATTTTAGCTGGATCAGAAGATATATGGCTAGTACCAAATTTTAGCCTGATCAGATGAAATTTGTTTATCCAGGAGGCTCAAAAAGTGAAATCTGGGTATCGGTTTATACGGGGCTATATATAATTAAAAATTAAGAAAAATAAATAAAAATTAAAAATTTCTATAAAAAAACAATCATTTGAAACAATATTTAAAAAATACCGCTGTTGAGATTTGAACCTGTGTTTTTACTTTTTTCATTCATACTAATAAAGAACATCTCGAGAAGTAGTTAGAATGTTATGCCTGGGTGTCATATTACCATCATATCACAAACATTAGAATTGACGTTTCGACGCTTCGTGTTCAATGGAGTTGGTGTGTTAAGCCATTCTGTTATGGTTCCAAGAGACCCAGGTTCAACCCCTAGTGAGAGTGCAAAAGTGTTCCAAATTGTAAAAATTAGAAAACAAGAATATAAACGTGTAATAAAAAATGTTTATAAAAATAAAAAGAGAAAATAGCGAAGATTTTTTCTTCGTTTTTTAAATCTCTTCATTCAAATGGCACAACTTCTAAAGCAATGCAAAGGATGCGAAAACGAAGTACTTCCGTCCTATTGCAAGTTCATGTAAAATTCTTTGGAAATGATCCAAGTTTGCACTACTTCCGGATCACAAGTTGGGGATCCAAACTACTTTTTTGGAAACTCTTTTTTTTTTTGCTGGGTGATTATGGTCCGATATGGAAATATTTTCATGGCCGTTAGTGGCCATATATTAACACAATGTACCAAATTTGAACCAGCTCGGTGGACTTGCGTCTCCAAGAGGTTCTGCAAGCAAATCTGGGGATCGGTTTATATGGAAGCTGAACATATTTATGATCCGATATGGACGAATTTTGTCATTACTTGTGTATAAAAAAAAACTGTTTCTTCTGTCAAGCGTCTACAAACACATTTCAATAACAAATGCCCCTTGTTCAGTGAACAAATTTGTTGAGCATCAGCAGTTTTTGCATACAAATAAAGTTTTTAGTATTTATTTGCGATTATATTTTTGTGTGTAGATGCTCAAGAAACCAAATCTGCGAGTCGATTTATATGGGACTATGTCTAAACCTGGGACAAATTGGGTACACCTCTTTGTGGAACTAAAATACCTTTAAGCTTTATATGGAGACTACGTCAAAGCCTGGACCAATATAGCTCATTTCGGACCTGCATACAGACCTAAGACGAGACATGGTTATATCATCATAGAATTTCGATATTTCTATGCGTTACCAACGAAATGACAAACTTATTATACCTCCATCGCCATTGTATGCTGGTGCGTATTGAAAGTAAACAAATACACATTGTGTTATTGATGCAAATAAAAGCTAAGTGGCTCAGTGGATCGTTTGTTTTGTTTGAAAACGGATGTAATGTAATTCGATCCTCCTAAAGGCTTGGTATCAAAATTCAGAAAATCCAAAATATCATTTTTGTTTGTTTTTAAAATATATTCCATATTATTTAGTTCATCTTTTACTTCACAAAAAAAAAATAAAATTTGAACTTGACAAAAGTTAAAACAAATGGGTAATCTTTAGGGAAATGTTTAAGCTACTATGACTACATGTACTACTATAAATTCGGGATAACAACCATTTCCATTTGAAAAGTTCAAAATGTAAACGGGAGAGTTAAAACTAACTAAGGAACTAGCTCATGGGTTCACTCTTCCATCTGTTTTCAAACCAAACACACTATTCACTGGCCCCCTTTTTTTAATAATTCCGAATTTTCCTGGTGGATTTATTCCTTTTTTTAATTTGAACGATAAAAGCTGTGAATGCCTTACATGCACCTGTGTGTGTGTGTGTGTGTGTGGGTGTGAACGAGTCATTTACTCATGGGTATTGTACATGGGGATGCTGGTGCTTAGACTTGTGTAAGCGCTGTCAGTACTTATGCCTGCAAATGATAGGCTTTGTCTTCGCAGTTATCTTCACTTTGCTGTTTTCAAAAGTTTGGTATGGGCATTCTTAATTAGGACAGATAGAATCTCATTTTGTCGGGAGCGACACGTTTTCAAACAACAATCTTGTTTTTCAGTAAATTTAATTTTAGCTCGTTTATAACCAATACTTGCTATTGCCATCGAAGACAGCAAAGAAATTTGCCCACCCAACAATTATGCCATGAACAGAGAAAAATATATAAACAAATATAAGGCTTTGTATTAAGTTTAATTAATTTGCTTATTGCATACGCATGTTAAACAGACTCTGAAAAGAAGACAATGAAGTTGTGTTGGCGACAGTAATGTATGCATTGACTTAATAATAAAGACATTTTCTGTTTCCGATTAGAAAATTTTAATAGCTTCAGTTATTTATCATTTTTGGCTCTTTATCTTCATGTAAGCACCCAGAGATCTGAAATTTTATACACATAACATTGATATGTGAAAAAAAAAAAATATTATGACAAGTTCGGAACGATCTGCCCATTGCCACGCCTATTTTATATTGAATGTGTATCTCAATCTTACAAAGTTTACTAAAAACGAAATTAAATAAATCGATATTTAGTAATAATAAGAAACTGTTCAAAATCTCGATAAGATCTGATGAAAAATGTGTGTGTTGAAAATAGATGTAAAATATGAAATGTTCTAATGTAAACAATTTAACCGATCTGAAAAAAAAATTGTCCACATTACTAAAATTTTAATTATTTTCTCATTGAAACTTTGGCTTGTGGTGATCACATGAATTTAAATTATATATTTTTTATACCATAAACCATATAGTGGTAAGGGTACAACGACTTTGATCTGCCAAAAAATGTGTCTAACAGAAATATTGATTTTAGACTCCATAAAATATATACCGATCGACTCAGTAAGATCAAATTTAGATATAGCTCCCATATACAGTGAGCGTCATAACAAACTGTATACACACAAAGAAAGTTTCATTAAAATTGAGCCAACGAAAATTTTTCATTGATATAACGAGACATTTTCATTAATAAAATTAAAATATTCGTTAATAGAACGAAACGTTATGTTGATTAACAGAAAATTCTTGATAATAACGACAACTTTTTCTAGTGCATAAGCATTTGTGCATAAAACAAATGCTTGTGTTATAAAAGGTATTTTTATTTTAGCACTTTTATTTACGATTGTTGAAAATATTTTTTGTTATTCTAAAACAGGATTTAAATCTTGACTTAAAATTACAAATAAAACAAGTATATATGGCCGTAAGTTCAGCCAGGCCGAATCTTATGTACCCTCCACCATGGACGGCGTAGAAATTTCCACGAAAGACTGTCATCCACAATCGAATTACTTGGGTTGTGGTATCTTAAAACTTCTTAACATCGTTTTCTAAATTGTGAGTTAGTTCATACGTAGTATATATTAGACAAAAAAGTTATGTACAGGCAAGTCTACAAATAATTACGAATCGATATGGACTTTTGCACGGTACGTAGGGAGCCAGAATTGAAAAGTGGGGGTCGCTTATATGGGGGCTATATACAATAATGAACTTGATATGGACCAATTTTTGTGTGATTGGGGATCGATTTATCTGAGGGCTATATATAACTATAGACCGATATGGACCTAGTTAGGCATGGTTGTTAACGGCATATACTAGCACAATGTACCAAATTTCAACTGACTCGGATGGAATTTGCTCCTCCAAGAGGCTCCAAAACTAAATCTCGGGATCGGTTTATATGGGGGCTATATATGATTATGGACTGATATGGACCACTTTTGGCATGGTTGTTAAATATCATATACTACCACCACGTACCAAATTTCAACCAGATCGGATGAATTTTGCTTCTCCAAAAGGCACCGGAGGTAAAATCTGGGGATCGGTTTATATGGGGGATATTTATAATTATGGACTGATATGAACCAATTCCTGCATGGTTGTTGGATACCATATACTAACACCACGTACCAAATTTCAACCGAATTGGATGAATTTTTCTCATCCAAGGGGCTCCGCAGGTCAAATCTGGGGATCGGTTTATATGGGGGCTATATATAATTATGGATCGATGTCGACCTATTTTTGCATGGGTGTTTGAGGCCATATATTAACACCACGTACCAAATATCAGCCGGATCGGATGAAATTTGCTTCTCTTAGTGGCTCCGCAAGCCAAATCAGGGGATCGGTTTATATGGGGGCTATATATAATTATTGACCAATGTGGACCAATTTTTGCATGGTTATTAGAGACCATATACTAACACCATGTACCAAATTTCAGCCTGATCGGATGAAACTTGCTTCTCTTAGAGGCTTCGAAAGCCAAATCGGGGGGCTATATATAATTATGGACCGATGTGGACCAATTTTTGCATAGTTGTTACAGACCATATACTAACACCATGTTCTAAATTTCAGCAGAATCGGATGAAATTTGTTTCTCTTAGAGGGTCTGCAAGCCAAATTTGGGGGCTATACGTAAAAGTGGACCGATATGGCCCATTTGCAATACCATCTGACCTACATCAATAACAACTATTTGTGCCAAGTTTCAAGTCGATAGCTTGTTTCGTTCGGAAGTTAGCGTGATTTCAACAGACGGACGGACGGACGGACGGACGGACGGACATGCTCAGATCGACTCAGAACTTCACCACAACCAAGAATATATATACTTTATGGGGTCTTAGTGCAATATTTCGATTTGTTACAAACGGAATGACAAAGTTAATATACCCCCATCCTACGGTGGAGGGTATAAAAATTAATAACTTAATACAAAAAAAAAAAAACAAGTATATACGACCGTAAGTTCGGCCAGACCGAATCTTATGTACCCTCCACCATGGATTGCGTTGAAACTTCTATTAATGACTGTCATCCACAATCGAATTACTTGGGTTGTAGTAATACTTGCCGATGGAAAGGTCTATTAAAACTCCTTAAAAAAGGTAAAAAGGGCAGATTAAAAACCTATATAATTCAGTTCTTGACCGGTATGAATTTTTGTGCGGTAAAAGAAAGAAAGAAGTGAAATATGGGGGTCGGTTTATATGGGGGCTATATACAATTATGAATCTATATGGTCCAATTTTTGTGTGATTAGTACCAAATTTTAGCAGGATCAAATGAAATTTGCTTATCCAAGAAGAAGTAAAATCTGGGGATCGGTTTATCTGGGGGCTATATATAACTATGGACCGATATGGACCACTTTTGGAATGGTTGTTAGCACAAAATATACTAACACAACGTACTAAATTTTAGCCGAATCGGATGAAATTTGCGCTTCTAAGAAATTTTTCCTTCCAAGAGGCTCCCGAAGTTAAATCTGGGGATCGGTTGATATGGGGCTATATATAATTGTAGACCGATATGAACTAATTTTTGCACGGTTTTTAGAGACCATATACTTATATAACGTACAAAATTTTAACCAAATCGGACGAAATTTGCTTCTCAAAGAGGCTCCGGATGTCAAATCTGGGGATTGGTTTTTATGGGCGCTATATATAATTATAAAAATTTGCGCCTCTAAGAAATTTGTCCTTCCCAGAGGCTCCCGAAGTTGAATCTGGATATCTATTTATATGGGGCTATATATATAATTGTAGACCGATATGAACCAATTTTTGCACGGTTTTTAGATACCATATACTTATATAACGTACAACCATATACTTATATAACGTACAAAATTTTAACTAAATCGGACGAAATTTGCTCCTCAAAGAGGCTCCGGAGGTCAAATCTGGGGATTGGTTTATATGGGCGCTATATATAATTGTAGACCGATATGGTCCAATTTTTGCATGGTTGTTAGAGACCATATACTAATACAATGTACAAATTATATTAGTATATGAAATTTGCTCCTCCATGAGGATCCGCAAATAAAATCTGGGGTCGGTTTATATGGGGGCTATACGTAAACGTGGTCCGATATGACCCATTTGCAATACCATCCGACCTACATCAATAACAACAACTTGTGCTAAGTTTCAAGTTGATAGTTTGTTTCTTTCGGAAGTCCGATATAACCCATTTGCAATACCATCCGATCTACATCAATAACAACAACTTGTGCTAAGTTTCAAGTTGATAGCTTGTTTCGTTCGGAAGTTAGCGTGATTTCCACAGACGGACAGGCGGACATAGGTAGATCGACTCAAAATTTCACTACGACCCAGAATATATGTACTTAAACAAATATTTCGATGTGTTACAAACGGAATGACAAAGTTAATATACCCCATCCTATGGTGGAGTGTATAAAAATGTACAGATAAAAATTAAGATATATTCCATTTTTTACACGTCAAAATAAAGTGTACATTTTGTTGGAAGACCATGTAAGTTGTCAACGCTAGACGGCAATTTATTTTTCAAAATATTAAGATAGTCCGTTTTATTCATGGCATTTTCAATAAAAACCAAGTTCCTAACTCCACTAGTTGCCACACACCTTAACACCATAACAGAACCCCCTTAACTGTAGGTACTACTTTCGCAGCTTTTTCTTTCCAAAAACCTCAAATTTGCTTTCGTCGCTAAACAGAATGTTGTTCCCGAAAGAAACTTCTTTATTGTCGAATTTTTTTATATTAGGGGTTTCTTTCGAGGTAAACGACCATAGAGACCATATGCATGCAGTGCTCGTCTTACTGTGCTAGCACTTACTTTTGTATTTTTCCTCCGATATTTTTACAACACTTTTAAACGGATTCTTTACATCACGCACTATAGATCGTATTTCGACCTCATTTAAAACTCTTGGTGTGCCTGCACCGGGATGATTTTCACTGTACCAATTTTTTCGTGCTTACACTTAAAAAAAAAACATAAGGTTTGAAATAAAACAAACAAAAAACAAGTAAGTACAGTAAAAAAACAAGTAAGTACAGCGGATCCGACTACATTATACCCTTCACCACTATGTAGAAAAACATTTGAGATATAGGACAATTTTAGTAATATTTACAACTTTTGCTACTCATCAGTGGCGATTTTACAAGGATATTGGTTAGATCTCGCCAAGATATGTGGTGTGGGTTCTGATATATTATTTGGCCAAGTCGGGCGACTTGGAGCCTTATTTAAAACTCAACCTTCTGTGGAAATTCTGGCATTACAGTGTGTAGGATATGACTAAGATATGGGGAAATCATCACAGAATTTTGTGTAAAGTCTGGGAATTTTGGCCATATTTGTATAAACCGGAAAAACGAATATATGGAGGCTTTATCTAAATCTGAACCAAATTAGATCAAACTTGACACACTTAAATACCACATTAAATATATTCTCTGTGGAAACTATCCAGTCAATTTGAGGAAAATCCCATTGAAAATGGGTCTAAAATATGAAACAGTCTACCAAATTTCCCCAACTCTGGTGTACATATATATGGCAGCTATATATAATCTGAACCGATTTTGACCAAATTTGACATGCATAGTTAGAATAATAATTCTGCAATCTCTGCCAAATTTCATGTAAATGGGAGTATAACTTTGGCCCCCGTGAGTGTAAATCGGGCGAAAGATATATATGAGAGCTATATCTAAATATGAACCGATTTCAACCAAATTTGGCACACATAGCGACACCGTTAAACCTACCTCTCGTGTAAAATTTGAAGCAAGTCAGGGCAAAACTCTGGCTTTTGAGGTCATATAAGTGCAAATCGGACGAAAGATATATATGGGAACTATATCTAAATATGAACAGATTTCAATCAAATTTACCAAGCATTGATAGAATGCCAATTCTACTGTCTATGCAAAATTTCACGCAAATCGGTAGTAAACTTTGGTCTCTGTGGTCATATGAGTCTAAATCGGATGAAAGATATGTTATGTATGGGAGGTATATCTAAATCTGAACCGATTTTTTTGGCCGATATTTTTTCGAGACTCATAAAATATTTGGATGTACTGAATTGAGGAACATCGGTTGATAAACACGCCAATTATGACCAGATCGGGGATAAATATATATGGCAGCTATATCTAAATCTGAACCGATTTTTTCCAAAATCAATAGGGATTGTCTTTGTTCCACAAAAACGACCCTATGCCAAATTTGAGGACGATCGGACTTAAACTGCGACCTGTACTTTGCACACAAAAATACATGAACAGACAGACAGACGGACATCGTTAGATCGACTCAGAATTTAATTCTAAGACGATCGGTATACTAATGGGTCTCAGACTTTTCCTTCTTGGCGTTACATGCAAATGCACAAACTTATTATACCCTGTACCACAGTAGTGGTAAAGGTAAAGGGAAAGGTAAATATTTAAATTGCATAAAATTTCGGAAATCTTCATTTATCGTTTATAGGTCGATATATATGAATTAGAGTATAGGTGAATTTGAATCATTTTTGAGAGTTTTCTACATAACAGTGACGATTTTACAAGGAACATGTGGGTACTTGTTAAAATCGGAAGAACATATACTATATGGGGGCTTTGTCCAATTTTGAGCCGATTTTCATAAAATTTGGCACACATTGCTAAAATTTTAATTGAACTCTCAGTGCAAAACATCAAAATTTTCGAAATTAAACTTTGGCCTCCGTAGTCATATGAATCTAAATTAACCCAATTCGGCATGCGTTGCAAGAATGTTATTCCTACTGTCTGTGCAAAATTTCAAGTAAATCGGAGTGAAATTTTGACTTCTGGTAGATATATCTAAATCTGAACCAATTTCAATTAAAATTGACATGTATAGTAAAAATGTTATTTCCATTCCCTGTTCACAATTTTAAGGTCATATGTTATCTGTAAATCGGACGACAGATATTTATAGGAGCTATATCTAAATCTGAACCGATTGCAACCAAATTCGGTACGCATATTTTTAATGTTAATTCTACTTCCTGTGAAAAATTTCACATAACTCGGAGTAAACGTTTGGCTTCTGGGGACATAGGGGTATAAATAAGGCGATAGCTATACATGGGAGCTAGATCTAAATCTGAACCGATTTCAACCAAATTCGGTACGCATATTTATAAAGTTAATTATACTCCCTGTGCAAAATTTAATTTAACTCGGAGTCAACGTTTGGCTTCTGTGGCCATTGGAGTGTAAATCGGACGAAAGCTATGTATGGGAGCTATATCGAAATCTGAACCGATGTCAACCAAATTCGGTACGCATATTTATAATGTTAATTCTACTCCCTGTGCAAAATTTCACGTAACTCGGAGTAAACGTTTGGCTTCTGGGGCCATAGGAGTGTCAATCGGGCGAAAGCTGTATATGGGACCCTATGCCAAATTTGAGGACGATCGGACTTAAACTGCGAGCTGGACTTTGACACAAAAATGCATCAACAGACCGACAGACGGACATCGCTAAATCGACTCAGAATTTAATTCTAAGCCGATCGGTATACTAAAAGATGGGTGGCGGAGTCACAAACTAATTATACCCTGTACCGCAGTAGTGGTGAAGGGTATAAAAACGTCGCCAAAAAAGTAGTAAAAATGTTCTTTTTGGATCCGGAAGTGGTGCAAAATTGGCGCAGAAGCGATGAATTAAACATGCCTGGCAAAAAAGCGTCATCAAAAAAGTAGTGAAAATGTTCTTTTTGGACCCGGAAGTGGTGCCAAATTGACGCAGAAGCGATGAATTTAACATGGACTTGTCATAGGACGGATGTCCACCATTTCAACAGCCGCTACACTGAATTTGTATCACTTCTTAAGGTGAGAGGCGAATTCAGTGTTTTGGGTGTGAATTAAGAAATTTTGTGTTATTTTGACAAATAAATAATTTTTAAAATTTTTATGATTTGTCTGGAACTTTTGTGATCAAATATTTAAAAAAATCGAAATTTTTCTACAAAGGATTTAGCATTTTTTCGGCTAAATTTAAATAATTTGTACCATTTTATTAATTCTTAATCTGTTTTTAACCTATTTGAAACTCAAAAACTAAATTTCCCATTAAAAATATGAAAAAAAGCGAGTTATAAAGAAATCGACTCAAATTAACTTCCTATGCAGTTAAAATAAAGAACATATTTGGGAGAGTATTTTTGGAACTTCTTTTAAAGTTGTGCCTTGAGAACTTCCAATTTTTTTGCTGGGATGGTCTTATCTTAGAACGGATGTCCACCATTTCAACAGCCGTTGCACTGAATTTGCATCACTTCTTAAGGTGTGATCCGAATTCAGTGCTTTGGATGTGATTTTAAAAATTTTGTGATATTTTGCCAAATATATAATTTTTATGATTTTTAATGCCTTATAACGCTTGTCTGGAACTTTTGTGATCAAATATTTTCAAAAATTCGAAATTTTTCTACAAAGGATTTTGCATTTTTCGGCTAAATTTAAATAATTTGTACCATTTTATTAATTCTTAATCTGTTTTTAACTTATTTGAAACAAAAAAAAGTTTAAATTACCTATTAAAAATATTAAAAAGTCGAGTTATAACAAAATGCATTAAAATAACTTCCTGTGTAGTTAAAATAAAGAACATCTTTGAAAGTGCTTTTAAAGTTGTGCCTTTAGAACTTCCAAATTTTTTTACTGGGACGTTTAATTCCAAGCATTTTTGGGATATATTTGGTTAAAGGAAAAGAAACAAAAAAACCCACTGTCCAAAAACATATTCACCACTTTATGTGTGTGAGACCACTAGTTCGATACAAAAATATCGGAATGACAAAGTTGGTATTCACCGCATCCTATGGTAGGGATATGAGAAGAACTTGCATAGAAGGTCAGACAAAATTTCTTCATTCGGTAGCTCATTTACACTGTGTTAATATGGTTCTTTCCTGCATGAAAATGAATTCACATAGAAACAGATTTAATCACAAAAGTTTAATGTTGGTATGCGATTTGATGAAGGGTTTATAGTCGGATCCGCCCCGATATTTGCTATTCTTTACTTGCTTTCACTAGTCTTTTAATTGAAATTCAAAGCTCCTTTCACTAATTAGATACCTTTAAAAGAAACCCTTTTTGCATAATGATATTGTGTGTGTGTGTTTCAAAAAATTCATCACAATACGTTCATATTTGTGGAAAACATTCTTTGTGACGCTTCTTTCTAAAAAGGCTTAGATTAAAAGGCATTTCTTTTGAATGTGGAACGCCTTTGTAGTTAACTAAAAACTACCTTCGTATAAGTATAACAAAGCTCATGTGAGGAATGACACAAAATTTACGTTGCATCATCGCGAAGGTTATTGTGCCAAAAACTCAAATTGTTTAAAGTTTTAATGAATGTCAGTTTATCAAGAAAAGTTTCCACATATTTTTAACCGAATGTTGTTCTTTTCAGCCTTGTCTCATCTTGAGGCTTTTCTTTTATTTAATCTTGTGTGCTGGAACTTTAATAAAGTCCTCGTAAATTCTATGAATCTTTTTATTTCAATAACGTACAGGTGCTGGTAATGGTAGTCATATACACTGGGCAAAATTTCCCAAAAAAAATCTACTAAAAACTCTCATGCAAACAAAAATAACTTGGCTTGTGGTGACAGCTGCCGATGGCATGGTATCTTTAAAACTTCTTAACATTGTCTTCTAAATTGTATGCTAGTCCATGTAGATAAAACCAATCATAACATATAAAACCAATCGTATAAAATATTTCCAATTAAAATTTTAATTGAATTTTCGAAAATGGTCAATTAAAAATTTAATTGATTCAATTTTTTTTAATTAAAACAAAAATAAATCACAAAAAGTAATAGTATAAATTAATTTTTTTATTGCATCAATTATTTCTTTAATAGACTTCGGTGATTGATATCATTTCTGTGATTGATGACATTTCAATTAAAATTTAATTGGATCAATTAATTTCATGATTGAATCTAAAAATGATTTTTGTGTGTGTATGAATTATCACGCGATACATAGGTATAAAGATATCTCGATCAAAAATTGAGAGATCTTATTAGATCTGAGCAGATCCGAAAATTGGTAATTCCTATAGAATTTGATCTGATCAGATTTCAAAATTGGCCTAGATCTAATGCCTTAATATAATTATATATAGACCTATATGCAGACAGATATGATGTTAGATCTTTTCATATATGTGATTATATCTAGTTACATCTAATTATATCTCACCATATCTGGTTAGATCTAAAGTGGCCAATTTTGAGATATCTATTTAGATTCACCATTTTTTTACACGTAAATCGAAGTTAAACTTTGGCCTCTCTGGTCATATTGCGCATTGCGTCGCAGATGCGTTCCAAAAAAACACGACGCAAAGTGAATTATAAGTTTCTGTGCAAACTATGCAAAGATTGGAGATGGATAATAACGCAACTTTGAAAATCTAACGACGCAAAGTGACGCAACTTCGAAACAACGCAAAACGAAACGACGCATACCGAGGTCTACGTGTATAAATGGGAGCTATATCTATCTCTAAACCGATTTCAATCACACTTAGCGCATTTGACGATACCATAAGTTATACTTTTTGTAAAAGATTTTAAGCAAATCAAAGTGAAATATATGGGAGCTATATTAAAATCTGAACCGATTTTGACTAACATTGGCATGTATAGTTAGAATATTAAATCTGCAAAAGCTCACGTAAATTGGGGCAAAACTTTGGTCTCTGTGGTCATAAGACTCTAAATCGGACGAAAGATATATCTAAATCTGAACCGAATTCGACACACTTGGCGATGCTATCAAATGTTCTTTTTGTGCAAAATTTGAAGCAAATATATATGAAACTTTGGCCTCTGAGCATATTTTGTGCTAGTTTTACGAGATTCACAAAAAATTCGAATGTACAAAATTTGAAGAAGATCGGTTAATAAACACACTCAAAAACAAGTAGATACGGTCGTAAGTTCGGCCAGGCCGAACCTTATGAACCCTCCACCATGGATTGCGTAGAAACTTCTACTAAAGACTGTCATCCACAATCGACTTACTTGGGTTGAGGTAAATCTTGTCGATGGCAATGTATCTTAAAACTTCTTAACACCGTCTTCTAAATTTTAAGTTAGTCCATATGTTACGTGGTAAATATTATGTAAATATAGGTATATTATTAAACAAAACAAGGCCGATTAAATACGAATATAATTCAGTTTGACAAAATCTTCTATAGAAATAAAATTTTGACAAAATTTTCTAAAGAAATAAAATTTTGACAAAATTTTCTATAGAAATAAAATTTTGACAAATTTTTCTTTAGAAATAAAATTTTGACAAATTTTCTATAGAAATAAAATTTTGACAAATTTTCTATAGAAATAAAATTTTGACAAAATTTTCTAAAGAAATAAAATTTTGACAAAATTTTCTATAGAAAAAAATTTTGACAAAATTTTGGTAGATTTTTTTGGCTCGAGTGGCAACCATGATTATGAACCGATATGGACCAATTTTTGTGTGATTGGGGATTTCAACCTCCTCCAAGAGGTTCCGGAGGTCAAATCTGGAGACCGATTTATATTGGGGCTATATATAATTATGGACCGATATATATCAATTTTTGCATGGTGTTTGGACACCATATACTAACACCACGTACCAAACTTCAACCCGATCCGGTGAATTTTGCTCCTCCAAGATGCTCCGGAGGTCAAATCTGGGGATGGGTTTATATGGGGGCTATATATGATTATGGACATGTATGGACGAATTTTTGCATGGTTATTAAAGACCATATACTAACACCACGTACCAAATTTCAACCGAATCGGATGAATTTTGCTCATCCATGAGGCTCCGGAGGTCAAATCTGGGGATCGGTTTATATGGGGGCTATATATAATTATGGACCGATGTGGACCAATTTTTGCATGGTTAGTAAAGACCATATACCAACATTGTACCACATTTCAGCCGGATCGGATGAATTTTGCTTCTCTTTGAGGCTCCGCAAGCCAAATCGGGGTATCGATTTATATGGGGGCTATATATAATTATGGACCGATGTGGACCAATTTTTACATGGTTGTTAGAGACCATATACTTACACCATGTGCCACATGTCAGCCGGATCGGATGAATTTTGCTCCTCCAAGAGGCTCCGCAAACCAAATCTGAGCGTCGGTTTATATGGGGGTTATTCGTAAAAGTGGTCCGATATGGCCCAGTTGCAATACCGCTCGACCTACATCAATAACAACTACTTATGCTAAGTTTCAAGTCGATAGCTTGTTTCGTTCGGAAGTTAGCGTGATTGCAACAGACGGACGGATATGCTTAGATCGACTCAGAATTTCACCACGATCCAGAATATATATACTTTATGGGTCTTCGAGCAATATTTCGATGTGTTACAAACGGAATGACAAAGCTAATCTTGTCTAATAAATTTTCTTCAATTTTTCGAAAAACATTTACTTATTTTTGTGATATCAGCGTGATTTCTGCGTTTGTAATACTGTTTAATTAACATTTTCTAAAAATAATTTAAATTTACTAAAATGAACAAAAATTGCTTGTCCTGGTTAGTTCACTGTTTTTCAGTGCACTTCAATTATGACCAAATCAGAGATAATTATATGTGGCAGCTATATCTAAATTTGAACCGATTTGTTCCCAAAATCAATAGGGATCGTATCTGAGCCGAAGTAAGCCCGTTTGCCAATTTGAGAAAAATCGAACATTAGCTGCGAGTTGTACTTTGCACACAAAAATACATTAGCAGACGGACAGACAGACATACAGACGGACATCGTTAAATTGACTCAGAATTTGGTTCTTCGTGGTCTTCTTGGCATTACATACAAATTCACTATTTTTAGGAATCGTACAAAAATTAAAGAATATTGGCCATATTCATCATATTCCTTGATGGCACATTTGGTGCCCAACGAATGCGATATTTATAGAACAATATTTTTTTAGTGTAACAAGTTTGTACCGGCATTGCAGTCCTCCGAAAATCTCTGTCTTTTCAATTTGGCCTAACATAGAACAGCGTAAAGGGGAATCAAAAAAGTTTTCACTGCTGGCTTTTCAACTAGCATGACAACTAGGCACTAATATATTTTGTGTACGAAAGTGTTTTGTTTATTTATTAGAGTCGTTCCAGAAAAATTTTGATAAAAGATGTGTTACAATGTTATGTGTAGACCAAAGTAACCAAAACTTCTCTTGACTGCATGAATAGAAAAGTAGGCTTTCCATTTGTTCCGGTATACATAATTTGTTGCCGGCTGAATTTTCTAAACACAATTGAAAATTGGAACAAAATTCTCCGATGTATTTAAAATTTTCAGGAAATATAAGGGATGACGTCTAGACAATGATCCGCTACTTTATTTTTCGATATTTCGTCGAGGAGGGGATCTCCCCTTGCCCGATTTTTAAGTACTGCAAAAAACTAAATTTCACTGATTTACTTGAAAATTTAAATCTGTGGTACCTGATTTTTTGATAGTTAATTGGAGAGGGCCCTCCCCTTTGCCTGAATTTATCTTCAAGTGCAGCGAAAACATTAAACTTATCTGATTTACATGAAATTCATAGAGGAAAAAGTTGTGAAATTAATATGGGTAACTGGTTGTTTTATATTTGGAGAGGGTGGGGCTTCCCCCTTGCCCTACTTTTTTTATTTGGACCTATGTTCTCTGATTTGCTTGACATGTTTAGGCAAGGTTGGTGTTGGCGTCAAAGGAGAGATCCACTACTACATTCTTCGATATTTGGCCAGGGAAACGGACTTCTCCTTCACTTCGCCAATATCCGATTTACTTGAAATTTACAATTTACTTGTTTACTTGACTTAAAATGGTGTACCTGAAATTTGGATAGTTGGATGGAGAAGGGGGGCCTCTTCCTTGCCTCCGATTTTCTTTCAAATTTTCAGGGAAGGTTGAGGGTGGTATCCACTAGAGGTGTGCATGTGACACGAAATTGTCGTGACTCACGAAAATTTTCTAGACTCACGAGTGAGTCGTGAGTCACGCTGATGGTAACGGCATGAGTGTGCGTGATTAACAAACCAAAGGTTCGTGCGTGAGTGTGAGTCACGAAAATAATATCTTCGTGAATGTGCGCGAATAACCAATTACACTCACGAAAATAATCCCGCTCACCAACATAAAACGCTTAAGAGTTGTATTCATTTACAATTTTACTGACACCTAAGATATTAAGAGTTTAATAACGCTCTTGATTTTAATTGTGCTCATGTTTTTATGAGGTAAATTACTCATAAAATTATTCGTGAGTCACGACTTTTTCGCGCGTGAGTACAAATTTTCTTTTCGTGAGTGTGCATGAGCGTGAAACCTATCAAACAATATCGTGCGAGAGTGTGCGTGAGTAAGGTTTTTCCGCCGTGAGTGTGCGTGAGCGTGAGTAAAATATTAAAAACATGCAGAACCCTAATATCCACGTCTTTATTTTTCAATATTTTAATTGGGAAATACGTCCTTTTTTAATAGAGCACAATTTAAACTTCTCCCGATTTATTTGAAATTTACAGGGAACGTGGGAAAAGCTGATTAAATTAGTACAGAGTACATGATTTTTTCTGGTAGGGTAAGGGCAATAGTAATAGATCACACCTTCATCGATTTACTTGGATTTTATAGGGAACGTGGGGGAGGCTATGAAATGCATATAGCGAACGATATCTGGTCGGAGAAGGGCGAAGGAGAAGAGAAGGTTTCCATTGCCCGATTTTTTGGAATATTTTTCTGATTTTTTTTTTATTTGCTAGGAAGGTGGAAGGTTTTCCATAAATGGGAGCTCGGTACATAATACTAGGGTGTTTACACCAGCTTCTTGCTAGACTTTTTAAGTAAAAAACTTAAATTGACATTAAGTTGATAGGCAACGTAGAGAGTCCTTTATTTCCCGGTATATGTTCGGGAATGTCATGTTTTCTGTGAACAACATTTTAACAGATTTTATTATGCTAATTTTTTTAAGAACTTTTCCGAATTTTTGGGTGAGAATCATCGATTTTTTGTATGTAGTTGAAGTACGATGCTCAATTTTCCGGTAGAACAAAGAGAAAAAGAGATACATTCCCTTGACAAACCACGAGCGAAATTCACAATTTATGTGGTGGATGGTCCAACGCCTTGAATACGGTACATGATTTAAAACAAATGTGGAAAGGGACCTCCCCGACGTGTTGGTAAGACGGATATTCACCGTATTCACCGTTTGAAATATAAAGGACACGCGTGAGCAAACCATGGAGGAGTCCTTCATTTATTACGCCAGTAAGCGATCTTCCCCGGACCTTAATCTTCAAATCCATTCGAATTTGGTTCAGAAGGATTATCTTATTATCTTTCCATTCGTAGTATTTTCTGAAGGTTATGGTAGACTAAGTTAACGCAAAATTGCTTTACAAATATAGTTCGGAAGGTGAAGCAAAGCGGCCTGGGTTCGTCGAGTTATTTTTATTAATCTACCAACAGACCTCTATATAGACCGACAAAGAACCGGCCTTTTATACCCTCCACCATTGGATGGGTGGTATAGTAGCTTTGTCATTCCGGTTATACACATCGAAATATTGGCCCCATAAAGTGTATGTGTAGTCTGGGTTGTGATGAAATTCTGAGTCGATCTTGTTATGTCTGTCCATCCATCAGTTGAAATTACGCCAACTTCCGAACGAAACAAGCTATCAACTTCAAACTTGGCACAAGTAGCTGTCATTAAAGTAGGACGGATGGTATTGCAAAAGGGCCATATCGGACCAATTTCAGGTACAGTTCCCATAATTACCGTATCTAGACAACTTTAACTAGATACAGTACAAATATATAATGGAAAATCATTCATACCCAGCAAAAACAGGGTAACAATATAATAATGGAAAATCATTCATACCCAGCAAAAAAGCGTCGCCAAAAAATAATAAAAATAGTCTTTTTGAATCCGAAAATGGTGCAATATTGGCGTAGAAGCGATGAATTTAACATGTGTTTGTCATAAGACGAATGTCCACCATTTCAACAGCCTTTGCACTTAATTTGCATCACTTGTTAAGGTGTGATCCGGATTCAGTGTTTTGGATGTGACTTGAAAAATTTTTTAATATTTTACCAAATATATAATTTTTATAATTGTTAATGATTTCTAAAGCTTGTCTGAAATGTTTGACCTTAAATATTTTCAAAAATTCGCAATTTTTATCGAATAGATTAAGCATTTTTTTCGACAAAATTTTTAAATTTTTACCCATTTATAAATTCTTATCCTATTTTTAAGCCATTTGAAACAAAAAAATTAAAATTAACCAATAACAATATGAAAAAAGCGAATTTTAACAAGTAAGTAAAGTCTAAAGTCGGGCGGAGCCGACTATATTATACCCTTCACCACTATGTAGACAAACATTTGTGTTACCATCTCAACTACTTAAAATTTGCTGGGAGCTACATAAAAGTTTACATTTCCAGATACAAATACTTTTAATGGAAACAATTTTTTGTACTTCTACAAAAACTTAAAACTTAAAATTTAAATCGGCTAACGCCCTAGGATGAAACACAATGTTAGTAAAAAATATGGGAAATATGAAGCGAGAGAAATTTTAATGCATTTGTACAAAAGAGATTTATGATTTTTCAGGCTATACATATGTATTCGAGATATAGGACAATTTTAGTAATATTTACAATTTTTGGTACTCAGCAGTGGCGATTTTACAAGGATATTGGTTAGATCTCGCCAAGATATGTGGTCAAGTGTGGGTTGTGGTATATTATTTGGTCTAGTCGGGCGACTTGGAGCCTTATTTAAAACTCATCCGTTCTGTGGAAATTTTGGCATTTCAGTGTGTAGGATATGGCTAAGATATGGGAAAATCATCACAGAATTTTGTGTAAAGTGTGAGAATTTTGGCCATATTTGTATTCTCTGAGGAATCTATCCAGTCAATTGGAGGAAAATCGCATTGAAAATGGGTCTAAAATATGAAACAGTCTATCATATTTCCCCAACTCTGGTGTACGTATATATGGGAGCTATATACGATCTTATCCAATTTTGACTAAATTTGACATGCATAGTTAGTATAATAATTCTGCTATCTATGCGAAATTTCACGTAAATGGGAGTATTACTTTGGCCCCCCTGGTCATATGAGTGCAAATCGGACGGGATATATATATGGGAGCCATATCAAAATCTGTACCGATTTCAACCAAATTTGCCACAATTACCTATACTACTAAACGTACTCCTTGTGCGAAATTTGAAGCAAATCACGGCAAAACTCTGGCTTTTGAGACCATATAAGTCCAAATCGGGCGAAAGATATATATGTGAGCTATATCTAAATCTGAACCGATTTTAACAAAATTTGACACACTTTACGATACTATTACACGTACCCCTTGTGCAAAATTTGAAGCAAATCACGGCAAAACTCTGGCTTTTGTGGCCATATAAGTTCAAATCGGACGAAAGATATATATGCGAGCTATATCTACATTTGAACCGATTTCAATCAAACTTACCAAGTATTGGTAGAATGTCAATACTAACCTCTGTGCAAAATTTCACGAAGATCGGTAGTAAACTTTGGCCTCTGTGGTCATATGACTCTAAATCGGACGAAAGATATATATGGGAGCTATATCTAAATCTGAACCGATTTGGCTGATATTTCGCAAGATTTTCCAGATTCATAAAATATTCGGATGTACGGAATTTGAGGAAGATCGGTTTATATACACGCCAATTATGACCAGATCGGTGAAAAATATATATGGCAGCTATATCTATATCTGAACCGATTTTTTCCAAAATCAATAGGGATCGTCTTTGAGCCGAAACTGGACCCTATACCAAATTTTAGAACAATCGGACTAAAACTGCGAGCTGTACTTTGCACACAAAAATACATCAACAGACAGACAGACAGACGGACATCGCTAAATCGACTCAGAATTTAATTCTAAGACGATCGGTATACTAAACGATGGGTCTCAGACTTTTCCTTCTTGGCGTTACATACAAATGCACAAACTTATTATACCCTGTACCACAGTAGTGGTGAAGGGTATAAAAATTTAAATTTAAATTTAAAGAACTTTCTGTGTAGTTAAAATAAAGAACATCTTTGGAATGACATTTTTGGAAGTGCTTTTAAAGTAGTGCGTTTAGAAAAACTTCCCAATTTTTTTCTAGGTAGGTTTTCAAATTCTAGGGGACCTAATTTTTTTCTGGAGGGGGCTTAGGCCTTACTACGCTTATGGTCCCCATATAATCCGAGCCCCAGATTTGATTTTCTGAGTCACTTCAAAGAAAACATGTCAATGAATATCTGTAGTTTTTTATTTGCCTTTAAAGAAAATTTATTGTGTCAAATGAAAACTGTATTTTACTAAAATTTCATTCCTCCGAGAAAAACTCTTATTTTGATGTGCAATAAATTTGCCGGGAACTATCCCATATATTATCAAACAAACATATATGTATGCTCTTCTATATTGTACTTTTGACACACATACACACGCATAGCATAGTGAAATTCTTTGCAACCCCCTGTTCAATGGATGAGTTAAGGGATGTGGAAGAACCAAGGTCGTTTAGGTTAAGGTAGGTCAAAAATTTGACATCATTGTCATTGTTTTTGCTATTGCGGCAACAATGTCAACATGCTTTAGCGCTTCACTAATTTTGTTGCCTGGCTGTCGTTTACAAACAAATAGCTGGGTTGCATGAAGGGCATTGCTATCCACCTTATACATAACAGTGACTATAACAAGTTTTCCAATTTATACCTTCAAAGTATTGGACATCGCACATATAAAATGTACACTGAAAAAACAGTGAACCCACCAGGAAAGATAACTTTCGATTAATTTTAGAAAATTTTGAACTTTTTTAGAAAATTTTAACTAAACGGTATTACAAGCGCTGGCATCACTCCGATATGGCAAAAATAAGTAAATATTTTTCGACAAATTTAAGAAAATTTATTAGACATAACTAAATTTTTTTAGTAGTTAAAGAAAATTTTGTAGTTTTAAGAGAAATCTTGGAGTTCAAAATTGCAAGAATGTCTTTAGTGACATACGAAGTTCATGGTGGACACATTTTTGGTAAAATTTACAAATTTAAAGAAATAATGAACTATTCTGTAAGAAATACGAAATTAGGAAATCTTTATGCTTTATTTGTGTATAACTTTTTCCCGTTTTTTAGTTCATTTAACTAACATACGCAAAAAATTATTTGACTAAAATAAACTTTTTCCAAACATAATGATTCTATGAACTAATATAAAGTTAATATGGCTTTAGTGAAATAGAGAGTTCACTTTTTTTGAGTGTATATATCTGTGGACTTATGACAAAACCCCATAAGTCGAGATAGGACAATTTCTCAAAAATTGTACGTTGTGTGTAGTTTTTGAAGGCACATATTTCTGTGTTTACAGATTTTTGATACCTGGAAGCATTTTGAGCCCAAAAATATTATATGCTTGAAAGAATTTTCCACATAGAAGATTGTGTTCATTCCCTCACATAATTTTCACTACCACGAAATGTTTTAGTCCTTGGCACCTTTTTCTGTAATACAAATAATGTTGAAGAAATTATTCTATTTTATAAATTTTTTAAATTTTACCTTTCCCCTGGACGGAGAATCGAAACGAGGACCATACAGTTTGTAAGCCAACACACTATTCACGTAGCTGTTATAGGCACCAGTAGACAATTATCGTTATAAGTTACATTTATACAGCATATCTTGCAGCGCCCACGAGCCCATGCAAACATAACATTATTTAACAGTAACATACATTTGTTGGCCACGTGGAGCAGTGGTTAGTATGTCAGACTTGCATGCAAGGGATCGTGGGCTCACGTGGGCTTAACTTTGTCATTCCGTTTGTAACACATCGAAATATAACTCTAATACCCCATAAAGTATATACAGTATGTCAAGAAAGTCTTTTGACATTGCCAAATATTTCAAATTCTACACGCTCACAAAAAATCGCTTCTGTAACATATACTCCCAAACATATTTTGCTTCAAGCATATACATTTTTGGGTATTGCCCAAACATTTATATGTTTGATTTCTTCCAATATATAATATGTTTGAAAGCATATTGGTCTAAACAATATATGTTTGGGTAGTCTAAGTTCCAAACATTTTGTATTTTTGCATCTAAATTCAATAATGTTGTCTTCCAAAAAACAATATGTTATTATGTGAACATATAATATGTTTGGAAGCATTTTGCACCCAAAAATATTATATGCTTAAAAAAAAATTCTCCCAAACAATATTGTGCTCAAAGTTTTATTTATTTATTTATATATTTACAATCATAATGAATTATGAAAATAAACAGGTAATATAGGTGCTAACAACATAGGTTTTCGACCTGAATGCTCAAAATTTTGTTTCTGCCCAATTGTATATTCCCCCACATCTTTCTCACTTCCACGAGAATTTTTAGTTCTTAGCACCTTTTTTCTGTAATACAAACATTGTAGAAGAAATTATCCAATTGTATGATTTTTTTATTTTAATTTTACGTTTTGCCGGACGGGGATTCGAACAGCGGACCACACAGTTTGTAAGGATCAAAGAAGTAGCTGATCAATTGCCCAAGGAAAAATAAAATGTTAATTTTGTAATAACAAGTAACAACCACCAACTTAATTCAATATCGCTCCCTGTTAAATAGCGCTCCAAGCTACTAAACACATATTTGTTTATAGGCTATTTCTAAATTAATATATGTTTGCATCCAAGCATATTATATTTACAAACATTTTATGTCCCAAACATAATATGTTCTAACATATTAACATATATTTCCCAAACATGTTATGCTAGTTTATGAACATTATATGCTTGCACTCAAAAATATTGTGTTTAAAAATTTGTGTTGCAAACATATAATGTTTATAGCCAAACATATGAAAAACAGTCTTTTTCATCCGTGTAGAAATAATTGAAATATTAAATATTTTATTAAATTTTTAATTCTGTGTACGTATGTATACTTTGCAAAATACATAATAAAATATTTTTTTAAAATTTCATTATATTTAATTTTGGAACAAAACATAATTTTTATCCCATTGTCAAAACACTTTCTTGACAAACTGTATATTCTGAGTCGTGGTGAAATTCTGAGTCGATCTGAGTCTGTCCGTCCGTCCGTCTGTTGAAATCACGCTAACTTCTGAACGAAACAAGCTATCGACTTGAAACATCGCACAAGAAGTTGTTATTATTACCATATCGGACCACTTTTACGTATAGCCCCCATATAAACTGACCCCCAGATTTGGCTTGCGGAGCCTCTTGGAGGAGCAAAATTCATCCGATCCGGTTGAAATTTCTATATCAAAGTTGCGTCAAAATTTTATTGCTATATGAAATTTTATCAAAATGTTATTACTGTTGAAAGTTGTGTCAAAATTTTATTTCTATAGGATATTTTATCAAAATTTTATTTCTATATGATATTTTATCAAAATTTTATTTCTATAGAAAATTTTGTCAACATTTTTTTCTATAGAAAATTTGAATTGTATACGTATTTAACCGGCCTTTTTTCGGGTAAGAACTTTATTGTTAAAATGTTAACAGTTTTTGTGCACATAAATGAATGGAATCAGTTCAGATAAATTAATTTCATGATCGACCTGCTTAAGTGATATACTCATTTCGGTGTTTAAAGCAATTTCAATTATGAGCAATTTCGGCCGGGACGAATCTTAAATACACACTGAACCAAAGAAGAGTTGATTTTTATTAGGGATGAACTTAAGACAATATTAATTTTGAAATTGGAATATATAACACTTGTTACTGGGAAAGAAATTAAATTATGTCATATTTGAAGTATAAGAGAAACAAATTTCATCCGATCCGGCTGAATTTTAGTACATGGTGTTAATATATGGTCTTTAACAATCATGCAAAAATTGGTCCACATCGGTCCATAATTATATATAGCCCCCATATAAACCCATCTCCAGATTTGACTTGCGGAGCTTCTAAGAGAAGCAAATTTCATCCGATCCGGTTGAATTTTGGTACATGGTGTCAGCATATAATTTCTAACAACCATGCAAAAAATTGGTCCACATCGGTTCATAATTATATATAGCCCCCATATAAACCGATCCCCCGATTTGGCTTGCGGAGCCTCTAAGGGAAGTAAATATCATCCGATCCCCAGATGACCTCCGGTACCTTTTGGAGAAGCAAAATTCATCCGATCTGGTGGAAATTTGGTACGTGGTGGTAGTATATGATATTTAAGAACCATGCCAAAAGTGGTCCATATCAGTCCATAATCATATGTAGCCCCCATATAAACCGATCCCGAGATTTAGTTTTGGAGCCTCTTGGAGGAGCAAATTTCATTCGGCCTGACCGAACTTTCGGCCGTATATACTTGTTTATAACTCGCTTTTTTCATATTTTTAATGGGTAGCTTTAACTTTTTTTGTTTTAAGTTGAAAATATGGTAGGTATTAATTAAATGGTACAAATTATTTAAATTTTGTCGTAAAAATGCATTCTAGAAAGAATGCGAATTTTTTATAAATATTTGGGGTCAAACGTTTCAGTTCATTAAAAATTATAAAATATTATTATTTTTTTTGCAAAATATCACTACCTTTTTTACGATTCTTTTTTTTTTTGCTGAGTTATAATGAGTTTATGCATTTAAAACAGGGCAACTTAACCAGCCGAGACAAAATGTTACCAAAATTTTATTTCTATAGAAAAGTTTGTCAACATTTATTTCTATAGAAGATTTTGTCAAAATTTTATTTCTATAGAAAATTTTGTCAAAATTTTAGTTCTATAGAAACTTTTGTCAAAATTTTATTTCTATAGAAAATTTTGTCAAAATTTTATTTCTATAGACAATTTTGTCAAAGTTTTATTTCTATAGAAAATTTTGTCAAAACTTTTTCTATAGAAAATTTTGTCAAAATTTAATTTCTATACAAAAATTTTTCAAAATTTCATTTCTATACAAAAATTTGTCAAAATTTCATTTCTATAGAAAATTTATCCAAAATTTCATCTCTATAAAAAATTTTGTCAAAATTTTATTTCTATAGAAAATTTTGTCAAAATTGTATGTAGACAATTTTGTCAAAATTTTTTTCTTTTGATAATTTTTTCAAAATTTTGTTTCTATAGAAAATTTTTTCATTTTTTTTTAAATGTAGTGTCAATAGAAAATTTTGTCAATATTTTTTAAAATTTTTTTTTCTACGGAAAATTTTGTAAACATTTTATTTCTATAGAAAATTTTGTATAAATTGTATTTCTAAGAAAATTTGTCAAATTTTATTTCTATTGAAAATTTTGTCAAAACTTTATTTCTATAGAAAATTTTGTCAAAATTTTATTTCTAAAGAAATTTTTTTCAAAATTTTATTTCTATAGAAATTTTTGTCAAAATTTCATTTCTATAGAAAATTTTGTCAAAATTTCATTTCTATACAAAAATTTGTCAAAATTTCACTTCTATAGAAAATTTAGCCAAAATTTCATCTCTATAAAAAATTTTGTCAAAGTTCTATTTCTAAAAATTTTGTCAAAATTTTATTTCTCTAGAAAATTTTGTCAAAATTTCATTTCTTCACAAAAGTTTGTCAAAATTTCATTTCTATAGAAAATTTAGCCAAAATTTCATCTCTATAAAAAATTTTGTCAAAATTTTATTTCTATAGGAAATTTTGTGAAAATTGTATGTAGACAATTTTGTCAACATTTTTCTCTTTTGAAAATTTTTTCAAAATTTTGTTTCTATAGAAAATTTTGTCAATATTTTTTTTCAATTTTTTTCTATAGATGTTATTTCTATGTTATGTTAAATGTTATTTCTATAGACAATTTTGTACATATTTTATTTCTATAAAAAATTTTGTCAACATTTTATTTCTATAGAAAATTTGGTCAAAATTTTATTTCTATAGAAAATTTTGTCAACATTTTATTTCATAGAAATTTTTTTCCAAATTTGTATTTTTATAGAAAAATTTTCCAAAATTGTATTTCTATAGAGAAGAATGTTTCTACCAAAACATCAAGAATTATACCAATCTACCAAACAGTAAAAGATCTACCATTTTTGGTAGATTTTTTCCAATTGTGGCAACCGTGCTCAGGTGCCTACCCTGAGCATCAGAACACGTACATCTACCTAAAATATCTCTCGAGTTACGAAATGGGAAAAAAGTACTGAGGTGTCTCTTGTTCTAGAAGCCAAATTGGAAAATTTGCTTTCAAGCGTTCGATACTAAAAACCAGATCAATACAGCTACACTGTTGAAGGCTGTATAATTTCGCCATGATCAATAATATTTGTATTTTTACGGTTGGAAATAGCTATTGCGATTTTAAAGGCACAGGAATGGGTGCCTTTTATTTTTGACGGGATTGGGCAACCCTAGTGTTGAGATTTTTATAGCTCTATAGTAAAGTTTGAGAATATTTTGATTTACGATAATTGTGTTTTTTACAGCAACATACAAGAATCACCTCGCCCAATAAATGTAATTAAATCGTGAACATGCGTGAACATTTCACTGTAAAAAATTTTTTTCGCATTGGATTCTACTCAATTTGTCAATCGCTCATAAAATGGGTCGTGTCGATTTATCGAAAGAAACGCCCCAAAAATACGATCACGATGCTTCGAAACACGTCTCTGACATCGTGACAGGTGGTGAATCGTGGATTTACTCGTATGAAACCGAAAGTAAAGAGCAGTCGACTGTATGGGTGTTTCATGATGACCCAAAGCAAGCAAAAGTTTCTCACGCACGACACAATTCCAATCAAAAGATCACATGTTTTATTAGAAAAAACTAGGCATGTCACTAGAAAAACGCAGAACAGTCAATTCTCAAAAAAAATTTTGTGTCTAATAAATTTTCTTGAATTTTTCGAAAAATTGTTACTTATGTTTGTGAAATCGTCGTTACATCTGGGCTTTTTTATACAGTTTAGTTAAAATGTTCTAAAATGAAACTAATTTTTGTAAAATTAACCAAAACTTTCGTTTCTGGTGGGGTCACTGTTTTTTGAGTGCATCTAAATTTGAACCGATTTCAATCAAATTTGGCACACTTGACGTTGTCAATTTTTCGGGAATATCGAAATTTCGTTTCACCTCTATTTATTTTGGAGCCTATTAAAATTTATTTTGTATGGTACACATGAATCATCCCGCGCCCTTTTAATGTTCTTAACATAATTTTTAGTTTTCATTTCAAATATCATTTTGAACGAAAACGATGACTGCGTTTATGACAGCGTATCATCAACCCTTTGGGACCACATTTCACTTTGTGTCATATGGCCATTTGTTATAATTAATATGATTAAATAATACTGTATTCAGATGCTATTGCGGAAAAATTTTCAAGTCCTCTTGTTTATGGAAAAATTCGAGTTTCGCGTCCCTTTGCTTTTTAATTCAGACAATCGTTGAAATGTGATAATAAATTCATAAATAGGCTTTGGACTTTTCAATTCTAATGCCTTATGTTCTCCAAAGTTTTCAGTGTACTTAAGATAAACTATGAAAATTGTTTAAGTATGTTTCTTTGGCTTCCATTTAGCTTAAGTAAGTTCTCATGCATTTATTGAAATTATGTTTGAATTTTATGTGCTGCTTCCCTGAGTAAATAATAGATTCTATATATGTGAATATTCTGGATATTTGTGTGAAAAGCCAAGAAACTTAGAATGAAAAGGGGCTCTCTAGAATAGTGAAAGGATTAACTATGTCCCATGTTCAGATTAACGCAATCGGTTCGTAGAGAAACAGGTTTTCCATATGTATGTAAGTACCGATTTTTATAAATGACAACATTTTTTAACAAGGCACATTTATTAGCGAATTGCTTTAACACTTGGAATTGGATACCCATAAACACACTAATATGAAAGGCTTCGTAATAGAAAAAATATTAAGCATATTAATAAAACAAGTGAGTAAAGTAGAAAGTCAGGCCGGGCCGACTATATAATACCATAAAACGTCCCAAGTTTGGAAAAAATCCGGCTATATCCATATCTGATCCGATTTCGATGATTCTTTTTAGTTCAGGTTTAGTTGAGATTATAAAAGATTACATTGAGTCAACTTTGGGTACACGCAAAGAAAAAAAAAAAACGTTTGGAAAACGTGTACCGAAAACGTTTTTCTTTTGTTAGAGTTTTTTGAATTGCTTCGAAAATTTTAAACTTTTATCACCAAAAAAATTCGTTTGTTACAAAATTTTTATTTTTTCAATAACAAAAGTTATCTATTGATGACCACAACAGGTACATAGCTCAGTGGTTAGTGTGTTGGCTTACAAAGTGCATGGTCCGCGGTTCGATTCTCCGTCCAGACAAAAGGTAAAAAAATTTTAAAAAAATTTCTTCTACATTGTTGGTATTACAGGAAAAGGTGATAAGAACTAAAAATCACGGGGATGTGAGAAAGATGTGAGAGAAAATGCAATTAGCAAGAAAACAATGTTTTTTTTTTAGTTTGTCTTTATGAAATTGTTTTTACATCCTGGAAAAGAATAAACGTTTATCACAAAAAGTATATACTTTTCTTCCAAATGCACTTCCTTACAGCGAAAAGCAAATGAGAAACGAACTTTGTTTGTCTAATATTTCGTTTGGGAGGAAAGAATTATTTTTTTGCGTGTAATATCGTTAAATAAAACAGGTTTTTATACCCTGCGCCACACTGTGGAACAGGGTATTATAAGTTAGTGCATATGTTTGCAACATAAAGAAGGAGACGAGATAGACACATGGTGTCTTTGGCAATAATGATCAGGGTGGGTCCCTGAGTCGATCTAGCCATGTCCGTCTGTCTGTGAACACATTTTGTGATCAAAGTCTAGGTCGCAGTTAAAGTCCAATCGCCTTCACATTTTGCACAAGTTCCAGTTTTGGGTCAGAATAGAACCCTAGTGATTTTGGAAGAAATCGGTTCAGATTTAGATATAGCTCCCATATATATCTTTCGCCCCATATGGACTTATATGGGCCCAGAAGCCAGAGTTTTAGCCTAATTTGCTTAAAATTTTGCACAAGAAGAACAATTAGTACTATAGTTATGTGTGCCAAATTTTATTGAAATCGGTTCCAAGTTAGATATAGCTCCCATATATATCCTTCGTCCGATATGGACTAATACGGCTTCAGAAGTCAGAGTTTTACCCCAATTTGGTTGAAATTTTGCACTAGAAGTACAATTAGTAGTGTAGTCAAGTGTACCAAATTTTATTTAAATCAGTTCAGATTTAGATATAGCTCCCATATATATCGTTCGCCCGATTTACACTCATATGACCACAATGGCCAATCTTTTACTCTGATTCAATTGCAATTTTGCACAGGGAGTAGAATTAGCATGCCAAATTTGGTTGAAATCGGTTCAGATTTAGATATAGCTCCCATATATATCGTTCGCCCGATTTACACTCATATGACCACAGAGGCAAATTTTTAACTCCGATTTAGTTGAAATTTTGCACAGGGCGTAGAATTAGCATTGTAGCTATGCGTGCCAAATTTGGTTGAAATCGGTTCAGATTTAGATATAGCTCCCACATATATGTTTTTCTGATTTCGACAAAAATGGTCAAAATACCAACATTTTCCTTGCAAAATCGCCACTGCTTAGTCGAAAAGATGTAAAAATGACTGTAATTTTCATAAACTTCTAATACATATATATCGAGCGATATATCATAAAAAAACATTTGCGAAGTTTCCTTAAAATTTCTTCAATAGTAAAAAAATATGTTTCCCATATTTTTTTACTATTATTGTGTTCCACGCTAGTGCATTAGCCGCACCCAGAGAAGGAATATGATCACCTCAAACATGTTTTAAGAGCAAAATTTTATTTTTGGGTGGTGACCATGTAACATGGATTTCGCAACCATGTTATTTTCTCGGAAATCATGTATCGGATTTCGGCAAGCAGGTTATATTTGACGAGAAAATAACATTAGAGTGACAAACATGTTACGTGGTCACCATACAAAAATAACATTTTGCTCTTGAAACATGTTTGAGGTGATCATATTCCTTCTCTGGGTGCGACTTAAAATTTGAGTCTATAGATTGTGTAGAAGTCTATCAAATTCTGTCCAGATCGAGTGATATTTAAATGTATGTATTTGGGACAAACCTTTATTTATAGCCCCCAACACATTTGACGGATGTGATATGGTATCGAAAATTTAGATCTACAAAGTGGTGCAGGGTATAATATAGTCGGCCCCGTCCGACTTTAGACTTTCCTTACTTGTTATATATTACCAAATTTTTTAACAAGGCACATTTATTAGCGAATTGCTTTAACACTTGGAATTGGATACCCATAAACACACTAATAGGAAAGGCTTCGTAATAGAAAAATATTACGGCAATTAATAAAACAAGTGAGTAAAGCAGAAAGTCAGGCCGGGCCGACTATATAATACTATAAAACGTCCCAATTTGGGATAAAATTCGGCTATATCCATATCCGATCCGATTTCGATGATTCCTTTTAGTTCAGGTTTAGTTGAGATTATAAAAGATTACATTGTGTCAACTGTGGGTAATATCGTTAAATAAAACAGGTTTTTATACCCTGCGCCACACTGTGGAACATGGTATTATAAGTTAGTGCATATGTTTGCAACACCCAGAAGGAGACGAGATGGACACATGGTGTCTTTGGCAATAATGCTCAGGGTGGGTCCCTGAATCGATCTAGCCATGTCCGTTTGTCCGTCTGCCTGTGAAAACATTTTTGTGATCAAAGTCTAGGTCGCAGACTTTCGCCTCCAAATTTGGCACAAGTTCCTGTTTTGGGTCAGAATATTGATTTGGGTCAGGATTGATTTT
Organism: Haematobia irritans; assembly: GCF_050003625.1. Classification (NCBI taxonomy): domain Eukaryota; kingdom Metazoa; phylum Arthropoda; class Insecta; order Diptera; family Muscidae; genus Haematobia; species Haematobia irritans. The sequence goes on along the minus strand of NC_134399.1, from coordinate 87,566,021 downwards.
GGAAGAAATCGGTTCAGATTTAGATATAGCTCCCATATATTTTTTTCGCCCTATATGGTCTTATATGGCCCCAGAAGCCAGAGTTTTACCCTAATTTGCTTGAAATTTTTCACCAGGAGAACAATAAGTACTATAGTCAGGTGTGCCAAATTTGATTGAAATCGGTTCAGGTTGAGATATAGCTCTCATATACATCTTTCGCCCGATTTAGACTTATATGGCCCAGAAGCCAGAGTTTTAGCCCAATTTGGTTGAAATTTTGCACTAGGAGTACAATTAGTGGAGTAGTCAAGTGTGCTAAATTTTATTGAAATCGGTTAAGATTTAGATATAGCTCCCATATATATCTTTCGCCCGATTTTCCATCATATGACCACAGATTTCAAAGTTGTAGTCCGATTTACGTGAAATTTTGCACAGGGAGTAGAATTAAAATACTAAGTTTGCACGTCAAATTTGGTTGAAATCGGTTCATATTTCCATATTGCTTCCATATATATGGTTTTCCGATTTGGGCAAAAATGACCAAAATACCCTAATTTTCCGCCACTGCTAAGTCGAAAACTTGTAAAAGTGACTCAAATTTTCCTTTATTTCTAATAGATATCTATCGACCGATAAATCATAAATACACTTTTGCGAAGTTGCCTCAAAATTGGTTCAGATTAAAATGTTTCCCAAATTTTTTTACTAACATAGTGTACCATCCCAGGGCATTAGCCGACTTAAATTTTAAGTCTATAGATTATAAATTTTGTTCAGATGGAGTCAGATTTAAATGTATGTATTTGACTGATTTGATATAGTATCGAAAATGTGGATTTACAAAGTGGTGCAGGGTATAATATAGTCGGCCCCGCCCGACTTTATACTTTCCTTATTTTTTATTGTCAAATTTCGGTCGACACATATATGAGGGAGATATATCTAAATCTGAACCGATTTCGATGAAAATTTCCATACGTAAGGGTTGGTGAATTAGATTATTTTGTGTAAAATTTGACAAAGACCGGTTAGTAAAGAAGAGCAATACGACCGGAAATCGGGCAATACATATCTACACTGAAAAAACAGTGAACCCGCCATTAGATTTTTTTAACTAAACAGTTACAAACGCCGACATCACGCCGATATCACAAAAATAAGTAAATATTTTTCGACAAATGCAAGAAAGTTTAATAGACATAATTAATTTTTTCACTTGTTAAAGAAAATTTTGTAGTTTGAAGGAAGAAATTGGTGTGCAAAATTGCAAGAATGTCTTTAGTGCCATACGAAGTTCAAGATGTGTGCATTTGTGGTAAAATTTACAAAATTAAAGAAATAATGAACTATTTTGAGAAGATGAATTTAGTAAATATTTTTTTTTTCATTTGTGTATAATTTATAATTTCCATTGTTTAGTTAATTCAATGTATAATTTTTTCCGTTGTTTAGTTAATTCAACTAACGTACGCAAAAAAATATTAAAGTAAAGGAAACTTTCTACAAACTTAATAATTCCATGAACTGAAATAAAGTTAAATTGGCTTTGGTGAAATGTAGGGTTCACTGTTTTTGAGTGTGTGGGGACTATATTTAAATTTGATTTTTCCAAATTCAATAGTGTTCGTCCTTGTGACAAAAAAAAAACCCATGTGGCTAAGTTCATCGAAATAGGTTAATAATTGCGACCGGAATCCTGCGAACAATAAATACGTGGCTAGACGGTCGGGCGGACACTAGTTAGATCAATTAGGTGATTCTGAGTCGATGGATGTATATTTTATGGGGTATAAAATCAATATTTCTGGTAGGAACATTTTTTGGCAGATCAAAGTTATTATAAATAGTCCGATATAGTCCATATTCAATACCGGCCAATCTACAGATTTAACTTCAGGAGCCTCTTAGATGAGCAAATTTCATCCGATCTAGTTGAAATTTGGTGCGTTATTTTAGAATATTCCGTCCAACAACCATGCCAAAAATTTGTTTATATACACGTAAAGAAAAAAAAACGTTTGGAAAACGTGTACCGAAAACGTTTTTCTTTTGTTAGAGTTTTTTGAATTGCTTCGAAAAGAATACACTTTTATCACCAAAAAAATTCGTTTGTTACAAAATCTTAATTTTTTTAATAAAAAAGTTATTTTTGAATCAACAACACAGTCCATTTCGTTTATATCAAACACTGTTCTTTTCTGACTTTAGGTCTTTAATAAGACACATTTTACAGTTCAAAATTTAATATACTACAATGTAATGTTGAACATTTTTTCGGAATCTTCCTAACATATCTGGAATATATGTAAAAAAAAAAAAAAAAAAAAAAAAAAAAAACTTTGGTCGAAGCAGGGATCGAACCCACGACCCTTGGCATGCAAGTCAGACGTAGCAACCACTGCTCCATGGTGCCCAACTAAATGTATTTTTCTGTGAAATAAACTTTGTTTAATCGGCTCGTGGGCGCCGCAAGCTATGCTATATAAATATAACTTATATGGGTAATTATCTATTGATGACAACAACGGCTACATAGCTCAGTGGATAGTGTGTTGGCTTATAAATTGCATGGTCCGCGGTTCGATTCTCCGTCCAGGCGAAAGGTAAAAAAATTTTAAAAATTTATAAAATTGTATAATTTCTTCTACATTGTTTGTATTACAGAAAAAGGTGCTAAGAACTAAAAAAAATCGTGGAAGTGAGAAAGATGGGAGGGAAAATGCAATTAGCCAGAATTTTTTTTTTGAGTTAGTCTTTATGAAATTGTTGTTACATCCTGGAAATTGTTGTTACATCCTGGAAAAAAAGCCGCTCCCCAGATTTAATTTCCGGAGTCTCTTAGAGAACCAAATTTCATCCGATTCGGTTGAAATTTTGCTTGCTAATTGCCATGCGAAAATTGGCTTATATCGGTTTATAGTTCTTTATAAGCTCCTCAATGTAAACCGATCAAGTGGGAGCCACCGTGGTGCAATGATTAGCATGCCCGGCTTGTGTACACAAGCTCGTGGGTTCGATTTCTGCTTCGACCTAACACCAAAAAGTTTTTCATCGGTGGATTATCCCAACTCAGTAATGCTGGTGACATTTCTGAGTATTTCAAAGCTTCTCTAATTGGTTTCACTGCAATGTGGAACGCCATTAGGACTCGGCTATAAAAAGTAGGCCCCTTATCATTGAGCTTTCACTGCAATGTGGAACGCCATTAGGACTAGGCTATAAAAAGTAGGCCCATTATCATTGAGCTTAACATGGAATCGGGCAGCACTCTGTGATAAGGGAGAAGTTCACCAATGTGTGTATCACAATGGACTGAATAGTCTATGTGAGCCTGATACATCGGGCTGCCACGTAACCTAACCTAAGTGGTATATCGATTGTAGATTAAAGTCTTTAGTATATTTGTCCATGCTGGAGGATGCATAAGATTCGGCCGGACCGATCTTTCAGCAATATATGCTACATTCTATCAGTTAATTTCTTAATTTAATACGTTTTTAACTTCAATCAAATTCTTAATTGGAAATAGTTTGATGGTATTAATTTCTGTCTTATTCATCCTATGGTGAATTGTATTTATTTCGTGTGGGTTTATTTTCTTAAATATCACTTAACTAAATATGATTTAAATACATACATTTTGTTACATTTTGCCCATGAAAATTAATTGCACAAAGTCTGACCTTTGTCTTTTTCATGCCTATATGGAAAATTTTCAATGACTTTTTTTTTAGTTTCTGCTATTTTCATTTATTTCAATTTCGTTTTGTGTGTTTATGAAGCCACTGAGTAAGAGCTCTTTTTCATGTCACAGTTCATAGTTAGCCTTGGAGTGAACGTTTGTGAGGTTTCATTGATATTAAGTGTTTATTTATTTTTTCAAGAACATATTTTAATTGTCGGCCTCTATGGCATTATCTGTTTTTCTAGACGAACTCATAATGTGTCTGAATTTATACATTAGGTGTTAAACTTACATGGGGCACTTAAATTGAAGCGTATACAGTGATAGCCATCGGCATTCACATATCTACTCATTAATTAAGTTTGTCCTTGGTAGTTGGATATAAAAAAACAACAGATATAGTTAATACATTATTGATTTATTATTAATAGCTAAAGTTTTGGATGCCTGTTATTGGTTTTAGTTTTCTTGCTAATAATGATGGCTCACAAAAGTTTTCTACTTTTTTCTTTATTAACCCCATCATAATGAGTAAAGTTTATATTAGCCACTGACATTAGTCAATTAAAATTTACAATCACTAATAAAGGTCAGACGGAGTCGGCAAGTCTACAATGCCCTAATAAATTGGCTTCAGCAAAATTATCAGGTGACCTGTATATTTTCCCAGCAAAAAAATTGGAAGTTGTTCCAAAAGCACTTCCAAAAATGTTTTTTATTTTAACTACATACACTGAAAAAACAGCGAACCCACCAGGAAAGAAAATTGTAGTCAATTTTAGAAAAAATTTAACTAAACTCTATTAGAATCGCAGATGTCACGCCGATTTCACAAAAATAATATATTTTTCGCTTATTAAAGAAAATTTCGTAGTTTGAAGGAAAAAATTGGAGTTCAAAATTGCAAAAATGTCTTTAGTGTCATACGAAATTCAAGATGGGCGCATTATTGGTAAAATTTACAAATTTTAAGTAATTCTGAACTATTTTGTGGGAGACACGAATTTAGTTAATCGTTATGCTTAATTTGTGTATAATTTTTATACCCTCCACCATAGGATGGGGGTATATTAACTTTGTCATTCCGTTTGTAACACATCGAAATATTGCTCTAAGACCCCATAAAGTATATATATTCTGGGTCGTGGTGAAATTCTGAGTCGATCTAAGCATGTCCGTCCGTCCGTCTGTTGAAATCACGCTAACTTCCGAACGAAACAAGCTATCGACTTCAAACTTGGCATAAGTAGTTGTTATTGATGTAGGTCGGATGGTATTGCAAATGGGCCATATCGGACCACTTTTACGTATAGCTCCCATATAAACCGATCCCAAGATTTGATCATCGGAGCCTCTTGAAGGAGCAAAATTCATCCGATCCGATTGAAATTTGGTACGTGGTGTTGGTATATGGTATCTAATAACCATGCAAAAATAGGTCCATATCGGTTCATAATTATATATAGCCCCCCATATAAGTCGATACCCAGATTTGACCTCCGGAACGGAGGAGCAAAATTCATCTGATTCGGTTGAAATTTGGTACATTGCGCTAGTATAGCGCCGCTAACAGCCATGCAATAATTGGTCCATATCGGTCTATAGTTATATACTCGTATTGGCGATGGCCAATCATACAAAAATTGGTCCAAATCGCCAAAAATAATCCACCAAAATTTTACATCTCTATGAAATGTTGTCAAAATTTTATTACTGTAGAAAGTTGTGTAAAAGTTTTTGTGCTATATTTTGTCAAAATGTTTGTGCTATAGAAAATTTTGTCAAAATTTTATTTCTATAGAAAATTTTGTCAAAATTTTTGTGCTATAGAAAATTTTGTCAAAATTTTATTTCTATAGAAAATTTTGTCAAAATTTTATTTCTATAGAAAATTTTGTCATAATTTTATTTCTATAGAAAATTTTGTCAAAATTTTACTTCTAACATATAAAAAAATTTGTCAAAATTTTATTTCTATAGAAAATTTTGTCAAAATTTTATTTCTATAGAAAATTTTGTAAAAATTTTGTTTCTATAGAAAATTTTGTCAAAATTTTATTTCTATAGAAAATTTTCTCAAACTGAATTATATACGTATTTAATCGGCCTTTTTATACCCACCGCCATAGAATGGTGATGGGGGTAATAAGTTTGTCATTCCGTGTGTAACACATCGAAATATCGATTTCCGACTATATAAAGTATGTATATTTTTGATCGGGGAGATATTCTAAAACGATATAAGCATGTCCGTCTGTCTGTCTGCCAGTTGTAATCACGCTACAGCCTTCAATAATTGGCACAGATTCGTTTTGTGTTTGCAGGCAGGTCAAGTTCGACGATGGGCCATATCGGTCCAAATTTTGATATAGTCACCATATAAACCGACTTCCCAATTTGAGGTCTAGGGCTTATAAAAACCGTAGTTTTTGTCCAATGTACGTGAAATTGAAAATCTAGAGATACTTGACGACCATAAAAAGGTGTGCCGAAAATGGTGCCCAGCGGTCCATGTTTTGGTATAGCCCCCATATAGAACGATCACCCGATTTTGCTTCTTGGGCGTCAAGAAACTGTATTTGCTATCCGATATGCTTGAAATTGGAAATATAAAGGTGTTTTGGGAACGTAAAGAGGTATGTCGAAAATGGTCCGTATCGGACCATGTTTTGGTATAGCCCCCATATACAACGATCTCCCGATTTTGCTTCTTGGGCGTCTAGAAACTGTATCCGATTTGCCTGAAATTGAAAATCTAGAGGTATTTTAAAACCATAAAGTGGTGTGTCGAAAATGGTCCGTATCGGTCCATGTTTTGGTATAGCCGCCATATAGACTGATCTCCCGATTTTTATTCTTGGGCTTCTATAAACTGTATTTATTACCCGGTTTGCCTGAAATTGGAAATATGGAGGTATTTTGGGACCACAAATAGGTGTGCCGAATTTAAGGTGTATCGGTCCATTTTTTTGTTATAACCCCCATATATGTTAGACCGATTTAAAAATATTTCAAATAGGATTCGGTGCAGGAAATTTTTAAACTTTTCACTCAAACGAAACAAGAATATACTGCGGAAGTTCGGCCAGACCGTATCTTATGTACCCTCTACCATGGATTGCGTAGAAACTTCATCTAAAGACTTTCATCCACAATCGAATTTTGTGGTAATACTTACCGATGGAAAGGTATCTTAAAACTTCTCTTCTAAATTGTAAGGTAGTTCATACGGGATATATATTTCACTAAAAAAGCCGATTAAATACGTATATTATTCAGTTCTTAAAACTTCTTAACATCGTCTTCTAAATTGCAAGGTAGTTTATACGGGATATGTATTACACAAAACAAGTATAAACGGCCGTAAGTTCGGCCAGGCCGAAGCTTATGTACCCTCCATCATGGATTGCGTAGAAACTTCTTCTAAACACTGCCATCCACAATCGAATTACTTAAGTTGCGGTAACGCTTGCCGATGGCAAGGTATCTTAAAACCTCCTAACACCATCTTCTAAATTGTATGTAAGTCCATACGTGGTATATATTAAATCAAAAAGATCGATCCAATACGTATATAATTCAGTTTGACAAAGTAAAGAGATAAAATTTTAACAAAATTTTCTATAGAAATAAACTTTTGACAAATTTTTCTATAGAAATAAAATCTTGGTAGATTATTTTTGGCTCGAGTGGCAACCATGATTATGAACCGAATAAAATTTGAACAAAATTTTCTATAGAAATAAAATTTTGACAATGATGAAAATTTTATTATGAACCGAATAAAATTTTAACAAAATTTTCTCTAGAAATAAAATTTTGACAAAATTTTCTATAGAAATAAAATGTTGACAAAATTTTCTATAGAAATAAAATTTTGACAAAATTTTCTATAGAAATAAAATTTTGATAGACTATTTTTGGCTCTAGTGGCAACCATGATTATGAACCGATATGGACCAATTTTTGTGTGATTGGACCAATTTTGGTATGGTTGTTAACGACCATATATTAACACACGTTCCCAATTTGAACCGGATCGGATGAATTTTGCTCCTCCAAGAGGCTCCGGAGGTCATATCTGGAGAACGTTTTATATGGGGGCTATATATAATTATGGACCGATATGGACCAATTCTGGCACGCTTGTTAAAGATCATATACTAACACCATGTTCCAAATTACAGCCGGATTGGATGAAATTTGCTTCTCTTTGAGGCTTCGCAAGCCAAATCTGGAGATCGGTTTATATGGGTCTATATATAATTATGGACCGATGTGGACCAATTTTTGCATGGTTGTTAGAGACCATATACCAACACCATGTACCAAATTTCAGCCGGATCGGATGAAATTTGCTTCTCTTTGAGGCTCCGCAAGCCAAATCTGGGGATCGGTTTATATGGGGGCTATATATAATTATGGACCGATATGGACCAATTTTTGCATGGTTGTTAGAGACCATATACCAACATCATGTACCAAATTTCAGCCGGATCGGATGAAATTTTCTTCTCTTTGAGGCTCCGCAAGCCAAATCTGGGGATCGGTTTATATGGGGGCTATATATAATTATGGACCGATGTGGACCAATTTTTGCATGGTTGTTAGAGACCATATACTAACACCATGTACCAAATTTCAGCCGGATCGGATGAAATTTGCTTCTCTTTTAGGCTCCGCAAGCCAAATCTGGGGATCGGTTTATATGGGGGCTATATATAATTATGGACCGATGTGGACCAATTTTAGCATGGTTGTTAGAGACCATATAATAACACCATGTACCAAATTTCAGCCGGATCGGATGAAATATGCTTCTGTTAGAGGCTCCACAAGCCAAATCTGAGGGTCCCTTTATATGGGGGCTATACGTAAAAGTGGACCGATATGACCCATTTTCAATACCATCCGACCTAAATCGATAACAACTACTTGTGCCAAGTTTCAAGTCGATAGCTTGTTTCGTTCGGAAGTTAGCGTGATTTCAACAGACGGACGGACGGACGGACATGCTTAGATCGACTCAGAATTTCACCACGACCCAGAATATATATACTTTATGGGGTCTTAGAGCAATATTTCGATGTGTTACAAACGGAATGACAAAGTTAATATACCCCCATCCTATGATGGAGGGTATAAAAAGCCGATTAAGTATGAATATCAGTTCTTGACCGGTATATATAGCGAAGTCTACAAATAATTACGAACCGATATGAACTTTTGCGTGGTAATTAGAGAGCCAGAATTGAAATATGTGGGTCGCTTTATATAGGGGCTATATACAATTAAGCACCGATATGGACCAATTATTGTGTGATTGGGGATCGGTTTATCTGGGGTCTGTATATAACTATAGACCGATATGAACCAATTTTGGCATGCATGTTAGCGACCATGTATGGTCGTAAGAGACCATATACTAACACCACGTACCAAATTTTAACCGGATCGCATGAAGTTTGCTCCGAAGGTCAAATCTGGGGATCGGTTTATATGGGGGCTATATATGATAATGGACCGACAAGGACCAATTTTAGCGTGAATGGTAGAGACCATATACTTACTAACACCACAACTGCATTGGATGAAATTTGCTTCTCCTAACCAAATCTGGGGGTCCGTTTATATGGGGGCTATAGGGCCTACATCAATAGAAACTACTTGTGTCAAGTTCCAAGTCGGAATGAAAAAAAAAAGTATATACAGCGGTAAGTTCGGCCGGGTCGAATCTTAAATACCCCCACCATGCATCAAATATAATAGTTTTCTTTGAAAGCTCTTCTTCGTAGCGGGTTACTTACTAATATACTCGTATAGAATTTCAAGGGGGTTTGATGACAGATAATCGCCCAAGATCAGTTCAACCAGTATATTTCCCGAAGATAAATTTAATAAATTTGAGTTTTAGAGGAATCATAAACATTTCATGTAAGTGTGCAAGGAAATGATGAAATACCGTCTTAACATCTAAAATCTGTAGATTTTTACGCCCATTATTCAAATGATTACGAGAAGTCAAATCAGCAAATTTTATTTTCAGTTTCAAGCAATTTTCATGGTCAATGGGCCTTCTATGCTCTCAAAAAGTGAAATCGGTCTATATATAGGTCTTACCAAATGGACCGATAAAACCTAAATCCGATACAGGTTCTTGTGGGTCTAAAATACCAGTATATTTTCAATTTCAGGCAAATCGGATAAAAACTACTACAAGGAGTTAAATTGGCAGATCGGTATAATAGGGGGCTATGCCAAAAACATGGACCGATACACACCAAAGTCAGCACATCTAATAGCGGTCCTGAAAAACTTACAGAATCTAGACCCCAAATCGGAGGACCGGTTTAAAAGGGAGCTATATCAAAACCTGTACCGATACGCAATAGATTCGACACATCAATTTATGGTCCAGAAACCCAAGAAGTAAAATCGGGAGATCGGTCTGTATGGGGGTTATACGTGGACCGATGCGCACCATATTTTGCACACCTATTTGTGGTCCTTAAAGACTTCTAAATTTCCAATTTTAGGAAAATTGGACGAAAAACTATGGCTTCTAAAAGCGCAATAAGTAAAATCGGGAGGTCCGATATTAAACATTTTCGGCACACCTATTTATGGTCCTAAAATACCTCTAGATTTGCAATTTCAGGCAAATTGGATAAAAGCTACTGTCTCTATTGACTCCAAATTGGGAGGTCGGTTTATATGGGGACTATATCAACGCCTGTACCGGTATAGCCCATTTTCGATGTTAACCTGCCTGCAAACAAGAAACGAATCTGTGCCATATTTCAGGACGATAGCGCTATCAGAGAAGGCTGTAGCATGACAACAAAGACAGACGGACATGGTTATATCGTCTTAGTCAGAAATCGATATTTCGATGTATTACAAACTTTTTGTACCCCCATAACCATTCTATGGTTGTGGGTAGAAAAAAATAGAGATTTTCTTTATTGCTTTACATATCAAAGAAAATTCTTATATGCGTTCCATTATGGTGGGTATTTAGGATTCGGTCCGGTCGAAGTATTGACACTCGATTATTTTATTCTATTTTAATTCAATGCAGTTTTTGGCAAATTGTTTGGTATTAGTGCTCCTTTAATATTCGATGCCCTATGTATAGCAATCTTAACTTAGTTGCTGTGGTTTATTATCACGTTTTTAAAGGATTGTTTTTTTCCACAACAAATAAGTCCTAGAGTATTTTCATTAAAGTACCCACTTACCTTTTATTTCATTTCTCCTTTTTGTGTATAAAAAACCACATGTATTTTCATTTGGATCTTTTAAAACTAAATTAAATTTCTTTTTCTTTCCACAATTTTTTGTGGATTCCTCGGTATGAGGTTAGAGAGTGGAAGCAAAATAACCTGAATAAAAATGGACTCAACGTAATTTTGTTGCAACCTTTTGAACACAATGTCTGACCTCAATTTGTGTGTCGTAGTCAAGTCGAGTCGAGTCAATTTTTTTTCATATGCCTGAAACTGGGGTGGTAGATGGCTAGTTATAGAACAGCTGCTATAACAGAAACAAAAATCTGCCAAGACATTTGAAAATGAAATGAAATACAGGAAAATAAGGCACGGAATACAACAGGCCCAGTGGCTGACATAGCCACAAATGAATGAATGAATGAACGAACGAAAGTTCATATGAAAGCTGCTAAGTGAAGACAGATTGGTGCTATAGCTAAATATTTGTGTACATGTGTGACTTTGGGGCTGAGGACAAATGTGTCTTCGTTTGTTGATAATGGTGAATATCCTTGTGTGACAACATTGTCTGCATTCTATCGCAGTCAGTGCACATGCCATTATGAAAGTGAGAAGTATAGATAGATCTGCACATGATAAAGGGTGATTTTTTAGCTAGTAGCTTTTTGGCAACATTGATACATAAAAAGCTGGCGTTCGATTCGTATGATTACACTGTCAAATATCTTCAGTTTAGTCTGTAATTTAACCCTGAATCGAACAATTCTTGCAAATTAATAAATTTTATTATCAAAATGCGTGCTACGCTAAGAAAGTTTATTGCGCGCTTCTTGTGTTCAACGACGAAGTTTATTTTTAGCCAATGGGTACGTAAATACACACAAAAGAATTAAGGAGATCTAAAGTCTGGCGGGGCCGACTATAATATACCCTGCACCACTTTGTACATCTACATTTTCTCCACCATTCCAAATCCTTCAAATTTGCTTATATATAAATCTGACCAGTTCTGGACAAAATTTGTGAGACTTCTACAAAATATATAGACTAAAATTTAAGTTGGTTAACGTCCTACGGTGGAACACAATGTTAGTAAAAATAAAACAAATATATATGCGGCCGTAAGTTCGGCCAGGCCGATATTCATCCACCATGGATCACACAAAATAATATTATAATTTTTGAGCTAACAATAAATTGTTGTTACAGAAAATTTTTAAGTTCAACAAAATTTTTGTTGATGTAACAAAATGTTTGTTTATATAACAAAATTAGTTGCTAAAGTGACTAAAATCGTAATTGTATTTATAAACTACGTTGTTAGCTCAAATTTAAACATAATTTTAATTGTATTGACAACCAAATCTAAATTGTAAGTAAGTCCACACGTGGTATATATTAAATTAAAAAGGACCGATCAAATACGTATATAATTCAGTTTGACAAATTTTCTATAGAAATAAAATTTTGACAAAATTTTTTATAGAAATAAAATTTTGACAAAATTTTCTATAGAAATAAAGTTTTGACAAAATTTTATATAGAAATGACATTTTAACAAAATTTTCAATAGAAATAAAATTTTAACAAAATTGTCTATAGAAAAAAAATTTTGACAAAATTTTCTATACAAATAAAATTTTGACATAATTTTCTATAGAAATAAAATTTTGGTAGATTATTTTTGGTTCGAGTGGTAACCACGATTAAGAACCGATATGGACCAATTTTTGTGTGATTGGGGATCGGCTATATAACTATAGACCGATATAGACCAATTTTTGCATGGATGTTAGAGACCATATACTAACACCACGTTCCACATTTGAACCGGATCGGATGAATTTTCCCACTCCAAGATGCTCCAGAGTTCAAATCTGGAGAACGGTTTATATGGGGGCTATATATAGTTATGGACTGATATGGACCAATTCTTGCACGGTTGTTACAGACCATATACCAACACCATGTACTAAATTTCAGTCGGATCGGATGAAATATGCTTCTCTTTGAGGCTCCGCAAGCCAAATCTGGGGATCGGTTTATATGGGGGGCTATATATAATTATGCACCGATGTGAACCAATTTTTGCATGTTTCTTAGAGACCATATACCAACACTATGTACCAAATTTCAGCAGGATCGGATGAAATTTGCTTCTCTTTGAGGCTCCGCAAGCCAAATCTGGGGATCGGTTTATATCGGGGCTATATATAACTATGGACCGATTTAGACCAATTTTTGAATGGTTGTTAGAGACCATATACAAACACCATGTACCAAATTTCAGCCGGATCGGATGAAATATGCTTCTCTTAGAAGTTCCGCAAGCCAAACCTGTGGGTCCGTTTATATGGGGGCTATACATAAAAGTGGACCGATATGGCCAATTTGCAATACCATCTGACCTACATCAATAAAAACAATTTGTGCCAAGTTTGAAGTCGATAGCTTGTTGCGATCGGAAGTTAGCGTGGTTTCAACAGACGGACGGACGGACATGCTTAGATCGACTCAGAATTTCACCACGACCCAGAATATATATACTTTATGGGGTCTTAGAGCAATATTTCGATGTGTTACAAACGGAATGACAATGTTAATATACCGCCCATCCTATGGTGGAGGGTATAAAAAAAATTGACTCAAATGAACCCATAAAGTATATATATTCTGGGTCGTGGTGATATTTTAAGTCGATCTAAGCATGTCCGTCCGTCTGTTGAAATCACGCTAACTTCCGATCGCAACAAGCTTTCGACACATAAAAGTGGACCGATATGGCCAATTTGCAATACCATCTGACCTACATCAATAAAAACTATTTGTGCCAAGTTTGAAGTCGATAGCTTGTTGCGATCGGAAGTTAGCGTGGTTTCAACAGACGGACGGACGGACATGCTTAGATCGACTCAGAATTTCACCACGACCCAGAATATATATACTTTATGGTGTCTTAGAGCAATATTTCGATGTGTTACAAACGGAATGACAATGTTAATATACCGCCCATCCTATGGTGGAGGGTATAAAAAAAATTGACTCAAATGAACCCATAAAGTATATATATTCTGGGTCGTGGTGATATTTTAAGTCGATCTAAGCATGTCCGTCCGTCTGTTGAAATCACGCTAACTTCCGATCGCAACAAGCTTTCGTCTTCAAACTTGGCACAAGTAGTTTTTATTGATGTAGGTCGGATGGTATTGCAAATGGGCCATATCGGTCCACTTTTACGTATATCCCCCATATAAACGGACCCCCAAATTTGGCTTGCGAATCCTCTAAGAGAATCTAATTTCCTCCGATCCGGCTGAAATTTGGTACATGGTGTTTGTATATGGTCTCTAACAATCATGCAAAAATTGGTCCACATCGGTCCATAATTATATATAGCCCCCATATAAACCGAGAGAAGCATATTTCATTCAAAGAGAAGCATATTTCATTCGATCCGGCTGAAATTTGGTACATGGTGTTTGTATATGGTCTCTAACAACCATGCAAAAATTGGTCTAAATCGGTCCATAGTTATATATAGCCCCCATATAAACCGATCCCCAGATTTGGCTTGCGGAGCCTCTAAGAGAAGCTAATTTCATCCGAGCCGGCTGAAATTTGGTACGTGGTGTTACTATATGGTCTCTAACAACCATGCCAGAATTGGACCATATCGGTTCATAAGTATATATAGCCCCCATATAAACCGATCCCCAGATTTAACCCCGGGAACCTCTTCAAGGAGCAAAATTCATCCGATCCGGTTGAAATTAGCTACATTTCGCTAGTGTGTGGCCGACAACAACCATGCCAAGATTGGTCCGTACCGATCTACGAGTATATAAAACACAAATAAACCGACTCCAATCACAAAAAAATCACGATTGCCACTCGAGCCCAAAATAATCTACCAATATTTTATTGCCATAGAAAATTTTGTCACAATTTTATTTCTATAGAAAACTTTATCAACATTTTATGTCTTTAGGAAATTTTGTCAAAATATAATTTCTATACAAAATTTTGTCAAAAATTTATTTCTATAGAAAATTTTGTCAAAATTTTATTTCTATAGAAAATTTTGTCAAAATTTGATTTCTGTAGAAAGTTTTGTCAAAATGTTATTTCTATAGAAAACTTATGAAGCGTTTCATAGTTGGAAAGGAATATTTTTCAAAATCTTTCAAAATATCAAGAATTCTACCAATCTACTAAATTGTAAAAAATATGCTATTTTCTCGGTAGTCTCGTGTTATTATTGTATATAGCCTCCATATAAAGCGACTCCGATATTTCAATTCTGGCTCTATAATTACCGCACAAAAGTTCATATCGGTTCGTAATTATTTCTTCCCTATATTTTTGGTACAATCTGGTTGGTTCAACAGAAGAAAATAATCGAAAAGGTTCATCGGTTAAAACTAGAAGTGCCCATATGTAATAGGTACTTTTAGTTAATGTGGTAACCTAACCGGTCAAGAACTTAAAATATACGTATTTAATCGACCTTATTTTGTCCACTATATATCCCGCATGGACTAACTTCCAATTTAGAAGATGATGTTAAGAAGTTTTAAGATGCCTTGCCATCGGCCGCAATCCAAGTAATTCAATTGTGGATGACCGTCTTTAGTAGAAGTTTCTACGCAATCCATGGTGGAGGGTACATAAGATTCGGCCTGGCCGAACTTACGGCCGTATATACTTGTTTTGGTTCATTAACTAACATACGCAACAAATTATTAGAGTAAAGGAAATTTTCTCCAAACATAATAATTCCATGAGCTAAAATAAAGTTAAATTGGCTTTAGTGAAATAGAGAGTTCACTTTTTTTTTGAGTGTACCATCTAAAATTTTGTATTGGTGTTTTCTCTGTATTTTTATTGTTCATGTTGCTTTATATACATACGAAATTTAAGCAAAATATGACAAGAAGACCACCTGCAGCAAATAACAGTATCAAACTCTTCTTAAGTCACTTTTTACAAAAGGAGATTGTCAGAAATAATCTGCCAATGAAATTGAGTCGATTTTCCCAAAGAAAACAGACGCACAAAAAACATCTTTGAGGACGCTGTCTTTTTGCAATGAAGTTCCGTTGTTAAGTGTCCTTTGGAAATAGAGTTGAGAATTATCGTATCAACAAAGGGAATCTATTTTTCTCACTTATGTCTAGCATCGTGCTATCTATCTGCAACCGAACGCCCTCCATCTTATGTTTCCTCTGTGATGAGTATGACATAAAATGCCGGAACATAGAGCGCGCCATATCCGCAATTCTGTTGGAGCTTATGATAGACACATATTGCAGACAGCTCGTCCGCCCTTTTTGTGTTAAGCGGCTTAACTATGCCTTAGCCAAAAAGAGGATGAAAATAGCGAGTTCTTGAGTTCTTTAAAAAAGAGAGGAACCTATACACACACATACACACATAGCAATCATAATGCTAGGTGAATTGTTCCAGATGTACCCACATTCTGCCAATTCCTCCAGTTGCTGGGTTAAAACAAAAATTGAACAAACAACTGGATCCAACAATGGAATAATGAAAAATAAGATAGGAGCCAAAATGTCACCAAGAACCACTTTATTTTAATATTTAACAATCTTTAAAAATAGTATATAGTTCTTTTGTCCTACCAACGTAGGGGACAAAACTAATTGGTGATAAGTTGAAGGGAATGTGGTAGTTTAACGAAGGCGTTGACTTTTTTTTGGGAAATTTTGTGAAGCTTCCTGTTGTGTCATCGCAAAATCTGTAAGGTATCCAAACACATGAATGTGAAGTAGAACAAAGAGAATTTTAAAGACTTATTGATGTTTGTTCAGGGTATTAGAAATGAAGTAAACTTAGCTGGTAATTGATACCAGGTGTTACCAAAATTAACACTGCGTATTTTTCTTCGTTTGCGGGGAAATTATTCGTTTTAGTTTTTCTACTTCCAAATTCTTTTTGTTAATTTTTGGAAAAAATTCCAAGTTTGTTTTATGGGTCCTTAGTGGGTCCTCTGGTGTATGAAATATGGTTTTAGCTGTCAAATCCGCAATAAAGAACGATTTCTTTGCTGTACAGAAGTAGTAAAACCCTTTCGTGAGAGATAGGCCTTAACCCTTAAACGCGCACTGTATCTTTTACGATGCCACCAGAAAATTTTATGAAATCAAGAAATCGTAGTGCTATTTTTAAAAATATTTTTGGAATGTTTGTAGTTCTTCTGTGTTAGTTTGCATTCAAAATTGAAAATAAAATTTTGATAAAAAAATCAAAAAAACTTCAAATTGAAAGATAAATAATTTTTACTACAGTTGGAAGTAATGTTGGTAAAAAAGCTGTGTAATGTAAAAATATCACTATTCTCTACAAAACTCAAATTGTTGCTTTGTAATTAAAAACTTAGTTATTGTTGTTTTTGATCTCACCTTAAAGCCATGCATTGACTAAACTACAAGTGTAGCTTAACCAACAGAGGAAAAGTATGCTTGTCAAATTTATTTGGGCAAAGCCCTATAGACTGCAAGATGGTTGGATGTACAGCTGTTTCGGAATTACCACATTCCTCATCAGCATCCTCTACTTGCAGCAAAACTATCAACCAATTATCGGAATAAATTCGGGTAATTCACTAACCCAAAGTGAACTACACTTGAACCTTCCGAAAAAGGGTTTGATAGTCGGCTACTGCCTAAACAAATTTGCAAGCATATCTCTTTTCCTTTGCCAAACTCAAATCATCGATTTGAATGTATTTGGCTGGGTTTGTTTTTGAGCGTGCTTCCTCTATCTTCATTCGTTTTGTTTGTTATTGTTGGCTTCTCATCAATCGTTATTATTGTTTTTGATCTCAGCTTAAAAACTTAGTTTTATGGGCACTCTATTTTTAAGAAACATTTTTTCAAACAAACACATATTTTTTTTTTTTTTTGAAAAATGTGTTGCATGTCCTTTTTTTACCATTTTGTATATTATATATTTTTTCGGATGAATCGATGATTCCTCCTTTTTTCTAAATTTTTACAAAGTGGCATAAAACAATGGAATTATTTGCGTTGTGCTAAGCAAGGTATCATAAACCTTCTTAACATCGTCTTTTAAATTGTAAGTTGGTACATATGAAGTCTATGCTAGATAAAAAGGAGATTAAATATTGATATAACGCACTTTAGTTTTTGATCGTTTTATATAGAGGAGTCTACAAATAATTATGAATAATTATAATAACAAGTAAGGAAAGTCTAAAGTCGGGCGGGGCCGACTATATTATACCCTGCACCGCTTCGTAGATCCACATTTTCGATACCATATCAAATCCGTTAAATGTGTTGGGTGTTATATAAAAAGATTATGTTTCCATACACATATATTTAAATCTGACTCGATGTGGACAAAATTTGTTAGACTTTTGTAGACTTAAAATTTAAGTCGGCTACTGCCCTGTGTTGGAGGAAAATGTAAGTAAAAAAATATGGAAAATATTTAAATCTCAAGTAATTTTTAGGCAACTTTTTAAAAGTGTATTTATGATTTATCGGTCGATAGATACGTATTAGAAATATAGGAAAATTGGAAGCATTTTTACGAGTTTTCATCTTAGCAGTGGCGTTTTTACAAGGAAAATGTGGGTATTTTTGCCAATTTTACGGAAATCACAAAAACATATATATGGTATATATCTAAATCTGAACCGATTTCAACCAAATTTAGCATACATAGCTACAATATTAATTCTACTCCCTGTGCAAAATTTCACATAAATCGGAGTTAAAAATTGGCCTCTGTGATCATATGAGTGTAAATCGGGCGAAAGCTATATATGGGAGATATATCTAAATCTGAACCTATTTCAACCAAATTTGGCACGCATAGCTACAATGCTAATTCAACTCCCTGTGCAAAATTTCAACTAAATCGGAGCAAAAAATTGGCCTCTGTGGTAATATGAGTGTAAATCGGGCGAAAGCTATATATGGGAGCTATATCTACATCTGAACCGATTTCAACCAAATTTGGCACACATAGCTACAATGCTAATTCTACTCCCTGTGCAAAATTTCACTTAAATCGGAGTAAAAGATTGACCACTGTGGTCATATGAGTGTAAATCGGACGTACGATATATATGGGAGCTATATCTAAATCTGAACCGATTTCTTCCAAAATCACTAGGGTTCTATTCTGAGCCAAAACACATACTTGTGCCAAATTTGAAGTCGATTGGACTAAAACTGCCACCTAGACTTTGATTACAAAAATGTGTTCACGGACAGACAGACATGGCTATATCGACTCAGGAGCCCACCCTGAGCATTTGTGCCAAAGACACCCTGTGTCTATCTCGTCTCTTTCTGGGTGTTGCAAACATATGCACTAACTTATACCACCCTGTTCCACAGTGTGGCTCAGGGTATAATTAGAGGACCAAATTTCAACAGAATCGGATGAAGGTTAAAGTTGCAGCCCGATTAAGTTTCAGGTTCAATTAGACTATTTTCAGTCCATTGTGAATCGGATGAAGTTTGCACCGGAAATCAAACCTGGAGATCGGTTTATATGGGGGATATACATAATTGTGGACCAATTTTTCCATGGTGGTTAGAGTCCTTAACCCACGCACTAATGAAATATATGAGGCTCCGGAAGCCAAATATGGGAATCGTTATGTATGGATACTATATATAATTATGAAATGATATGAACCAATTTTTCCATGGTTATTAGAGAGCATATACTGACAACGCGTACCAATTTCAACCGGATTGGGCGAAATTTGCACCCCCACGAGGGTTCGGCAATGAAATCTGGGGATCGGTTTATATGGGGCTATATATAATTATGCACTGATGTGGATCAAATTTTCTATGGTAGTTAGAGGCTAGGACCACATATCAAATTTCAATCTGATTGGACGACATTTGCCCCTCCAAGTGTGGATGTCGTTTTATATAGAAGCTATACCTAAAAGTGATCCGTTCGGAGCTATCGTGATTTCAACAGACGGACGGACGGATATCGCTGGATCGACTTAGAATTTCACCATGACCCAGAATATATGTACATTATGAGACCAATATTGTGATGTCTTACAAACGTTGTGTATTACCCACCATCCTACGGTGGAAGGTATAGGAAAATATTGGTGGGTCCAAACTCTCCTCGAGTTTTTGTTAAGTTGGAGAATTGTAGACATGCTTATGTCTGAATATTCATACCCCTTAAGAAACCAAAAAGCTAGTTGTGCGATTTGTTTCAAATATAAAGGACACCTGTGAGGATACTATGGAGTGTTGGGAGCCTCCGTGGTGCAATGGTTAGCATGCCCGCCTTGCATACATAAGGTCGTGGGTTCGATTCCTGCTTCGTAAGTGGTTTCACTGCAATGTGGAACGCCGTTCGGACTCGGCTATAAAAAGGAGGTCCCTTGTCATTGAGCTTAACATGGAATCGGGCAGCACTCAGTGATAAGAGAGAAGTTCACCAATATGGTATCACTATGGACTGGATAGTCTAAGTGAGCCTGATACATCGGGCTGCCACCTAACCTAACCTATGGAGTGAAAGGGGACTAATTACATTTTTTGTGACACACTGAAAAAAAGCATACCCGGTTCCATAGATTTTGTCTTTACTTTAAAAATTTTGGTATTGATTCCGAGCCAAAGAAGCGGAGAATACAAGTAAGGGTACTTTTAAGACACAATTCTCTTTTAAATTTGGATTTTGTGTTCTTGCTTCTAGGAAGCAAATTTAAATTTTTTTTCATATGCCTTCAAAGTCCTTCAAAAATGAGTTAACGACAACTTTATTTTCCAAATTCAGACCCGAATTTCAGTAGAATTTATGCTATGTATCAAGTAAAAAACGTCTTTAAAATAAAGTTTTAAAAAACATGTCCTATTTTTTTAATGATTTTTTGCTTTGTAGTCAAGATGCAAAAAGACAACAAATTTAAGAACAATTTCATTAAATTTAAAGAATTTTTCTAAATTATTAAATTCAAATTGAACTTAGCCCAAACATTTTTTCTTTCATGTTATGATACCCATTTTGAAAGACACCAAATCTTTGACCTCATGACAATATTTTTTTTTCAGTGCAGTAAAGAAAATTTTCCTGTTTCAAAAGAGTTCAACTCTTTTGAAATGTTTTCAGAAGGATTATCTTGTGAAGGATATGGTTGATTAAATTAACGCAAAATGACCCTTTTTCAAAAAATAGCCTCTCAGTTTTGTAAAATCAGGATGGCGCAGAGAAGCGGACATGTTTCGGCTAGTGTCTGATATATCCTGAATTACGGCATCTATTATCAATTCCGCATTATTAATTTACGCATTGAATACATTTTTATCCAATTATCCTTGAATTTTCATTAGACTGAAGGTATCCTTTGTTTCAACCAAACTCAATCGAATTTTCATTTTCATTTTAATCATCCACACTGCAGTATTGCGAAGAATAAATGTCACAAAGTGGCTATGAGTAACCTTCTTTACGTTGGTTTTAAATGAATTTTATTTTATTTGACTTCTCCCCAAAAGCCATGAAAGGAATGGTTTTGGAATCTAATCCTTTTCGAGAGCAGTCATGCAAGCTGGCTGATAACTAAAAGCAAATATCATTTATAGAAATAAAATTATTTTAGTTCTTCAATGAGACCACTTGATGTGCAATAAATGCTTACATACATTTTTCCTTTATTTTTATTAATTCTTAGTAGTTCTTCTTTCGTAATTCTTTTCCGTCATCATAGAATTATTTATCCATCATGAGACGTAATTTGAATTTACCATTCCGTTGAAGTTATCTTCGACATGGCAGTGATGCAGCTCTCATATAAAGTCTCAGTGACTGAACGTCTGACCGAAGTTCCCGTGGTTAAACAGAAGACCGCAATTCGTGATTGAATGTTTATATACGAGTAGAGGTATGCACGTGACATGAAATTGACAGACCTGCACACATAAATCTCAGCTATTGAATAGAGAATCAAGGTCTAAGTGGCTGAACTTCAGACCATGGTGTAAGTGATAAAATTAACTAGGCTCTGGAGTTTTGATGTGGTCAAAAGAAGGTCGACATTAGGTCACACTGAAGAAAGTATTGTCGTGAGCACAAATAGTCTTTGTCGATAAAAAACGAATGCGATTTTCTGTGTAGCATAGAAGATACAAATATCAGAGTCAGAGTTTTACCCTGATATTGTTTAAATTTTGTACAGGGAGTAGAGTTAAAGTTCTCGATATTCATGCCAATTTTGGTTTGCGAAGTTGCCCAACAATTTCTGCAGATTTAAATGTTTCCCAGATCATGAAATTTGTTTTGGAATGAACTACGATCTCGGTTGAATTCACCATACCATCGACTTGGTTGAATTTACCATACCATCGACTTGGAGCTTGCCAAAAATTGAATTAAGTTAATCGATGAACTGGTTTTGAGTTAATCCACGTCAAAATTGTAAAATTTAATAGTACTAAAATGTTCTAAGACCCCGTAAAGTATATATATTCTGGGTTGTGGTAAAATTCTGAGTCTATCTGAGCATGTCCGTCCGTCCGTCTGTTGAAATCACGCTAACTTCCGAACGAAACAAGCTATCGACTTGAAACTTGGCACAAGTAGTTGTTATTGATGTAGGTCAGATGGTATTGAAAATGGGCCATATCGGCCCACTTTTACGTATAGCCCCCATATAAACGGACCCCCAAATTTGGCTTGCGATTGCTCTAAGAGAAGCAAGTTCCATCCGATCCGGCTGAAATTTGGTACATGGTGTTAGTATATGGTCTCTAACAACCATGCAAAAATTGGTCTATTCGGTCCACTTTTACGTATAGCCCCCATATAAACGGACCCCCAATTTGGCTTGCGATTGCTCTAAGAGAAGCAAATTTCATCCGATCTCGCTGAAATTTGGTACATGGTGTTAGTCTATGGTCTCTAACAACCATGCAAAAATTGGTCCATATCGGTCCATAATTACATATAGCCCCCATATAAACCGATCCCCCGATTTGGCTTGCGGAGCCTCTAAGAGAACCAAATTTGCTCCGATCCGGCTGAAATTTGGTACATGGTGTTAGTATATGGTCTCTAACAACCATGCAAAAATTGGTCCACATCGGTCCATAATTATATATAGTCCCCATATAAACCGTTCCCCCGATTTGGCTTGCGGAGCCTCTAACAGAAGCAAGTTTCATCCGATCCGGCTGAAATTTGGTACATGGTGTTGGAATATGTTCTCTAATGATCATACAAACATTGGTCTATTTATTTATTGTTATTTCATTATAGTCATCCGATCCGGTTGAAATTGGGTACGTGGTGTTAGTATATGGTCTCTAACAACCATGCAAGAATTGGTCCATATCGGTCCATAATTATATACAGCCCCCATATAAATCGATCCCCAAATTTGTCCTCCGGAGCCACTTGGAGGAGCAAAATTCATCCGATCCGGTTGAAATTTGCAACGTGGTGTTAGTGTACATGGGTCTTACATCGAAAGAAATTTTCGTTTGACTGGGGTCAACTGGGCTTTAATAATTCTGAAAAAAAGTCTTAAAAGCTAATGCAATCGTTTTTAAGATTGTTGACTGTTTGTACCTTCACTACACTAAAAAAGAGCATGTCCGTTTCCAAAGATGTTGTCCTTACTTTAAAAATTTTGGTATTGATTCCGAGCCAAAGAAGCGGAGAATGCAAGTAGGGATACTTTTAAGACACAATTCCCTTTTAAATTTGGGTTTTGTGTACTTGCCTCTGCTTTTCGCTTTTTCAGCAATTTTCCTTCATATGTTATCAAAGTCCTTTAAAAACGAGTTATCGACAACCTTTTCTTTCTAAATTAAGACTCGATTTCTAGTAAAAATTACGCTATGTTCCAAGTAAAAACCGTATTTAAAATAAAGTGTTGAAAAACATCTATATATAAAATTCAATCTATGTTTGTTTATTTGTTTGTTTGTTTGTTTGTTTGTTTGTTTGTATGTTCCGAGTTGGCTCCGAAACGGCTGAACCGATTTACTTGAAACTTTCAGAGATCGTAGGGGGCGTTCATGTGGTGAAAATAGGGTACCTCATTTTTTGACACCTGGTCGCGGAGGGGGCCCCCCCTTTGTCGGACTTTTTGAAAATTGGACCAAAGTTTACCGATTTGCTTGAAATTTTCATTGAAGGTTGGGTTTGGTATCTAGACAAAGATCCGCTACTTTATATTTCGATATTTGGTGGCGGAGGGGACCTCCCCTTTGTTCGACTTTTTTAAAAGTACAGTGAAACAACTAAAATTCTCTAAATTATCTGAGATTTACAGAGAACATGCGGTGAGGTTATGGAATTAATATGGGGTACCTGATGGTTTCATATGTGGACGGGGAGGGAGACCTCCCCCTTGCCCTACTTTTTTAAACTTGCAACAAAATTATGCGATTTGCTTGAAATTTTCATTGAATGTTGCGGTTGGCATTTAGACAAAAATCCGCTACATTATTTTTCGATATTTGGTCGGGGAGGGGGACCACCCCTTTGCACGAATTTTTTTTGTACAGTGAAAACAAAACTAAACTCCCCCGACTGAAATTTTACGGAAAAATGAGTGAGGTTATGATATTTATATCAGGTTCCTGATTTTTTAATAAAAATAAAAGGACATACAGAGAAACAATTAAACTTTACCGAGTTACTTGAAATTTACAGAGGACTGGGGAGACGTTACGATATTAATAGTTGATACCTGATTTTGTGATATTTGGACGGAAGAGAGGCCGCCCCTTTAGGCTTATAATTTGCTTGACATTTTCTGGGACGTTTACAAAAGATACGCTACATCACTTTTCGATATTTGGTCGGGGAGGAGGTTCTCCTCTAAAACTGCAAAAAAAAAAAAACAAAAATTCTTAAGTTTTCTTGAAATTTACAAAGGCAGTGGAGGAAGGTTATGAACGAAGGAAAGTTTCAAGAATTTTCAGGGAAGGTTAGGGGTGCTATTCACTACGGTGTTTGTCGATATTGTATCGGGGAAAGTGACGTCCCTTTAAAACAATAAGCAAAATTTAAACATCTCCAATCTACTTGAAATTTACAGGGAACGAGGAGGTGATTAAATTTATACATGATTTTTAAATTAGTATATGATTTTTCGATATCTGGTTGGGGAAGGGGAAAACTGAAATAAACTTTGTCGATTTACTTCGATTGAATTTATAGGGACCATTGAGTAGTTATGAAATTATGTTAATATATTGTACGTGATAGTCCGATATCAGGTCAGAGTGGAGCGCAGGTGGGGAGAGGGTTCCCTTTTGTCCGTTTTTTTTTTTCTTAAATTTAAAGTAGAGGGGTGTCCGTAAATGGGAATTTTATGATTTTTGCACAGGCTTCTGCCAGACTTCTTTTTAGTAAAGAACTTAAATTTACATGAAATTGGCAGAGGATGCTTCATTTTCCAACATTTTAGCAAATGTTAATGTGGTAAAATTGTTTACTACTTTTGCTTTTTCCGATTTATTAGATGGGAAACAGTAATTCTTTGTATGTTATTATAATATAGTGCTTAATTTTCAGATATGTTGAAGAGAATGATACCTTTCCTTGACAAACCACACTTAAAATTCACAAGAAATGTAGAAGTTTGTCCAACTACTTGAATGCAGAACATTTTTTAAGACGAACCATTTTACATATGCATATCCGCCGTATTTGTACCTATAAACGAAAGAGCAAGTAGTCCGATTTGTTTGAAAGAATTCAAATCTTTTCGAATTTGTTTTCAGCACGAAGGATATGGTTGACTAAGTTAACGCAAAATGTTCCTACAAATACGCTTCGGAAGGCGCAGCGAAGCGGGCCGGGTTACGCTAGTGTCCTATATTTAAACGATTTTTTGTTTTGTAGTCAAGATGCAAAAAGACAATAAATTTAAATACAATTTCATTAAATTTAAAGAATTTTTCTGAATTATTAAAGTCAAGTTGACCTTAGCCCAAACATTTTTTCTTTCTTGTTATGATACGCATTTTTAAGTCAAATCACTTAATTATAAGGACAATGTGACTTCATTGAAAAGTTTATCGACTTTTGGAAAGGAAAAACACTTTATATTAGAGAAATGCGTCTTCTATGCTTAGCAAAATTTGCATTCGTATTTTAAAGACATGAAATCTTTAACCTCACGACAATATTTTTTTTCCGTGGAGAGAGCAAACACCGTTCAAACATAGGTAATACTTTCCTTTAAAGACGCTTTTTACTTGAAACATAGCATAATTTCTGTTTAAAGTCGAGTCTGAATTTGGAAATTTGGAAAAAAATAGAAACGAATAAATTAAAATTTGTTTTCTAGAACCAAGTCCGCAAAACTCAAATTTAAAAGATAATTGTGTTTTAAAAGTATCGTTACTTCAATTCTGCACTTCATTGGCTCGGAATCAATACCAAAATCCTGAGTGTAAAGACAACATCTTTACTTTGCTTGCTTTTTTTAGTACAGTATGCTCTTCATCCGGTCTATGAATTATATGTATCTTTTAGGGAGCAACGTGGACAGATGTTAGTGATCTACGTGGCCTAAAATCTAGTCCCTATAAAATTAAAATTAATATAGATATTTCATTTTTCGAATTTTCACTCCCTTTTTACCCCCAGAAAAAAGACAAAGAAATTTTTTATAGCCAATTTAACTTTAAGTTCATGAAAATTAGTTGATATTAGTTCAACTTTGCCAAATGTTAGAAACTTGTTCTTATTTTAATAAGTTTGTGCTTACCTTAATTAATGACGTAAACTCAAAATGAGAAAAAAATTATACAAATGAAGTACACAAGTTTGCTGAAACTGAGTTCATAAGATTGTCAAGTGAGTAAATTTTTCTTAAATTGTGTCTGTCTAGAAATTAATGTAACGCTAAAGACATTTTAACAATTTTAAATTCCAATTTTTTCTTCTTTGTCTTCAATTTGACAAAAATTATTAATTTATTCGTGTTGTAATTACTAAAATATTTTAGTTAACTTTTTTTGTCATGGTGGATTCACATTTTACTGTACTCCCAGTAAAATGTGAATAATTTATTAAGATAGCTAATAATGTATAAATAAGGTCTGTAAAAGATTCATATTATAAACTATACTTCACATTAAACCATATTTTCTTAACTTAAAAAAAAAAAAGCAAGTATACAGGCAGCAGGCCAGGCCGAAGCTTATGTACCCTCCACCATGGATTGCGTAGAAACTTCTTCTAAACACTGCCATCCACAATCGAATTACTTGCGTTGCGGTAACGCTTGCCGATGGCAAGGTATCTTAAAACCTCCTACCACCGTCTTCTAAATTGTAAGTAAGTCTATACGTTGTCCATCAACAAATACCGATTAAATACGTTTATAATTCAGTTTGACAAAATTTTCTGTAGAAATAAAATTTTCACAAAATTTTCTATAGAAATAAATTTGTGACAAAATTTTCTATAGAAATGCAATTTTAAAAAATTTTTCTATAGAAATAAAATTTTGACAAAATTTTCTATAAAAATAAAATTTTCTATAGAAATAAAATGTTTATATTTCATGTTAGCCTGATACCGAAACAGGCAATTGACGTCCAAATGCATTATATCTAATTATACAATTATTTTTCGAGCTTTTATGGACAGATATAAATTAAGGAACATGGTTAATAGAGCCATTGAAAAGAAAACGCCAGATACAAATCTATACACGCCTGGACTGTACATGTTTCGGTTCGGGCGAATGAACCTTTCCACAGCCTTTAGTGTAGATCTGGCTGGGAGAGATAACTCAATTTTGGGCCCTTTATGCTAACTCCTTATGGAGAAAACATTTGGGAAATTTCCTCTTACAAATTGAATCATCTTTTCTCCCACTGTACATCATCTTTTCATATAACTTACAAGTTATCTTTTCAATGGCTCTATTAACCATGTTCCTTAATCTATATCTGTCCATAAAAGCTCGAAAAATAATTGTAAAATTAGAAATAAAATTTTCACAAAATTTTCTATAGAAATAAAGTTGTGACAAAATTTTCTATAGAAATGCAATTTTAACAAAATTTTCTAAAAGAATAAAATTTTGACAAAATTTTCTATAGAAATAAAATTTTGAAAAACATTTCTATAGAAATAAAATTTTCTATAGAAATAAAGTTGTGACAAAATTTTCTATAGAAATGCAATTTTAACAAAATTTTCTATAGAAATAAAATTTGGACAAAATTTTCTATAGAAATAAAATTTTCTCAAAATTTTCTATAGAAATAAAGTTGTGAAAAAATTTTTCTATAGAAATGCAATTTTAACAAAATTTTCTATAGAAATAAAATGTTAACAAAATTTTCTATAGAAATAAAATTTTCAAAAAATTTTCTATAGAAATAAAATTTTGACAAAATTGTCTAGAGAAATAAAATGTTCACAAAATTTTCTATATAAATAAAGTTGTGACACAATATTCTATAGAAATGCAATTTTTCTATAGAAATAAAATTTTGACAAAATTTTCTATAGAAATAAAATTTTCACAAAATTTTCTATCGAAATAAAATTTTGGTAGGATATTTTTGGCTCGAATGGCAACCATGATTATGAACTGATATGGACCAATTTTTGTGTGATTGGAGATCGGCTATATACAATTATAGACCGATATGGACCACTTTTGGTATGGTTGTTAGCGGCCATATACTAACACCACGTTCCACATTTGAAACGGATCGGATGAATTTTGCTCCTCCAAGAGGCTCCGGAGGGCAAATCTGGAGAACGGTTTATATGGAGGCTATATAGTTATGGAAAGATATGGACCAGTTCATGCACGGTTGTTAGAGACTATATACTAACACTATGTTCCAAATTTCAACAGGATCGCATGAAATTTGCTTCTCTTAGAGGCTCCGCAAGCCAAATCTGAGGATCGGCTTATATGGGGGCTATATATAATTTTGAACCGATGTGGACCAATTTTTGCTTGGATGTTAGAGACCATATACTAACACCACATTCCTCATTTGAACCTGATGGGATGAATTTTGCTCCTCCAAGAGGCTCCGGAGGTCAAATCTGGAGAACGCTTTATATGGGGGCTATATATAATTATGAACCGATGTGGACCAATTCTGGCACGGTTGTTAGAGATCATATACCAAAACCATGTACCAAATTTCAGCCGCATAGGATAAAATTTGCTTCTCTTTGAGGCTCCGCAAGCCGAATCTGGGGATCGGTTTATATGGGGGGCTATATATAATTATGAACCGATGTGGACCAATTTTTGCATGGTTGTTAGAGACCATATACCAAAACCATGTACCAAATTTCAGCCAGATCGGATGAAATTTGCTTCTCTTTCGAGCTCTGCAAGCCAAATCTGGGGAACGGTGTATATGGGGGCTATATATAATTATAGACCGATGTGGACCAATTTTTGCACGGTTGTTAGAGACCATATACCAACACCATGTACAAAATTTCAGCCGGATCGGATGAAATAGGCTTCTCTTAGAGGCTCCGCAAGCCAAATCTGAGGGTCCGTTTATATGGGGGCTATACGTAAAAGTGAACCGATATGGCCCATGTGTAATACCATCCGACCTACATCAAAAACAACTACTTGTGCCAAGTTTCAAGTCGATAGCTTGCTTCGTTCGGAAGTTAGCGCGATTTCAACATACGGACGGACGGAAGAACGGACGGACATGCTTAGACTGACTCAGAATTTCACCACGACCCAGAATATATATACTTTATGGGGTCTTAGAGCAATATTTCGATGTGTTACAAACGGAATGACAAAGTTAATATACCCCCCATCCTGTGGTGGAGGGTATAAAAAAACATTAAACCCACGATTCAAAATCCTCAAAATAAGTAGTAGCCTACATGTGATATTTCTTTAAATTAAAAATGTTTTACTTTATTTTAAGTAAAATTTGCCTTACTTTAAAGACATACGATTTTTAACGAAGGAACGTAAATTCCAAAGATTCGTGTTCTAAATTTAAACAAGAAAATTTTTAAATCAAAAATTATGAACTTTCTTTTATCAAAAATTTCCTTATTTTAAAGAAATTTCTCCTTAATATTGTGCAAATTACGTTCCTAAAATTTTGGTTGCACAATCTTACATATTAGGTCGCAATTTTTTTCAGTGTATGTTCTACCATACTTTCCACCATATTTGATTCTCTAGGTAACAACCCTCTAGCATTTGGACATTTCATCATTTTGAAGTACGAAATTTCTTTCCTTTTACAAAGACTTTCCTTAATTTTATTTATTTTTTTTTGTTACCAGTTTACAGAATAATATTTCCTGTAAAAGAAATGCAGACTATGATAGTAGTGTTCTCATTCATTCATTAGACTGATTGCTAGTGTCTGGTAAAATGCAAATAAATGTGATTTCGTTTAATAGGCTTAGGGGATAATCCTTTTCACTTTATTCTTGAGTAGAGATTTTCACAGAATTTTTTTTGGTCCCTCATCACAACGGCCAAATAAAGTCTCACACTTACATGTACGTATATACTTTTCATACTCTTGGGGATTCGTGTCATTATTGTTCAACATTTGTCGCTAACTTTTTTGTTCGTTCTTGTTTTGTCTTGCCGAGTTTTTATAAATTCGGCTAATTTTGGTTGGATGAATGTGAGATTGTTTTCATTCAATGCCCTTAAATGAATGGAGAGAGGCAATATCTCAATGCCTCCAATCACTTTAATATTCGCCTACTCTCAGATGGCTGTTCTTAAGCGATAACCATTAATCATATTTGCATTGTTGCTGAGGTTAATGAATGGATGCAATCAAGCAAAAAGAAAAAAAAATTATATGAAAATTAATTACGTCAATTTAATTAATTTCTCGCTTAGGAGCATTCATTGTTGAAATGTTTTTTTGTTCATTTAGAAACTTTATTTGACCAAAACAAAGATATTCATAATAATAAAGCTTTTTCAATTAAAAATATATCATTGAAGAGGAATTTCTGGCCACAATGACAAAAGAAATAAAGTTAGAAATATTTTTGTCATTCACTCCAAGGGTTTACAATGTTCTATAACCACCACCATATAGTGGTGATGGGGGTAAAATGAGTTTGCCATTCCGATTATATAAAATATATAATATATATTATTTTCTCGATCGGTGGGAAATTCTAAGGCGATACACACAAAGAAAATGTCATTAAAATTGAGCCAACGAACAATTTTCATTGATATAACGAAAAATTTTTTGTTAATACAATGAAAATATTCATTAATAGAACGAAACGTTTAGTTAGTTAACAAAAAGTTCGTCATAATAACGAAAAATTTCGTTGTATTAACGAATTTGTTTCATTGGTTCACTTTTAATGACACATATCGTTAATATAACGAAACATTTTCTATTAGTGTGTAACGATTTCCCCAATTTATGATCCTAAGAAACCTCTAGATTCCAAATTTCAGGCAAATTGGATAAAAGTTGTGGTTTCTAGAATCTCAAGAAATAAAATTGGGCGATCGGTCTATATGGCGGCGATAGCAAACCATAGACCGATGCACACCATAAGGTATGCCTTTTTACGGTCCTAAAATATCTCTAGATTTCCAATTTCTGGGAAAGCGAATAGAAACAATGGTGTCTAGACTCCCAAGAAGTAAAATCGGGAGATCGGTATATATTGCGGCTAGACCAAAATATGGACCGATAGGCACAATTTTCGGCACACATATTTGTAGTCCTAAAATACGGTTTCTAGGCTCCCAAAACCCCAAATCGGGGGGTCGATTGATATGAGGGCTATATCACAACTGGACCGATATAGCTCATTTTCGAACTTGACCTACCTGCAAACACAAAACGAATCTGGGCCAAATTGCAGGACGATAGCGCCATTATTGAAAGCTGTGGCGTGATTATAAACGACAGACGGACATGGTTATGTCGTCTTAGAATTTCTCCCTGCACTCAAAAAAAGTTTACTTGGATCCAAAGATTTTGACTTTCCCTTAAGAATTTTGGTATTGATTCCGAGCCAAAGATGCGGCTTCTTTAAAATTATGAAATTTTTTAGTGACCTATCTGGCTTTAAATTTAGAACCATTAGAATTAAAACAAGGATACAAATCTCATTTAACAAATTGTCATTCTCTTTTCGAGATTTGTTAATAAAGGTACTCACAACAAATATCCGTTTAAAAATCCAAATTATAATGGATACTTCAAAGTACAAAATGTTTTCTTAATTCAAAAAAAAAAAAAAAAAAAAAAAACAAGTATAGACAGCCGTAAGCCAGGCCGAAGCTTATGTACTCTCCACCACACACAAAGAAAATTTCATTAAAATTGAGCCAATGAAAAATTTTCATTGATATAACGAAAAATGTTCATTAATGCAATGAAATAAATCGTTAATAGTACGAAACGTTACGTTGATTAACCGAAAATTCGTTATAATAATCATTGTATTAACGAATATGTTTCATTGGCTCATTTTTAATGAAACATTTCGTTAATATAACGAAACTTTTTCTATCAGTGCATGGATTGCGTAGAAACGTAGACCGATATGGACCAATTTTGGCATGGTTATTAGCGGCCATATACAAACACCACGTTCCAAATTTCAACCGGATCGGATGAATTTTGCTCCTCCAAGAGCCTCCGGAGGTCAAATCTGGGGATCGGTTTATATGGGGGCTATATATAATTATGGACCGATATGGACCAATTTATGCATGGTTGTTAGAGACCATATATTTACACCATGTACCAAATTTCAGCCGGATCGGATGAAATTTGCTTCTCTTAGAGGATCGGCAAACCAAATCTGGGGATCGGTTTATATGGGGGCTACATATAATTATGGACCGATATGGACCAATTTTTACATGGTTGTTAGAGACTATATACTAACACCACGTACCAAATTTTAAACGGATCGGATGAATTTTGCTCCTCTAAGAGGCTCCGGAGGTCAAATATGGGGATCGGTTTATATGGGGGCTATATATAATTATGGACCGATATGGACCAATTTATGCATGGTTCTTAGAGACCATATACTTACACCATGTACCAAATTTCAGCTAGATCGGATGAAATGTGCTACTCTTATAGGCTCAGCAAGCCAAATCTGGGGGTCCGTTTGTATGGGGGCTATACGTAAAAGTGGACCGATATGGCCCATATGCAATACTATCCGACCTACAATAATAAAAACTACTTGTGCCAAGTTTCAAGCTTGTTTCGTTCGGAAGTTAGCGTAATTGCAACAGACGGACGGACGGACCTGCTTAGATCGACTCAGAATTTCACCACGACCCAGAATATATATACTTTATGGGGTCTTAGAGCAATATTTCGATGTGTTACAAATGGAATGACAAAGTTAATATACCTCCCATTCTATGGTGGAGGGTATCAAAACGTTTAACCAAAGACGCTAAATCCTCAAAATAAGTCTTAGCCTATATTTGAAGCGTTTTTATCTTAAATCTAAAGTTTCAATGTTTCAGTTTAGCCACTTAGAAAAGCTTTGAAGCACTCAGAACGGTCAACAGCATTACTGAGACAGTATAATCCAGCATTGAAAAAATGTTTGGTTGAATACAAGGCGAGCATGCTACCATTTACACCACGGTGGCTCCTAAGTAATCTTGTTCTCATATTTTCATTCTTTGGACAACAATGGTTCTTAAAATAATATTACATTGTAACTTCTCGCTGAAAAATTTATTGCGACTAGAAAAATTTCAAATTCACATTCGAATTATATTAGACAAATTTCTAAGTTTGAAGAAGAAAAAATCGCCTGTTTCTTGTGATATTTGTTTTTCTACCACTTCACAGTGTCCTCCTTCATACTTTTCTTTTTTCCTTGAAAAACTTGTCCTAACAAATATAAGCAGGACATTTTCAAGTCTACAATAAAGAAAAGTTTTCACATTTCCGAGTGCCGCGCCATTTATACTTCTGCCGCAATAGTTTTGCAAAGAGCTTGTTGTACAATTAGACCTTTTTCTCTATCCATAGAGCTGAGTGTGCAGTTTTTCCTTTTGTTTCTTCTTACAGTTGGGCGAACAAGTTCTAAGACGCTTGTCAACAACAAAGTACTACTACTCATCACAATGCATGGGACAAGTTGAGAGCGTCTTAAAACTAATGTAGCAGATGAATTGGAAATCAAAAACTTCCATTAGCGTTAACATGCACTACCACCAACAACAACAACAACATCAACAACACTAACCAGAAAGGGACAAAAGGACAATAAAATACAGTACAGAACTAAATGTATGTTAAATTTATTCTATATCCTTTTATACATTCATAGAACATTGTAAATTTATGTGGGGAATATGAAAACATCTGGGTACGTCTGATGCCTCTTGACACACCAATTGTTGTATTTTTCAGCTAGTACTTGAACACACAAAATACATTCGTTCATTCATCACTTTCATAACTTCTTTACTCATTCCATCCTGTATAGGCACAGTGTCGATGACTACAATTTGCAAGAAAGCTAGAGAAAATTTTGAACAAATTCGAAAGCCGAATTTTCTAAAATTTCATTGTTTCTCATTACAATTTTTACGGTAGGTTAGTGGCAGCACGATATTTCAGGCTCACTTAGACTATTCAGTCCATTGTGATACCAGAGTGGTGAACTTCTCTCTTATCACCGATTCTAAGTTAAGTTCAATAACAAGGGACCTCCTTTTTATAGCCGATTCCGAACGGTGTTCCACTTTGCAGTGAAACCACTTAGAGAAGCTTTGAAACACTCAGAAATGTCACCAGCATTACTGAGGTGGGATAATCCACCGCTGAAAAACTTTTTGGAGTTTGGTCGAAGCAGAAATCTAACCCACGACCTTGTGTGTGCAAGGCTGGCATGCTAACCATTGCACCACGGTGGCTCCCAATTTCTACGATACATATTCGCATTATGCCATACTACATGTTGCGAAAATACGAAAGCAAATTAATATCTGGCACAGACTCCTTAAAAAAAAAATCAAAACAAAATCCTAAAAAATAAACATTATAGCCTACACAATTTTGTCGTGGAAAGAACGGGATCATCTGTATAGTCCATAATCTAACAGGTTGGCTGATAAGTTACCGGTTTGACACATAGATGGCGTCGCTATATATATTATTTTTATATAGTACCAACCTTCAAATGATTCGTGTCAAAATTTGACGTCTGTAAGTCAATTAGTTTGTGAGATAGAGCGTCTTTTGTAAAGCAACTTTTGTTATTGTGAAAAAAAGGAATTTCGTGTTTTGATAAAATACAGTTTTCTGAAGAGAAAAAATACGGTGGAAGCAAAAACTTGGCTTAATAATGAGTTTCCGGACTCTGCCCCAGGGAAATCAACAATAATTGATTGGTATGCAAAATTCAAGCGTGGTGAAATGAGCACGGAGTACGGTGAACGCAGTGGACGCCCGAAAGAGGTGGTTACCGACAAAAAAAAATCCACAAAATGATTTTGAATGACCGTAAACTGAAGTTGATCGAGATAGCAGAGGCCTTAAATATATCAAAGGAACGTGTTGGTCATATCATTCATCAATATTTGGATATGCGTAAGCTCTGTGCAAAATGGGTGCCGCGTGAGCTCACATTTGACCAAAAACAACAACGTGTTGATGATTCTGAGCGGTGTTTGCAGCTGTTAACTCGTAATACACCTGAGTTTTTCCGTCGGTATGTGACAATGGATGAAACACGGCTCCATCACTACACTCCTGAGTCCGACAGTCGGCTGAGTGGACAGCGACCGGTGAACCGTCTCCGAAGCGTGGAAAGACTCAAAAGTCCGCTGGCAAAGTAATGGCCTCTGTTTTTTGGGATGCGCATGGAATAATTTTTATCGATTATCTTGAGAAGGGAAAAACCATCAACCGTGACTATTATATGGCGTTATTGGAGCGTTTGAAGGTCGAAATCGCGGCAAAACGGACCCATATGGAGAAGAAAAAAGTGTTGTTCCACCAAGACAACGCACCGTGTCACAAGTCATTGAGAACGATGGCAAAAATTCATGAATTGGGTTTCGAATTGCTTCCCCACCCACCGTATTCTCCAGATCTGGCCCCCAGCGACTTTTTCTTGTTCTAAGACCTCAAAAGGATGCTCGCAGGGAAAAATTTTGGCTGCAATGAAGAGGTGATCGCCGAAACTGAGGACTATTTTGAGTCAAAACCGAAGTAGTACTACCACAATGGTATCAAAAAAGTGGAAGGTCGTTATAATCGTTGTATCGCTCTTGAAGGGAACTATGTTGAATAATAAAAACGAATTTTGACAAAAAAATGTGTTTTTCTTTGTTAGACCGGGGACTTATCAGCCAACCTGTTAATGGTGTTTTCTTTTCTGAAAAAAGTGCTTTGGCTTCATTTTGTCTGTTCTGAATGCGAATTTTTAAAATGTTGTCAGCAACAAAAAAATGCCATCATTTCAGCGGGCAGAAAAGAATTCAAAGGGGCAAATATGGCAATCGCAGAGCTCTGGTTTGTCGGCAGTGCTGAAAATGTCCGCAATTTGCTTATCTGCATGCAACAATTTTCACAACAAAATTCGAAGCCTTTGCGCACTTTTGCCTGTTTATACCCTTCACCACTACTGTGGTACAGGGTATAATAAGTTTGTACATTTGTATGTAACACCGAGTAGGAGTAGTCATAGACCCATCTTTTAGAATTAAATTCTGAGTCGATTTAGCGATGTCCGCCTGTCTGTCTGTCTGTCCGTCTGTTGATATATTTTTGTCCACCTTGCAGTTTAAGTCCGATCGTCCTCAAATTTGGCATAGAGTGCTCTTTCGGCTCAAAGACGATCCCTATTGATTTTGGAAAAAATCGGTTCAGATTTAGATATAGCTGCCATATATATTTATAACCGATCTGGTCATAAATGACGTATTTATCCAATCGACGTGAAATTTTGCACAGGGAGTAGAATAAACATTTTAAATATGCGTACCGAATTTGGTTGAAATCGGTTAATATTTAGATATAGCTCCCATATGTAGCTTTCGCCCGATTTACACTCTTACGGCCCCAGAGTGCAAAGGTTTACTTGGAGTTACTTGAACTTTGCATAGGGAGTAGAATTAACATTATAAATATGCACACCCAATTTGGTTGAAATCGGTGCATATTTAGATATAGCTCCCATATATAGCTTTCGCCCGATTTACACTTCTATGGCCCCAGAGGCCAAAGGTTTACTTCCAGTTACTTGAAATTTTGCATAGGGGGTAGAATTTACATTATAAATATGCACACCGAATTTGGTTGAAATCGGTTCAGATTTAGATATCGCTCCCATATATAGCTTTCGCCCGATTTAAACTCCTACGGCCCCAGAGGCCAAAGTTTTACCCCCGAGTTACATACATTTTTGCACAAGGAGTAGAACTAACATTATAAATATGCATACCGAATTTGGTTGAAATCGGTTCAGATTTAGATAAAGCTCCCATATATATCTGATATGACCACCGTATAACCACCAATGTTTCATTTCGAAAATTAATATGTTTTGCACTGAGATTGAATTTTAGACATGTGTGCAAATTTTATCAAAATCGGCTTGGAAATAGACAAAGCCCCCATATATGTTCTTCCGATTTTAGCAAATATGGTCAAAATACCCACATGTTCCTTGTAAAATCGACACTGTTAAGCCGATAACTCGCAAAAATTATTGAAATTTACCTATACTCTAATTTAGGAGCCACCGTGGTGCAATGGTTAACATGCCCGCCTTGCATACACAAGGTCGTGGGTTCGATTCCTGCTACGACCGAACACCAAAAAGTTTTTCAGCGGTGGATTATCCCACCTCAGTAATGCTGGTGATATTTCTGAGGGTTTCAAAGCTTCTCTAAGTGGTTTCACTGGAATGTGGAACGCCGTTCGGACTCGGCTATAAAAAGGAGGTCCCTTGTCATTGAGCTTAACATGGAATCGGGCAGCACTCAGTGATAAGAGAGAAGTTCACCACTGTGGTATCACAATGGACTGAATAGTCTAAGTGAGCCTGATACATCGGGCTGCCACATAACCTAACCTAAACTAACCTATACTCTAATTCGTATATATCGACCTATAGATAGAAAATGAAAATTTGCGAAATTTTATGGAATTTAAATATTTCCAATATTTTTATACCCTCCACCATAGGTGAGGGGTATATTAACTTTGTCATTCCGTTTGTAACACATCGAAATATTGCTCTAAGACCCCATAAAGTATATACATTCTGGGTCGTGGCGAAACTCTGATTCGATCTGGGCATGTCCGTCCGTCCGTCCGTCAGTCCGTCTGTTGAAATCACGCTAACTTCCGAACGAAAAAAGTTATCGACTTGAAACTTTTACGTATAGTCCCTTTTATAGCACTTTTACGTATAGCCCCATACACGCAAAGAAAAAAAAAACGTTTGGAAAACGTGTACCGAAAACGTTTTTCTTTTGTTAGAGTTTTTTGAATTGCTTCGAAAATTTTAAACCTTTATCACCAAAAAAATTCGTTTGTTATAAAATTTTTATTTTTTCAATAAAAAAAGTTATTTTTGAAACAACAACACAGTCCAATTCGTTTATAACAAACACTGTTCTTTCCTGACTTTAGGTTTTTAATAAGACACATTTTACAGTTCAACATTTAATATACTACAATGTAATGTTGAACATTTTTTCGGAATCTTCCGAACATATCTGGAATATATGTAAAAAAAAAAAAAACAAAAACAAAAAAAAACTTTGGTCGAAGCAGGGATCGAACCCACGACCCTTGGCATGCAAGTCGGACGTAGCAACCACTGCTCCACGGTGCCAAACTAAATGTTTGTTTCTGTTAAATAAGCTTTGTTTATTCGGTTCGTGGGCGCCGCAAGCTATGCTATATAAATATAACTTATATGGATATTTATCTATTGATGACCATAACAGGTACATAGCTCAGTGGTTAGTGTGTTGGCTTACAAAGTGCATGGTCCGCGGTTCGATTCTCCGTCCAGGCGAAAGGT
Organism: Haematobia irritans; assembly: GCF_050003625.1. Classification (NCBI taxonomy): domain Eukaryota; kingdom Metazoa; phylum Arthropoda; class Insecta; order Diptera; family Muscidae; genus Haematobia; species Haematobia irritans. Next base: position 87,527,063 of record NC_134399.1, on the reverse strand, counting down.
AAAAAAATTTTAAAAGTTTATAAAATCGTATACTTTCTTCTACATTGTTGGTATTACAGGAAAAGGTGTTAAGAACTAAAAAACTCGTGGATGTGAGAAAGATGTGAGGGAAAATGCAATTAGCAAGAAAACAATGTTTTTTTTTGAGTTTGTCTTTATGAAATTGTTTTTACATCCTGGAAAAGAATAAATGTTTATCACAAAAAGTATATACTTTTCTTCCAAATACACTTCCTTACAGCGAAAAGCAAATGAGAAACGAACTTTGTTTGTCTAAAATTTCGTTTGGGAGGAAAGAATTATTTTTTTGCGTGTATAATCGGACCCTCAGATTTGGCTTGAGGAGCCTCTAAGAGAAGCAAATTTCATCCGATACCGTTGAAATTTGGAACATGGTGTTAGTATATGGTCTCTAACAACCGTGCCAGAATTGGTCCATATCGGTCCCTAATTATATATAGCCTCCATATAAAACACTCTCTAGATTTGAACTCCGGAACCTCTTGGAGGAGCAAAATTCATCCGATCCGGTTCAAATGTGGAACGTGGTGTTAGTATATGGCCGCTAACAACTATTGCAAAATTGGTCCATATCGGTCTATAGTTAAATATAGCCGATCCCCAATCACACAAAAATTGGTACATATCGGTTCACAATCGTGGTTGCCACTCGAGCCAAAAATAATCTACCAAAATTTTATTTCTATAGAAAATTTTGTTAACACTTTAGATTTTTTTAGATTTTTTTTAATTTCATTTCTATAGAAAATTTTGTCAAAACTTTATTGCTGTAGAAAATTTTGTCAAAATGTTATTTCTATAGAAAATTTGGTCAAAATTTTATTTCTATAGAAAATTTTGTCAAAATTTTATTTTTATAGAAAATTTTATCAAACTGAATTATATACGTATTTAATCGGTCTTTTTTAATTTAATATATACCACGTATGGACTTACTTAAAATTTAGAAGACGGTGTTAGGAGGTTTTAAGATACCTTGCCATCGGCAAGCGTTACCGCAAACCAAATAATTCGATTGTGGATGGCAGTGTTTAGAAGAAGTTTCTACGCAATCCATGGTAGAGGATATATAAGCATCGGCCTGGCCGAACTTACTGCCGCATATACTTGTTTTTACTAACCTTTGATTCTATACATTTTGTGAAAGTTTAAAAAATTTTGTCCAAATCGGTCCATATTTAAATATTTGTATATTGGAATATAAACCTTTATGGTGTTCCTAACAAATTTGAAGGTGTTAAGATGGTATCAAAAATATTGATATACACTTTCCTTACTTGTGTTTTTTTAGAAAAGCAGCTAAAAAGTTCATTTTTCGGGAAAAATACAAACAAAAGTGTGGTTTTACCAGGGCTGTGGAGTCGAAGCCGGAGTCGGAGTCTTGGAGTCGGAGTCTGTAGATTTTGCTGGAGTCGGAGCCGGAGTCGTATAAATTTTGCTCGACTCCGACTTCGGCGAAACAAACTTTGAAAAACACTTCATATCTTTGCAACTAAAGAAATATTTCGACAAATTAGATTCGATTGGGGTTTTTAATCGAACAACGAAAAACGAAGTACTGAACCATTCAAGGTGTATTTATATGGGTGAAATTTCATGGTGATATAAAAAGTAGGTTTTACTACAATGTGGGCAGAATTGTATAGTCCATTTTTAACGTAGTAAACTATCGATTTTTAGCCCTATATATGCTCTTGATAAAGGTACAATTTTAAGGCAATATAGCAGTAGAACCTAACGTTCTGAATTTTTGGCAGGCATGTCGAGTATCAAAAAATTGTCATACCGGACAATTTTGTGAAATAGCACCTACATATAAACCCATCTCCGATTTGTTTTAAGATATTTTTCCCAGTCTAAAATTTTCATAAGACTTCTCTGAAGTTTTGAGATATTTGAGATCCATAAATAAATGCGGAAATTTCCTGTCGGCCCAGATTTTGTATATGGAGATAATTACTTGAGAAATCTCCATATATACCCGATGTCCTTAGAAGCTGTAATTTTAAATTAAATCTCTACCAAATTACCATCTGAGGCGGTCTCTTGGGAGAAAGTTTGTTTCATTAAAGCCACTCGAAATTCTTTACATTAAATTAATGGCCTGTTGACATTAAACAAGAAATTTTCCTAAAAATAAAAATTTTAATTTTAAATTGCAATATTAAAGAAAATAACAAGTATATACGGCCGTAAGTTCGGCCAGGCCGAAGCTTATGTACCCTCCACCATGGATTGCGTAGAAACTTCTACTGAAGACTGTCATCCACAATCGAATTACTTGGGTTGCGGTAACACTTGCCGATGGCACCGTATCTTAAAACTTCCTAACACCGTCTTCTAAATTGGAATGTAGTCCATACATAGTATATATTAAACTAAAAAAGGCTGATTTAATACGTATATAATTAAGTTTGAAAAAATTTTGTATAGAAATAAAATTTTGATAACAGTTTCTACTCTAATTTTTTGACAAAATTTTCTATAGAAATAAAATTTTGCCAAAATTTTCTATAGGAATAAAGTTTTACAAAATTTTCTATAGGAATAACATTTAAAAAAAAATTCTATAGAAATAAAATTTTGACAAAATTTTCAATAGAAATAAAATTTTGGTAGATTATTTTTAGCTCGAGTGGCAACCATGATTATGTACCGATATGGACCAATTTTTGTGTGATTGGGGATCGGCTATATATAACTATAGACCGATATGGACCAAATTTGGCATGGTTATTAGCAGCCACATACTAACACCACGTTGCAAATTTCAACCGGATCGGATGAATTTTGCTCCTCCAAGAGGCTCCGGAGTACAAATCTGGGAATCGGTTTATATGGGGGCTATATATAATTATGGACCGATATGGACCAATTCTTGCATGGTTGTTAGAAACCAGATACTAATACGATGTACCAAATTTCAGCCGGATCGGATGAAATTTGCTTCTTTTAGAGGATCCGCAAACCAAATCTGGGGATCGGTTTATATGGGGGCTAAATATAATTATGGACCGATATGGACCAATTTTGGCGTGGTTATTAGAGACCATATACTAACACCACGTACCAAATTTCAACCGGATCGGATGTATTTTGCTCCTCTAAGAGGCTCCGGAGGCCAAATTTGGGGATCGGCTTATATGGGGGCTATATATAATTATGGACCGATATGGACCAATTTTTGCATGGTTGTTAGATACCATATACTAACATCACGTACCAAATTTCAGCAGGATCGGATGAAATATGCTACTCTTATAGGCTCCGCAAGCCAAATCTGGGGGTCAGTTTATATGGGGGCTGTACGTAAAAGTGAACCGATGTGGCCCATTTGCAATATCATCCAACCTACATCAATAACAACTACTTGTGCCAAGTTTTAAGTCGATAGCTTGTTTCGTTCGGAAGTTAGCGTGATTTCAACAGACGGACGGACGGACATGCTAAGATCGACTCAGAATTTCGACCCAGTATATATATGCTTTATGGGTTCTTAGAGCAATATTTCGATGTGTTACAAACGGAATCGCAAAGTTAATATGCCCCATTTGCAATACCAACCAACCTACATCGATAACAACTACTTGTGCCAAGTTTGATAGCTTGCTTCGTTGGAAGTTAGAGTGATTTAAAGAGACGGACGAACAGACATGCTTAGATTGACTTAGAGTTTCACCTCGATCCAGAATATATATGCTTTATGGGTTCTTAGAGCAATATTTCGATGTGTTACAAACGGAATCACAAAGTTAATATACCACCATCCTATGGTGGAGGGTATAATAAAACTGCTTTCAAAACTGCTTCTTATGTGCCTTCAAGAAGGTCTTTATGGCGGCTATATAGGAACTGATTAAATTCTTTTTTGAAGCAGTTTTTTACAGACATAACATACATTCATGATGGTTGGTATAATTATACGAACAGATTAGACAGACAACATTACTTAACTAAAAGTAAAAAGCAAATGTAAATCAATATATGGCGTTGCTTGAATAAAAAGTTTTGCATTCCTTAAGGATACGGAAATAGAAAATTTAAAACAAAAGATCAATTTAAACCACTATGCGATAGCTAGTCAACAGCACCGACCACAACTCAAAGTCAACTACGTGTATTCTAGCAAAAAACCCACTGTAACTCTTGAATGGTTCACAATAAGTCATACATTAAAAGCACAACATTATTGCATGCAGGATATACATATCCCGTATTCTTGTATAGCAACTACTAATGTCACATTAGAAATACTATCAACAATAAGCAATTACTAATTTTTGTGAAAGAACTGATATATAGATTAAGTGTATATTAGGGTGGATTTTATCGTAACCTATTGGCGTTGAGATTTTTAAAATGATGCATGAAATTTTAGGGCTTAAACAATAGCACTAAGTGTAAAATTTTTAAAAAGTTGAAAGATCAAAATGTCGATTTCGGAATATCGACTTTTGCAAAATACCGATTGTTTTGATTCTCGTTACAATGCCTACACAGGCAATTCGATTGGTTGTTGATGCTCAAGAAGCGAAATCAGAAGATTGATCTTTATGGTAGCTAAAGATCAATCTTCCATTATCCAACAGCAATTAAGAAAAGTGACCCTTCTAAAAATTTGTGGTCAATAAGATTCGAGGGAAACATCATCCATCGAAGTTTTACTTGCGGTGCACAACTTCAGGATTAAATCCGTATTTAATTAATGAGTACTAAATTTTCTGTTTTTTATTGCGATATAGAAGTACTTTTCCTATCATTGCTCAAATAATAAAAGAATCAACAAATGTAGATCTCCATGCATTTTTTAGAACCATTTGTTTTTTCATGCGTTTTATTTTACAATTTCAGTTTCAACAATTTGAAAACGCGTTGCATTCAGACTTTTTTCAGATTTTTAAATGGAAAAAATTTTGCTATTACTTTTGAATACAAATTTCAAATTATCAATGTCAACAATTCGAAAACTCTTCAAAATGCCTTAGCATATTAAAAACAAGTATATACTGAATTAAGTCCGGCCGGGACTTAAATACCCACCACCATGAATCAAATATAATAGTTTCCTCGGAAAATTCTGCGTCGTAGCGGGTTACTTGATAATATATAGAATTTCAGGGGGGTTTATGACAAATATTCTCCCAAGCAGATCAGTTCAACGAGTACGCTTCCCGAAGATACATTTAAAATTTCTACCTAAATCAAATTCTGGATTTATAGGAACCATTTTTGTTTGAGTTTTAGAGGAATCATAATCATCTCGTTTAAGTGTGCAAGAAAATGATTAAATAACGCCTTGATCTAAAATCTGTAGATTTTACACCGAAAATATGGACATTTTAAATTCAGTCTCAAACAATAAATAAAACAACAATAAATAATAAACATTGGAGATACTCTACATCTCTACTACACAACGAAACAGGATCCGTGAAATGGGAAGAATTTGTTGTTATGCTTAATTCCAATTACCTGAACAAAGCAAAATATTCCGCTGATAAGGTCTTGCAGTGAATAAGACTTTTATTAATACCACAATCATTAGAATTATCAAATTGGAAGTCGTATGTTTATCGAGGCTATTCCTGTAATAATATCTGTATAGTCATACATATTCCAAAATATTTGAATTGTTTATGAAAATGCAGATTAAGGTTTTATCCTAATTTTTCCCTTTGATAATGTATAGATAAATATAGATTAAAACATATTGTTAATATCTCTGATGAAAAATCTTATTTGTAGCAATATCTAAAAGATAAAATCTCATTCAAGCATTGTAATTATATTGAGAAATGAAGACTAATAAAGACGAGTTCAAAAAATTTAAAAATTGAATTGAATTTCAAACAATTTTCATGATCAATGCGCCTTCTATATCGGTTTATATGGCGGTTCTAGAATCTAGACCCCAAATCGGAGGGCCGGTTTACAAGGGGGCTATATCAAAACTTGTACCGATACACAATATATTCAGAATCCTAAAAAACTCCAGATTTTCAATTTCAAGCAAATTGGATAAAAACTACGGTTTCTAGAAGGCCAAGAAGTAAAATCAGGAGATCGGTCTATATGGGGGCTGTATGAAAACATAGACCGATACACGCCATTTTCAGCACACCTCTTTACGGTCCTAAAATACCTCTAGATTTCCAATTTTTGGCAAATTGGATAAAAACTACGGATTCTAGAAGCTCAAGAGGTAAAATCAGGAGATCGGTCTATATAAGGGCATATATCAAAACATGGACCGATACTCACCATTTTCGGCACACATCTTTATGGTTCTTCAATACCTCTAGATTTCGAATTTTATACAAATTGGTTTCTATAAGACCAATACCCAAAATCGGGAGGGCGGTTAATATGGGGACTATATCAAAATCAAAACCTGGACCGATATAGCCCATCTACGAACTTGACCTGCCTGCAGACAAAACACGAGAGTGTGGAAAATTTCAGCATGATAGCTTCATTGTTGAAGACTGTAGCGTGATTACAAAAGACAGACAAACGGACATGGTTATATCGACTTAGAATTTCTCCCTGATGAAGAATATGTATAGTTTATATAGTCGGAAATTGATATTTCGGTGTGTTGCAAACGGAATGACAAACTTATTATACCCCCTCACCATTCTAAGGTGGTGGGTATAAAAATAGTTTGATATCAAATCTAAGTATCAGGTGAGAATTTTTGACATTTACTACATTTTTTACGCTTTATGCAGTTATATGAAGTCTTCGACGTTTACAACAATTTTGTCGGTATAAAAAAAAAACCAGTATATACGGCCGTAAGTTCGGCCAGGCCGAAGCTTGGATTGCGTAGAAACTTCTTCTAAACACTGCCATCCACAATCGAATTACTTAAGTTGCGGTAACGCTTGCCGATGGCAAGGTATCTTAAAACCTCCTAACAACATCTTCTAAATTGTATGTAAGTCCATACGTGGTATATATTAAATCAAAAAAGTAGACATAAAATTGTGACAAAATTTTCTACAGAAATAAAATTTTAACAAAATTTTCTATAGAAATAAAATTTTCACAAAATTTTCTATAGAAATAAAAATGTTAACAAAATTTTCTATAGAAAGAAAATTTTAACAAAAATTTCTGCAGAAATAAAATTTTAACAAAATTTTCTATAGAAATAAACTTTTGACAAAATATTCTATAGAAATAAAATCTTGGTAGATTATTTTTGGCTCGAGTGGCAACCATGATTATGAACCGAATAAAATTTGAACAAAATTTTCTATAGAAATAAAATTTTGACAAAATTTTCTATAGAAATAAAATTTTGACAATTATGAAAATTTTATTATTAACCGAATAAAATTTTAACAAAATTTTCTCTAGAAATAAAATTTTGACAAAATTTTCTATAGAAATAAAATTTTGACAAAATTTTCTATATAAATAAAATTTTGGTAGATTATTTTTGGCTCTAGTGGCAACCATGATTATGAACCGATATGGACCAATTTTTATGTGATTGGACCAATTTTGGTATGGTTCTTAGCGACCATATACTAACACCACGTTCCTTTAACCGTATCGGATGAATTTTGCTCCTCCAAGAGGCTCCGGAGGTCAAATCTGGAGAACGTTTTATATGGGGGCTATATATAATTATGGACCGCTATGGACCAATTCTGGCACGGTTGTTAAAGATCATATACTAACACCATGTTCCAAATTACAACCGGATTGGATGAAATTTGCTTCTCTTGGAGACTTCGCAAGCCAAATCTGGGGATCGGTTTATATGGGGGCTATATATAATTATGAACCGATGTAAACCAATTTTTGCATGGTTGTTAGAGACCATATACCAATATCATGTACCAAATTTCAGGCGGATCGGATGAAATTTGCTTCTCTTTGAGGCTCCGTACCCAAATCTGGGGATCGGTTTATATGGGGGCTATATATAATTATAGACCGATATGGACCAATTTTTGCACGGTTGTTAGAAACCATATACCAACACCATGTACCAAATTTCAGCCGGATCGGATGACATTTTCTTCCCTTTGTGGCTCCGTAAGCCAAATCTGGGGATTGGTTTATATGGGGGCTATATATAATTAAGGACCGATATGGACCAATTTTTGCATGGTTGTTAGAGACCATATACCAACATCATGTACCAAATTTCAGCTGGATCGGATGAAATTTTCTTCCCTTTGTGGCTCCGCAAGCCAAATCTGGGGATCGGTTTATATGGGGGCTATATATAATTATAGACCGATGTGGACCAATTTTTGCATGGTTGTTAGAAACCATATACCAACACCATGTACCAAATTTCAGCGAGATCGGATGAAATTTGCTTCTCTTTTAGGCTCCGCAAGCCAAATCTGGGGATCGGTTTATATGGGGGCTATATATAATTATGGACCGATGTGGACAAATTTTTGCATGGTTGTTAGAGACCATATACCAACACCACGTACCAAATTTCAGCCGGATCGGATGAAATATGCTTCTGTTAGAGGCTCCACAAGCCAAATCTGAGGGTCCCTTTATATGGGGGCTATACGTAAAAGTGGACCGATATGGCCCATTTTCAATACCATCCGACCTACATCTCTTTTGCGTTCTCTACGTTCACTTTCACATGTGTCCTAGTTGTTATCGTCAATTCTTCTCATTGTTCGTCATGTATCTTGTTTCTCTTCATTGAAAGTTTATCGACCGTTTACTCTGCCTTCATTAAACCGACTGTATCACCGATAATATAAATGCCCTTGTGCATTTAATTTCAGTTTAGGCACAACACTTAATACAGCTTCCTGGATCCGTTTTTTCGACTAGTAAACAAACGAAGAGCGCGTCTTTCGACGACAAAACTTTATATTTGTCAAAAACAATTTGACAATTCAAAATGAAAACGTTTATTTTTTATTAGACTTCCTAAAAATACGGTATCAAAATACAAAGTCATAAAGATTTATGCAAAATTTCCAAATTTAATTTCACATATTACATAAAACTTACCTCTGTCAATCATATACTTTGCGTGTTCGAAAACAAATACTGCGATTTAATGCAAACGAAATGGTTTCACCCTAACATGTGGTTGCTTATTGAACAAAAGAGTCGGAAAAACTTATAACCATTTTAAGGTGTTCTTCACAAAGTGAATGCATATGTGTTTCCAATCTGTAATTCATAAGGATGTCAACATGCACCCATATAAATATCTTGGGTCGCTCTCATTTCTAAGTAGAGGACATAATGTTCATTGTGTTTTCCAGGAAATCGTTTGAAGTCAATGGTTTTAGGAATCTAAACATACTACAGAGAGATGTTATTTATATCCACCACCATAGGATGGGGAGTATACTACTTCAACATTCTGTTTGTAACGCACCGAAATATTGGCCTCAGACCCATATATTCTTGGTCATTGTGAAATTCTGTGTCGATCTAGCGATGTCCGTCCATCCGTTTGTATAAATCACACTAACTTCCAAACGAAACAAGCTATTGACTTGAAATTGGGTACAAACAATTGTTATATTAGCGCAAATGAGTGATAGCGGACCGGAACTGTTAGGGCTATCCTCCATATAAACCGATCCGGTTGAAATTTTGTACAAGATGTTAGTATGTGTCCTCTAACAACCATGCAAAGATTGGTCCATAACGGTTAATAATTACATATAGCCCACTATAAAATGATCCACAGATTTGACTTCTGGAGCCTCTTGGCGGAGCAAAGACTGAGTCGATCTAAGCATGTCCATCCGTCCGTCCGTTCGTCTGTTGAAATCACGCTAACTTCCGAACGAAACAAGCTCTCGATTTGAAACTTGGCACAAGTAGTTGTTATTGATGTAGGTCGGATGGTATTGCAAATGGACCATATCGGACCACTTTTACGTTTAGCCCCCATATAAACCAACGCTCAGATTTGGCTTGCGGAGGCTCTTGGAGGAACAAAATTCATCCGATCCGGTTGAAATTTGGTACATTGTGTTAGTATATGGTCTCTAACAACTATGCAAAAATTTAATTTGTATATAAAATTTTGTCAAAATTTTATTTCTATAGAAAATTTTGTCAAAATTTTATTTCTATAGAAAATTTTGTCAAAATTTAATTTCTATAGAAAATTTTGTCAAAATTTTATTTCTATAGAAAATTTTGTCAACATTTTATTTCTATAGAAAATTTTATCAAACTGAATTATTTAATCGTATTTAATCGGCCTTTTTTTGTTTAATATATACCCCGTATGGAATAACTTACAATTGAGAAGACAGTGTTAAGAAGTTTGAAGATACCTTGCCATGGGCAAGTTTATCGCAACCCAAGTAATTCGTGGATGACAGTCTTTAGTTTTTATGTAATCCATGGTGGAGGGTACATAAGATTCGGCCTGGCCGAACTTACGGCCGTATATACTTGTTTCTTGTGGCATCAAACAAACCGAGACGTGTTGACATTTCCCAATAAAAAAAGTAAAATAAAATGACGGTAAGCATTGCTCTTGTCATCAGTGAGTAAACTAAATAATCTGGACTGTAATAAAGAGACCAAACGAGAGCAGTGATGTTTCACCAATAAAGATCTCAAGCTCGAAGAATACGTAGAATATTTTTTGAACTTAAAGTTATGTATGGTGTTTTAATTGAAAGCTAATGGCAAATAAATATAAAAAGAAAAATTCTAAACGAATATAGCAGAATTTTATTTTTTATACCCTCCACCATATTTTTTATACCCTCCACCCTCCACCGTGATTTCAAAAGACGGTCCGTCCGTCCGTCTTTTGAAATCACGCTAACTTCCGAACGAAACAAGCTATCGACTTGAAACGTGGCACAAGTAGTTGTTATTGATGTAGGTCGGATGGTATTGTAAATGGGCCATATCGGTCCACTTTTACGTATGGTTAGGTTAGGTTATGTGGCAGCCCGATGTATCAGGCTCACTTAGACTATTCAGTCCATTGTGATACCACAGTGGTGAACTTCTCTCTTATCACTGAGTGCTGCCCGATTCCATGTTAAGCTCAATGACAAGGGACCTCCTTTTTATAGCCGAGTCCGAACGGCGTTCCACATTCCAGTGAAACCACTTAGAGAAGCTTTGAAACCCTCAGAAATGTCACCAGTATTACTGAGGTTGGATAATCCACCGCTGAAAAACTTTTTGGTGTTCGGTCGTAGCAGCAATCGAACCCACGACCTTGTGTATGCAAGGCGGGCATGCTAACCATTGCACCACGGTGGCTCCCACTTTTACGTATAGCCCCCATATAAAGGGACCCTCAGATTTGGCTTGTGGAGCCTCTAACAGAAGCATATTTCATCCGATCTTGCTGAAATTTGTTACATGGTGTTGGTATATGGTCTCTAACAACCATGCAAAAATTGGTCCACATCGGTCCATAATTATATATAGCCCCCATATAAACCTATCCCCAGATTTGGCTTTCGGAGCCTCAAAAAGAAGCAAATTTCATCCGATCCGGCTAAAATTTGGTACATTGTGTTAGTATATGGACTTTAATGACCATGCAAAAATTGGTTCACATCGGTTCATAATTATGTATAGCCCCCATATAAACCCATCCCCAGATTTGGCTTGCGGAGCCTCATAAAGAAGCAAATTTCATCCCATCCGGCTGAAATTTGGTACATGGTGTTGGTATATGGTCTCTAATAACTATGCAAAAATTGGCCTACATCGGTCCATAATTATATATAGCCCCCATATAAACCGTTCTCTAGATTTGATCTCCGGAGCCTCTTGGAGGAGCAAAATTCATCCGATCCGGTTCAAATTTGGAACGTGGTGTTAGTATATGGCCGCTAACAACCATACCAAAATTGGTCCATATCGGTCTATAGTTATATATAGCCGATCTCTAATCACACAAAAAGTGGTCCATATCGGTTCATAATCATGGTTGCACTCGAGCCAAAAATAATCTACCAAAATTTTACCCCTTTTCCTTTGCCAAAGTCAAATCATCGATTTGATTGCAGTTGGGCGAGTTTATTTTGAATGTGCTTCCTCTTTCTTCGTTTGTTTTGTTTTTTTTTTTTATTATTATTTTTTTAATTTTAATAATTGTTATACCCGCCACCATAGGATGGGGGATATATTAACTTTGTCATTCCGTTTGTAACACATCGAAATATTACTCTAAGATTCCATAAAGTATATATATATTCTGGGTCGTGGTGAAATTCTGAGTCGATCTAAGCACGTCCGTCCGTCTGTTGAAATCACGCTAACTTCCGAACGAAACAAGCTATCGACTTGAAACTTGGCACAAGTAGCTGTTATTGATGTAGGTCGGATGGAATTGTAAATGGGCCATATCGGTTTGTAAATGGCCATTCCGGCTGAAATTTGGTACATGGTTTTGGTATATGGTCTCTACAACCATGCAAAAGTTGGTCCACATCGGTCCATAATTATATATAGCCCCCATATAAATTCATCCGATCCGGTTGAAATTTGGAATGTGGTGTTAGTATATGATCTCTGGCATCCGTGCAAAAATTGGACCACATCGGTTCATAATTATATATAGCCCCATATAAACCGATCCCCAGATTTGGCTCGCGGAGCCTCTAAGCAAATTTCATCCGATCCGGTTGAAATTTGGAACATGGTGTTAGTATATGGTCTCTAACAACCGTGTCAGAATTGGTCCATATCGGTCCATAATTATATATAGCCCCCATATAAACCGTTTTCTAGATTCTCACCTCCGGAGCCTCTTGGAGGAGAAAAATTCATCCGATCCGGTTCAAATTTGGAACGTGGTGTTAGTATATGGCCGCTAACAACCATACCAAAATTGGTCCATATCGGTCTATAGTTATATATAAGCGATCCCCAATCACACAAAAATTGGTCCATATCGGTTTATAATCATGTTTGGCACTCGAGCCAAAAATAATCTACCAAAATTTTATTTCTATAGAAAATTTTGTCAAAATTTTATTTCTATAGAAAATGTTGTTAAAATTTTATTTCTATAGAAAATTTTGTCAAAAATTTATTTCTATAGAAAATGTTGTCAACATTTGATTTCTATAGAAAATTTTGTCAACATTTTATTTCTATAGAAAATTTTGTTAAAATTTTATTAGAATAAAAAATTTTGTTAATTTAATATATACTACGTATGGACTTACTTACAATTTAGAAGACGGTGTTAGGAGGTTTTAAGATACCTTGCCATCGGTAAGCGTTACCGCAACCCAAGTAATTCGATTGTGGGTGGCAGTGTTCAGAAGAAGTTTCTACGCAATCCATGGTGGAACATAAGCTTCGGCCTGGCCGAACTTACGGCCGTATAGACTTGTTTCCATTAATCATTGTTGTTGTTGTTTTGATTTCAGCTTTTTTACTTTGTTCTTCATATTCTATCAAAGTCCCTAGAAACGTGTTAACGACAACTTAAATTTCAAAATTTAGACTTCATTTCAAGTAGAAATTATGCTATGTTTCAAGTAACAAATGTCTTTAAAATAAAGTGTTGAAGAACATTTCCAATTTTACAATGCTTTCAAGCTCTGTAGTCAAGATAAAAAATGTCAACAAATTGTAAGACGATTTAATTAATTTTGAAGAATTTTTCAGAATTATCAAAGTCAAGTTAATCTTATTCAAACACAAATTTCTTTCAAGTCAAAATACTCATGTTTAAATCGAATGTCTTACCTATAACGATAAATCGACTTCATTCAAAAATGTATTGACTTTTGGACAATAAAAAAAATATATCAAAGAAATGTGTCTTATATGCAAAGAAAAAAATCACATAAGAATTTTAAGGACAAGAAATCTTTTGCCTCTGACAATATTTTTTCGGAATTTTTAAAAATTATATCAAGTCAACAAATTTAAAGACCATTTAATTATTTTTGAAGAATTTTTCTGAATTATTAACCCTGGAAAGTCATTTTTATCTTTTGCACCCTAACGCCAACCTTCGTCATTTTGACTACGACCTAATTTAAGACGTTATAGTTTGCATCATGGACAAAAATTAGAACCGAAATTTGAGTTTATTTTCTTATTCAATTTGTTTTGCATAAAACAAAAATTCATAAAATTAATTAGTATATTTATCATTTCGCAATAGTCAAAAACGCATTTTAGATCGAAAGCGAAATTAGGTATCGTCAGAGTTAAAGCCAAATTGACCTCAGTCCAAGAAAATTTTGTTGCATTGAAGGACAAACCGATTTCTCTGAAAAAATTTATCGACTTTTAGACAATGAAAAAAAAATATATATGTCAAAAAGATATGCCTTGTATACAATTCACTTACGAATTTTACGGCCAAGAAATCTTTGGCCTCAGATTTATATATTTTCAGTGTATTTTCAATGGTCCCAACATAAGGGGATTTTCTGCTTTCCGGTAGCTTTCAGTTTCTTAAGAAATACGCTTAGACTTTTCATTTAATTGTCAAAATAAAACTTGCGTTTGTTGTATAACCACTAAAAATCTTAATGAATTTTGTTCTTTATTTGATGTGGCTTTGTTAGAGATTTAAGTTTTATGCTACGATAGAAATGCATTGGCACAGATTCAAGAAGAGTAAGAAGAAGCAGTACAGAAGAAGAATGGAAACAAAAACCTGCTGAAAGGACAAATCAACAACAGCAACTAAACTTAAGGTAATCTGGAAGGAATGAAATTGAATTGGACAAATAAAATTGTTATACCCAAAAATCTAAGCAAAATGTGCTACAAATATATATGAGAGAATTAATTAAAGAGAATAAAAGAGAGATAGAGAGACAGAATGTCTTATAGTTGTAATACAAATAGGGGGTAAAAATGTCAATAGAAATAAAATACTGGTATTCATTGAGTCTGCGCCTTCTCAGAGAGTATAATGAAAACTGTTATATTTTGCCGATAATACCGTTAAGGTCATGTACTTGAATTGTGAATTTACAAATTTCATAGATATAAAATCAGGTTTCATGGGATCAGTAAAAATAGTATTGCAGACAACGTGGTTGGTTATTATCCGGTATCCGCGCGTCTTCACACAATATTAGTGAATGTTAATACGACTTCCATACTCTATATGGGGGGGTCGTTTATATTCTATGAAATATTCTAACAAACATTAACGGTAGAACGAACGACGACAATTTTTGCGAAAGTAACGATACAATTATCCGGTCTATACGAGCACCAAGGATGTGTACTATATGAAATGTCAATTTATGGTGCGTCTTTTATTATAAGAGGGGATGTGTTGGTGTGTGAATGTGCTTTTCAGCGAGAATGTGTTACACTTGTGATTAAAAATTAAAATGTGAAGGGCAGGAAAGTGCGTATATGTGTGTGTGTGTGTGTGTGGAGAGGGGGGAGTGTATATGGGTATGCCAAGGATAATTACCCTAAAGCACATGCATGTATTTTCTGTGATGATGATGGCTATAATTAAAGGCAACACTGGCCAATAACCTATCCCACTAATAAAGGTGTTGCTCTGTTCAATTACCACGTTTAGTGCAATTTTTATTTTTCGACTCATTGCGATGTGGTTAATGGATATAAGTGTGTATGTTAGGAATTAAACGAAATGTGTAAAATAATGAAGGTGTAAATCAATCTCCTATGGCAAAATAAAAGTTCAGAAAGTGTTAACCTTCAGTAAAATGCCACAACCCCAATAAAGGAAATAATAACAAAAGATTGAAATGTAGAAAATAAGTGGCGACAATGTAACAAAAATACAGTGTACAAATTAATAAGAAACCCCATAATAGTAAGGGTCTTGAAAGCAGCTTTAAGTGATTTTCAGGTTCATGGTGGGGAATTTGTGTGAAAATTTTTGAAAAAAAAAAAAACAAAACGAAAAGTTCTTCAAAGAGGAGGGTAAAAGAAAATTCGAAAAGAAACAAATTCCATGCACGGCCACTTACAACTACTCGTGTATAGTGAAGAAACCAAATTTCTGAAGCATACCCTCAAGTGCAACATTGAATGATGATGAAAACCTAAATGCAAAAAAAAAAAGAAGATAAGAATACCTCAAATGGCACTATGAGGTTGCCGATTCATTAAAAATGCATGTGTTTTCTTTTCTTTTGATTTTCTCCTAGTTCCTTTATATAGCCGCTAGTGAAATGGTTTAACTTGTAGTTTCTCGAACAGCTATGAATGTGAATAATATGCTTGCAAGAGTTAACAACGAATGTGCATGTACGTACCTTCAACAAAAGAAAAAAAACATCAAAAAATGTAACGAAATGAAATCAAGTATTGTTAACAATGATTGAAATCGATTTGAAATCAAAATTGTAAAGGGTAACTTACTTGGAAGCTTACGATAGTGTATAAAAGAAACAAGTTTTTTTGACAAAGAAACCATAAAAGTTTCGTCAAAAGTATTTTCCAAAAGATTTAACAATAAAAATGTGCAAAAAAAAAAATCTTGAAAAAAACCAAAACAAAAAAGAGTGCCCTAAAAGATTTCTTCCTATAATGAAAAATTTTGTGTATTAACGAAAAGTGTATTTCGAAGGAAAGATATGTAAAATATCCATAGTAATCCATTAATCAAATACATTCTATTACATTTACATTATATATCGATTTGACAAAAACAATCATTTGTTTAAGCTCGAAATATATGACATAAAATTTGTGATCAAATCCAACACACAATATTTATGAAGGATATGTGTACACTTTAGATTCATAAATCATTCTGATTCAAATGTTGAATTTATGCTAAAATTAATAAAATCTATTTACGAACTACACTAAAAAAAAACAAAAAGTTTATTTGGATCCAAAAATGTTTACCCTCTCTTAAGGACTTTGGTATAGATTCCCAGCCAAAGATATTGTTTCTTTAAACTAAGGATTTTCTAGCTTTAAATCTAGGCTCTATAAGATCAAAATTAGGATATAGATCTCATTTATCGAATTTTTATTCTCGTTTTGTAGTGTGTTATCGCAGTTATACATCCTCAGCAAAAAATAACGAAATTTGTTATAGCCGATTTAAATTTATTTTACACTCAAAAAAAAGTGAACTCTCTATTTCACTAAAGCCATTTTAACTTTATTTTAGTTCATGAAATTATTATGTTTGGAGAGAGTTTCCTTTACACTAATATTTTTTATACCCTCCACCATAGGATGGGGGTATATTAACTTTGTCATTCCGTTTGTAACACATCGAAATATTGCTCTAAAACCCCATAAAGTATATATATTCTGGGTCGTGGTGAAATTCTGAGTCGATCTGAGCATGTCCGTCCGTCCGTCCGTCTGTTGAAATCACTCTAACTTCCGAACGAAACAAGCTATCGACTTGAAACTTAGCACAAGTAGTTGTTATCGATATAGGTCGGAAGGTATTGCAAATGACCCATCGGTCCACTTTTACGTATAGCCCCCATATAAACGATCCGACTGAAGTTTAGTACATGATGTTGGTATATGTTCTCTAATGACCATGCAAAAATTGGTCCACATCGGACCATAACCCTTTCCGACCTATAGCCGATCCACGAGATAGATTTTCCTAAATTTTTGAATTCTGTTGTTTATGTGTACATAGAACATTTGAAATTATTAAGTTTGTTCAGTTTGATCCTGTATCCTGTTTTTTTCAGGATACGCACAATTGTTGCAGTCCGCTAAATTCCGGTAAAAGTCCGGACGTAAAAATATCAAAAAACACAAAATAATCACGAAGTTACTGTTTGCATACAATATTTAATATGTTTTTTTGTTGAAAACACTTGTTTGATGAAATATTCCACAATTTAAATAATTTTAAATTATTTGCAAACTTATCTCTTCCACTCATTTTTACAAATGCGGAAAGTACACTGCTGAAACTACAAAATTAATAGGAAAAGCAAATATTTATAACGGTTCTTCACATTCTTAGACAAAGAGAGATCATACACAATTATTGTTTTGCCGCTCTTATCGCAGTACGTCATATATTAAAGAAATTATAGAGACTTAAACTTACCCGCACAATTGTGCGTACACGGTCGGAAAGGGATAAATATATATAGCCCCCATATAAACCGATCCCCCGATTTGGCTTGCGGAGCCTCTAAGAAAAGCTAATCTCATCCGATCCGGCTGAAATTTGGTACATGGTGTTGGTATATAGTCTCTAATGACCGTGCAAAAATTGGTGCATATCGGTTCATAATTATATATAGCCCCCATATAAATCGATCCCCAGATTTGTCCTCCGGAGCCTCTTGGAGGAGCAAAATTCATCCGATCCGGTTGAAATTTGGAACATGGTATTAAAATCTGGTCTCTAACAACCATGCAAAAATTGGTTCACATCGGTCCATAATTATATATAGCCCCCATATAAACCGATCCCCCCCATTTGGCTTACAGAGCCTCTAAGAGCAAATTTCATCCGATCCGGCTGAAATTTGGTACATGGAGTTGGTATATGTTCTCTAATGACCATGCAAAAAGTGGTCCATATCGGTCCATAAATATATATAGCCCCCATATAAACCGATCCCCCGATTTGGCTTGCGGAGCCTCTAAGAAAAGCTAATTTCATCCGATCCGGCTGAAATTTGGTACATGGTGTTGGTATATAATCTCTAATGACCGTGCAAAAATTGGTGCATATCGGTTCATAATTATATATAGCCCCCATATAAATCGATCCCCAGATTTGTCCTCCGGAGCCTCTTGGAGGAGCAAAATTCATCCGATCCGGTTGAAATTTGGAACATGGTATTAGAATCTGGTCTCTAACAAACACGCAAGAGTTGGTCCATATCGGTCCATAATTATATATAGCCCCCAAAGAAACCGTTCCCCAGATTTGATCTCCGGAGCCTCCTGGATGAGCAAAATTCATCCGATCCGGTTGAAATTTGCAACGTGGTGTTAGTATAAGGCTAATAACCTAATAACCATGCCAAAATTGGTCCATATCGGTCTATAGTTATATATAACCGATCCCTAATCACACAAAAATTGGTCCATATCGGTTCATATTCATGGTTGCCACTCGAGCCAAAAATAATCTACCAAAATTTTATTTTTATAGAACACATTGTCAGAATGTTATTTCTATAGAAAATTTTGTCAAAATTTTGTTTCTATAGAAAATTTTGTCAAAATTTTATTTCTATAGAAAATTTTTTCCAAATTTTATTTCTATAGAAATTTTTTTCCAAATTTTACTTCCATAGAAAATGTTGTCAAAATTTTATTTTGTCAAAATGTTATTTCTATAGAAACTTTAAACTTAATTATATACGTATTTAATCGGCATTTTTTAGTTTAATATATACCACGTATGGAAAATTTTTTCCAAATTTTATTTCGAAGAAAATTTTTTTTCCAAATTTTACTTCTATAGAAAATATTGTCAAAATTTTATTTTGTCAAAATTTTATTTCTATAGAAACTTTAAACTTAATTATATACTTATTTAATCGGCATTTTTTAGTTTAATATATACCACGTATGGACTATGTGGTATATATTACGGTGTTAGGAAGTTTTAAGATACCTTGCCATCGGCAAGTGTTACCGGAACCCAAGTAATTCGATTGTGGATGACAGTCTTCAGTAGAAGTTTATACGCAATCCATGGTGGAGGGTGCATAAGCTTCGACCTGGCCGAACTTACGGCCGTATATACTTGTTTTTGTGTACGTTTGTTAAATTAACTAAAACCGAGGAAAAGAATATACTCAAATGAAGCATAATGATTAACTAAATTCGTGTCTTCCACAAAATAGTTCAAAATTTCTTTAAATTTGTAAATTTTACCAAAAATACGTCCATTATGAACTTCGTATGTCAATAAAGACATTCTTGGAATTTTTAACTCCAATTTTTTCCTTCAAACTACAAAATTTTCTTGAATTTGTCGAAAAATATTTACTTATTTTTATGTCATCGGCGTGATGCCAACGTTTATAATACTGTTTAGTTAAAATTTTCTACAAATATTCAAAATTTTCTAAAACTAACCGATAGTTTTCTTCCTTGTGGGTTTACTGTCTTTTCAGTGTAGATCGTGAAAATTAGTTGATTTTGTTAAATTTTGCAAGATGTGGGAAAGGTTTCCTTATTTTAAGAATTTTTTACTTACCTAATGACATGAACTAAAAATGAAAGAAAACGTTGTATAGAAATGAAGTACACAATTTTAATGATTTTGAAAATATTTCATATTTACCTTCAATGGGTGAAGTTGAATTAAATTGAATTCACAAGTTTCTGAAATTAGTAAATTTTCTTAAAATTGTGTTTGTTTTGAACTTCATATAGCGCTAAAAACATTTTAAAAAATTTTATAACCAATATTTTGCCTCAAAATATAAAATTTTCTTAAACAACAGACAAAAAATATTTTTTTAGGCATTTGACAAAAATTATAAACTTAGAAAAATATTTCAGCTACAATTTAGATACAAATTAGAAAAATATTTTAGCTACAATTTTCTAAAATAAATCTACACTTTCATTCACGATGCACACACAGAAAATTTCATTAAAAGTCAGCCAACGAAAATTTTCATTGATATAACGAAACATTTTCATACAATGAAAATATTCGCTAATAAATCGAAACGTTAAATTGATTAACAGAAAATTCGTTATAATAACGAACAATTTCGTTGTATTAACGAATTTGTTTCATTGCCTGACTTTTAACGACACATTTCGTTAATATAACGAAACTTTTTCTGTTAGTGTGGGTTAACTTTTTTCTGGGCGCATCTAAAAAATCCACATTATAATAGACACTTTAAAATAAAAAATCTTTTCGTAATTTCAAAACTAAAAAAAAGTAATCCAAAGATGGAAAATCCTCAAAAAAAAGTATTAGCCCATATTTGAAGTTTTTTTGTCTCTCATCAAAAGATACAATATTTCAGTTAATTTAAAGATTATTTCTTTAAATCAAAAATTTTTTCCTTTCTTTTAGAAAATTTTTTCTTACTTCGAAGACATATGGCCTTTGTTTTTATACCCTCCACCATAGGATAGGGGGGTATATTAACTTTGTCATTCCGTTTGTAACACATCGAAATATTGCTCTAAGACCCCATAAAGTATATATATTCTGGGTCGTGGTGAAATTCTGAGTCGATCTGAGCATGTCCGCCCGTCCGTCCGTCCGTCTGTTGAAATCACACTAACTTCCGAACGAAACAAGCTATCGACTTGAAACTTGGCACAAGTAGTTTTTATTGATGTAGATCGCATGGTATTGGAAATGGGTCACATCGGTCCACTTTTACGTATAGCCCCCATATAAACGGACCCCCCGATTTGGCTTGCAGAGCCTCAAAGAGAAGCATATTTCATCCGATCCGGCTGAAATTTGGTACATGGTGTTGGTATATGGTCTCTAACAACCGTGCAAAAACTAGTTCACATCGGTCCATAATTATATATAGCCCCCATATAAACCGATTACCAGATTTGGCTTGCGGAGCTTCACAAAGAAGCAAATTTCATCCGATCCTGCTGAAATTTGATACATTGTGTTGGTATATGGTCTCAAACAACCATGCACAAATTGGTCTACATCGGTCCATAGTTATATATAGCCCCCATATAAACCGATCCCCAGATTTGGCTTACGGAGCCTTACAGAGAAGCAAATTTCATCCGATCCGGCTGAAATGTGGTACATGGTGTTGGTATATGGTCTCTAACATCCATGCAAAAATTGGTCCACATCGGTCCATAATTACATATAGAGCCCCTATATAAACCGTTCTTCAGATTTGACCTCCGGAGCCTTTTGGAACAGCAAAATTCATCCGACCCGGTTCAAATTTGGAACGTGGTGTTAGTATACGGCCGCTAACAACCATACCAAAATTGGTCCATATCGGTCTATAGTTAGGTTAGGTTAAAGTGGCAGCCCGATTAAGTTTTAGACTCACTTAGATTTTTCAGTCCATTGTTATATATAGCCGATCCCCAATCACACAAAAATTGGTCCATATCGGTTCATACTCATGGTCAAATTTTTTTTCTATAGAAAGTTTTGTCAAATTTTTTTTTTCTATAGAAAGTTTTGTCAAAATGTTATTTCTATTGAAAATTTTGTTAAAATTTTATTTCTATAGAAAATTTTATAAAAATTTTGTAAAAATTTTATTTCTATAGAAAATTTTGTAAAAATTTTATTTCTATAGAAAATTTTGTAAAAATTTTATTTCTATAAAAAATTTTGTTAAAATTTTATTTCTATAGAAAATTTTATAAAAATTTTGTAAAAATTTTATTTCTGTAGAAAATTTTATAAACATTTTGTAAAAATTTTATTTCTATAGACAATTTTATTAAAATTTTATTTCTATAGAAAATTTTGTCAAAATTTTATTTTTATAGAAAATTTTGTTAAAATTTTATTTCTATAGAAAATTTTGTCAAAAATTTATTTCTATAGAAAATGTTGTCAAACTGAATTATATATGTATTTAATCGGTTTTTTTTTAATTTAATATATACCACGTATGGACTTACTTGCAATTTAGAAGACGGTGGTAGGAGGTTTTAAGATACCTTGCCAAGCGTTTCCGCAACCCAAGTAATTCGATTGTGTGTTTAGAAGAAGTTTCATGGTGGAGGGTACATAAGCTTCGGCCTAGCCGAACTTACGGCCGTCTATACTTGTTAATTGTTTCTTTTCTTTTTTTCAAAGACATATGGCTTCAATTGTGGGATGCAAATTTCAAAGATACGTCTCTTAAAAAACTAAGCATATAGAGCAAAGCCTATGAATTATCTTTTAATTAAAGTCCTTAATATACACAATTTGTGTTGCATAACTGTGGAGCTGTGGAGTCGACAAAATTTTGTTCTACTCCGTCTCCGACTCGGACTCCAGCATTTCTTACTAGCCTCGACTCCAACTCCGGAGTCGACTCCATGTGGTGTACCTAAATCTCATTTTAACAGTACTCCAATTGTAATTTTAAGATGTAGTGTTCCAAAAATAGACCGATATAAGTATTATATTTTGCCATATGTGTTTATATGTCCAAAAAACGCTAATTTTAAATTTGATACGACTCGACGACAAATCTCAGCATTTTAGGGATGTAAAGAACTCTACATTTTAATGTCAGGCCAATAATTTAAAATACGACACAAGATTATATAGAGACCACATCAAAATATGGATAGATAACAACAATCTCCAGAATATGTATTTATAAAAACAAAAAATTTCAAAAACTAATTAGGCTTCCAGACATTTTATAAAAAATAAATCTATATAAAAAAGAAAAATACACAAAAAACAAAATGTTGGGCTAATCAGATAAAAAGTTTAGATGCTAAAAAATGTAATGTGTTGGATACATAAAACAAACATAAACTGCCATAAATTAGGACGGGCGGAATTTTAAATAACCACTACCATACAACAGATGACAGAAATAGTTGGACAGTTACTAATATTGTTTCTACAGAAGTAAAATAGTGAAACATCGATATATAAATGGTCTATCAGTTATGGACATTAGAGGCCATTAATTTAATGTAAAGAATTTCGAGTGGCTTTGGTGAAACAAACATTCTTCCAAACGACCGGTTCAGATGGCACGTTGGCAGAGGTTTTATTTAAAATTACAGCTTCCAAGGACAGGGGGTGTATATGGAGATTTATCAAGTAATTATCTCCTAATACAAAAGCTTGGCCGACGGGAAATTTCCGCATTTATTTATGGATCAAATACCCAGCAAAAAATATGGAAGTTCTTCTCAAGGCACAACTTTAAAAGACCTTCCAAAAATTCCCTCCCAAAAATGTTCTTTATTTTAACTGCACAGGAAGTTCATTTGAGTCAATTTTTTATAACCCGCTTTTTTCATATTTTTAATGGGAAATTTATTTCTTTTTTGTTTCAAAAAAACATATTAAGAATTTATAAAATGGTACAAATTATTTAAATTTAGCCGAAAAAATGTTAAATCCTTCCTAGAAAGATTGCAAATTTTTGAAAATATTTGGTAACAAACGTTCCAGACAAGCGTTATAATGCATTAAAAATCATAAAAAAATGTTAAAAATTATTAATTTGCCAAAATATCACAAACATTTTTAATTCACATTCAAAACACTGAAGTGAAGTGAAGTAAGAAGTGATGGCAATGCAGCGGCTGTTGAAATGGTGGACATTCGTCCTATGACAAGTCCATGTTAAATTCATCGCTTCTGCGTCAATTTGGCACCACGGCCGAATCCGAAAAAAAAACATTCTCACTACCTTTTTGGTGACGCCTTTTTTACTGGGTAACTCTAAATTCAAAATTTCTGACAAATCTTATCAAATTTTTGGACTGGAAAAAACTTCTTAGAACAAATCGGAAGATGGGTTTGTATGTAGGTGCTATATCACAAAACTGGCCGGTACGACCTATCTTCGACTCGTCATGCCTGCAAAAAGTTAGAACGTTAGGTTCTACTGCTATATAGCCTTAAAATTGTACCTTTAATAAGAGTATATATGGCCACAAATCGATATTTTAATATGTTGAAAATGGACAATACAATTGATCAATTCAGCCCATATTCTAGTAAAACCTACTTTTTATATCACCGTGAAATTTCACCCATATAAATACACTTTGAATGGACTGAAATCCATTACTTCGTTTTTCGATAGGATAGGATAGGAAGTGTTTTTCAAAACTTGTTTCGCCGGAAATTTTTTATTGAAAAAATAAAAATTTTGTAATAAACGATTTTTTTTTGGTGAGAAAAGTTTAAAATTTTCGAAAAAAATTCAAAAACTCTAACAAAAGAAAAACGTTTTCGGTACACCTTTTCCAGACGTTTTTTTTTAAACACGGCGACTAGTCCTATACCGGTCCTGGGGTTGATCCATTTCCTGTAGGAAAGTTATCGCAATATTTATGTCATCGCTCAGAATTTATAAATAACAAAACATCTTAATGATTTTCGATTGTGCACTGAAAAATTTATTGTCGTCAGACCAAAGATTTCACGTCCTTTAAATACAAATGCGAACTTTGCCTAGCATAGGAGACGTATTTCTCTGATATAAAGTTTTTTTTTTTTCGATAAAATTTTTAATGAAGTCGTTCTGTCCTCATAGTTAAGTGATTCGACTTAAAACTGAGTGCCACCACATGAAAGAAAGAAATTTTGTTTGACAAAAATTTTTCTTTAAATTTAATGGAGTTGGTTTTAAATTGGCTGTTTTTTTATAGTGACTTTAAAGCAAAACAGCGTTTAAAACAATGATAAGAATTTCAACAATATTTTCCAAACAACATTTTTGCCGCAAAAATCTCGCCAAACATAAAATTGTTGTCGAAATCGGCTACATAATGTCCGGAATCGGATACAATATGTTCACCGTCCTAAAATAACATTTTGCTCTAGAAGGTAATCATATTCCTTCTCTGGGTATATAATTATCATAATTACACTTTGGCAAAGGAATTAACTCGATGAAAGCAAAATTTACCATCTACAAAACCCCATATTTCGGGGGTTCGATGATTTCGTTAATTAGCCGTATATATTGTGTTAATATACTGAAAAAAATATTGTCGTGATACCAAAGATTTCATGACATTCAAACTACGACTGCGTATTTTGCTTAGCAAGGAAGACGCATTTCTCTGATATTGTTTTCTTTGTCTTTTTGTCTTTGTAGTTAGGTGATTCGACATAAAACTGGGTATCTTTACACTAAAATAAATTTTGTTGGACTAAGGTCAACTTGGCTTTAAAAATTCTGAAAAATTCTTTAAAACTAATGAAATCGTCTTTAAGTTTGTTGACTTTTTGTATCTTGAATACAAATCAAAAGGCGTTAAAGAATAGGAAAAAATTTTCAACACTTTATATCAAGGACTTTTTTATGTGAAACATAGCATAATTACTGCTTGAAGTTGAGTCTTAATTTGAACATTTAAATTGTCGTTAACACATTTTTAAAGAACTTTGATAACACTAGAAGGAAAAAGCTGAAACAACGAGTAAATTAAAATTTGTTTCCTAGAATCAAGTAAGCAACATTCAAATTCAAAAGAGATTTAATATATCCTCATTTCAATTTTCCTCTTCTTTGGCTCGGAATCAACACCAAAATCATTAGTGACAAAAGACAAAATCATTAGAACCGGGCATGTTTTTTTCAGTGTAGGTTGATAGTTTCGCTGCAATGTACAAGAAAATTTTTATCCGACAAATCGGAAATTGGAAATCTGAAGATATGTTTAGTCAACACATAAGTGTGCCGAAGATGGTGTGTATCGTCCATGCTTCAGTATAGCTCCTGATTTGACTTCTTGACCTACTGGGCATCAAAATTTTTATACGATTTGTCTAAAATTGTAAATACGGATATATTTTGAATCGGTTATATTTTGGTATATCCCTCATAAAGGCCGTTCTGCCGACTTGACGGTCCATTTTTTTGGTATATATATTTGCTTGGCAGAGTATCTGGCATCAAATTAATCTGAAATTTGATATATTTTCAAGTAACCCGTTGGGGCAAAGTGTTTTCAAAAGAAACAATTATATTTGATTCGTGGTGGTGGATATTTAAGATTCGGCCGGGGCGAACATAAGTCCGTATATATTTTTTCGCGTTATTTATTTAGTCATAGTTTATAGTTTACATTTATACAATTTTTAAATAATCTCTTCATAAACCTCAATACATGGCATTGTCTATTGTGATTCAGCTGTCACTCCAGTGAGCTTTACGAGTAATTAAATAACAATCTAAAATAGCATTATGAAAAACCACACTTTAAATACTTCGACAAATAAATTGAAAATGAAAGAGGGGTGGGTGGACAAATGATTTATTTGCGCCCAGTTGTTGTGCCAAAATATTTGTCAAACAAACAACCCTCAATTAATGCCGATGTTGGTGTGAGGCATGTGACAACCGAGACGATATTCATCATTTTTGTGGAAAGTATAAAATCAGCGATTTTGTACGTGAGCCTTTGAAACTGTTTTGAAAATATGACAATGAAAGGAAATGAAAACATTCATTTCATTGAAGGGCCTCCAGACAAGGCATATACTCTGTAATTAAACCATCAATCAATATACGAAGAGATTTTTTAATCAAAATATAAATTACCAGAATAAAATAAAAACAAGTATATACGGCCGTAAGTTCGGCCAGGCCGAATCTTATGTACCCTCCACCATGGATTGCATAGAAACTTGTACTAAAGACTGTCGTACACAATAGAAATACTTGGGTTGCGGTAACACTTGCCAATGGCAACGTATCTTAAAACTTAATAACGCCGTCTTCTCAATTGTTAGTTAGTCCATACGGGGTATGTATTAAATACGTATAGAATTCAGTTTGACGAAATTTTCTATAGATATAAAATTTTGACAAAATTTTCTATAGAAATAAAATTTGGACAAAATTTTCTATAGCAATAAAATTTTGACAAAATTTTCTATAGAAATAAAATTTTGTCAAACTTTTCTATAAAAATAAAATCTTAACAAAATTTTCTATAGTAATAAAATTTTGAAAAAATTTTCGATAGTATCACAAGCAGCGTTGCCAGAATTGTTTCACCAAAAACCGCTAGATTTGCCCAAAAAAATAGCTAAAAAAAGCTAAAAAATGTTAAAAAATAGCTAGAAAAAAGCTAAATTTTTTTGTATCAAAAGTCACATTTTTGATTGAAATTTAACAAACTTAAAGGCTTTATTTCACTTACAATGCATATTATTTTCATTTTAATTCCACTTCTGTGAGACTGTAACAATATCTAAGGCATATTAGCTCTGTTTGAGTATTCGATACATTTTGATTACTATCACAAATTTTTACTGGAAGTCCTTCGTTTTGTGGGAGCTACCTTCCCAACACCTCTACTTTATTTACTTGTTATTTTAAAATATTAAATGATCTAAGCATGCTTTGGATTTGGTAAAAAAAATGATTTGTCATTTTTTTTAAATAAAATTTTAGTTTGGATTTGAAATTGTGAAAAATTCGAAATACATTACTTTTATTTAAATTGTAGAAAATGCCTATAGTTTACATTTCCCAGTAAAAACATTTTCCTTTTCTTCATGAGCTATCAAAGTGCTTTAAAAACGTGCTAACGCCAACTTAAATTTCCAAATTCTGACTCGACTTCAAGTAGAAATTATTGTATATATACGTTTTTAAAATAAAGTGTTGAAAAACATCTTCTATTTTTGAACGCTATTTTGGTTTGTGGTTAAGATGCAAAAACTCCTCACATTTAAAGACTACACTGAAAAACAGTGAACCCACCAGGAAAGATAACTTTCGATTAATTTTAGAAAATTTTGAATTTTTTAGAAAATTTTAACTAAACAGTATTACAAGCGCTGTCATCACTCCGATATGGTAAAAATAAGTAAATATTTTTCGACAAATTCAAGAAAATTTATTAGACATAACTAAGTTTTCGCACTTGTTAAAGAAAATTTTGTAGTTTTAAGAGAAATCTTGGAGTTCAAAATTGCAAGAATGTCTTTAGTGCCAT
The DNA here is from genome assembly GCF_050003625.1 of Haematobia irritans. Taxonomy (NCBI): domain Eukaryota; kingdom Metazoa; phylum Arthropoda; class Insecta; order Diptera; family Muscidae; genus Haematobia; species Haematobia irritans. The sequence goes on along the minus strand of NC_134399.1, from coordinate 87,498,500 downwards.
ACGAAGTTCATGATGGACACATTTTTGGTAAAATTTACAAATTTAAAGAAATAATGAACTATTTTGTGAGAAATACGAAATTAGGAAACCTTTATGCTTTATTTTTGTATAATTTTTTCCTGTTTTTTAGTTCATTTAACTAACGTACGCAAAAAATTATTTGAGTAAAGTAAACTTTTTCCAAACATAATGATTCTATGAACTAATATAAAGTTAAATTGGCTTTAGTGAAATAGAGAGTTCACTTTTTTTTGAGTGTATTTCATTAATTCTTCCTTCTTTCATGAAAACATACCCATTTTTAAGTTGAATCACTTAATTATAAGGACAAAACGACTTTATCGTCTTTTGGACAAGGAAAACAGTTTATATAAAAGAAATTCACAAATGCTATTATAACCAAAATTCGCGTTCGTATTTTAAGGAGACGACAATATTTTTTCAGTGCACAAAGCTATTCACATCTACTATTTTAATTTAGTAATATCGTAATAACTTTAGAATATTATAATAACATAAAAAGGATAAACGACTCAAATGATAATATTCCCAATAATTTACTGACAGAGTATCTAACAAATTTGTATGGTAATAGTAGATTTAAAGTTTACGATAACTTTTATGTATATAATGAAAAAACTTTACAACAAGGTGTATTTGCTACAAAAATGCCCGCATAATGGCTGGACTCATTATTAATGTTCCAACTGAGCTTTGAAATATGTGGAAAACTGATCACAAGTTGACAAAAATTTTCTATAGAAATAAAATTTTGGTAGATTATTTTTGGGGATCGGCTATATATAACTATAGACCGATATGGACCAATTTTGGCATGGTTGTTAACGGCCATATACACTCAAAAAAATTTTACTTGGATCCAAAGGTTTTGACCTTCCCTTAAGGATATTGGTATTGATTCCGAGCCAAAGATGCAGCTTCTTTAAAATAAAGTAATTTTTTACAAACCTCCCTGGCTTTAAATCTAGGATCAATAAAATTAAAATTGGATACAGATCTCATTCATCGAGTTTTCATTTTCTTTTTGCGACATATTAATAAAGGTATTTGTACAAACAAATTCCAATTTCAAAATCCAAATTATTCCACGTACTTCAAAGAAAAACAGTTTTCTTAATGCTAAAAAATCTTTAAGCCAAAGATGCAAATCCTTAAAATAAGTCTTAGCCTATATTTGACGCGTTTTTATCTCAAATTTAAAAATTCAATATGTCAGTTGAGTTAAAGATGATTTCTTTAAATTAAAAATGTTTTTCTTTATTTTAAGGAAAATTTGCCTTACCTCAAAGATCTACAACATCAGCAGAGAAACGCAAAATTTCAAGATTTGTGTCCTAAATTTAATGAATAAAACTTTTGAAGCAAGGATTATAAATCTTGTTTTAATTAAAATGTCATTGTTTTAAAGAATTTTGTCCTTAGCATTGCGTAAATTTAGAGTCTTAAAATTTAAGTTGCACAATCTTCGATATTAAGTCAATATTTTTTTCAGTGTAGTAGCGCAATGTACCAAATTTTTATTTGCTCTTCCAAGGGGCTCCGGAGTTCAAATCTCGATTTATATGGGGGCTAAATATAATTATGGACCGATATGGACCAATTCCTGCATGGTTGTTAGAGACCATATAATTACAACATGTACTAAATTTCAGCCAGTCGGATGAAATTTGCTTCTCTTAGAGGCTCCGTAAGCCAAATCTGTGGATCGGTTTATATGGGGGCTATATATAATTATGGACCGATGTGGACCAATGTTTGCATAGTTGTTAGAGACCATATACTTACACCATATACTAAATTTCAGCCGGATGGGATGACATTTGTTTCTCTTAGAGGCTCCGCAAGCCAAATCTGGGGATCGGTTTATATGGGGGCTATATATAATTATGGACCGATGTGGAATAATTTTTGCATGGTTGGTAGAGACCATATACATACTTACAACATGTACCAAATTTCAACCGGATCGGATGAATTTTGCTCCTCCAAGAGGCTCCGCAAGCCAAATCTGAGCCTCGGGGGATATACGTAAAAGTGCAATACCATCCGACCTACATCAATAACAACTATTTGTGCCAAGTTTCAAGTCGATAGCTTGTTTCGTTCGGAAGTTAGCGTGATTTTAACAGACGGACGGATATGCTTAGATCGACTCAAAATTTCACCACGACCCAGAATATATATACTTTATGGGATCTTAGAGCAATATTTCGATGTGTTACAAACGGTATGCAAAATTAATATACCCCCCATCCTATGGTGGAGGGTATAAAAAATGAATAGAATAGCATGCTATACACTGAAAAAAAGCATACTCGGTTCCAAAGATTTTGTCTTTATTTTAAAAAATTTGGTATTGATTCCGAGCCAAAGAGCGGAGAATACAAGTAAGGATACTTTTAAGACACAATTCACTTTTAAATTTAGGTTTTGTGTACTTGCTTCTCGGAAGCAAATTTTAATTTTTCGCTTTCTCAGCTTTTTTTCTTCATATGCTATCAAAGTCCTTTAAAAACGAGTTAACTGCAACATTATTTTCCAAATTAGGACTCGACTTCCAGTAGAAATTATGCTGTGTTTGAAGTAAAAAACTTCTTTAAAATAAAATTTTGAAAAACATGTCCTCTATTTGAACGATTTTTTGCTTTGTAGTCAAGATGCAAAAAGACAACAAATTTAAAGACAATTTCATTAAATTTAAAGAATTTTTCTGAATTATTGAAGTCAAGTTGACCTTAGTCTATAAATTTTTTCTTTCATGTTAATGTACCCATTTTTAAGTCAAATCACTTAATTATAAGGACAATACGACTTCATTGAAAAGTTTATCGACTTTTGGACAAGGAAAAAAACTTTATTTTAGAGAAATGCGTCTTCTATGCTAAGCAAAATTTGTATTCGTATTTTAAAGACATGAAATCCTTGACCTCACGACAATATTTTTTTCAGTGTACAGAGAGTGTTTGAAATTTAAAATCCAGAAGTATTTTAGGTCTAAATGGTCTAAATTTCATTTCCCTTTATGTGAATAGTGATATTTGTTTACGATTTTCATGAAAACAAAACCGTTAACTTTAACACGTTGATTTTTTACAGTTATTACCGTTATTTTTAATCTTCAGTCTTTGTTGGGCCACCCTATATTAGAGGTACAGTAATCCCTCGATTTACGTCGTGATTGGTTCCGGAATTTGACGACGTTAGTCGAAACGACGTAAACCTAATTAACAATTACTCTTACTTACTCCTAAGTCCACTTATGTATGTATATGCGTGTACATAATAAAAAACTTCAAAAATAAAGGTAATTCAGTAATTTCGGTAAGAATTTCAGAAAAAAAAAATGTTTCGATGTCATCATCGTTGATACATATTTTACGTATGGAAGGCGTTTCTGATAAAGTTGGCAAAAAAATCGATGACGTAAATCGAAGTTTAATGGAACAAAAAATTTGACGACGTAAATCGAAACAACGTAAACTGAGACGACGTAAATCGAGGGATTACTGTATATGACAATCTGATGAATTTTTATTTTTGCTCCTTAGCAGTGGTGATTTCACAAGGTTATTGACTATATTTCACAAAGATAGGTGCAAATTTTGGGGTTTGTGACAATATTTGGCCACATCGAGCGACATTTACACAGGCGGAACCTTATCTCAATCTTCTGTGGAAAGTATGGGGACATTTTCGAAATGAAAATTTGGTCTCCGCTAGTTATATGAATTTAAATCGGGCGAGAGATATATATGAGAAATATATCTAAATCTGAACCGATTTCAACGAAAATTAGCATTCTCAATCCATTGTACTCTTTGTGCAAAATTTGAAGGAAATAATCTTAACCGATTCGGCAGATGTTTAGCAAGTTTTGCGAGAATCATAAAATATTCGGATGTACTGAATTTGAAGAAAATCGGTTGATAAATGCGCCTTTTACGGCCAGATCGGTGGTAAATATATATCGCAGCTATATCTAAATCTGAACCTATTTTTTCCAAAATCAATAACGATTGTCATTGTCCCGAAAACAGACCCTCAGGACGATCGGACGATCGGACTTAAACTGCGACCTGTACTTTGCACACACAAATGCATGAACAAACAAACGGACAGACAGACAGAGGGATATAGCTAAATCGACTCAGAGTTCAATTCTGAGACGATCGGTATACTAAACGATGGGTCTCTGACCTTGCCTTCTTGGCGTTACATACAAATGTACAAAAGGGTATAATAAACTACGTCGCACAGAGGTTGAAAATTGCTTTTGTTTTTTGGAAATATTTCTTCAACTTTTGAACATATACACATAATTTTATCTTTGTGTGAAAGCTGAAATGTTTTTCTCTACGTTTGCAAGTTTGTGGGTCCCTAGTATGTCCACCGGCTGACCTGTAAAATTGCATGTAAATCGGAGTGAAACTATGGCCTGTGTGGCCATATGAGTGTAAATCGAAAGATATACACGGGAGCTATTCTAATCTGAACCGATTGCAACCAAATTCGGCATATATAGTAAAAATGTCAATTTTACTCCATGTGCGAAATGGAATAAAAATTGGTACAATAAACACTAGGTCGTAGTTTGCTCCTTCTGGACTTTACATATAAATGAACAACCTGCCACTATATTCAATAATCTATACATCAATAATCAATTGAGATATATCATCATCAAAAATACCTAATGATCAATTCTTGGAAAGCTTGCTTATTTCGGCAACCAATTATGGACATTGTTAATACAATCTCACTTCGTTCCATCATTGTCTTTCTGTTTCTTTATTAAGATGTGCTTGGCTGATTGATTGATAGAATACTATGGATTTTTTGATTAATCAATTTTTATGTTCAGTTTTATGGAATATTGCCTTCTCTTTAGTTTTTTTTTCTTTTTGGTTTTGTTTCAGATAAATTTATTTGCCATTTCCAGGAAAAAAACGTAAGCCATGGAAGTCAAAGGAACGAGATATTTCTTTTGTCACTTGAATCGTCAGAAGACAATCAATATTTATGTCATACTATATATTGTTGTATAGCAAAATAAACAATAGAATGAACCGATAAACCATTTATTGCAATATGGTCAACACTTAGAATGAATTATTTTTCTATGTAAGAAAAATTTTATCTCAAAAGTATTTCAATTATTATCAATCTCCAAAATATCAAGTACATACAATGGCAATTATTCCAGTTTTTGGAGAAACGCTATTAACGAAATTTACGCTTGCATTAGGGAGAATTTAAACTTTTTATTTATGGCATATAAATTATTTAATAGATAATATCTCTTAGGAGCCTCCATGGTGCAATGGTTAGCATGCCCGCAGTGCATACAAAGGGTCATTGATTCAATCCTAGTTCTGACCAAACCACGGTTGCCAGATTTTTTCGACAGTGATCCCCAAAATTTCGAAATTATATCCCCAAAAAATTCCCATCTGAAATATTTTTCCCCATGAAAAATCCCCAAAAGAAAATTCATATAATTATTGTATGAATGTAAAGTTTATTCTATGAAAAGCAATCTTACAATATCGAATTCTTTATTAGGTAAGGATTTCAGCAACTCTGTTAGCTTGTCATTTCTTGTAATCGATGTGTGTTTTGCAATAAAAATTGTGGAGTTTTTTTTCAGAAAGTTATACTATACGATCCAAAAATAATCTACCAAAAATTAAAAAAAAATCGAAACAAAAATTATTTTATCAAAATTTTATTTATGAGAAATTTTGTCAAAATTTTATTCCTTTAGAAAATTTTGTCAAAATTTTATTTCTATAGAAAATTTTATTTCTACACCAAATGTTGTCAAAATTCTATTTCTATAGACAATTTTCTCAAAATTTTATTCGTTTAAAAAATGTTGTCAATTTTTATTTCTATAAAAAAATTGTCAAAATTTTACTTCTATAAAAAATTGTGTCAACATTTTATTTCTATCGCAAATATGGTGAACATTTTATTTCTATAGAAAATAAAAAAAAAAAATCTATAGTAATGTTGTCAACATTTTATTTCTATAGAAAGTTGTGCCAGTTTTATTGAATATTTTGTCAAAGTTTTATTTCAATAGAAAATTTTGTCATAATTTTACTTCTATAGAAAATGTAGTCATAATTTTATTTCTATAGCAGCAAATGTTGTCAAAAATACATTTCTATAAAAATTTTACTTCTATAGAAAATTGTGTCAAAATTTTATTTCTATAGCAAATATTGTCAAAATTTTATTTTTATAGAAAATTTAAAAAAAAAAAATTATTTTTATAGCAAATGTTATCAAAATTTTGTTTCTATAGAAAATTTTGTCAAAATTTTATTTCTATAGAAAATTTTGTCAAAATTTTATTTCTATAGAAAATTTTGTCAAAATTTTATTTCTATAGAAAATTTGTGAATTACCTCTTATTAGGAGGGGAATATTTTGCAAAGTCTACCAAAACCAATAAACGTTATTGTACTTCGCTTTTTCACATTCTATAACAAGTTTAATACTGTGATTGAAGGTGGAAATATCCCCAGAAAAATCCCCAAATCACGACGTTATCCCCAGCCAAATCCCCAGATCCCCAAAGTGAAAGAAATATCCCCAACCACGAGAAAAAAACCCCAGTTTGGGGAAAAATCCCCTAATCTGACAACACTGGACCAAACACCAAAAAGGTTTTCAGTAATGCTGGTGACATTTCTGAGTGTTTCAAACCTTTTCTAGAGAAGTTCTCCACTCACAATGGACTGAAGAGTGTAAAATATCGGGCTGCCATTATACCTAACCTAATCATAGATTTTACGAAAAATATATCACATTTTCATATCTTGATTAAGGGTTAATTAAAAATAAGTATATACTCGAATGTTCGTATCTTATGGACTCTCCAACATGGATTGCGTACAAATTTCCTAGGTTGTGGTAACAGTTGCCGATAACAAAGTTTTTTAAAATTCCTCAATATTGCACTCAAAAGCAATGAACCCACCAGGAAGGAAAAGTGTTGTTAACTTTGGAAAATTTTGTTTAATTTAGAAAGTAAACTGTATTACAAACGCCGATGTCACGCTGATATCACAAAAATAAGTTAATATTTTTCGGCAAATTTAAGAAAAAAAGACCTACTTTTTTTCGCTTTATAAGGAAAATTTTGTAGTTTGAAGGAAAAAATTTTAAGTTATTCAGAACTATTTTGCGGAAAATAACGTAAGGAAAAAATTATTAAAATCAAGGAAACTTACTAAAACCAAAAATAGGTTTGTTTGCTCGGACTTTTTCTACACTCAAAAAAAAGTGAACTCTCTATTTCACTAAAGCCAATTTAACTTTATTTTAGTTCATGGAATTATTATGTTTGGAAAAAGTTTCCTTTACTCTAACAATTTTTGTGTACGTTAGTTAAATTAAATAAAACCGAGGAAAAAAATATACTCAAATAAAGCATAAAGATTAACTAAATTCGTGTCTTCAACAAAATAGTTCAGAATTTCTTTAAATTTGAAAGTTTTATCAAAAATGCGTCCATCATGAACTTCGTATGTCACTAAAGACATTCTTGCAATTTTGAACTTCAAGTTTTCAAACTAAAAAATTTTCTTTAACAAGTGAAAAAACTTAGTTATGTCTAATAGATTTTCTTGAATTTATCGAAAAATATTTACTTATTTTTATAACATCGGCGGGTATGCCAACGTTTGTAATACTGTTTAGTTAAAATTTTCTACAAATATTCAAAATTTTCTAAAATTAACCGAAATTTTTCTTCCTGGTGGGTTCACTGTTTTTTCAGTGTATTCCCTGGAAAGCGAGATTTGGGCGAAAAAGCCCTTATTTATCAACTGATCTTACTCAAATTTACAAAACTAAAATGGTTCTATGTGCTTTATTATCTTAAAACATATGAACATGCAACGTATATTATGTAAAAATAAATTTGTTTTGCAAAAAACAAAAAAATTGACAACATTTTCTATAGAAAAAAAAAATATAAATTTTTCTATAGAAACAAAATTTTAACAAAATCTTCCATAGAGATAAAATTTTGACAAAATTTTCTATACAAATAAAATTTTGACAAAATTTTCTATACAAATAAAATTTTGACAAAATTTTCTATACAAATAAAATTTTGACAAAATTTTCTATACAAATAAAATTTTGACAAAATTTTCTATAGAAATAAAATTCTGACAAAATTTTCACAAAATTTTTTATAGAAATAAAATTTCTATAAAAATAAAATTTTGACAAAATTTTCTATAAAAACAAAATTTTGACAACATTTTCTATAGAAATAAAATTTTCACAAAATTTTCTATAGAAATAAAATTTTGACAAAATTTTCTATATAAATAGAATTTTGACAAAATTTTCTATAGAAATAAAATTTTGACAAAATTTTCTATAGAAATAAAATTTTGACAAAATTTTCTATAGAAATAAAATTTTGACAAAATTTTCTATAGAAATAATATTTTGACAAAATTTTCTATAGAAATAATATTTTGACAAAATTTTCTATAGAAATAAAATTTTGACAAAATTTTCTATAGAAATAAAATTTTGACAAATTTTCTATAGAAATAAAATTTTGACAAAATTTTCTATAGGAACAAAGTTTTGACAAAATTTTCTATAGGAATAAAATGTTGACAAAATTTTCTATAGAAATAAAATTTTGACAAATTTTCTATAAAAACAAAATTTTGACAACATTTTCTATAGAAATAAAATTTTCACAAAATTTTCTATAGAAATAAAATTTTGACAAAATTTTCTACAGAAATAAAATTGTGACAAAATTACCTTTGCGCATTCCCGGTTGGAAAATGTCGTGAGTCACGTGAATTGTCGTGAATCACGCGTGACCGTGAGTCTGTAAAAGTAGTTCGTACGTGAACGTGCGTGAGTACTGCTTTTCATTTCGCGAATGTGCGTGCTTACGACACTTATCGTGCGTGAGCGTACGTGAAAAAATATTTGGCTTCGTGAATGGCGTGAGTGTGAATCAAATTTCACTCACGCGCACACCTCTAGTGTAGAGTGAATATTTTGTTTCACGTTGGTGACCGGCCAATTGGCCGCCTATATCATGCGATTTTATGTCTGTGGATTATTCTTTTTGGGGCAATATTAGAGCTCATGTCTATACAGTCAAGTCCGCTTTAAATGACGCATTTAACTGACGTAGATAACATTTAATCATTTATTCGTGATATAACGGCAGGTGGACAATCAGTCTGTCAGACGGACATCGGATATCTTTTATAATTTGGTCGGAAATCGATGTGTTACAAACGTAATGGCTAAGTTATTATCACCCCCATCTTATGATGGTGGGCATAAAAATGGATAGAGGACCTCTGGTACTCTTGAAAAGGAAATGCTTGTGAAAAGAAACTGTCAGTTTGTTTGCTGGAATCCCATATTTATCCTAACAAGCTTTTGGTTTGTTTTTGAATCTAATATTAATTTGACACTAGTATTAACTTCTCAATTTGACAGCCAAAATTAAGTAGACAATTTATTTTAAATGCTTATTTAAACAACTAACAAAATTTTTGTTAGTTTTTCAAAAATTCATTGATATTTTCAAATCATAAAACAACATCTATTGATGAAAATGTAAATTAATTAGACTTGTGCAATTATTTCTGAAAAGTAGAGTTAAAATTAGTATTTTAATAGCTTATTAAAATTTCAACTACGTGCGATAATATCTGTCACTGATAATAAAACTATTGACCTAAATTTGTTATCGCCAATACTTTTTCAAATGAAATTTAAATAAATATAAAGGATTGCTATGAAAGCAGACAAATATAAAATTTTAATTATAATAAGATTAATATTAATATTACAGTATGTGGTTATAAGGATATGAGAATGAAAAAATTGTAATCTCTTGCAAAAAAATATTTTTTGTAGGCTTACAAAACATTTTTTGGAAAACTCATTCCACCATTATGGGTAGTAAAAGTGTACCACTTTTTGGCATAAGCTCTATATAAGCCGTCCCCCAGATTATAACAGTAGGAACATTCATCCAATCCGATTGAAATTTTGTCCATATCGGTTCATAATTATTTATAGACTTTTTCATAAAAACCTATATTGAAATTGCAATTTCTAGAAATCCCAAAAGTCAAAACGGAAGATGGGTTTATATGGGGGCTAAACAAAAACAAATCTGAAAAATTGCAGTGTGTAGATGCTCAAGACCCCAAATCGTGGGGTCGGTTTATATATAAGCTATATCGAACCCTGAACCGATATATAGCCCACTTTCGAACTTGACCTTCCTGCAGACAAACCATGAAGGTTGTAATATGATGACAATAATATATACTTTCTATAGTCGGAAATCGATATTTCAATGTGTTACAACTTAATGACAAACTTATTATATCCCCATCACCATTGTATGGTCCGTCTGCTTATCTGTTGAAATTTTACTAACTTTCGAACGACAACAAGTATATACAGCCGTACGTAGCCATAATGGATTGCCTAGAATCTTGCAATAAAGGCTGTAATCACAATCGAATTACTTGGGTTGTGGTAGCACTTGCCGTAGCATTGTCTTCTAAATTGTAAGACAAAAACGGCAGATTAAATACTTCTTGAATTATATTTGCGCGGCAATTAGAGAGTCAGGATTGAAATATATGGGTCTGTTTAGATGGGGAGCCACCGTGGTGCAATGGTTAGCATGCCCGCCCATGCATACACAAGGTCGTGGGTTCGATTCCTGCTTCGACTGAACACCAAAAAGTTTTTCAGCGGTGGATTTGTCCCAGCCCAGTAATGCTGTGACATTTCTGAGGGTTTCAAAGCTTCACTAAGTGGTTTCACTGCAATGTGGAACGCCGCTCGGACTCGGATATAAAAAGGGGGTCCCTTGTCATTGAGCTAAACATGGAATCGGGCAGCACTCAGTGATAAGAGAGAAGTTCACCAATGTGGTATCACAATGGACTGAATAGTCTAAGTAAGCCTGATACATCAGGCTGCCACCTAACCAACCTAAACTAGATCAATTTTTGCATGGTTGCTAGAGGCCAAATACAAACACAACGTAACCTTGTCGAAGGAACTTTGCTCCCTATGCCGAATCTAGGGATCGGTTTATGTGGGAGTTATATACAATTATGTGCCAATGTGGGCCGATGTTTGTATGACTGTTATAGTCCCCATCCTTACATAACGTACAAAATGGAATTTGCTCCTCCAAGAGACTCCGGAGGTCAAATCTGGGATCGGTTTATATGGGGGCTATATATAAATATGGATATAATTAGATACCATATACTTACACAACGTACCAAATTTCAACCAGATCGGATGAATTTTGCTTCTCCAAGATGCTCCGGATGCCAAATTTGGGGATCGGTTTACATGGGCGCTATATATAATTATGTGCAGATATGGACCAATTTTTTGCATGGTTATTAGATACCATACTTAAACTACGTTCCAAATTTCAAGTGGATCGGATGAAATTGCTACTCCAAGAGGCTCCGGAGGTCAAATCTGGGATCGGTTTATATGGGGGCTATATATAATTATGGACCGATATGGACCAATTTTTGCATGGTTGTTAGATACCATATACTTACACAATGTACCAAATTTCATGTGGATCGGATGAAATTTGCTACTCCAAGAGGCTCCGGAAGTCAAATCTGGGTAACGGTTTATATGAGGGCTATATATATTTATGGACCGATATGGACCAATTTTGTATAATTTTTTTGTATTTATATATATATATATATATATATATATATATATATATATATATATATATATATATATATATATATATATATATATATATATATATATATATATATATATATATATATATATATATATATATATATATATATATATATATATATATATATATATATATATATATATATATATATATATATATATATATATACAAATATATATATATATATATATATATATATATATATATATATATATATATATATATATATATATATATATATATATATATATATATATATATATATATATATATATATATATATATATATATATATATATATATATATATATATATATATATATATATATATATATATATATATATATATATATATATATATATATATATATTTGTATATATATATATATATATATATATATATATATATATATATATATATATATATATATATATATATATATATATATATATATATATATCACCCGGTCACCCAATTTGGTATGTGATGTCAGTATATGCTCCCAAAAATCTTGCAAAAATTGGTCAATATCGCTCCGTCATGGTATATTAACCGGCCCAGGTGTCTCGTGATGGAAATTCGACAAGTTATCTCAGCGTCAGTCCTCTAACTATCATGAAATATTGGTTCTTATCGGCCAGTAATTGACCCATATAAAACGTTCCTCAGATTTGACTACATGAGCCACATGGAACAGTAAATTTGGCACATGATGTCCGTATATGCCCCCTAATACCCATGGCAAAAATTTGTCCACATTGGTCCATAATTATATAAAGCACCCATATGAGCCGATCATAGTGGTTTAGACAGTTATTTAATATGATATTTTTGTTTCCCCAAAAACAATGTTATAAGATACCTTGACATCAGCAACCGTTAGCACAAACCAAGTATTCCGATTAAATCCTTCATTAGAACTTTGTACGCAATTTTTCTGCTATTATTAAACATAGGATACTAATCGTGTCGTTTGCTCAAAATCAATAACAATATTCATCGTTCCCAATCCCTATTTTTATAATGAGAACTTAACTCACACATTTCGGCCCAACTTACTGTATACGCTGTTATATGTACATGTTAGAGGCAGGCAATAAACTTAATGGAGATTTTTATTAAAATTTAATATCGTAATGAATATTAAATATATCCTTTGAAAGAGAAATTATACACCACTGCATTAAAAACATTACCCCAACTAATGGATAATTAAAAATATGATACAAAAATTATGTGGATTTTTGCTTTCGGTTACGAATTATATGAGAAAGCGCAATAAAACAGCATGACAGTAATTTGACATTTGATTTTGTGTATGATATGAACAGAGGCAGTGTGAGTATTCGCCATATAATATGTGGTATATAGTGTTTCGAACAACAATGTTGGAAATTACATATTAATCATCTACTAACATGAATGTGGTAATTAGCAAATTGATAAGCAAGAGTTATCATAGTCGTAGGTTTGCAGAAATTTAATTCTTATGTCCGCTGCATTTGAAAGGGGAATATTATCATCCCCCCATGTTCTGACATTCGAAATCGTAAGAAATTGTTTTTCTTATAAAGAGAAAATCAAGATATTTGCGATCTTCAAACTACTTTCAATTTGGGTTTCTCATTAAAGGAAGTGTTAAGCAAATATCGCCAAACAAAAATTGTGTGATTCCGACTATGTATTGCAACCTGGTGGATTCCCCCTATGTATATATAAAATCCGAATTATATTTGTTTGTATGTTCCGGCTGAGCTTAGATACGACTGAATCCATTTACATGAAATTTTAAAAGAACGTAGAGGGCAAGGCCGTAGCCAGGATTTTAATTCGGGGGGGGTTCAACTTAAAAAAAAATATTCACATAATATCATGTGCAGAAAATTTTATTTATGCATAGGTATGTATACAATATTTATACCCTTCACCACTACTGTGGTACAGGGTATAATAAGTTTGTGCATTTGTATGTAACGCCAAGAATGAAATGTCTGAGACCCATCGTTTAGTATACCGATCGTCTTAGAATTAAATTCTGAGTCGATTTAGAGATGTCCGTCTGTCTGGCTGTCTGTCTGTCTGTCCGTCTGTCTGTCTGTTCATGTATTTTTGTGCGCAAAGTACAGGTCGCAGTTTAAGTCCTATCGTCCTCAAATTTGGCATAGGGTCGTTTTTTGGGACAAAGACAACGCTATTGATTTTGGAAAAAATCGGTTCAGATTTAGATATAGCTGCTATATATATTTATCCCCGATCTGGTCATAATTGGCGTGTTTATCAACCGATGTTCTTCAAATTCAGTACATCCGAATATTTTATGAGTCTCGAAAAACTTGCAAAATATCAGCTAAATCGGTTCAGATTTAGATATAGCTCCCATATATATCTTTCGTCCGATTTAGACTCATATGACCACATAGGCCAAAGGTTACTACCGATTTTCGTGAAATTTGCATAAAGAGTAGAATTGGCATTCTACCAATGCTTGGTAAATTTGATTGAAATCGGTTCAAATTTAGATATATCTCCCATATATATCTTTCGTCCGATTTGAACTTATATGGTCTCAAAAGCCAGAGTTTTGCCGTGATTTGGTTCAAATTTTGCACAAGGAGTACGTTGACAGTATCGGTAAGTGTGCCAAATTTGGTTGAAATCGGTTCAGATTTAGATATAGCTCCCATATATATCTTTCGCCCGATTTATACTCAAATGACCACGGGGGCCAAAGTTAAACTCCCACTTACGTGAAATTTTGCAGAGATAACAGAATTATTATTCTAACTATGCATGTCAAATTTAGTCGAAATCGGTTCAGAGTTGGGAAAATATGGTAGACTATTTCATATTTTAGACCCATTTTCAATGGGATTTTCCTCCAATTGACTGCATAGTTTCCACGGAGAATATATTAATTATGATATTTAAGTGTGTCAAGTTTGATCTAATTTGGTTCAGAATTAGATAAAGCCTCCATATATTCGTTTTTCCGGTTTATACAAATATGGCCAAAATTCCCACACTTTACACAAAATTCTGTGATAATTTCCCCATATCTTATTCATATCCTACACACTGTAATGCCAGACTTTCCACAGAACGGTTGAGTTTTAAATAAGGCTCCAAGTCGCCCGACTTGACCAAATAATATATCACAACCCACACTTGACCACATATCTTGGCAAGATCTAACCAATATCCTTGTGAAATCATCACTGCTGAATAACAAAAATTGTAAATGTTACTCAAATTGTCCTATATCTCAAATACATGTATCGCCTGATAAATCATAAATGCTCTTTGTATAATTACATTAAAATTTCTATCGCTTCATATTTCCTATATGTGTTTACTAACATTATGTTTCATTCCAGGGCGTTAGCCGATTTCAATTTTAATTCTTTTTGAAGAAGTACAAAAAATTGTCTCCATTATAAGTATTTGTATCTGGGAATGCAAACCTTTATATAGCCCCCAGCAAATTTGAAGTAGTTGTAACACAAATGTTGGTCTACATGGTGGTGAAGTGTATAATATAGTCGGCCCCGCCCGACTTTAGACTTTACTTACTTGTTTTATAATATAAAATTCAGCCGACGGGCTTTTTGGGCAGCAAATAAATCAATGACTTCTTCAGTCGGCACATTTATTCGGCGATGAACCGACATTAATGCCAATCCATTGAGTCTACTCTCGCTAGTCGAATTTCTAAGATACGTCTTTAATCTCTTCATTGTTGAAAATGAACGTTCGGATGAGCACGTAGTAACTGCCGGTCCGGTCAGTATCGTAGTACCCCCGCCAATGATTTAGTACCTTTTGTGTAGACATTTTTGAGTCGATATCAGATTTATGGTACAATAGCTTTGAAAAAATATTTTAATAATTTGAGAAAGTCGTTATCAACCTTATTTGCTAATAGTCTTTTACAAATATGGCATGTTCATGTGGGAAGAAAATCTCGATTTTGTAAAAGACATAGTCAAAAACAGGATTTTATTGAACTTCAAGAAAGTTTTAGTCGAAAAAAGAATGCGATTCTATATTATCGATTTTTTATTTCGGTAGAAAATGTTGTCAAAATTTTATTTCTATATAGAATTTTTGCAAAATTTTGTTTTTATAGAAAATTTTGTCAAAATTTTATTTCAATTGAAAATTTTGTAAAAATTTTATTTCTATAGGAAATTTTTGCAAAATTTTATTTCTATAGAAAATTTTGTCAAAATTTTATTTTCTTTAAAATTCAGTGTCTTGACAATAATCTTCCAATGAAATTTTTGTTAAAATTTAGTAAAAAGTACCTTTCCGCTCAAAAAATACCTTTTTTTATTTATTTATTTCATAAAGAGTCAAGTCGCTAGACCATATATGACCCAAAAACTACACAATTCTTTGAATAATTGACTTAAATTATAACATTAATTAGAATAAAAAATATAATAAAAAAGAATCACCGGCTACTCTTTTGTACTTTCTTAAAAATTGTATTTTCCATCCCTGGCAAAGTGACCAAAATTTTTGGAAATATCCCTTTATTGCACTCTCCAAGTGCTTCCATCGCTGAATTAGGCAGGTTCTTTTCGCAGTTTTGCGCCATTTCATTTACACATGTGTGTTTGGCTGTTTCGTTGTTGTTGCTATGGCCAAACAAAGCGAGTCATGTTCACAAAAAGAACAACAAACACACATAAAAAGCAGAAAGACATTTTCCAAAAATGAAATTTGTGGTGTGAGAACAAAAACAATTTGTTTTTTTTTCGACCGTCGTTTGACGGGCTTTTCAACTAGTATTCTATGATTTGTGCAAGTTTTATAGGTAAGCGATTTTCAAAATAAAACCTTCAGCTTTTCTTCAACATCTTCGATAAGATTTTTCTATCAGCTAAAAATATATATTTATTTATATAAAAACATTCATTCATTTCGGGGGGGGTTTGATCCCCCTCACCCCCCCCCTGAATACGGCCTTGGTAGAGGGTGTTAGGTAAGCTGATTTTTTGATATATTGGCGGGGAAGAAGACCTCAACCAAGCACGTCTTTTTGAAAATTGGATCGTAGTTCTCAGATTTGCTTACAATTTACAGGGAATATTAGGGATGGCGTCTAGACAAAGATCCGCGACATTATTTTTCTATATTTTGTCGGAGAGTGGGATCTCCCCTTTACACGAGTTTTGTTAAAGTACAGTGAAAAAAAAACACTACTGTGGTACTGGGTATAATATGGACTCATATGACCATAGAGGCGAAAGTTTTAGTCCGATTTATGTGAGGCTATGCACAGGAAGTATAATTAGTATTATAGCTATCCATGCCAAATTTCAGACAGATATTCAGACTTAGACAGATATAGATATCTTTCGCCCAATATGGATTTAATTGGCCCTAGAGGCCAGAATTTAATCTTTATTTCCTTCTAATTTTGCACAAAGAGTACAATAAATTGGTAATGCTAATTTTCGTTGAAATCGGTTTAGATTTAGATATATCTCATATATATATCTTTCGCCCGATTTAGATTCATATAACTATCGGAGACCAAATTTTCGTTTCGATTTACTTGAAATTTTGCCATGGGAGTACTTTAGATCAAATTGGTAAAGATTTCGATAAAGCTTCCATATATGGTATATAAGCCTTATTTGGGGAAATATGGTAGAAAATTTAATTTTTTACGCCCATTTCAACGGAATTTTGTTGCAATTGATTTTATTTTACACAAAAAAAAAGATTTAACATTCTATCTAACTGTGTCGTATTTTATTCAAAGCGTTTCATATTTAGATAAAGCGCCATATATTCTTCCGATTTAAGTAAAACTGGCACAACGTCAGCGAAGATGTCTCCATACTTTCCACAGAAGATTTAGATAAGGTTCCGCCTGTGTAAATGTCGCTCGATGTGGTCAAATATTGTCACAAATCCCATAATTGACAACTTAGTGAAATTTAGTGAATATCCTTGTGAAATCACCACTGTTAAAAAGCAAAAATAAAAAATCCTCAAATTGTCATACACCTCTAATACATGTGTATCGCCGGATAAATTGTAACGGTTCCCCTTCTTGGTCTCATCTCCTCTGACCTAGGCTGCCTAATGGCTCCGACCATGCTCAGTCTTGGGGCAGTTCTTGGTCAGAGAAGATAGTTTTGGATGCATTATCATAACCTAAAAGTGTACAATAGGTAGCCTTTTTTGAAAGGAAAATTGATATAGTGTTCGTGTAGATAAATTAATAGAATGACCGTACCATTTTGGTATTAAAACCACTTTGCCCAGGATGTTATATGGGGATATAATGAAGTATAAAATGATAAATTTATGTATTGATAGATAAATCAAAAAAATAGTAGACTAGAGGTTTTGACTAAAAGATATAATGATATGTATAACAACGAAATAGAGAGCTAATTCCATAGGTATTAAGAGATAGTCAAAGACGATTGACTTACCATTTAAACTCCATCGCAGTCCTCAGGCTTGATGACGGAGGATCTTGAAGTCGGGGCTTGATAATTTTGGGATCGAATTGACTCGCTCGAGATGTAAGTTAAGTGGAGGTAAAATAGTGGTGAATAATAAAATGTAATATAGTAAAATAAGGCTCTATTATATTAATCTTGCATAGACAGGGGATGGTTTCCGATACAATTATCAATCGAGCATTTACAGTGATATAGTTCCCGAGACAATTATGAGATACATTATTTGTCGGAAGATTAAATATTGTTGATTTGGTACTTAAGAGGGCGATATGTGGTATGATCCAACTGATCTTTGATCTTCCTTTTCCAGGTTTATTATTGGGATTATTGAGATCCAACCACGTAACGACAATTTACAATTTTTCTTAATTACTCTCCTCTACAGCTAAGGGCTGCTTGACTAATTACGTATCCAGTTCGTATCCTTCAATTTGTTCCCGTCGCCGGCCAAACCGTTCGATATTCTTGTTTATATATTTCTGGTATTTTTCCAATTTCCAATTAATTTGTATATTGTATTGTATATTTTCTATATATTTTATTTTTTTTTCGACATAAAAATTTTCCGACTCCTCTTTCTCTATCCTTTTTTCTGTTTTTTTTTTTTTTTTTTTTTTTTTTTTTTTTTTTGACACATTTAAATTTTCACAATTTTTCATTTCATTTCAACAGTTCCTATAATTTCTAATTTTCTCAAGTAGAAATTTTCGTCACCACCATCCTTCTTACAAAATCATACATGGACTTTTGTACAATAAATAAAATGACTTTAGCTTTATATTTCACATATTTTTATACCCACCACCATAGAATGGTGATGGGGATAAAATAAGTTTGTCATTCCGTTTGTAACACATCGAAATATCGATTTCCGACTATATAAAGTATATATATTCTTGATCAGGGAGAAATTCTAAGACGATATAACCATGTCAGTCCGTCCGTCTGTCTGTCTGTTGTAATCACGCTACAGTCTTCAATAATGAAGTAATCGGGCTGAAATTTTGCACTGCAGGCAGGACAAGTTCGAAAATGGGCTATATCGGTCCAGGTTTTGATATAGTCCCCATATAAACCGACCCCCCGATTTAAGGTCTTGGGCTTATATAAATCGTAGTTTATATCCAATTTGCCTGAAATTAGAAATCTAGAGTTATTTTAGGAGCATAAAGAGGCGTGGCAAAAATGGTGAGCATCGGTCCATGATTTGGTATGGTCTCCATAAGAACGATCTCCCGATTTAACTCCTTGGGTTTCTAGAAACCGTAGTGTTTATCCGATTTTCCTGAAATTGTAAATATTCTTTTTTATACCCTCCACCACAGGATGGGGGGTATATTAACTTTGTCATTCCGTTTGTAATACATCGAAATATTGCTCTAAGACCCCATAAAGTATATATATTCTGGGTCGTGGTGAAATTCTGAGTCGATCTGAGCATGTCCGTCCGTCTGTTGAAATCACGCTAACTTCCGAACGAAACAAGCTATCGACTTGAAACTTGGCACAAGTAGTTGTTATTGATGTAGGTCGGATGGTATTGCAAATGGGCCATATCGGTCCACTTTTACGTGTAGCCCCCATATAAACGGACCCCCAAATTTGGCTTGCGAGGCATCTAAGAGAAGCAAATTTCATCCGATCCGCCTGAAATTTGATACATGGTGTTAGTATATGGTCTCTAACAACCATGCAAAAATTGGTCCATATCGATCCATAATTATATATAGCTCCCATATAAACCGATCCCCCGATTTGGCTTGCGGAGCCTCAAAGAGAAGCATATTTCATCCGATCCGGCTGAAATTTGGTACATGGTGTTTGTATATGGTCTCTAACAACCATTCAAAAATTGGTTCACATCGGTCCATAATTATATATAGCCCCCATATAAACCGATCCCCCGATTTGGCTTGCGGAGCCTCTAAGAGAAGCAAATTTCATCCGATCCGGCTGAAATTTGGTACATGATGTTAGTATGTGGTCTCTAACAACCATGCAAAAATTTGTCCCTATCGGTCCATAATTATATATAGGCCCCATATAAACCGATCCCCAGATTTGACCTCCGGAGCACCTTGGAAGAGCAAAATTCTTCCCATTCGGTTGAAATTTGGTACGTGATGTTAGTATAGGGTATCCAACAACCATGCAGGAATTAGTTCCTCTCAGGCCATAATAATATATTCATCCGATCTGGTTGAAATTTGGTACGTGGTGGTAGTATATGATATTTAACAACCATGTGAGTTGAAATTTGTGGATGACAGTCTTTCGTAGAAGTTTCTACGCAATCCATGGTGGAGGGTACATAAGATTCGGCCTGGCCGAACTTACGGCCGTATATACTTGTTACTTCTCGTGCGAAAATCTACAGATTTAAGATTTCAAATCAAAACGTTATTTTATAATTTTCCGTAGTTTTCATCCAATTTGCCTGAAATTGGAAATCTAGAGGCATTTTCGGACCATAAAGAGGTGTGCCAAAATGGTGAGTATCGGTTCATGATTTGGTATAGCCCCCATATAGACCGATCTCCCGATTTTACCTTTTGAGCTTCTGGAATGCGAAGTTTGTATCCAATTTGCCTGAAATTGGAAATCTAGAGGTATTTTAGGAACATAAAGAGGCGTGGCAAAAATGGTGAGCATCGGTCCATGATTTGGTATGGTCCCCGTAAGAGCGATCTCCCGATTTAACTCCTTGTGTTTCTAGAAACCGTAGTGTTTATCCGATTTTCCTGAAATTGTAAATATTCTTTTTTTACTTCTCGTGTGAAAATCTACAGATTTAAGATTTCAAATCAAGACGTTATTTTATAATTTTCCGTAGTTTTCATCCAATTTGCCTGAAATTGGAAATCTAGAGGTATTTTCAGACCATAAAGAGGTGTGCCGAAAACTGTGAGTATCCCCCATAAGAACGATCTCCCGATTTAAGTCTTTGTGTTTTAAGAAACCGTAGTGTATATCCGATTTTCCTTAAATTGTAAATATTCTTTCTTTTTACTTCTCGGGTGAAAATCTACAGATTTAAGATTTCAAATCAAGACGTTATTTTATAATTTTCTTGCACACTTACAAGAGATGTTAATGATTCCTCTAAAACTCATACAAAAATGGTTCTTATAAGTCCAGAAACTGATATAGTCTTCATAGGTAAAATCTTTAAATTTATATTCGGGAATTGTACTGGTTGAACTGCTCTGCTTGATCAGCCAATAAACCCCCCTGAAATTTCAGAGGAAACCCTAATATTTGATTCATGGTGATGGGTATTTAAGATTCGGCCCGGCAGAACTTACTACTGTATATACTTGTTTTACTTAAAGGTGTTTCGTTTCAGGGCGGTAGCCGATTTAAATTTAAAATCTAGAGATTTGGTAGAAGCTTAAAAATGTTTCTTCAAATCGGTTCTGATTTAAATAATTGTATATGGCAATGTAAACCTTTATATAGCTCCCAAAAAATTTGAAGGAGTTGAAATGGTCTCAAAAATTTTGGTCTATATAGTGGTGAAGGGTATAATATGGTCGGCCCCGGCCGACTTTAGATTTTACTAATTTGTTTTATTAAATATTTAATTTTTTTTTTATGTTATACATCGTTTTTATTTTTTTCGGCATATATTTTTGTATAAATTTATTTTTTTCATTAAAATCAACAAAAAAAAAATTAAAACTTGCCGTAATTTGCAAAACCTTCTCAGAAGAACTTCCTTGGAAGTGAAAAAGTCAAACGGCACAGCGGGGATGTTTTTTTACTTTTTTTGTTGATTTCCTATTTTTTGCGAAATTTAATTGTCCAAAACTTAAGTGGAAAAAATCGGTAGGGGATCCCGGGATGCGCTTTAAAAGAAATGTTTGTGTACTTGTCCAAAGGACTGCATCGGCATTTAGGCCGATTTTGTTTGTTCTTTTGTGTGTCTTTTTTAATGTTTCTCGTTGCTTTCTGTATAAAGTTGCTATCAAGATTTTGTTGAAGATTTATGATTGTTCACTGTTTATTGTACTGCTTGAAAAAAATCGTGTTTCCAGACAAGAATGTAATTAGAAATTATTTGCAATAATGCTAATCCATGATAATACGCACACCATACCCAGCTATGTGTGGTTCGTATTTGCGCAATTTGAACTAAATAAAGCAATTTTTCAAGTTAATATTATTGTTTATTTTCATTCAACTACAATTAAAATATTATGTTCGGTCGGTAGTGAGCCCATACAAACGAATGGAATGTTGAAAGTTGTTTTTTTGCATTACAATATGCAAATGTTGCTATAAATTGTAATGCAATCTAAATTGAAAAAAATATTTGTTAGCACTTAGTGTGGCTAAACAAGTGCAAAATAGCAACTAACCTTATGTTGTTGTGTTTGCAATTAAAAGTTGTTTTTTTTTTTTATAAAATTTATTTATCGTTATATTAGAGATGTCCGTGAAGAAATTTGTAATCAGAAAAACGGATAAACTTTGAAACAAAAACAATAAAAAATATGATGGGGACCTACGCGCAGGGACTATCGAAAGAAGTTGAAATTGAGAACTGAAAATAAACATTATTTGCGAATCATGATTTTAGCGGCAAAAAATACTTCCCACCAAGTTAGCTTCGCAAAATTTGGCTATAAATACCTCGAAAAATGGTATTATTTTTTTTGCATCCTTCAGCAAAGTGGTAGCTCTTGACTAGGCAAACAAAATGTATAAGGTCGGAAAAATTTCATCTTCATTTTCAAAACCACAAAAATGTAGAAAAACTTACACTTTTTTCACCGATTTTTTCACGAAAAGTACACACAAAAAACCATCAAAATAACTACGAAATACAAACATTTAGCAAATTCTTTTTGTATATAGATCAACTACTCACCTTGAGTATTAGAACTCATATTTATTTATTTTTTTATAAAAATATTTATTTAAAAAAAGGAGAAAAAAAAAATTATACACAAATGAAGCATAAATATTTAACATACTAAATTCGTACTTCTCACAAAATAGTTCTTTAAATTTGTAAACTTTACTACAAATGGGTCCATCGTGAACTTCGTATGGCACTAAAGAAATTCTTGCAATTTTGAACTCCATTTTTTCCTTCAAACTACAAAATTTTATTTAACAAGTGAAAAAAAACATAATTATGTCTAATAAATTTTTTTGAATTTGTTGAAAAATATTTAGTTTTTTCGTGATGTCAACGTTTGTAATACTGTTTAGTTAAAATTTCCAAAAGATAATCCAAATTTTCCACAATTAACCAAAATGTTTCTTGCTGGTGGGTACACAATTTTCCAGTGTACCAGCCCAGCAAAAACAGAGTGCTGCCCGATTCCATGCTAAGCTCAATGACAAGGGACCTCCTTTTTATAGCCGAGTCCGAACGGCGTTCCACATTGCAGTGAAACCACTTAGAGAAGCTTTGAAACCCTTAGAAATGTCACCAGCATTACTGAGGTGGGATAATCCACCGCTGAAAAACTTTTTGGTGTTCGGTCGAAGCAGGAATCGAACCCACGACCTTGTGTATGCAAGGCGGGCATGCTAACCATCGCACCAAGGTGGCTATATATAGCCAGAAAAAAAGCGTCGCCAAAAAAGTAGTGAAAATGTTCTTTTTGGATCCGGAAGTAGTGCCAAATTGACGCAGAAACGATGAATTTAACATGGACTTGTCATAGGACGGATGTCCACCATTTCAACAGCCGCTGCACTGAATTTGCTTAACTTTTTAAGTTGTGAGTCGAATTCAGTGTTTTGGGTATGAATTAAGAAATTTTGTGATATTTTGACAAATAAATAATTTTTAAAATTTTTTATGATTTTTAATGCATTATAACGCTTGTCTGGAACTTTTGTGATCAAATATTTTCAAAAGTTCGAAATTTTTCTACAAAGGATTTAGCATTTTTTTCGGCTAAATTTAAATAATGTGTACTATTTTATTAATTCTTAATCTGTTTTTAACCTTTTTGAAACACACAAAAAATAAATTTCCCATTAAAAATATGAAAAAAAAAAACGAGTTATAAAGAAACTGACTCAAATGAACTTCCTGTGCAGTTAAAATAAAGAACATCTTTGGGATAGCATTTTTGGAAGTTCTTTTAAAGTTGTGCCTTGAGAAGAACTTCCAAATTATTTTGCTGGGTAATTATGGACCGATATGGGCTAAGTTTTACATGGTTGTTACTGTCCATATACTAACACAAAATACAAAATTTCAACTGAATCGGATGAATTTTGCTGTTCCAAGAGGCTCCGGAGGTCAAATCTGGTGATCGGTTTATATGGGGGCTATATATGGTTATGCACTGATATGGGCGAATTTTTGCATGGTTGTTAGATACTACATACTAACACCACGTACCAAATTTCAACCGGATCGGATGAATTTTGCTCCTCCAAGAGGCTCCGGAGATCAAATCTGGGGATCGGTTTATATGGGGCCTATATAGAATTAAGGACTGATATGGATTAATTTTGCATGGTTGTTATAGACTACATACTAACACCACATACCAAATTTCAAGTGGATCGGATGAATTTTGCGTCTCCGGAGGTCAAATCTGGAGATCGGTTTCTATGGGGGCTGTATATAATTATGGACAGATGTGGACGAATTTCTGCATGGTTTTTAGACCATATACCAACATAATTTACCAAATTTGAGCCGAATCGGATGAATTTTGCTCCTCCAAGAGGCTCTGGATGTCAAATCTGGGGATCGGTTTATACGGGGGCTATATAGAATTAAGGATATGGATCAATTTTTGCATGGTTGTTAGAGACTACATACTAATACCACGTACCAAATTTCAACCGAATCGGATGAATTTTGCTCCTCCAAGAGGCTCCGGAGGTCAAATCTGCAAATCGGTTTATAAGGGGGCTATATATAATTATGGACCGATATGGACCAATTTGTGCATGATTGTTAGAGACCATATAATAACATCACGTACCAAATTTCAGCCGAATCGGATGAAATTTGCTTCTCTTAGATACTCCGCAAGCCAAATCTTGGGATCGGTTTATATGGGCGCTATATATATTTATGGACCGATGTGGGCCAATTTCTGCACGTTTGTTAAAGACCATATACTAGAAATATGTACCAAATTTCAGCCGGATCGGATAAAATTTGCTTCTCTTAGAGGCTCCGCAAGCCAAATCTGGGGATCGGTTTATATGAGGGCTATATCTAATTATGGACCGATTTGGACCAATTTTTGTATAGTTGTTAGAGACCATATATTTACACCATGTATCAAATTTCAGCTGGATCGGATGGAATTTGCTTCTCTTAGAGGCTCCGGAGGTCAAATCTGGGGAACGGTTTATATGGGGGCTATATATAATTATGGATCGATGTGGACCAATTTTTGCATGGTTGTTAGAAATCATATGCTGACACCATGTTCCAAATTTTAGCCGGACCGGATGAAATTTGCTTATCTTAGATAATCCGCAAGCTAAATTTGGGGGTTTGTTTATATGGGGGCTATACGTAAAAGTTGACCGATATGGCCCATTTCCAATACCATCCGACCTACATCAATAACAACTACTTGTGCCAAGTTTCAAGTCGATAGCTTGTTTCGTTCGGAAGTTAGCGTGATTTCAACCGACGGACGGACGAATTTCACCACGACCCAGAATATATATACTTTACGGGGTCTTAGAGCAATATTTTGATGTGTTACAAACGGAATAATAAAATTAATATCCCCACATCCTCTAGTGGAGGGTATACAAAATGATTTGTTTTTGGTGATATAAGTTTAAAATTTTCGTAGAAATTCAAATAACTCTAACAAAAGCAAAACGGTTGTGTCTTTGCGTGCATGTATCTTGTGAAATTTTCAAGATTTTTTATCATATTAATGAATGATTTATGATTCTATTTACCCTAACATGTCATACCTAATAGTGTTTGTATTTTTAGAACTCAGTATGCAATTTGTTTGTTAACAATTTCCTCTTATTTTCTTTTGAAAAATTTCTAGGCACCACCACGAATATTTATTTGTGAAATAAAACGAATGAAAAAAGAAAAACTCTAAATAAAATTATACGATGAAAACTCCACGGGAAACATAAAAGCCACCATGTGAACGAAACACACACAAAAAAAACTGAAACTAACAAAAGAAGTGAAAAATTGAAATAAAAAGAAAAACTAACGCTTGGATTAAATATTTGACATTAAGCTGAGGCAACAAAGAGCACGAAACGAAAACAAAACATATACCAGTGAACAAAAAAAAAAAAAAAAAGAAAAAAAAAATACAAAAATAAGGCAACATGAAAAAACCTACTGTATTGGTAACAAATGTGTTTTAACCACACAAAAGATTTCTTTCTAACATGACTGCTAACTCTCTGTCTCTCTCGGTATAACTCGCCCACTCTTTTGGCGTGTTTTTGTATGTGCTTGAGTTAGTGAATGAGTATTTGTGCGATTAAATATAAACGCTACATTAAACTTGTGAAAGTGAACAACAATTCGGCTCAGCCAAGCGAACCAATACAAAAAATCCGTTAAAAAAACTGCAATACATAAAGTGGCAACCTTCTCATATTTGAGGGGTAGCCTTTGAGGAGTGGCTGGATATACCATCTCTCACTCATGCGTTCCGAAAGTGAGTTCCGCGGCGTGATATCGAACATTCAAGTGAAAACGACCAACGAACCTCTATAACCATCGAAATAACAAAAAAAAAAAACACATTGAAATGTATGGCAATTGAGAGCCCCCATTGAAATCTAGCGCAAAAAAAACGAATATCCTTAAGCGAACAACAATAACTAAGGGAGCTAGACCCCAAAACACCCAACCTCATGACAACCTTTGAAATGAATACCATAGCCTAGAAAAGGCCAGCCACATGCAACAGCCGAAATGTAAAGAAAGGTTAGTAAACAAAAATGTCCTACATTGTTTGTTCACATTCAACTAGAATTTCCTATTCAAAGAACTCTTTAACACAGTACGAAAGTAGTAGCATAGTGAGGAAAATGAAATAACTTAACATCCGTTTCAAATATTTAACAACTCTGAATACAGTGATGAAAACAGAATTTTCTTCTATCGAAACTTTTGGATGGTCAAATATTATAACGATGGTGGAGGCGTTTAAAAATATCAATGGTATTGAATTTTTTATGTCCTGTGGACGTCTGCATTGTCGCCTGGTAGGGCTGACAAAATGTGACGTGACTTGCAAACAATTTAATCAATGTTTAGTTAAATATTTAATACCTAATTGGCCATGAATTAAATGCATAACAAGAGGTTCCAGACATTTTGTAATATAATTACTTAGGTAAATAATTCGTGAACAAAGGAAAGTGCTATCTGATAGAAGCCGCAAGTAAAGATAGTAATTTATAGAAGAAGGGTTAGCGATAACAAGTATATACAGCAGTAAGTTCGGCTGGGCGGAATCTTAAATACCCACCACCATGAATAAAATATTATAGTTTCCTTTGAAATTTCAGGGGGGTTTGATGACAGATATTCTCCCAAGCAGAGCAGTTCAAATAGTACACTTCCCGAAGATAAATTCAAAGATTTTACCTACAAAGACTATATCAGATTCCGGATTTAAAAGCCAGGCCGTTTTTGCCAGCCCACCTAATAGATTAATTGGAATTTTGGAAGATAAAATATTTCATAAAAATCAGCACCGTGCACAATATCTGCATTCGAAAGCATCCCAGAAATATTGATTTTAAGCGAAAATAAAATTAATTTGCGAGAATTTAGAAAATTGTATCAACTCTATTATTAAGCTCTATATTTTAAATTCGCGCAAACTAATTTTAATTTCGATCGAAACTTCCTTCAAAAATAAAAACCGCTCGTTATGGGCTTTCGTTTTATACGAAAATATATTGCCCAGGTATAGTGCACGGTATTGATTTTTATTAAATATTTTATCTTACCAAATTGTTATTAACCCATTAGGTAGTGTGACAAAAATATCATGGTTTATGTCTCGGCTTTTTAAATTAACAATTTATCTTCACACCCATTATATAATAATGGACTGATATCGACCAATTTTTGTACCAAATTTCACTCGGATCGGATGGAATTTGCTGCTCCAAGAGAATGAGGACCTATATCAATAACAACTACTGGTGCCAAGTTTCAGTTCGATAGCTTTTTTCGTTCGCAAGTTAGCGTGATTTCAACAGACGGACGAACACCTTACTTTGGAGTCCCTACTGGCTCGCTGTGGTCCTTACTGACCTATGGGCCCCTTGAAAGGACCCTTCTGGCCCGGTGTCTTCTTTTTCGCATGTTTGATTCATTCTCGTGTGTCTTTTTTGCCTTGATTTGTTTCAAATTGTGCACAAGAAGTACGTTTAATAGTATCACTAAGTGTGCCAATAGATTAAGCCTCCATGTATTTGTTCTTCCGGTTTATACAAATATACACATTTTACACAAAATTCTGTGATAATTTCCCCATATCGTAGTCACATCCTACACACTGTAATCTCATACTTTCCTCAGAACGGTTGAGTTTACATAAGGCTCCAACTTGGAAATATCGCCCGACTTGACCAAATAATATATCACAACCCACAAGTGACCACATATCTTGGCAAGATCTAACCAATATCCTTGTAAATCGCCACTGCTAAGTAGCAAAAATTGTCCGTGAACACATTTTTGTAATCAAAATCTAGGTCGCAGTTTTAGTCCAATCGACTTCAAATTTGGCACAAGTATGTGTTTTGGCTCAGAATAGAACCCTATTGATTTTGGAAGAAATCGGTTCAGATTTAGATATAGCTCCCGATATGGACTAATACGGTCCCAGACGCCAGAGTTTTAACCCAATTTGGTTGATATTTTGCACTAATAATACAATTAGTAGTGATGTCAAGTGTGCCAAATTTTATTGAAATCGGTTCAGATTTAGATATAGCTTCATATATAGCTTTCGCTTGATTTACACTCACATGACCACAGTGGCCAATCTTTTACTCCGATTTAATTGAAATTTTGCACAGGGAGTAGAATTAGCATTTTAGCTATGCATGCCAAATTTGGTTGAAATCGGTTCAGATTTAGATATAGCTCCCATATATAGCTTTCCCCCGATTTAGACTCATATGACCACAGAGGCCAATTTTTTGCTTCGATTTAGTTGAAATTTTGCACAGGGAGTAGAATTAGCATTGTAGCCATGCGTGCCAAATTTGGTTGAAATCGGTTCAGATTTAGATATATCTCCCATATATAGTTTTCGCAATTTTACACAGGGAGCAGAATTAGCATTGTAGCTATGCATGCCAAATTTAGATATAGCTCCCATATATAGCTTTCGCCCGATTTACACTCATATGACCACAGAGGCCAATTTTTTGCTTCGATTTAGTTGAAATTTTGCACAGGGAGTAGAATTAGCATTGTAGCTATGCGTGCCAAATTTGGCTGAAATCGGTTCAGATTTAGATATATCTCCCACATATAGCTTTCGCAATTTTACACAGGGAGCAGAATTAGCATTGTAGCTATGCGTGCCAAATTTGGCTGAAATCGGTTCAGATTTAGATATAGCTCCCATATATACGTTTTTCTGATTTCGACAAAAATGGTCAAAATACCAAAATTTTCCTTGTAAAATCGCCACTGCTTAGTCGAAAAGTTGTAAAAAGGACTCTAACTTTCCTAAACTTCTAATACATACACACAAAATAATATTATAATTTTTGAGCTAACAATAAATTGTTGTTACAGAAAATTTTGAAGTTCAACTAAATTTTTGTTGATATAACAAAATGTTTGTTGATATAACAAAATTGGTTGCTAAAGTGACTAAAATCGTAATTGTATTTACAAAATACGTTGTTAGCTCAAATTTAAACATAATTTTAATTGTTTTGACAATCAAATTAATTGATATTTTTTTGTGTGTATATATCGAGCGATAAATCATAAATAAACTTTTGCGAAGTTTCCTTAAAATTGCTTCAGATTTAAATGTTTCCCATATTTATTTTTTACTAACATTGTGTTCCACCCTAGTGCATAAGCCACCTTAAAGTTCGAGTCTATAGCTTTTGTAAAATTCTATCAAATTCTGTCCAAATCGAGTGATATTTAAATGTATGTATTTGGGACAAACCTTTATATATAGCACCCAACACATTTGACGGATGTGATATGGTATCGAAAATTTAGATCTACAAAATGGTGCAGGGTATAATAAAGTCGGCCCCGCCCGACTTGAGACTTTACTTACTTGTTTTTCTTTTTTTACTATTATTGTGTTTCACACCAGAGCGTTAGCCGATTTAAATTTTGAGTCTAGAGTTTGTAAAAGTTTAAAAAATTTTAACTTAATTTGAAGAAATTAGGATGGTATCAAAAATTTTTCAATAAAAAAGTGCGGCTCCGCCCAACTTTAGTCTTTATTTACTTGTTTTTTTATGCATTGTAGTTTTGCGTCTATACACAAGAAATGGTCGAATTTAAAGATAAACAATATTGAAGAATATATGCGATTTAATAAAACTGAAGTCAATTTCTCATTTCAATGGAATTTTCATTTAAAAGCTCATTCACATTAGGCTCGGAATCTACTAAAAGTGGATTTGAAATCCGTTTTTTATAAGTCAAATGACAGTTGAAATCTAGTAAAAGTGGATTTTGAAAGTGTATGTGTATGAGGTATAAGTTACCTGTTTCAAAGTCGAATTACCTAACCCTATAAAAGGACAAAACTATGTCAATGAAAAAATCATAAATTTTTGGTCAAGTTAAATATCTTTGTAAATAGAGAAATGCGCATTCTGTACTACACAAAAGCGTCATTCGGTCTATAAGAATTTCTTTCCATCCGCTCTTCCGTCTGTTAAAATCACACAAACTTCTGAACGAATGTTTTCCATGTTTTGGTTATATTTTTTCTTTGCATTATGAACCAATATTTATTACGAACGCATTTTTCTTAGCCTTGGATTTGAAGCTTTTAACTCTTGAATATTTCCAATGATTTTAATAAATGAAATGTGTGTATATAGTATGATGATTAAATGATTAAACTAACAAAAGAATAGCAAACACGGATAATCATTGCGACTTATAGATGATCAAACTAAGAGGGTGTATAAATTGTCGATTTTTCGGCAAAGTCGAATGTTATATACACTCATTGGCGTAGCTAGGGGGGTGCTGGGGGGCTATGCCCCCCCCCCCAGAATAGTTCTTGCCCCCCCCCCCCCAAATTAATCAAAGCTACAGTTGTTTTATATTTTAATTCAAGCTTTGCGATGTGTTTAATCCAATTAAGATTGTGGCAGAGAGAGTATGTTAAGCATATTTTTTGGTATTGATATTACATTACAACTAAAAACACGTAATAAAAACACTAAAAGGAAACTTGAGACGCACATTTTCAAAAATAGTCAATTTATAACTACGTTGATTAAAATCATAAATCGTCACATGCCCAATTTACCATCTAAAATCGTCAAAATCACGAAAAATCCACAGAGTTGGCACCGCTGCTCTCGACAGTTGCTTCGTTGTATTCTGTTCTCAGAGAATTTTTAAAAACTAATCGAAGATAGACGTTTTATAATATTCAATTTATTTTTTGCCTTTTATTTAATTTTTTATTCTTAGTATTTTTTATGCACGATGAATATATTAAGTTTATGTTTTGCTTTATGATTTCTAGTCCTGTTTTAAAACACACATTTTAAATAAAATTTAAAAATCATATGTTTGTTGTCTTGAATTAAAAATAAATAACAAACAATATTTTTCAAACACATACTTAAAGCAATGCTTTTATTTTTTGTTATATTAAATAATGGTAAGTTGCTATTTGATTATTTATAGCGGTGTCGTGGAACCGGCTCCCACACACAATAAAATATTTTTTGTCTTCAACCATGAAATTAATTGATCTAATTAATTATACCCTTCACCACTACTGTGGTACAGGGTATAATAAGTTTGTGCATTTGTATATAACGCCACGAAATAGTGGTCATAGACCCATCTTTTAGTATACCGATCGGGTAAGAATTAAAATCTGAGTCGATTTAGCGATGTCCGTCTGTCTGTCTGTCTGTCCGTCCGTCTGTCTGTCTGTATATGTAATTTTGTGCACAAAGTACAGCTCGCAATTTAAGTCCGATCGTTCTCAAATTTGGCATAGGGCCGTTTCTTGAGACAGAGACAATTGCTATTGGTTTTGGAAAAAATCGGTTCAGATTTAGATATAGCTGCCTTATATAATTATCTACGATGTGGTCATAGTTAGCGTGTTTATCAACCAATTTTCTTGAAATACCGTACATCCAAATATTTAATGAATCTCGCAAATCTTGCAAAATATCAGCCAAATCGGTTCAGATTTAGATATAGCTCCCATATATATCTTTCGTCCGATTTAGACTCATATGACCACAGAGCCCAAAATTTACTACCGATCTTCATGAAATTTTGCACAGAGGGTAGAATTGGCATTCTACCAATGCTTGGTACACTTGATTGAAATCGGTTCAAATTTAGATAAAGCTCCCATATATATCTTTCGTCCGATTTGAACTTATATGGCCAAAAAAGCCAGAGATTTGCCGTGATTTGCTTCAAATTTTGCACAAGTGGTACGTTTAATAGTATTGTTAAGTGTGTCAAATTTTGTTAAAATCGGTTCAGATTTAGATATAGCTCCCATATATATCTTTCGTCCGATTGAACTTATATGGCCTCAAAATCCAGGGTTTTGCCGTGATTTGCTTCAAATTTCGCACAATGAGTACGTTTAGTAGTATAGGTAATTGTGCCAAATTTGGTTGAAATCGATTCAGATTTAGATATGGCTCCCATATATATCTCCCGTCCGATTTGCACTCATATGACCAGGGGGGCCAAAGTTATACTCCCATTTACGTGAAATTTCGCATAGATAGCAGAATTATTATTCTAACTATACATGTCAAATTTATTCAAAATCGGTTCAGATTGTATATAGCTCCCATATATACGTACACCAGAGTTGGGGAAATATGGTCGACTGTTTCATATTTTAGACCCATTTTCAATGGGATTTTCCTCCAATTGACTGGATAGTTTCCACAGAGAATACAAATATGGCCAAAATTCTCACAGTTTACACAAAATTCTGTGATGATTTGCCCATATCCTACACACTGCAATGCCAAAATTTCCACAGAACGGATGAGTTTTAAATAAGGCTCCAAGTCGCCCTCACATATCTTGGCGAGATCTAACCAATATCCTTGTAAAATCGCCACTGCTGAGTAGCAAAAATTGTAAATATTACTCTAATTGTCCTATATCTCGAATACATATGTATCGCCTGAAAAATTAAAAATCTCTTTTGTACAATTGCATTAAAATTTCTCTCGCTTCATATTTCCCATATTTTTTACTAACATTGTGTATCATCCCAGGGCGTTAGCCGATTTAAATTTTAATTCTAGAGTTTTTGTAGAAGTACAAAAAATTGTTTCCATTAAAAGTATTTGGTATCTGGAAATGCAAACCTTTATATAGCTCCCAGCAAATTTTAAGTAGTTGAGATGGTAACACAAATGTTTGTCTACATAGTGGTGAAGGGTATAATATAGTCGGCTCCGCCCGACTTTAGATTTTACTTACTTGTTTTTAATTGAAATGTATTCAATCAAAAAAAAAAAAAAAATGATAGTATCAATCATCAAAGCCAATTAAAAAATTAATTGATACAACTAATTTTTGTGATTGAGTTTTTTTTGTTTTTGATTGATTTTGCTGCATATTGCCTTTAACACCGCAATAAAATTGAGGATGTATAGTTTTATCAATAGGGGTAATTTATCGCTTCGGAAATTTCGACAAAATTTCGAAGGATGTCTGGGGGGCATAGCCCCCCCCCCCCCCAGAGAAAATTTCTAGCTCCGCCAATGTATACACTCCACTATGGATGGTAGGTTATACACTTTTAATCACATCCTTAAATAATTGATACAAATAAAGGGTGGAGATTCCAATGTCTCTAAAATTGGTAAAGTAAAAAATGTGGTTTTGCAGGCCTTTTGTCCTTATATATTTTTGTTGAAAAGGCTCAACCCTTAAAAAAATAGAATAAAACGGAATGAATATTAAAAAAAAGTCCTCAGTTTGCAAGTCAACAATAAGTGGCCTTGTGACATACAATGTGGCTTTTACTTTTTGGTCTAACCAGCATGCTTCTCTATTTAGCTTTGGTATATGTGGTTACGATTTTATTTTTTACGCTTGTTGAACATTGTTTTTTTTTATCCCTACACCACAAACGAATATCCGTCTTCCGGTTTTTTCACAGTTAATAGGACAATATTTTTCCTGAACATTTCCATTTATTATAAAAAAGGCATACAGTATGTTTTCTAAACCGCACATAAATATTTGTGTTCCATGCAAATTCACAAAACGCCCCTCGCTTTTCGGTGTGAGAAGAGATCTATTGTTCTATAGGAATTCATAGAACGAGGTGGTGGCTTCTATACCGGTATTCATGATGTGTTACACATTCTCTAAATAGCGACACATAAACTTTTTCAAGGATCTTAACTTTTTGTGAAAAATACATGAAATAAATTGAGACCATATAAGGGCACGTAATATGCATAATGCAAAATAAGCAACATTAAATGGGGTATTTAATTGGATACCAAAAACATGGTTTTGGGAGTATAAGGAATATACGAAGAACGTGCATTGACTGCAAAGGCACAGGGAGGTCGACAAAATAGAGGTGAAACAATTATTCTCAGGTAGAAAGGGTAAATTGGACTTAACGGAAATAAAATGAGAAATATTTATATTCAAATATGTTTCAGGCGGTTTACAGTTTATTAAGACGATGTCCAACTTCAATATTGTGGAAATAAAATGTTTGGAACACATTAATATATTGTTCTCGGAGCACATGAAGAATATTCTGGATAGTGTCTTAATTCTGACTCAATATAGCGATGAAATCACCCTAACTTCCGAACGACAAAAAACTATTGACTCCAAATTTGTCACAAGTAACAATCATTTAAAATTAGGTCCATATCGATCCATAACTCCATATCCTCCCCAGCAAAAAAATTTGGAAGTTCTTCCAAAGGCACAACTTTAAAAGCACTTCCAGAAGATGCACTCTCAATGATGTTCTTTATTTAAACTACACAGGAAGTTCTTTCAATTTAATTTTTTATTACTTGGTTTTTCATATTTTAATGTATAATTTTACATTTTTTTGATTCAAATAGGTTAAAAACAGAGTAAGAATTCATAAAGTGGTACAAATCATTGAAATTTTGTCGACAAAAATGCTAAATCCAATCTGAAAAAATTGTGAATTTTTGAAAATATTTGAGGTCAAACGTTTCTGACAAGCGTTAGAATCAATTAAAAATTATAAAAAATTATAAAAATTAGTTATTTTACAAAATACCACAGAATTGTTTAATTTACATCCAAAACATTGAATTCGAATCACACCTAAAGAAGTGATGCAAATTCAGTGCAACGGCTGTTGAAATGGAGAACTTCCGTCCTATGACAAGCCCATGTTAAATTCATCGCTTCTGCGTCAATTTTGCACCACTTCCGGATCCAAAAAGGACATTTTCATTACTTGTTTGGCGACGCTTTTTTTGCTGGGTCCATAGTCAAACCGATCATCAGATTTGACTACCGGAGACTCTCGTAGTTGATCTGATCCATTTAAAATTTGGTATATGTCGTTAGCATATACCCTCTAATAACCATGCAAATAGGGACTATTGGTCGAAAATCATAAAGGGTAATTTTTAAGAGTTATAGGGCAAATAAAAACAATTATATACGGCCGTAAGTTAGGCCTAGCCGAAGCTTATGTACCCTCCACCATGGATTGCGTAGAAACTTCTACTGAAGACTATCATCCACAATCGAATTATTTGGGTTTCGGTAACACTTGCCGATAGCAAAGTATCTTAAAACTACCTAACACCGTCTTCTAAATTGCAAGGTAGTCGATACGTGGTATATATTAAACTAAAAAGGCCAATTAAATACGTATATAATTAAGTTTGACAAAATTTTTTATAGAAATAAAATTTTGACAAAATAAAATTTTGACAATATTTTCTATAGAAGTAAAATTTTGACAACATTTTCTATAGAAGTAAAATTTTGACAACATTTTCTATAGAAGTAAAATTTTGAAAACATTTTCTATAGAAGTAAAATTTTGACAACATTCTCTATAGAAATAAAATTTTGACAAAATTTTCTATAGAAATAAAAATTTGGTAGATTATTTTTGGCTTGAGTGGCAACCATGATTATGAACTGATATGGACCAATTTTTGTGTGATTGGGGATCGGCTATATATAACTATAGACCGATATGGACAAATTTTGGCATGGTTGTTGGCGGCCATATACTAGCGCAATGTACCAAATTTCATCACGTACACTCAAAAAAAAGTGATCTCTCTATTTCACTAAAGCCAATTTAACTGTCGCTTAGTTCATGGAATTATTATGTTTGGAGAAAGTTTCCTCTACTCTAATAATTTTTTGTGTACGTTAGTTAAATTAACTAAAACCGAGGAAAAAATATACACAAATGAAGGATAAAGATTAACTAAATTCGTGCCTTCCACAAAATAGTTCAATATTTCTTTAAATTTTTAAATTTTACTACAAATGCGTTCGTCATGAACTTCGTATGTCACTAAAGACATTCTTGCAATTTTGAACTCCAATTTTTTCCTTCAAACTACAAAATTTTCTTTAACAAGTGAAAAAACTTAATTATGTCTAATAAATTTTCTTGAATTTGTCGAAAAATATTTACTTATTTTTATGACATCGGCGTGATGCCAGCGTTTGTTATATTGTTTAGTTAAATTTTTCTAAAAATATTCAGAATTTTCTAAAATTAACCGAAATTTTTCTTCCTGGTGGGTTCACTGTTTTTTCAGTGTACCAAAGACCAAGAGCTCCGGAGGTCAAATCGGGGGATCGTTTTATATGGGGGCTATATATAATTATGGACCGATGTGGACTATATATAATTATGGACCGATGTGGGGATCGGTTTGTATGAGGGCTATATATAATTATGCACCGATGTAGACCAATTTTTGCATGATTGTTAGAGACCATATACCAACACTATGTACAAAATTTCAGCCGGATCGGATGAAATATGCTTCTCTTAGAGGCTCCACAAGCCAAAACTGGGGATCGGTTTATATGGGGGCTATATAATTATGGACCGATGTAGACCAATTTTTGCATGGTTGTTAGAGACCATGTACTAACACCATGCACCAAGTTTCAACCGGATCGGATGCATTTTGCTCCTCCTAGAGGCTCCGCAAGCCAAATCTGAACGTCGGTTTTTATGGGGGCTATACGTAAAAGTGGTCCGATATGGCCCATTTGCTATACCATCAGACCTACATCAATAACAACTACTTGTGCCAAATTTCAAGTCTATAACTTGTTTCGTTCGGAAGTTATCGTGATTTCAACAGACCGACGGATGGACGGACGGACATGCTTATTTTGACTCAGAATTTCACCACGACCCAGAATATATATACTTTATGGGGTATTAGAGCAATATTTCGATGTGTTACAAACGGAATGACATAGTTAATATACCTCCCATCCTATGGTAGAGGGTATAATAAGATGAATTTTAAACCAAAATAAACACGATATAAATTTGGCAAATTGTAGCGTTTTTGAAACTATATCGTTTGGATACAAATTTAAATCTAAATTACAAAACATACATAATAGAAAATAAGAACACTTACGTTTCTTCACCAATGATTTCTAGCCATGTAAATGAATTTTAATACAATATATACGTATATTTACATTTTTTTGTGGAATAACAATTATTTTCTATTATGTAGTGGAAATCAATCGACCTAGATATACATTTACTGATAATTTATGTAATGATTTCTTTTCAATAAAAAAAAATAAACAAATAAATAAAAAAATCCTGGTTAAATATGAACATTGAATATTTTTTTGTCGTCTATTTGGAATATCTATTAGCATTTGTAAAAATTTATTTTGGATTAGATATCATTTATCGAATTGTCCAATTTGTTTTTGGAACGCACTAAGACAGCAATTCACAAATACAGAACTGCTTGTTTAAAAATAACAAGTAAATTCATCCATATCGGTCCATAACTATATATAGCCCCAGACAAACCGATCCTCAGATTTTACTTCTTGAGCCTCCTGGACAATCAAATTTCATCCGATGATACTGTAATATTGGTACTAGTCGCGCAAATATTTCACTTTTGGCTCTCTAATTATTTATACATGATTGTCATATTCGAAGAGCAAAATAATATGATAAAAATTATTTTTGCGGCGTCCATGTAACATTTTCACCAGCAACCATGTTGGATCAGTGAA
This sequence comes from Haematobia irritans, assembly GCF_050003625.1. NCBI lineage: Eukaryota > Metazoa > Arthropoda > Insecta > Diptera > Muscidae > Haematobia > Haematobia irritans. The sequence continues at coordinate 87,459,750 of NC_134399.1, read as the reverse complement.
CATAGTTCGATCAGGCCGAATATTATGTACCCTCCACCATGAATGGCATTGGAATTTATACTAAAGGCTGTAATCCACAATCGAATTACTTGGGTTGTTGTACCACTTGCCGATTGCAAGGTATCTTAGAACTTGTTAACATCGTCTTCGTAGACAAGAAATGTAGATTAAATATCCATATAAATCTCTTTATTTATACACGCACAGCAAAAACAAGGATATACCGCCGTAAGTTCGGCCAGGCCGAATCTTATGTACCCCACCATGGATTGCGTAGAAACTTGTACTAAAGACTGTCATCCACAATCGAAGTAATTGGGTTGCGGTATCTTAAATCGTTTTCTAAATTTGCAATACCATTCGACCTATATCAATAACAACTACTTGTGCCAAGTTTCAAGTCGATAGCTTGTTTCGTTCGGAAGTTAGCGTGATTTCAACAGACGGACGAACGGACATGCTCAGATCGACTCAGAATTTCACCTTGACCCAGAATATATATACTTTATGGGGTCTTAGAGCAATATTTCGATGTGTTAGAAACGGAATGACAAAGTTAATATAGCCCCATCCTATGGTGGAGGCTATAAAAAGGCCGATTAAATACGTATATAATTCAGTTTGACAAAATTTTTAATAGTAATAAAATTTTGGCAAAATTTTCTATAGAAATAAAATTTTGACAAAACTTTCTAAATATAGCAATAAAATTTGGACAAATTTGTCTATAGAAATACCATTTTGACAAAATTTTCTACAGAAAAAAATCTTAACAAAATTTTGTATAGTAATAAAATTTTGACAAAATTTTCTATAGTAATAAAATTTTGACAAAATTTTCTATAGAAATAAAATGTTGACAAAATTTTCTATAGAAATAAAATTTTGAAAAAATTTTCTATAGAAATAAAATTTTGGCAAAATTTTATATAGAAATAATATTTTGGTAGATTCTTTTTGGGAATCGGCTATATATAATTATAGACCGATACGGACCAATTTTGGCATGCCATGTACTAGCCCAATGTACCAAATTTCACCACGTACGAAATTTCAACCGGATCGGATGAATTTTGCTCCTCCAAGAGCTCCGTAGGTCAAATTTGGGGATCGGTTTAAATGGTTTTTATATATAATTAAGACCGGTATGGACCAATTTTTGCATGGTTGTTAGAGACCATATATTAACACCACGTACCAAATTTCAACCGGATCGGGTGAATTTTGCTCTTCCAAGGGGCTCCGGAGGTCAAATCTGGGGATCGGTTTAAATGGGGTTTACATATAATTAAGACCGGCATGGACCAATTTTTGCATGGTTGTTACATACCATATACTAACACTACGTACCAAATTTCAACTGGATCGGGTGAATTTGGCTCCTCCAAGAGCTCCGGAGGTCAAATTTGGGGATCGGTTTAAATGGGGTTTATATATAATTAAGACCGACATGGACCAATTTTTGCATGGTTGTTGGAGACCATATACTAACACCACGTACCAAATTTCAACCGAATCGGGTGAATTTTGCTCTTCCAAGGGGATCGGTTTATATGGGGGCTATATATAATTATGGATCGATGTGGACCTATTTTTGCATGGTTGGTAGAGAGCATATACTAACACCATGTACTAAATTTCAGCCGGATCGGATGACATTTGCTTTTCTTAGAGGCTCCGCAAGCCAAATCTGGGGATCGGTTTATATGGGGGCTATATATAATTATGGACCGATATGGACCAATTTTTGCATGGTTATTCGAGACCATATACTAACACCATGTACCAAATTTCAACCGGATCGGATGAATTGTGCTCCTCCAAGAGGCTCTGCAAGCCAAATCTGAGCATCGGTTTATATGGGGGCTATACGTAAAAGTGGTCCGATATGGCCCATTTTCAATACCATCCGACCTTCATCAATAGTAACTACTTATGCCAAGTTTCTCGTCGATTACTTGTTTCGTTCGGAAGTTAGCGTGATTTCAACAGACAGACGGACGGACGCACATGCTTAGATCGACTCAGAATTTCACCACGACTCAGAATATATATATACTTTATGGGGTCTAAGAGCAATATTTCGATGTGTTACAAACAGAGTGAGAAAGTTAATATACCCCCCATCTTATGGTGGAGTGTATAATAATTCGGCTAAATAAGAATCAAACCAATAAAAATTCAATTTCCTATTGACGTCTTAATAAACACAGTTTTCCTTGGCAATAACACAGTTCATCTGAACCCAGAGTGTTTGTATCATTATTTCTCTTTATTTTGTTCTTCTCGTCTTTTGAAGGTGTTAACCTACAACATTAACTACTCATTTGAATCCCTTAGTTTCCTCCTTAATCTTGTCGGCCCTCGCAATTACGTTTGCTGGCAAATAAAACCTGACGTTGATTTGACATTCTTTATGCCCAATGGCCAACCTCACGCAAGTGTCCCACTCACGTACCTGCCAAACATGTTCCTTCATACCAACATATGGGGATGCCGTAAAGGAGTGCGAGTACATGTGTAACACTGATGTTGTAGGTGACACGTGTTGGTCTTGGGTGGGGCCCAGGATCTTGGTGATTAACCAAATGGAAAAGTTGTAAATGGCAGGAAATGGTTTGCCACGGTTACATAATCTTATAATGTTGTTAATGTCCTTCAAAGTGAAATACCCAAAGCAGGTTAAAAGGGTGATTCAGGTTCGGCATGTTCTTTAATATGTTAACAGTTGAGATTACTAATTATGGCCAATGGAGCTAAATGTTAAAGTTGCAAAACTGTAGAATGCTTTTAATATCGAAATAGGATAAACTTTCTGTGTAAAGAGGACGAAATATGCCATTGTGCCAAGCAAAGAAACTTCTTATTAACAGTACAAAATATTAGGGTTTTCTAATAGCGTTTATGAAGAGCTTGCATTTTTATATTGAAATTTAATGAAGAATATATGAATAATAGATCATGATTGCCTTCATTATCCTCAGGTAATGTGTCACAATTTTGCATTTTGTGGACATTTAAGACCCTTCCACAAGACGATAGCTGTAAATGGTACGGTTCTAAAAAATTGAAACTTTGAATTTTTAGAAAAGGTAGTTTCCAGTTTATGTTTCAAAACTGGGCTAGGTTAGGTTAGGTTAAGTGGCGGCCCGATTAAGTTTCAGGCTCACTTAGGATATTCAGTCCATTGTGATACTGGGCTAGGTCACATCGTCACCGATAAGATTAACTCTTTGCCAAGAAGAAGCGGGGCAGTGACAAAGGTAGTATTCAAGGGTATCCATCCTATGGTGCTCCTTTTTAGCGCAGATGTGCCCTCAATTCAAGGTGTCCGGACATTATTCGCACGACGTCCTGACTACACAGAAAAAAAATTTCCGTAGTTAAACTAGCTCTAAATGTAACTTATTTTTATTGGAAAAAAATTATTTGCTAGTAGTTAAATTTTATTATTTTTATCGAAATTTTCCACAGCTTAATGAAATCTTACTTTTTTGAAGTATTTTTTTGAACTAAACGTGAGTATAAAGTTTAATGACCATACACATAAGTTCAATATGAACTAAAGCAAAAATAGTAAGAATGAACTACTGTCTGGTTAAAATGGTCATGATTTGGCGCCAATGATGTTATTCTTTACTTTTAAAGGGTGGTTAAAATTTCAAGGGCCTATGTTGATTTTGAATAAAACACAAACTATTTAGGAAATTATTGTAATTTTATTTTATTTTGATATATTGGTATTACTCAATTATGTATGGAACAAACTATCGGCCAAATGGGCGCCGCGACCTCTGTGGCACACCTTCATCCGATGGTCCAAATTTTCGATGTCGCTGAGGCATAATGGAGGTTCTATGCCGTTAATGTGCCGAATTATCTCATCCTTTAGCTCTTGAATTGTTGCTGGCTTATCGACGTACAACTTTTCTTTCAAATAACCCTAAAGAAAAAAGTCCAACGGCGTCAAATCACATGATCTTGGCGGCCAATTCACATCGCCATTACGTGAGATAACACGGCCATTGAATTTGTTGCGCAAAAGAGCCATTGTTTCGTTAGCTGTGTGGCAAGTGGCACCGTCCTGCTGAAACCACATATCGTCCACATCCATATCATCCAATTCGGGCCATAAAAAGTTCGTTATCATCTAACGATAGCGAACACCATTCGCAGTAACTGCCTGACCCGCCTCATTTTGGAAAAAATACGGCCCGATGATGCGGCCAGCCCATAAACCGCACCAAACAGTCACTCTTTGTGGGTGAATTGGTTTTTCGACAATCACTCTTGGATTCTCATTCGCCAAATGCGGAAATTCTGTTTATTGACGAATCCACTGAGGTGAAAATGTGCCTCATCACTGAAGATGATTTTCTTCGAAAATTGATCATCCACTGTTGCCATTTCTTGGAACCATTTAACACGTTGTTGGATTGTGTATTTCTCCATGGTTCAAATTGAGTAAGTCTGAAATAGAGAAATGTCAAATAAAATTCGAAAAAAAAACTTGGCGTTTAGGTGTGATTCACATTCAACACCGGCCCTTACAATTTAACCACCCTTTATTTAATCTTTTCTTCTATGAGAGGATGTAATTTCGTGAACTGTAGTTAAAAAGTACAACAGGGCATTAAAATTTCCTGGTTTTAACAACGCTTTGTGGAAATCTCAAAATTTGTAGCAAAATTTAGTTCAAATTTCGAGCGAGGTAGTTCTTTCTTCCTATGAAACAGTTCACTTTTTTTTCGGTGTATAGTCCTACTCTCCTTGAGTAGATGTCCACACTTTTTCTGCTCTGTGTAACCCCATACTTATTTCATGGTCCGTCTGACCCATTAGCGTAGCTAGACAATTTTCCTAGGGGGGGGGGCTATAGCCCCCCTAGCTAAAACTTTATAGACTGAACTTATAGGTTCAACTAATGTTTTATTTCATAAAATTGAATAAAAAATAGACATCAAAATAACTCGACAATCAATTTATAATAAAGCAACTAAAAGTACCCTACGGGGAAATTGGTGCAAATTGCCACTGAAAATTGGTGCAAATTGTCACAGAACTGGTACCTGTGCTCCAGTTAGTTGCAATTTTCACATTTAGTGAAATAAAATTATCAGAATAACCTTTTGTTCAACATATTTCAAAAGTTTTTTTTCATTTCGGGTTCGATTAGGAGCCCAAATTGAAAGAGATTTCTAAGAGTTTGTCCGAGACTGGTTCCTGAGGACCTGTTTATGGGTTGCTCCTGCTAAATTGTCCTTTGGGATGAGTCCAAGATGCGTCCTAAAATGTAAGTTTACTCCGTCAATGACAAACCCATGTTAAAGTGGACGGTCCTTCCATACGTTTTGATCAGAACTGGGACTGGTCCATACACACCAGGGACTAGTCCTGTACCAGTTCTGTGGTTGATCCATTTCCTGTAGGGTAGTTCCACACATTTCCCAACAAAAAATTGGGAGTTGTTCTAAAGGCACAACTTAAAAAGCACTTCCAAAAATGTCTTCACAAAGAAGTTAACTATTTTAACTACACAGGAAGTTTTTTTACTTCATTTTTTTATATTTTAATGCGTAATTTTTTGTTTTCTTTTTTCAAATAGTTTAAAAAAAGAGTAAGAATAAATAAAATGGTACAAAGTATTCAAATTTTGCCATAAAAATGCTAAATCCATTATAGAAAAATCGATAATATTTGAAAATATTCGAGGGAAAACGTTATAAACAAGCGTTAGAATGCATTAAAAATCATAAAAAAGTATAAAAATTATTTATTTGGGAAAATATCACAAAATTTTTAATTCACATTCAAAACACTGAATTCGGATTACACCTTAAGAAGTGATGCAAATTCATTGCAACGGTTGTTGAAACGGTGGACATTCGTTCTATGACAAGTTCATATTACATTCATCGCTTCTCCGCCAATTTTGTACCACTTCCAGACCCAAAAAGAACATTTTCACTTCTTTTTTGGCGACGCTTTTTTGCAGCATATTAATTTATGAAAGAATAGTCTTAATATCAATTACTATTTTTTATTCAACTAAATCATAAGTTCAACCACAGCTTTATTTCATAAATATCAGACTTCTACCACAACCCAAGTAATTCGATTGTGCATGAAAGTCTTTAGTGGAACTTTGTGCGTTGTACGAGAATATACTTGTTTAATTTTTATAAAAATGTAAAATCGTAAATATGTTTTCAAATTCTGGGGGGGGGGCTAAAATTTTTCTGGGGGGGTCTAAGCCCCCTCCCCAGAGGCCTTCCTACGCTTATGGTCTGACCGTTGCATTTGTCCAAATCGCTTTATCTGTCTCCCGTATCCATTCATCCAAATCGGTCCACGTTGCATCCATGGGCTTTGCGTTCGCAAAGATCAGTTCTGAGCATTCGAACCTTTGCATTCAAACATGGTTCGTGATCGGGGCTATTGCCTTCATAATCCTCAGGTAATGTGTCACAATTTTCCGTTTTGTGGCCTCGTGTTAGCTCTGGAACAGTATTGCAGTATTGTGATGTGGTGCGGTAATTGGAATAGTATCTCGGTATCTGGGATCTTCACATATGTATATGTCCAGTGCCGTCCTCACGCTCATCTGTGATTCATCGGTGTAGCAGCTATTTCCCTCCGGTATCTGTTCTAAGGTTCCATTCTCCCAGGACCATCTTACGGGCGTCAGAATGGCACTCTCAGCAGCAATGGCCACCTCGCACATACGATTATGGATTGTTACGGCATTGAATTTGTAGTTTTTTTTTTTTTTTTTTAATTCTATAAAGAAGCATAAACTTCTCGTTTAAGCATCCAAGAAAATGTAGAATGAGAATATAACTTTTAAAATTATTGGAGACCCAAATTTCGTATATTTATATTATGGAAGGATATTGAGAAATCTCTGTGGAACAATTTTCCAATTTATAAAATATAAAAAATATTTTTAAAACAATACAATAGGTTTCTTTGAATTGGTAACGCATCGTATCAGTTCCTCATAGAATTATTGACATTTTTGGCGAGCCAGCCTAATATCCATGAACTGTAATTGCGAATTCAAATGAAAAAGAGTAAAGGTATAACAAAATTTCAAAATGACATTAGTATGCTTGTATAGGTTAAGAGGTCCTGGTGTAGGGTACCCTCCCCTGTGGAAAAGCTCAAAAACAGTGTAATTGTGTGTGTAAATAAACATAAAACGCAGCAAATTGGATGATGGCAGTAGGTGGGAAGGTGCTATGCTGATGCATAATTAATATGTTCACATGAATAAAACAATGGTGATTGTGTATATAAAAGTGTCTGGATTTTTGGTATCTTTTCAGCTGTGTTAAGATATCATCGTTAAAAACAACAACCAGGAAAACCATATCCACTGGCAATGGTATAAGCTCAGGCAGCCCCCAGAAAGAGGCGATAAACGTTTATGGGTTTTGCCATTAGTAGACCTTTTAGGCCTCTCGTTCGTTGTCTTCAGGTCGTCATTTTCTGCTCGCAGTTTTTTTTTGGTTTTGTTTTTGATTTCTTTCATTTAACTTTCGTATCAACAATTTTTGGTTAAACTTTGCGCTTTCGCACATTTACTTTTACATACATATAAAACAATTATAAAAAGATATTTCAAATGGGGGAAATGATTCAGATTCAGACCATACAAGGCCTTTTTCATATAATTTAAATCTCTTTGTTAAAAGATCAAGTGACTATATTTCGTATTTTCATTGTAAACGATGTACAAACCCTTGAGAAAATTATTAAAAATGTATATTTTATTTCTTAAAGGATTCCAATTCCAATTGGGATTATCGAATGTACAAGAAAATTAAATTAGGTTAGGTTATGCTGAAAAGAGGTTTCAGGTTGTCCGGTCGCATGTTGGTCTTCTTTTATTCCAGGAACTCCGTGTTTCTAACAAATTCCCTAATTTGTTTTCAGTCCTTGTATCCAAGCTGAGTTACGTCCCGAATCACCTCATCACTGATACAGTTACCCCTTTGCCTTGGGAGCCACCGTGGTGCAATGGTTAGCATGACCGCCATGCATACACAAGGTCTTGGGTTCGATTCCTGCTACGATCGAACACCAAAAAGTTTTTCAGCGGTGGAATATTTCACCTCAGTAATGCTGGTGACATTGCTGAGTGTTTCAAAGCTTCTCTAAGTGGTTTCACTGCAATGTGAAACGCCGTTCGGACTCGGCTATAAAAAGGAGGTCCCTTGTCATTTAGCTTAACATGGAATCGGGCAGCACTCGGTGATAAGAGAGAAGTTCACAACTGTGGTATCACAATGGACGGAATAGTCTACGTGAGCCTGATACATCGGGCTGCCACCTAACCTAACCTACACCTTTGCCTAGTAAATGCAGGGCAACAACAAATGTGATTTTCCACGGTCTCATTGTTCTCAAAAGACGCAACAAATGCACCATCCTCTTTTCTCATTCTAGGTGCCCGGTAATTATTCCCACAGTCCTCTTGACTGTCATCCTAATTTCTTTGAGTAGTTCTTGAGTATTGGCGTCGTCCTTCCACATCGTTTTATGTGTCTCTTGTGCCCATTCTTCCAACTCTCATTGTTTCTATGTGCTTTGCGTCCTCTAAATTCACTTCCCTATGTGTTCTAGCTAGTTTCGCTAGTTCATTTGCCTTTACATATCCTTTTATTCCGGCATGTCCCTGCACCATATGATCCTGACGTATTCTGAGTATTTCTTTGCATTTGCCTTTGCATTCCAATACGGTTGGAACATAACATGATCTTGTGATCATGTTATGTCCACCTCAGGATGGATTGTTGCGACTTCTACCATTACACCCTGTGTCTCTCCTATTATCCTTTCACTGTTCGACAAGTTTCGTGTTTCCGTCCACTCTCTCAACGTCATTAATCTCATCGCAGCCATGGCGGATTCGGATTCGACCTGACCCTCTATCGGTTTTAAGTCCAGTATCGTCTTTAGGCCTCTGGTTATAGGATTGGTCTAATTACGCTCTCATATATTCAATGCGTGTCCTTTCGATTCAGGCCCACGTTTGCAACATTTGGTAGAATTTTACAAAAATTGTTTATTTTTTACTGTTTGATACATTGAAAGAATTCTTGTTTTGGTAGATTTTGCAAAATATTCCTCTCCAACTATAAGGTACTTCATTTTGGTATAGAAATAAAACTTTGAGAAAATGTTCTATAGAAATAAAATATTTGGAAACATTTTCTACAAAAATACAATTTTGACAAAACTTTATGTAGAAGTGAAAATGTTAACAAAATATTCTATAGTTATTAAATGTTGACAAAATGTCCTATAACAGAAAAAAAATGGCAAAATTTTCTATAGACGTAAAATTTTGTCAAAATTTTCTATAAATTCAATAACTTTAAAATATTTAATTTTCGTGTTATATCATGCTTTAAAAATCCATTGTGAGTAAGTTTTCCTTGTTTGTAGAAGTACTAACTTTCCCTTAATGGCGCAAGCTAAAATCCTTATAACATTTAAACTTCGAAACATTTACAATTCAAGGCATAAAGGGCGATACGGTCAAAATTTGGTCAAGGGAAAACGCGTGTAAATCGGTGAAATCCTTTATTTACAAAATCAAATTAAATTTCTTTTTCAAGTTCAATTAGTGTAAAATTCAGGAAAAATATTCAGTTAGGCTTTCGCTTTTCCAAATCCGAATTGCCGGGCCTCACGCTTTACACCTGCCATCAGATTTTGTACAGCCACCTTGTCCACCTTCTTCGTCGCAGAAAGCCAGTTTGCCTTGAACTGCTGCTCGTCCTTAGCAGTTTTTTTGGTCTTCTTTAGGTTCCGCTTGACAGTAGCCCAGTATTTCTCAATTGGGCGGAGCTCTGGCGTGTTGGGAGGGTTCTTGTCCTTGGGAACCACCTGCACGTTGTTGGCGGCGTACCACTCCATGGCCAATTTACCGTAATGACAAGATGCCAAATCCGGCCAAAACAGTACGGAACAACCGTGTTTCTTCAGGAAAGGCAGCAGACGTTTATTCAAACACTCTTTCACGTAAATTTCTTGGTTGACAGTCCCGGAAGCTATGAAAATGCCGCTTTTCAAGCCACAGGTACAGATGGCTTGCCAAACCAGATATTTCTTTGCGAACTTTGACAGTTTTATGTGCTTGAAAATATCTGCAACCTTTCCCCATCCTTTTGCCGTATAAAAGTCCTGTCCCGGAAGCTGCTTGTAGTCGGCTTTGACGTAGGTTTCGTCGTCCATTACCACGCAGTCAAACTTCGTCAGCATCGTCGTGTATTTTGTTTGTCATCGCGATTTGGAGTCACTACCTTCTTGTAAGTCGATAGTCCGGCTCGTATTTTGGCTCGATGCACGGTTGTAGACGATACACCCAGCTTATTTGCGGCATCTCGGAGAGAGAGGTTAGGGTTTCGATTGAAACTACCGGCAACTCTCTTTGTCGTCTCAGCGGCTTCCTGTTTTCGATTTTTCCCCGATCCAGACTTCCTGGCTGTCGACAAACGTTCCCCAAACACTTTAATTACATTTGTAACGGTTGATTTGGCAACTTTTAGCGATTTTGCCAGCTTTGCGTGCGAGTAGCTCGGATTTTCGCGATGCGCAAGCAAAATTTTGATACGCTGCTCTTCTTGCTTGGACGGCATTTTGACAACTGAAGAGTGAATTCCAAAATCAAAATAGGAGCAACATTCTACACACACACACCTTCAAAATGAGGCATGTTCAGGTTTTTTAAATGCAAAATTGAAAGAAATACGTCAGGTTTATATTGACCAAATTTTGACCGTATCGCCCTTTATTTATACATCCAAAAAATTTTCGCTAGTAGAAGAAATCATAGTATATAATAAATAAACTTCTAAAACATTTCTTTCGAAGAAAAACTTTTTTAATCTAACCACAATAATTTGATCAAAAAAAAAAAAAAAAATCAAAATAAGATTTTTTAAATTTGGTAGATTTTTGGTAAATTTTTTTTCAAATATTGGTAAATTAATGTTGGCACGAGTGGCAACCGTCTTCAGGCCCCTTTTTGAGCCCACCGTTCTTCTGCACAATGCCTACCACCTGTAGGATCGCTCTCTCTCTCTCTCTCTTTGATGTGGCTCCTCTAATTCAGTTTCCTGTCTAAGGTTACTTCTAAGTACTTAATTTTATCAGTATCATCTTGCCCAAAGAACTCAGTTCGTTATATTGGAATATTATGTACATTGGAGCCACATTATATTATTAGAGGTATTAAAATTCCTGAAACAGCTGTACAGACCATGGTGTGGATCGGGCCATGTTTTGGACCGATCTCACGATTTGACTTCTTGGGCTTGGTAATCTAAAGATATTTTAGGTCCACACATAAATGTGCCTAATATGGTGTGTATCGGTCCATGTTTCGGTATAGACTGATCTCCCAATTTAACTTCTTCTTTAGCGTCTAGGCATCCCAATTTTTATTCGATTTGTCTGAAGTTCAAAATCTATATGAATCGATCTTCACCATTTTATGTCAATTAAATGATGGTGAGGATAATGAAAATTCGTCTCGAGCGAACCTTCAGCCCTAAATACTTATTTTAATGAGCTTTACTTTAAAGAGCTCAGTAATACTACACTATGATTTTGTTGATTTTATTCTGTAAGGCCTACCAGGAAACCAACGACGGAATCTAATCGCAATAAAATTTACTGGCCTGTCTTTTTTTTTTTTTTTTGGTTTTGCTTAATTCAAATGCTGATTTCTTGAAAATGTTTGCTACGTACATAAAAAAAACTCCAACCAAAGAGGAAAATCCTTAGTTGTTTAGAAAACATTGACAAAGAGGAAATGGAGAATTCCGAAACAGAAAACACCAAACTGGTAGAAACGAACAACGTTACCCCAGCTCATATTTCTACAGTTGATGCTAAACGAAAAACCCATTTAATAAGCATGAAAAATGTTGGGTTCATTAGTGTAATGGATGCTCCATTTTTGGATACAGAAAAGCAAAATAAACAATATGTTTATGCAGATTGTTTCAAATCCTCTTTAGCACAATACTAAATTTCCTCAGCTAGAAATTCGTGACGTTTTGTGTTTGTTAAATTTTGCGTCCTAAGTGGTTACTTCCGGATAGCTGTGGCGGATTGCAGTAAGCTATTGTAAAATATTTTACTAGGAGATCTAGTTTTGACCGCCAGTAAAATTATTTAAATGGTTATAATTTTTTTACATTAAGGGATAAACTTTAAATAACCCAGAGAACAAATGTAAGAATTGACAAAATAACGAGAATATATGGCGTAAATTTCAGCCAGGCCGAAAATTATGTACCCTCCACCATGGATTGCGTCGCTCTAGCTAAGACTATCAACCACAATCGAATAACAAGACAAAATATCTTAATACTTCCTTACTTAAGTTTGGCCAATGGTAATGGCAAACAAGTATATACGGCCGTCAGTTCGACCAGGCCGAAGCTTACACAAAAAAAAGCATACCAGGTTCCAAAGATTTTGTCTTTACTTTAAAAAATTTGGTATTGATTCCGAGCCAAAGAAACGGAGAATACAAGTAAGGATACTTTTAAGACACAATTTTCTTTTAAAATCGGGTTTTGTGTACTTGCTTCTAGGAAGCAAATTTTAATTTTTCGCTTTTTCAGCTTTTTTTCTTCATATGATATCAAAGTCTTTTAAAAACAAGTTAACGACGACTTTATTTTCCAAACTAAGACTCGACTTCCAGTAGAAATGATGCAATGTTTCAAGTAAAAAACGTCTTTAAAATAAAGTGTTGAAAAACATGCAAAAAGACAACAAATTTAAAGACAATTTCATTAAATTTAAATAATTTTTCTGAATATTTAAAGTCAAGTTGAACTTAGTCCAAACATTTTTTTCTTTCATGTTATGATATCCATTTTTAAATCAAATCACTTAATTATAAGGACAATACGACTTCATTGAAAAGTTTATCGACCTTTGGTCAAGGAAAAAAACTTTATACTAGAGAAATGCGTCTTCTATACTAAACAAAATTTGCATTCGTATTTTAAAGACATGAAATCTTTGACCTCACGACAATATTTTTTTCAATGTATGTACCCTCCACCATGGATTGCGTAGAAACTTATACTGAAGACTGTCATCCACAATCGAATTACTTGGGTTGCGGTAACACTTGCTGATGGCAAGGTATCTTAAAACTTCCTAACACCGTCTTATAAATTGCAAGGTAGTCCATACGTGATCCGATTAAATACGTATATAAATAAGTTTGAAAAAATTTTCTATATAAATAAAATTTTGACAAAAGTTTCTATAGAAATAAAATTTGGACAACATTTTCTATAGAAGTAAAATTTGGACAAAATTTTCTATAGAAATAAAATTTTGACAAAATTTTCCATAGAAATACAATTTTGACAAAATTTTCTATAGAAATAAAATTTTGACCAAATTTTTCTATAGAAATCAAATATTGACAAAATTTTCTATAGAAATAAAATTTTGACAAAATTTTCTATGGAAATGAAATTTTGACAAAATTTTCTATGGAAATAAAATTTTGGTAGATTATTTTTGGCTCGAGTGGCAACCATGATTATGAACCGATATGGACCAATTTTTGTGTGATTGGGGATCAGCTAGATATAACTAATGACCGATGTGGACCAATTTTGGCATGGTAGTTAGCGGCCATATACTAACAACACCTTTAAAATTTCAACCGGATCGGATGAATTTTGCTGCTCCAAGAGGTTCCGGAGATCAAATCTGGGGAACGGTTTATATGGGGGCTATGTATAATTATGGACTGATATGGACCAATTTTTGCATGGTTGTTAGAGGCCATATACTAACACCACGTACCAAATTTCAACCGGATCGGATGACTAAGAGGCTCCGGAGGTCAAATCTGGGGATCGGTCATATAAATCGATCCCCAGGTTTGTCATCCGGAGCCTCTTGGAGGAACAAAATTCATCCGATCCGGTTGATATTTGGAACGTGGTGTTAGAATGTGGTCTCCAACAAGAATTGGTCCATATCGGTCCATAATTATATATAGCCCCCATATAAGCCGATCCCCAGATTTGACCTCCGGAGCCTCTAAGAGGAGCAAAATTCATCCGATCCGGTTGAAATTTGCAACGTGGTGTAGTATATGGTCTCTAACAACCATGCAAGAATTGGTCCATATCGGTCTATAGTTATATATGGGCGATCCCCAATCACACAAAAATTGGTCCTTATGGGTTCATAATCATGGTTGCCGCTCGAGCCAAAAATAATCTACCAAAATTTTATTTTTATAGAAAACATTGTCAAAATGTTATTTCTATAGAAAATTTTGTCAAAATTTTATTTCTATAGAAAATTTTGTCAAAATTTTATGTCTATTGAAAATTTTGTCAAAATTTTATTTCTATAGAAAATTTTGTCAGAATTTTACTTCTATAGAAAATTTTATCCAAATTTTATATCTATAGATTTTTTTTCCTAATTTTACTTCTATAGAAAATTTTGTCAGAATTTTACTTCTATGGAAACTTTAAACTTAATTATATACGTATTTAGTCGGCCTTTTTTAGTTTAATATATACCACGTATGGACTATGTGGTATATATTACGGTGTTAGGAAGTTTTAAGATACCTTGCCATCGGCAAGTGTTACCGCAACCCAAGTAATTCGATTGTGGATGACAGTCTTCAGTAGAATTTTCTACGCAATCCATGGTGGAGGGTACATAAGCTTCTGCCTAGCCGAACTTACGGCCGTATATACTTGTTGTTACTCTTTTATTTTCTTATTATCTAATTTTTACAAATTGAAAAACTCCCTTGCTTCCATCGGGGGTTGAATATGGATCTGTTAGCACCATAACGGAACGCTTTAGCACACACAGCCACTAGACGTTTGGTGCTGTGTGTGCTGTCAAATGTTTGTGATATAAACCTAATATGACACCACGACATGACATTCTAACTAGAGGTGTGCACGTGAGTAATAGTTTACTCACGCTCACGCATACTCACGACAGAAAAATCATACTCACGCACACTCACGCACACTCACGCACACTCACGCACGATATTTTTTGGTAGGACTCACGCTCACGCACACTCACGAAAAGAAAATTTGTATTCACGCACACTCACGCACGAAAACGTCGTGACTCACAAAAATACCGTGACTCACGAAAAATACCGTGAATCACGAAAATTATCGTGACTCACGAATAATTTTATGATTAATTTACCTTACCGAAACATGAGCATTATTAAAATCGAGAGTGTTATTAAACTCTTAACATCTCAGGTTTCACTATAATTGTAATTGATTTTAACTCTTAAGCGTTTTATGGTGGTGAGCAGGAATATTGTCGTGAGTGTAATTCGTTACTCACGCACACTCACGAAGATATTATTTTCGTGACTCACGCTCACGCACGACATTTTGGTTTGTTAATCACGCTCACGCACACTCACGCTGTTGTCATGAGCGTGACTCACGACTCACGCACGAATCACGAAAATTTTCGTGAGTCACGACAATTTCGTGTCACGTGCACACCACTAATTCTAACTACTTCCTGAGATGCTCTTTTTATTATGATTGCAAAACAAAAGAACGCTGGCTCAAATCTCAATTTTTTTTTCAAATATTTTTCTAACAACATACTTTTTATGTTATACATCGTTTTTATACCCTTCACCACTACTGTGGTACAGGGTATAATAAGTTTGTGCATTTGTATGTAATGCCAAGAAATAGTGGTCATAGATCCATCTTTTAGTATACCGATCGGCTTAGAATTAAATTCTGAGTCGATTTAGCGATGTCCGTCTGTCTGTCCGTCCGTCTGTCTGTATATGTAATTTTGTGCACAAAGTACAGCTCGCAATTTAATCCGATCGTCCTCAATTTGGCATAGGGCAGTTTCTTGGGACAGAGACAATCGCTATTGGTTTTGGAAAAAATCGGGTCAGATTTAGATATAGCTGTCATATATATTTATCCCCGATTTGGTCATAGTTAGCGTGTTTATCAACCGATTTTCTTGAAATACCGTACATCCAAATATATTATGAGTCTGGAAAATCTTGCAAAATATCAGCCAAATCGGTTCAGATTTAGATATAGCTCCCATATATATCTTTCGTCCAGGGGGCCAAAGTTATACTCCCATTTACGTGAAATTTCGCATAGATAGCAAAAAATCGGCTGAGATTATATATAGCTCCCATATGTACGTATACCAGAGTTGGGGAAATATGGTAGACTGTTACACATTTTCGACCCATTTTCAATGGAAGTTTCCTCCAATTAATTGGATAGCGTTAGCCGATTTAAATTTTAATTCTAGAGATTTTGTAAAAGTAAAAAAATGTCTCCTTTATATAGCTTCCAGCAAATGTGAAGTAGTTGAGATGGTAACACAAATTTTGGCCTACATAGGGGTGAAGGGTATAATATAGTCGGCCCCGTCCGACTTTAGACTTTACTTACTTGTTATTTTGTTATTTTCGACATGAATTTTTGTATAAATATTTTTCTTCCAATAAAAATCAACAAAAAATTTTAAAAAAATCGTAATTTGCAAATCCGTATCAAAAGAACTCCCATGAAAGTGAAAAAGTCAAACGGCACATGTTCAAATCCCAGCGGGGATAAAATTTAATTTTGTTGATCATTATTATTTATCAAAGATAGGTGTGATAAATATGATATGTGTGTTTTCATATGGTGCCAGTCTCATACAGACCATTCTACACAGTTGACTCCCGAAGGGAATATCCACATTAATTTGCGACCTGAAATTCAAAAAATCACAATTTTGTATGGATCCGTTATGAACCGTATTCATATTACTACATATCCGTAGCATATTCATATGTTCATGTAATTCGAAGAGGTTTTATAAAGGAAGGTCGAAAATACTTGTGTTATTTTTCCCATACCATTTGTTTTTCTTCATGCATTTATATACAATCTATTTACACAAATATTAATCAAATTGGTTGGATGAATTATAATACATAACAATTAAATTAATTAATTAAATTAAAATACATATCCGTAGCATATTCATATGTTCATCTAATCCGCAGAGGTTTTATAAAAGAAGGTCGAAAATACTTGTGTTATTTTTCCCATACCATTTGTTTTTCTTCATGTCTTTATTTACAATCTATTTACACAAATATTAATCAAATTGGTTGGATGAATTATAATACATAACATATTATACTAAGCTCTATTAAAATTAACTCATGAGATGAAATTGTTCAAAAAAAAAAACCAAAATTATAACAAGTATATACGGCCCGGCCGAATCTTATGTACCCTCCACCATGGATTGCGTATAAACTTCTACTAAAGACTGTCATCCATAATCGAATTATTTGGGTTGCGGTAAAAATTGTCGATGGCAAGGTATCGTATAACTTCTTAACACCGTGTTCTCAATTGTAAGTTAGTCCATACGTGGCATATATTAAACTAAAAACAGGCCGATTAATAAGTATATAATTCAGTTTGACAAAATTTTCTATAGAAATAAAAATTTGACAACATTTTCTATAGAAATAAAATTTTGACAAATTTTCTATAGAAATAAAATTTTTACAAAACTTTCTATAGAAATAAAATTTTGGCAAAATTTTCTATAGAAATAAAATTTTGACAAAATTATTAATAATTAATAAGTATATAATTCAGTTTGACAAAATTTTCTATAGAAATAAAAATTTGACAACATTTTCTATAGAAATAAAATTTTGACAAATTTTCTATAGAAATAAAATTTTTACAAAACTTTCTATAGAAATAAAATTTTGGCAAAATTTTCTATAGAAATAAAATTTTGACAAAATTTTCTATAGAATTAAATTTTGGACAAAATTTTCTATAGAAAAAAAAATTTGACAAAATATTCTAAGTAATAAAATTTTGACAAAATTTTCTTATGAATGAAATTTCACAAAATTTTCTATAGAAATAAAATTTTGACAAAATATTCTATAGAAATAAAATTTTGACAAAATTTTCTACAGAAAAAAAATGTTGAGAAATTTTCTATAGAAATAAAATTTTAACAAAATTTTCTATTGAAATAAATTTTGACAAAATTTTCTATAGAAATAAAATTTTGGACAAAATTTTCTATAGAATTAAATTTTGGACAAAATTTTCTATAGAAAAATTTACAAAATTTTGACAAAATTTTCTTATGAATTGAATTCTTGGTAAATTATTTTTGGCTCGAATGGCAACCATGATTATGAACCGATATGGACCAATTTATGTGTGATTGGGGATCGGTTATATATAACTATAGACCGATATGGGCTAATTTTGGCATGGTTGTTAGCGGCCATATTCTAGCGCAATGTCCCAAATTTCAACCGAATCGGATGAATTTTGCTCCTCCAAGAGCTTCCGGAGGTCAAATCTGGGGATCGATTTGTATGGGAGCTATATATAATTATGGATCGATATGGACCAATTTTTGAATGGTTGTTAGAGACCATATATTAACACCACTTACCAAATTTAAACCGGCTCGGATGAATTTTGTTTCCCGAAGAGGCTCCGGAGGTCGAATCTGGAGATCGGTTTAAATGGGGTTATATATAACAGGTTTTCTGATAAGTCCCCGGTCTGACACATAGATGGCGTCACTGGACCGATATGGACCAATTTGTGCATGGTTGTTAGAAACCATATACTAACACCACGTACCAAATGTCAACCGGATCGCGTGAGTTTTGCTGCTCCAAAAAAAGGTGACATCTGGGTATCGGTTTATGTGGGGGCTATATATAATATTGAATCGACATGAAAAAATTTTTTATGGTTGTTAGGGACCATATACTAACACCATATACCAAATTTCAACCGGATCGGATGAAATTTGCTTCTCTTAGAGCAATCGCAAGCCAAATTTGGGGGTCCGTTTATATGGGGGCTATACGTAAAAGTGGCCCAATATGGTCCATTTGCAATACCATCCGACCTACGTCAATAACAACTACTCATGCCAAGTTTCAAGTCGATCGCTTGTTTCGTTCGGAAGTTAGAGTAATTTCAACAAGCGGACGGACGAAGGACGGACGAAGGACGGACGGACATATTTGGATGTTCCGTGACATCGTCGGAACCCGAATTGATGTGCTCCCACAATGTAGGCACCAGTCTCTTTTGCACCAGCTTTTGAAATAGCTTTGGTATTACAGAAGAGTAAGAAAAATTATACCATACCATACCATTTGTGTGAAAACTCAACATCAATTTTAAATTGCCTTATATTATGGCGAAATACCATTTTTGTTTTGCCAAATATTTATGATACTAAGTAGATTCTGAGATTTACCCATATCATAATAAATTATTAATAAAATATCTTAACTTTTAATTGCCAAACAAATTCAAAAGATTTTCATGATTTATTGATTTAATTTTTCTCCGAAAATATATAAAAGTCCTAAGGCTCTTTTCATTTGTTTTACAACATTAACAATTTCAATATTATTTACTTAAATTTCTAAATGCAACAACAAGTAAGAAACAAGTCAATTAAATAATGAAGAATTTTTAAACTTGTTCTCAAATGCCTTTCAGGCTCATCTGAAAAGAATGCGAAGACCTATCCATTATTTCAAAGGGATAACAATATAGGTACATACATTGGAATTTCTTTTATTGTTCTGTGAATTGTTTGATAACTTTTAGGTCCTTAACAGACTGAAAACAAACTTTCAACAATAATTAATATTTCCATATGGGATTCTCTTGAATAATATAAAAAAAAAATTATATATATGTGTATAATCGAATTCATTAGGACGAGTACTTTTAAAAGAAATTAGATTTTTCTTGTTTCTACAACTCGTTCAACAATTGTATTGTTTCTTAGGCGAATTGTGTTTTGGAATATAAATAATAAAGAAAAATAAAGAGATGATTGAAAAGCAATAACGAATACTTCAGTATTTAAAAAAATAAGAATATATAGCCGTAAATTCTGCCAGTCCGAATCTAATGTACCCTCCACCATGGGTTGTTTAGACAGTTTAACTAAAGAATATCATCCACAATTGAATTACTTGGGTCGTGGTAACTCTTGTACGTTAGTCTATGGAGTCTATGTTAGACAAAAACGAGTATATACGGCCGTAAGTTAGGCCAGGCCGAATCTTATGTACCCTCCACCATGGATTGCGTAGGAACTTCTAATACAGACCGTCATTCACAATCGAATTACTTGGGTTGCGGTAACATTTGCCGATGGCAATGTATCTTAAAACTTCTTAGCACCATCTTCTAAATTGTAAGTTTGTCCATACGGGGTATATATTAAACAAAAAAAACAAGGCCGATCAAATAAGTATATAATTCAGTTTGACAAAATTTTTTATAGAAATAAAATTTAGACAAACTTTTCTATAGAAATTACATTTTTGCATAAATTTCTATAGAAATAAAATTTTGAGAAAAATTTATATAGAAATAAAATTTTGCAAAATTTTATATAGAAATAAAGTTTTGACAAAATTTTCTATAGAAATAAAATTTTGCAAAATTTTCTATAGAAATAAAATTTTGCAAAATTTTCTATAGAAATTAAATTTTGAAAAATTTTCTATAGAAATTTTG
The DNA here is from genome assembly GCF_050003625.1 of Haematobia irritans. Lineage (NCBI taxonomy): Eukaryota > Metazoa > Arthropoda > Insecta > Diptera > Muscidae > Haematobia > Haematobia irritans. Next base: position 87,439,102 of record NC_134399.1, on the reverse strand, counting down.
ACAAATTTTTTTATAGAAATAAAATGTTGGTAGTTTATTTTTGGCGATATGGACCAAGTTTGGCATGGTTGTTAGCGGCTATAAAGGGTGATACGGTCAAAATTTGGTCAATATAAAATTGACGTATTTCTTTCAATTTTGCATTTAAAAAACCTGAACACCCCTCATTTTGAAGGTGTGTGGGTGTGTAGAAAGTTGCTCCTATTTTGATTTTGGAATTCACTCTTCAGTTGTCAAAATGCCGTCCAAGCAAGAAGAGCAGCGTATCAAAATTTTGCTCGCGCATCGCGAAAATCCGAGCTACTCGCACGCAAAGCTGGCAAAATCGCTAAAAGTTGCCAAATCAACCGTTACAAATGTAATTAAAGTGTTTGGGGAACGTTTGTCGACATCCAGGAAGTCTGGATCGGGGGGAAATCGAAAGCCGGAAGCCGCTGAGACGACAAAGAGAGTTGCCGGTAGTTTCAAGCGAAACCCTAACCTCTCTCTCCGAGATGCCGCAAATAAGCTGGGTGTATCGTCTACAACCGTGCATCGAGCCAAAAAACGAGCCGGACTATCGACTTACAAGAAGGTAGTGACTCCAAATCGCGATGATAAACAAAATACGAAGGCCAAAGCACGATCCCGGAGGCTGTACACGACGATGCTGACGAAGTTTGACTGCGTGGTAATGGACGACGAAACCTACGTCAAAGCCGGCTACAAGCAGCTTCCGGGACAGGAGTTTTATACGGCAAAAGGAAGGGAAAAGGTAGCAGATATTTTCAAGCACATAAAACTTTCAAAGTTCGCAAAGAAATATCTGGTTTGGCAAGCCATCTGTACCTGTGGCTTGAAAAGCAGCATTTTCATAGCTTCCGGGACTGTCAACCAAGAAATTTACGTGAAAGAGTGTTTGAATAAACGTCTGCTGCCTTTCCTGAAGAAACACGGTTGTTCCGTACTGTTTTGGCCGGATTTGGAGTGGTACGCCGCCAACAACATGCAGGTGGTTCCCAAGGACAAGAACCCTCTCAACACGCCAGACCTCCGCCCAATTGAGAAATACTGGGCTATTGTCAAGCGGAACCTAAAGAAGACCAAAAAAACTGCTAAGGACGAGCAGCAGTTCAAGGCAAACTGGCTTTCTGCGGCGAAGAAGGTGGACAAGGTGGCTGTACAAAATCTGATGGCAGGTGTCAAGCGTGAGGCCCGGCAATTCGGATATGGAAAAGCGAAAGCCTAACTGAATATTTTTCCTGAATTTTATACTAATTGAACTTGAAAAAGAAATTTAATTTATTTTTTTAAATGAAGGATTTCACCGATTTACACGCTTTTTCCCTTGACCAAATTTTGACCGTATCACCCTTTATACTAGCTTAATGTACCAAGTTTCAACCGAATCGGATGAATTTTGCTCCTCCAGAAGTTTCCGGAGGTCAAATTTGGGGATCGATTTATATGGTGGCTATTGGGAGGAGTGCAATGGTTAGCATGGCCGCCTTGCATACGCAAGGTCGTGGGTTCGATTCCTGCTTCGACCGAACACCAAAAAGTTTTTCAGCGGTGGATTATCCCACCTCAGTAATGCTGATGCTTAACATGGAATCGGGCATTGAGCTTAACATGGAATCGGGCAGCACGCAGTGATAAGAGAGAAGTTCACCAATGTGGTATCACAATGGACTGAATAGTCTAAGTGAGCCTGATATATTGGGCTGCCACATAACCTAACCTAACCTAACCTAACCTAATGCTGGTGACATTTCTGAGGGTTTCAAAGCTTCTCTAAGTGGTTTCACTGCAATATGGAATGCCGTTCGGACTCGGCTATAAACAGGAGGTCCCTTGTCACTGAGCTTAACATGGAATCGGGCAGCACTCAGTGATAAGAGAGAAGTTCACCAAATGTGGTATCACAATGGACTGAATAGTCTATGTGAGCTTGATACATCGGGCTGCCACCTAACCTAACCTATATGGGGGCTATATATATAATTATGGACCAAGTTTTACATGGTTGTGAGAGACCATATACTAACACCACGTACCAAATTTCAACCGGATCGGATGAAATTTGCTTTCCTAAGAGGCTCCGCAATTCAAATCTGGGGATCGGTTTATATGTGGGCTATATATAATTATGAATCGATACGAACCAATTTTTGCATGATTGTTAGAAACCATATACCAACACCACGTACCAAATTTCAACCGGATCGGATGAAATTTGCTCCTCCAAGAGGCTCCGCAAGTAAAATCTGAGGGTCGGTTTATATGGGGCTGTACGTAAAAGTGGTCCAATATGGCCCATTTGCAAAACTATCCGACCTACATCAATAGCAACTACTTATGCCAAGTTTCAAGTCGATAGCGTGTTTCGTTCGGAAGTTAGCGTGATTTCAACAGACGGATGGACGGACATGCTTAGATCGACTCAGAATTTTACCACGACCCAGAATATGTATACTTAATGGGGCCTTAGAACAATATTTCGATGTTACAAACGGAATGACAAAGTTAATATACCCCCATCCTATGGTGGAGGGTATAAAAAAAGACTGCTTAAGTACCTATAGGGAGCCACCGCGGTGCAATAGTTAGCATGCCCGCCTTGCATACACAAGGTCGTAGGTTCGATTCCTGCTTCAACCAAACACCAAAAAGTTTTTCTGCGGTGGATTATCCAACCTCAGTAATGCTGGTGACATTTCTGAGGGTTTCAAAGCTTCTCTAAATGGTTTCATTGCAATGTGGAACGCCGTTCGGACTCGGCTATAAAAAGGAGGTCCCTTGTCATTGAGCTTAACATGGAATCGGGCAGCACTCAGTGATAAGAGAGAAGTTCACCAATGTGGTATCACAATGGACTGAATAGTCTAAGTGAGCCTGATACATCGGGCAGTCACCTAACCTAACCTAAGTACCTATATAAGCCAATAAAGAAGATAAGAAAACTACTTGATTCTCGCATAAGTAAACTTTTCGGCTTATTAGAGCCAATTTCTATATTACCCGTGTAAAAATTGGGGATCTACTCAGATATGATTAGATCTCAAAATTGGGCCCTTTACATATAAGCAGATATACCCACATATGATGAGATAGAATTAGATATAAATGAAAAAATTTTCAAAATTGTAGCTAGTCATTCAACCTAAACTTGGATGGACATTATGACCACGCAAACCCAGAATATTTTGAAGTTGCGAATGAGATATGTAAAACTAGTGGATTTTTTTATTATTCCCAAATCCACATAGTGTTCAGGCATAATAACTTTGATCTGCCAAAGAACTTGCCTATCAGACCATCCATCCATATAATACCATCCGACCTACGTCAATAACAACTACTCATGCCAAGTTTCAAGTCGATCGCTTGTTTCGTTCGGAAGTTAGAGTAATTTCAACAAGCGGACGGACGAAGGACGGACGAAGGACGGACGGACATATTTGGATGTTCCGTGACATCGTCGGAACCCGAATTGATGTGCTCCCACAATGTAGGCACCAGTCTCTTTTGCACCAGCTTTTGAAATAGCTTTGGTATTACAGAAGAGTAAGAAAAATTATACCATACCATACCATTTGTGTGAAAACTCAACATCAATTTTAAATTGCCTTATATTATGGCGAAATACCATTTTTGTTTTGCCAAATATTTATGATACTAAGTAGATTCTGAGATTTACCCATATCATAATAAATTATTAATAAAATATCTTAACTTTTAATTGCCAAACAAATTCAAAAGATTTTCATGATTTATTGATTTAATTTTTCTCCGAAAATATATAAAAGTCCTAAGGCTCTTTTCATTTGTTTTACAACATTAACAATTTCAATATTATTTACTTAAATTTCTAAATGCAACAACAAGTAAGAAACAAGTCAATTAAATAATGAAGAATTTTTAAACTTGTTCTCAAATGCCTTTCAGGCTCATCTGAAAAGAATGCGAAGACCTATCCATTATTTCAAAGGGATAACAATATAGGTACATACATTGGAATTTCTTTTATTGTTCTGTGAATTGTTTGATAACTTTTAGGTCCTTAACAGACTGAAAACAAACTTTCAACAATAATTAATATTTCCATATGGGATTCTCTTGAATAATATAAAAAAAAAATTATATATATGTGTATAATCGAATTCATTAGGACGAGTACTTTTAAAAGAAATTAGATTTTTCTTGTTTCTACAACTCGTTCAACAATTGTATTGTTTCTTAGGCGAATTGTGTTTTGGAATATAAATAATAAAGAAAAATAAAGAGATGATTGAAAAGCAATAACGAATACTTCAGTATTTAAAAAAATAAGAATATATAGCCGTAAATTCTGCCAGTCCGAATCTAATGTACCCTCCACCATGGGTTGTTTAGACAGTTTAACTAAAGAATATCATCCACAATTGAATTACTTGGGTCGTGGTAACTCTTGTACGTTAGTCTATGGAGTCTATGTTAGACAAAAACGAGTATATACGGCCGTAAGTTAGGCCAGGCCGAATCTTATGTACCCTCCACCATGGATTGCGTAGGAACTTCTAATACAGACCGTCATTCACAATCGAATTACTTGGGTTGCGGTAACATTTGCCGATGGCAATGTATCTTAAAACTTCTTAGCACCATCTTCTAAATTGTAAGTTTGTCCATACGGGGTATATATTAAACAAAAAAAACAAGGCCGATCAAATAAGTATATAATTCAGTTTGACAAAATTTTTTATAGAAATAAAATTTAGACAAACTTTTCTATAGAAATTACATTTTTGCATAAATTTCTATAGAAATAAAATTTTGAGAAAAATTTATATAGAAATAAAATTTTGCAAAATTTTATATAGAAATAAAGTTTTGACAAAATTTTCTATAGAAATAAAATTTTGCAAAATTTTCTATAGAAATAAAATTTTGCAAAATTTTCTATAGAAATTAAATTTTGAAAAATTTTCTATAGAAATTTTGACAAATTTTTTTATAGAAATAAAATGTTGGTAGTTTATTTTTGGCGATATGGACCAAGTTTGGCATGGTTGTTAGCGGCTATAAAGGGTGATACGGTCAAAATTTGGTCAATATAAAATTGACGTATTTCTTTCAATTTTGCATTTAAAAAACCTGAACACCCCTCATTTTGAAGGTGTGTGGGTGTGTAGAAAGTTGCTCCTATTTTGATTTTGGAATTCACTCTTCAGTTGTCAAAATGCCGTCCAAGCAAGAAGAGCAGCGTATCAAAATTTTGCTCGCGCATCGCGAAAATCCGAGCTACTCGCACGCAAAGCTGGCAAAATCGCTAAAAGTTGCCAAATCAACCGTTACAAATGTAATTAAAGTGTTTGGGGAACGTTTGTCGACATCCAGGAAGTCTGGATCGGGGGGAAATCGAAAGCCGGAAGCCGCTGAGACGACAAAGAGAGTTGCCGGTAGTTTCAAGCGAAACCCTAACCTCTCTCTCCGAGATGCCGCAAATAAGCTGGGTGTATCGTCTACAACCGTGCATCGAGCCAAAAAACGAGCCGGACTATCGACTTACAAGAAGGTAGTGACTCCAAATCGCGATGATAAACAAAATACGAAGGCCAAAGCACGATCCCGGAGGCTGTACACGACGATGCTGACGAAGTTTGACTGCGTGGTAATGGACGACGAAACCTACGTCAAAGCCGGCTACAAGCAGCTTCCGGGACAGGAGTTTTATACGGCAAAAGGAAGGGAAAAGGTAGCAGATATTTTCAAGCACATAAAACTTTCAAAGTTCGCAAAGAAATATCTGGTTTGGCAAGCCATCTGTACCTGTGGCTTGAAAAGCAGCATTTTCATAGCTTCCGGGACTGTCAACCAAGAAATTTACGTGAAAGAGTGTTTGAATAAACGTCTGCTGCCTTTCCTGAAGAAACACGGTTGTTCCGTACTGTTTTGGCCGGATTTGGAGTGGTACGCCGCCAACAACATGCAGGTGGTTCCCAAGGACAAGAACCCTCTCAACACGCCAGACCTCCGCCCAATTGAGAAATACTGGGCTATTGTCAAGCGGAACCTAAAGAAGACCAAAAAAACTGCTAAGGACGAGCAGCAGTTCAAGGCAAACTGGCTTTCTGCGGCGAAGAAGGTGGACAAGGTGGCTGTACAAAATCTGATGGCAGGTGTCAAGCGTGAGGCCCGGCAATTCGGATATGGAAAAGCGAAAGCCTAACTGAATATTTTTCCTGAATTTTATACTAATTGAACTTGAAAAAGAAATTTAATTTATTTTTTTAAATGAAGGATTTCACCGATTTACACGCTTTTTCCCTTGACCAAATTTTGACCGTATCACCCTTTATACTAGCTTAATGTACCAAGTTTCAACCGAATCGGATGAATTTTGCTCCTCCAGAAGTTTCCGGAGGTCAAATTTGGGGATCGATTTATATGGTGGCTATTGGGAGGAGTGCAATGGTTAGCATGGCCGCCTTGCATACGCAAGGTCGTGGGTTCGATTCCTGCTTCGACCGAACACCAAAAAGTTTTTCAGCGGTGGATTATCCCACCTCAGTAATGCTGATGCTTAACATGGAATCGGGCATTGAGCTTAACATGGAATCGGGCAGCACGCAGTGATAAGAGAGAAGTTCACCAATGTGGTATCACAATGGACTGAATAGTCTAAGTGAGCCTGATATATTGGGCTGCCACATAACCTAACCTAACCTAACCTAACCTAATGCTGGTGACATTTCTGAGGGTTTCAAAGCTTCTCTAAGTGGTTTCACTGCAATATGGAATGCCGTTCGGACTCGGCTATAAACAGGAGGTCCCTTGTCACTGAGCTTAACATGGAATCGGGCAGCACTCAGTGATAAGAGAGAAGTTCACCAAATGTGGTATCACAATGGACTGAATAGTCTATGTGAGCTTGATACATCGGGCTGCCACCTAACCTAACCTATATGGGGGCTATATATATAATTATGGACCAAGTTTTACATGGTTGTGAGAGACCATATACTAACACCACGTACCAAATTTCAACCGGATCGGATGAAATTTGCTTTCCTAAGAGGCTCCGCAATTCAAATCTGGGGATCGGTTTATATGGGGGCTATATATAATTATGAACCGATACGAACCAATTTTTGCATGATTGTTAGAAACCATATACCAACACCACGTACCAAATTTCAACCGGATCGGATGAAATTTGCTCCTCCAAGAGGCTCCGCAAGTAAAATCTGAGGGTCGGTTTATATGGGGCTGTACGTAAAAGTGGTCCAATATGGCCCATTTGCAAAACTATCCGACCTACATCAATAGCAACTACTTATGCCAAGTTTCAAGTCGATAGCGTGTTTCGTTCGGAAGTTAGCGTGATTTCAACAGACGGATGGACGGACATGCTTAGATCGACTCAGAATTTTACCACGACCCAGAATATGTATACTTAATGGGGCCTTAGAACAATATTTCGATGTTACAAACGGAATGACAAAGTTAATATACCCCCATCCTATGGTGGAGGGTATAAAAAAAGACTGCTTAAGTACCTATAGGGAGCCACCGCGGTGCAATAGTTAGCATGCCCGCCTTGCATACACAAGGTCGTAGGTTCGATTCCTGCTTCAACCAAACACCAAAAAGTTTTTCTGCGGTGGATTATCCAACCTCAGTAATGCTGGTGACATTTCTGAGGGTTTCAAAGCTTCTCTAAATGGTTTCATTGCAATGTGGAACGCCGTTCGGACTCGGCTATAAAAAGGAGGTCCCTTGTCATTGAGCTTAACATGGAATCGGGCAGCACTCAGTGATAAGAGAGAAGTTCACCAATGTGGTATCACAATGGACTGAATAGTCTAAGTGAGCCTGACACATCGGGCAGTCACCTAACCTAACCTAAGTACCTATATAAGCCAATAAAGAAGATAAGAAAACTACTTGATTCTCGCATAAGTAAACTTTTCGGCTTATTAGAGCCAATTTCTATATTACCCGTGTAAAAATTGGGGATCTACTCAGATATGATTAGATCTCAAAATTGGGCCCTTTACATATAAGCAGATATACCCACATATGATGAGATAGAATTAGATATAAATGAAAAAATTTTCAAAATTGTAGCTAGTCATTCAACCTAAACTTGGATGGACATTATGACCACGCAAACCCAGAATATTTTGAAGTTGCGAATGAGATATGTAAAACTAGTGGATTTTTTTATTATTCCCAAATCCACATAGTGTTCAGGCATAATAACTTTGATCTGCCAAAGAACTTGCCTATCAGAAATATTGATTTTAGACCCCATAAAATAAAAATAAATGGGGTCAGATTGCGCTCCTTTCATAAACGATCGACTTCGAATTTCGCACAAAATTTAACACCCTTAAAGTGCGCAGAATATTATTGAAATCGGTTCAGATTTAGATATAAATCCCATATATATGAATGCCCAGATTTTCCCAAATTTGGCCTTAAACCCTTATTTATCAACCGATTTTACTCAAAGTTGGCCGAATGTAATCTTCTATCGTACTTCTATATGTGCGAAAAATCATGAAAATCGGTTCAGATTTAGATATAGATCCTTATCTTTTAACCGATCTTACTCAAATTTAGTACATGATAACCTTCTTTGTTTCTCTGGTATCGATGAAACCTGCAAAATATTATCAAAATTGGTTCAGATTTGGATAAAGTTCCCATATATATGCATCTCTCGACCATGTTACTAAAATTTCAATGTTAGATGTATTAGCCGATCGTATCGTCGTCTTAAATGGGGAAATGCGGTTTATTTCCCAAACCTATACCAATGATACTCCAAAAATGGGTGTTTACTAATTCACTGTAGGTGGTTTAGGGTATGATATAGTCGTCCCCGCCCGACTTTCTACTTGTTTTTTCTTTTGTTGGTGATATTAAAAAAGAGAATACATATGAAAAACTAATGCGAAATCAATACAGCGTAAGCTTAAAAAGATGATATCCGCCCTATTACAAGCCCATGATTAATGCAGTTTCTATATAATCAAGAACTATTCTTAAGATTAATTGAAGAGAACTTTGACTATATAACCCATCCTAAAACAAGTATATACGGCCTAAAGTTCGGCCAGGCCGAATCTTATGTACCCTCCACCAAGGATTGCCTAGAAACTTCTACGAAAGACTGTCATCCACAATCGAATTACTTGGGTTATGGTATCTTAAAACTTCTTAACATCGCTTTCTAAATTGTGAGTTAGTCCATACGTGGTATATATTAGACAAAAAAGTTATATATAGGTAAATCTACAAATAATTACGAATCGACATGGACTTTTGCACGGTACGTAGGAAGCCAGAATTGAAATGTGGGGGTGGCTTATATCGGGGCTATATAGAATTATGAACTTGATATGGACCAATTTTTGTGTGATTGGGGATCGATTTATCTGAGGGCTATATATAACTATAGACCGATATGGACCTTGTTAGGCATGGTTGTTAACGGCCATATAGTAGCACAATGTACCAAATTTCAACTGACTCGGATGAAATTTGCTCCTCCAAGAGGCTGCAAAACCAAATCTCGGGATCGGTTTATATGTCGGTATATATGACTGATATGGACCACTTTTGGCATGGTTGTTAAATATCATATACGTACCAAATTTCAACCAGATCGGATGAATTTTGCTTCTCCAAAAGGCACCAGAGGTCAAATCTGGGGATCGGTTTATATGGGGGCTATATATAATTAAGGACTGATATGAACCAATTCCTGCATGGTTATTGGATACCATATACTAACATCACGTACCAAATTTCAACCGAATCGGATGAATTTTGCTATTCCAAGGGGCTCCGGAGGTCAAATCTGTGGATCGGTTTATATGGGGCCTATATATAATTATGGCCCGATTTCGACCAATTTTTGCATGGCTGTTTGAAGCCATATATTAGCGCCACGTACCAAATTTCAACTGAATCAGATGAATTTTGGTCTTCCAGGAGGTCAAATCTGGTGATCGGTTTATATGGGGGCTATATATAGTTATGGACCGATTTCGACCAATTTTTGCATGGTTGTTAGAGACCATATACTTACACCATGTACCAAATTTCAGCCGGATCGGATGAAATTTGCTTCTCTTAGAGGCCTTGCAAGCCAAATCGGGGGATCGGTTTATATGGGGGCTATATATAATTATGGAACGATGTGGACCAATTTTTGCATGGTTGTTAGAGACCATATGCTAACACCATGTACCAAATTTCAGCCGGATCGGATGAAATTTGCTTCTCTTAGAGGCCTCGCAAGCTAAATCGGGGGATCGGTTTATATGGGGGCTATATATAATTATGGACCGATGTGGACCAATTTTTGCACGGTTGTTAGAGACCATATGCTAACAACATGTACCAAATTTCAGCCAGATCGGATGAAATTTGCTTCTCTTAGAGGCCTCGCAAGCCAAATTTGGGGGTCCGTTTATATGGGGGCTATACGTAAAAGTGGACCGATATTGCCCATTTGCAATACCATCCGACCTACATCAATAGCAACTACTTGTGCCAAGTTTCAAGTCGATAGCTTGTTTCGTTCGGAAGTTAGCGTGATTTCAACAGACGGACGGACGGACGGACATGCTCAGATCGACTCAGAATTTCACCACGACCCAGAATATACACGCACAGAAAAACCATGTTTGGACATGGTTGCCGCATCCATTTAATGCTTATCTAGAGCATGTAATTGCCGCGAAAACCATGTATTTTGTCTTTGTAAAAATAGTTTTCGAGCGGAGAAAAATGTATGGTGGCAATAAGCATTTGAATGGTTCTCAAATACCGCAAACATAGAATTTGAGACCATTAAATGGTCGGGAAAATCATGTACCTGACCATTCAACCATTTTTTACTTTTTTTACAGGGAAAAAAGTATTTTTATAGGTTAAGTATAGATATGTCTAGAACCATTACATGGCCATAAAGACCATTTACATTTTTTTTGTGACCATTTAATTTTTTAACTTTTTTGCAGCGAAAAGAATTTTATAAAAACATTGAGCAGGTACACAGGATTTTCATTTTGCGCGTCAGTCATGTGTTGATTGTTTCTTGGAATGGACGGAGAATACGGATTTACTGTGTTTTGTGTTAATTTATTTATTCATAAGTGGCACGTGGTTTTATGTGAACACAAAAAAGGAAAGTGTAATTGAAAAATATACCTGTTTTTTGTTCTGAATTTTGCTATATGGATCATTTATTTTTATTTGCAGTTACATGATGTCTGCGTTTGTACATTTGATGGGCAAATATGGAATTATTACTTATTGTTGAAATTGAAATAAAATAGTGTGTGTAAAAATATGTGATGTTTGCTTGCACGACATTATAAATACAAACAAACAATGAATTAGTTTATAAATAAATAAAAACAAATAAATAAAGTTAATTTTGTGTTTTCTTTTCTCAAGTGGTGTCCTTTTTTCGACGATGAAAAAAGTTTTTTCATAAAGATCAAAACATTTTAGGTTGTGACCATGTTCTTTTAACTAGAAGAAAAACATTTTGAATGAATACCATAACATTTTAAATCGTGACCATTGTATTTTCATTCAAACAAAATTCTTTTTATCAATATAATAACATTTTAGATGAGGACAATTATATTTTTCTTGGAACCATGTTCACTGAGCCAACATGGTTGCAGGTTAAAATGTTACATGGTCGCCGCAAAAATAGCTCCTATCATATTATTTTGCTCTTCGAATATGATTGTGACAATCATGTTTCTTCTCTGCGTGTATATACTTTATGGGGTCTTAGAGCAATATTTCGATGTGTTACAAACGGAATGACAAAGTTAATATATATACCCTCCACCCATCCTATGGTGGAGGGTATAAAAAGTTTACTTGGATCCAAAGATTTTGACTTTCCCTTAAGGATTTTGGTATTGATTCCGAGGCAAAGATGCGGCTTCTTTAAAATAAAGACATTTTTTTAGCAACCCATCTGTCTTTAAATCTAGGATCAATAAAATTAAAATTAGGCTACAGATCTCATTTATAGAATTTTAATTCTTTTTTCGTGGTGTATTAATAAAGCTATTCATGTACACACGAATGCCAGTTTAAAAATTCAATTTATAACGGACACTTCAAAGTAAAAAATGTTTTCTTAATTTCAAAAAAACTTTAAAGCAAAAATTCTAAATCCTCAAAATAAATCTTAGCCTATATTTGAAGCGCTTTTATTTTAAATCTAAAGATTCAATATATCAGTTAATTTAAGGACGATTTCTTTAAATCAAAAATGTGTTTCTTGATTTTAAAGAAAATGTTCCTTAGGAAAAAACACATCCGACTTTAATGAAAGGACGCAAATTTACAAAATTGGTGTCCTAAATTTAATGAAAAAAACTTTTTAAGCAAAGATTATAAACTTAATTTTAAATAAAATTTCATTATTTTAAAGAAATTTGACCTTAATATTTTGTAAATTGTGCGTCCTAAAATTTAGTTTGCGTAATCTCTAAATCACGTAAACATTTTTTTCAGTGCATGATATAATACTTCTTTATATTAAAACATATTATCCTGTAGGAATGTCTCGAACTCACTCAAAATCAAACTAACTTTTTACTAACTAATTTGAGGCGACTTTAAGCTAACTCATTATTTATGCAGTCTTGAGTCTGTTGAATTTTTCCCAAACTCACTTTTTCTCGATCAGCAATGAGTTACCTTTTTACTCACTCTAAGCTGATGCATATTTAAGTGAAGTAAAGTCATGGAAACAATTCAAATAAACAAACAAAAAAAATATATTGCCTTCTATAACTGTCAATTTGGATTTGACTTTTTATATTTGTTTCAATTTAGCTTTTATTTTCAGAGAACTTTTGTAATTTGTTGTCACGGTTAGCGGGAAGTAGCATAGAAATGCATAATTCAAACGCAATTTAATAATTAAACTTTCCTTATTTCCACTAGAACCTATCATTATCAGTGAAGGAATAAATGGAAACGTCGAATAAAAGTGTTAAATGGCTGTTTTAGGACGAAGATATTGGGAAATACACTTAAACCATTTTGGTCTTTCCTGACGAATGCCACTTCCATTCAGTGTCCGTCATTACAAAAGTAGGTACAACTCCCTCTGAGTTAAACGAGAAAATTAACACAACACTCAAACTCAAGACAAGATGAACTCAACTAATATTATCCGAATTTGTACTTACGTTATATTTTATTTATTGTAAAATAATTTTAAAAAATCTGAATTGTTTTTTAATTAATTCAAAATAAAATGAATCAAAAATAATAAAACAAAAACAAAATATTTTATTATCCACAAAGAGCTCACCATAAATGTAATGAAAGTAAAATTGTAACTACGGTCAAACTGATTTAAAATAAAATACTGAAAGGTGTCATTTGTATTCATGTATTGAATGACCGGTGGTGGGGTGTTTTACCACATTGATTCTGAGCGAGGGGGACTGCGGGAGCCTTTGTACACTAGCTTCAGTCGGTGGGGTGGTTCTCGTCCTCTCTACTTCAGAAAGAACTCCTACAGAAAATTTTATTCCAGACTCCCTATTTTTTATCTATTGGACATTTAAAAAAAAAAATTTAAAAGAAAAAAATTATACTATGTGAAAACCAGACACAAGATGATGGAGAATAAAAATTAAATTGAAATTGAAAAACCCCGTCATAACCAGATTAATTTGATCACACTCTATCGATCTCATGTGTAAGGAGATCGTCGCCTCTAAACCCTCCCTATCCATTATCCTGATTCAGGATCCCTTATGAATCCTCGCCTAGTCTAACGATACCGCATTATGAAACACACAGATAATTTCTTTACCAATTCATTTTGTAAATATATTTTATTCACATAATTTTTCAGTCATTTAGATATATTTTTTTAGGAGTAGAATTAATAATAGAAAAAATACATAATTCTAAATTTAAATAATGAAAAATCTCTTATTCACTTCACAATTATTTACAAATTCCTTACGGAATAATAATATATTTAATTATATAGATATTTTCGTAACATATTTTCAAAAACCAAAACAAAAAAAAAATTATGAAAAGTTTAAATATTTTCATAAGAATTAGAAAACTTTTAATTAAATTCATAAAAAATTAAAAATTATTCGCATAACAAATTACTTATGAAAAAATTTGCATTCTTCCTAGAATGAAAATTTCACTATATTTATAAAATCTTAGTTACAAAGAAAACATGCTGTATGTTAGATAGTTCTTTTTATATGGAAATGGTAACTCGGTTTAGCTCTTTGGCTATCATCAGAACAAAAGAAAAAAAATGCAAATGTAAACAAATTTTGATATTACACTTTGCTTTTACTAAGACGCAATAAAAATTGAGATTGACCAACAACAACAAAATAATAAGGTTTCATTATATTCAATTGAAGCTGAGCTTACTCACCTGATTAAGCGAAGTTCGTAGAGGCCTCCAAGAAGTTCGATGTCGTAAGCTGCCAAAAAATGTTATTTACATTCCATGTAAAATACTTAGGTTCGACGCAATTTTCTTCAAACATCATACGTATAGTAAATTTTGTTGTTTCATTCACAATTTTTTTTTTTTTCATTCACCTTCTTCAATTTTTATACCCACCACCATAGGATGGGGGGTATATTAACTTTGTCATTCCGTTTGTAACACATCGAAATATTGCTCTAAGACCCCATAAAGTATATATATTCTAGGTCGTGGTGAAATTCTGAGTCGATCTGAGCATGTCCGTCCGTCCGTCCGTCCGTCCGTCCGTCCGTCCGTCTGTTGAAATCACGCTAACTTCCGAACGAAACAAGCTATCGACTTGAAACTTGGCACAAGTAGTTGTTATTGATGTAGGTCGGATGGTATTGCAAATGGGCCATATCGGTCCACTTTTACGTATAGCCCCCATATAAACGGACCCCAAAATTTGGCTTGCGAGGCCTCTAAGAGAAGCAAATTTCATCCGATCCGGCTGAAATTTGGTACATGGTGTTAGTATATGGTCTCTAACAACCATGCAAAAATTGGTCCACATCGGTCCATAATTATATATAGCCCCCATATAAACCGATCCCCCGATTTGGCTTGCGAGGCCCCTATGGTCTCTAACAACCATGCAAAAATTGGTCCACATCGGTCCATAATTATATATAGCCCCCATATAAACCGATCCCCCGATTTGGCTTGCGAGGCCCCTAAGAGAAGCAAATTTCATCCGATCCGACTGAAATTTGGTACATGGTGTCAGTATATGGTCTCTAACAATCATGCAAAAATTGGTCTACATCGGTCCATAATTATATATAGTCCCCATATAAACCGATCCCCCGATTTGGCTTGCGAGGCCTCTAAGAGAAGCAAATTTCATCCGATCCGGCTGAAATTTGCTACATGGTGTTAGTATATGGTCTCTAACAACCATGCAAAAATTGGTCGACATCGGTCCATAATTATATATAGCCCCCATATAAACCGATCCCCCGATTTGGCTAAGAGAAGCAAATTTCATCCGATCCGGCTGAAATTTTGTACGTGATGTTAGTATATGGTCTTTAGCAACCATGCAAAAATTGGTCGATATCGGTCCATAATTATATATAGGCCCCATATAAACCGATCCCCAGATTTGACCTCCAGAGCCCCTTGGAAGAGCAAAATTCTTGCCATTCGTTGAAATTTGGTACGTGATGTTAGTATATGGTATCCAACAACCATGCAGGAATTGGTTCCTATCAGTCCATAATTATATATAGCTCCCATATAAACCGATCCCCAGATTTGACCTCCGGTGCCTTTTGGAGAAGCAAAATTCATCCGATCTGCTTGAAATTTGGTACGTGGAGGTAGTATATGATATTTAACAACCATACCAAAAGTGGTCCATATCAATCCATAATCGTACATAGCCCCATATAAACCGATCCCGAGATTTGGTTTTGGAACCTCTTGGAGGAGCAAATTTCATCCGAGTGAGTTGAAATTTGGTACATTGTGCTAGTATATGGTCGTTAACAACCATGCCTAACTAGGTCCATATCGGTCTATAGTTATATATGGCCCTCAGATAAATCGATCCCCAATCACACAAAAATTGGTCCATATCAAGTTCATAATTGTATATAGCCCCCATATAAGCGACCCCCATTATTTCAATTCTGGCTCTCTACGTACAAAAAGTCCATATCGATTCGTAATTATTTGTAGACTTAACTTTACATAACTTTTTTGTCTAATATATACCATGTATGGACTAAATCACAGTCTTTCGTAGAAGTTTCTACGCAATCCATGGTGGTGGGTACATAAGATTCGGCCTGGCCGAACTTGCGGCCGTATGTACTTGTTTCTATTGTTGTTGGACTTATAATCTTGTATATTATGTTAATTTATTATTATTTTTTTTATACCCTCGATCATAGGATGGGGGTATATTAACTTTGTCATTCCGTTTGTAACACATCGAAATATTGCTCTAAGACCCCATAAAGTATATATCTTCTGGGTCGTGGTGAAATTCTGAGTCGATCTAAGCATGTCCGTCCGTCCGTCCGTCTGTTGAAATCACGCTAACTTCCGAACGAAACAAGCTATCGACTTGAAACTTGGCACAAGTAGTTGTTATCGATGTAAGTCGGACGGTGTTGAAAATGGGCCATATCGGTCCACTTTTGCGTATAGCCCCCATATAAAGGGACCCTCAGATTTGGCTTGTGGAGCCTCTAACAGAAGCATATTTCATCCGATCCGGCTGAAATTTGGTATATGGTGTTGGTATATGGTCTCTAACAACCATGCAAAAATCGGTCCACATCGGTCCATAATTATATATAGCCCCCATATAAACCGATCCCCAGATTTGACTTGCGGAGCCTAAAAGAGAAGCAAATTTCATCCGATCCGCCTGAAATTTGGTACATGGTGTTGGTATATGGTCTCTTACAACCATGCAAAAATTGGTCCACATCGGTCCATAATTATATATAGACCCCATATAAACCGATCTCCAGATTTGGTTTGCGAAGCCTCAAAGAAGAGCAAATTGCTTCCGATCCGGCTGAAATTTGGTACATGGTATTCGTATATGGTCTCTAACAACCGTGCAAAAATTGGTCCACATCGGTCCATAATTATATATGGCGCCCATATAAACCGATCCCCAGATTTGGGTTGCGGAGCCTCAAAGAGAATCAAAGAGAAGCAAATTTCATCCGATCCGCCAGAAATTTGGTATATGGTCTCTAACAACCGTGCAAAAATTGGTCCACATCGGTTCATAATTATATATAGCCCCCATATAAACCGATCCCCAGATTTGGCTTGCGAAGTCTCCAAGAGAAGCAAATTTCATCCAATCCGGTTGTAATTTGGAACATGGTGTTAGTATATGATCTTTAACAACCGTGCCAGAATTGGTCCATATCGGTCCATAATTATATATAGCCCCCATATAAAACATTCTCCAGATTTGAACTCCGGAGCCTCTTGGAGGATCAAAATTCATCCGATCCGGTTCAAATTAGGCATGGTCGCTAACAACCATACCAAAATTGGTCCAATCACACAAAAATTGGTCCATATCGGTTCAACATGGTTGCCACTAGAGCCAGAAATAATCTACCAAAATTTTATTTCTATAGAAAATTTTGTCAAAATTTTATTTCTATAGAAAATTTTGTCAACATTTTATTTCTAGAGAAAATTTTGTTAAAATTTTATTCGCTTCATAGTAAAATTTTCATCATTGTCAAAATTTTATTTCTATAAAAAATTTTGTCAAAATTTTATTTCTATTGAAAATTTTGTTCAAATTTTATTCGGTTCATAATCATGGTTGCCACTCGAGCCAAAAATAATCTACCAAGATTTTATTTCTATAGAAAATTTTGTCAAAAGTTTATTTCTATAGAAAATTTTGTCAAAAGTTTATTTCTATAGAAAATTTTGTTAAAATTTTATTTCTGTAGAAAATTTTGTCAAAATTTTATGTCTACTTTGTCAAACTGAATTATATACCCAATACGTATCGATCTTTTTTGATTTAATATATACCACGTATGGACTTACATACAATTTAGAAGATGGTGTTAGGAGGTTTTAAGATACCTTGCCATCGGCAAGCGTTACCGCAACTTAAGTAATTCGATTGTGGATGGCAGTGTTTAGATGAAGTTTGTACGCAATCCATGATGGAGGGTACATAAGCTTCGGCCTGGTCGAACTTACGGCCGTATATACTTGTTTTTTATTTTTTTGAATGGAAGTAAACTTTAACCATATTGAAATTTAATCCTTGCTGCGAAATAGCCGATAATATTTTTAAGAAATTAGTAACACGATCATTTCGTGACAACTGAGATGTTGCTGATAACTTTTACAGAGTGCAAGTGGGAGATGTTAATTTTGGTTGTTTTGCTATGCCAGCATGGATTAACTCTGTGACGTAGTTGACTTTCATTCATTTTTTTGTTCTTTTTTCATTTTTGTTTTTATCAATGGAATTTATTAATTGTGAGTAATTAGCGTAAATTCATTTCTATTGATGGTTAGAGATGCCAACCACGAAATTATGGTGAAAATTTAATTTAATAAAATATGGTGAAATTTTGGAAATTTTTGGTTAAGATTACGTTAAATCATTATTGAATTTTAAATATTCTTAAGATACGAGGATTTCATATAATTTTAAAAACGATGGATGATGATTACTAAAGCATTTTTGATGACTTTGTGGGTTTTATGTTGATTAAGAGATCATATTGTGGCTTGAGTTGTTGTTATGATCCAATGGCAAAGAATTATGTATACATCAGTTGAAAAAATTGAGCTTGTAGGAAATTTGGAGTTCAAACTTGGCAGAAAAAAATTGTGCTTCACTCGCAGAAAAAAATTTAACTCCGATTGGCAGGAATAAATCTAAGCTCTTCTTCCAAAAATTGTGTTTTAAAGATTGTGCTCCAGGAAAATTGAGGCGTCTTCCAGAACTTGTGCTCAAAGAAAATCTGAGGTCTTATCCAAAATTTGTGCTCCACTCCTCCCCTCCGATAAGTGCTTCACGTGGAGGAGTGGGCTTTTAGAAAAAATTATTGCGTGGGGAACTTCTCTTCTTTTGTGCTTGATGATTTGTACAAGTTTTAAACATGTGTCTGGAGTTTTGGTATTTTGCAAATGCACACGAAAAAATGTTAAATACTCTTATCGTTCAAGATAATTGTGTGGAGTAGAAGCTCAAAGCCGTTAGAATTTTTTGATAGAAAAATCAAAATCACATGCCTGGAAAAATTATTGAAAATATATTTTTCTTCAGAAAACCTATTTTTAAGAAAATATGTAAGTCATTACCTTATTCGTGATTTTGTGTCAAAAGCCAGATAAAAATGAGAAAATCTCTGCGTAGATGCATCGAAAAAATTAGACTTTGATATTTTATCAATTGTCCACGGTCTTGATTAGAATTCAACTTATTTCTTATTTCTTTGACTTCACAAAATAAAAGGAAGTTGCTGGTTGGTTAGCACACCAATTTTCGGAGTTGAAGAGAGAGTATATTGTCAAAACAAGATCAGTGATCAGATGATCAAAATTCATTGAATGATAGCCTACGAAAAAATTGCCAATTTTATAGGGTTGCCATTGCAAAAAAAATACTAATACTGACTAATTCACGGAAATTAAATTTAATTGAAATGAATTTCAATAGAAAATTTATTACATAAACTAATCAGTTAAGAGCTAACTCATAGTATGCTCATATATTATTAGCCTAAAGCTAACTCACTTTGAGCTAACTTTTGGTTAGGTGAAGCTTATGCAGGTTGAGTGAGGACTGACTCGTTCCAATGACAACACGTGTTAAAACTGAATAGGATTTTACATGGGAAATGAGATAGGATTTGAGTCACCTGTGACTCAGTTATGACTAACAATTTATTAACTTAAAGTCACCTCAATTTCCTACAGGGTAATAGTTTAAAATTCACTTCCTAAATCTAATGTTGGATAGTATTAGTCCAAAATTTGTCAATATTAGAAGAAATCTTTTACTTACACTTAAAAAAATGTCGTGAGGCCAAAGATGTCATGTCCAACCAATGTGAATTGCGCTTAGCATAAAAGACGCATTTCTCGTTTATAAAGCTTTTTTCCGTGTTCAAAAGTTGATAAACTTTGCAATGATGACGTTTTGCCTCTATAGTTATGTGATTCGACTTGAAAATGGGTATCATAAAATGAAAGAAAATTTTCTTCGACTAAGGTCAACTTGTCTTTAATAATACAGAAAAATTCTTTAATAATAATAATGAAATTGTCTTTAAATTTGTGGACTTTATGCATTTTGACTACAAAGCAAAAAAGTGTTAAAAAAAACAGGACATGTTTTTTAACAATTTATTTTAAGGAATTTTTTTATACCCTCCACCATAGGATGGTGGAGCTTCTCAAGGACAAGCAAATTCCATCTGATCCTGCTGAAATTTGGTACATGGTGTTGGTATGTGGTCTCTAACAACCATGAAAAAATTGGTCCACATCAGTCTATAATTATATATAGCCCCCATATAAACAGATCCCCAGATTTGGCTTGCGGAGTCTCTGAGAGAAGCAAATTTCATCCGATCCGGTTGAAATTTTGTACATGGTGGTGGTATATGGTCTCTAAAAACCATGCTAAAATAGGTCCACATCGGTCCATAATTATATATAGCCCCCATATAAGCAGATCCCCAGATTTGGCTTGCGGAGCCTCTGAGAGAAGCAAATTTCATCCGATCCGGTTGAAATTTGGAACGACTACATCATGTATATGGTATCTAACAACCATGAAGAAATTGGTCCACATCGGTCCATAACTTGTCAAAATTTTACTTCTATAGAAAATTTTGTCAACATTTTATTTCTATAGAAAATTTTGTCAAACTGAATTATATACGTATTTAATCGGTCCTTTTTAATGTAATATATACCACGTATGGACTTACTTACAATTTAGAGGACGGTGTTAGGAGATTGTAAGATACCTTGCCATCGGCAAGCGTTACCGCAACTCAAGTAATTCGATTGTGGATGGCAGTGTTTAGAAGAAGTTTCTACGCAATCCATGGTGGAGGGTACATAAGCTGGCCGAACTTATGGCTGTATATACTTGAAACGTAGCATGATTTCTACTGAAAGTCGAGTCTAAATTTTTCAACAAAAGTTGTCATTAACACGTTTTGATAGGACTTTGATAGCATACGAATAAAAAAGATGAAAAATCGAATTATCAAAATTTGTTTCCTAGAATCAAGTACACTAAACTAAAATTTAAAAGAGAATTGTGTGTTAAAAGTATCCTTACTTGAATTCTCCGCTTCTTTGGCTCAGAATCATTACCAAACTCCTTAGTGTAAAGACAAAATCTTTGGAATGGGGCATACTTTTTTCCAGTGTATAAACTCATTCATGGTAACACCATTAAACCTCAAATCTTAGATTTTTGTCTTCTATCCATTTGTAACACTTTATCCTCAAAAGGACCACTGGGATGGATAACTTTTGTATAATCGACAAAAGTGTACCGACTTATTTACACTCGATATTCCACATAAGCTATGTACATGTTCACCATTATACTCGTTTTGTAAGCAAAGGCAAGAAAAGAAGGATCAACAACTTTTAAATAATGTTTATCTTATCTTGTTTTTGTGAACGATGCAATCCTTTTTCCGAAAGGCTTTACTTAGTATAGAAATTATATGTCGTATACAAATACACACACACACACATACAAACATATATTAGTAGAATTAGCTTTCTCAGAAAAGCTGTCACAACTCGAGCATATACTACAAAAGTAGTTAAATAAATCTTCCTTTTGTATTGTATTCGATTTTTGGGGATACAATGACAAATTCCATTAAATAACAACGACAACAGCAGACATAAAGCAATGCTACGCCAGCAAACCAGTAACGTGACCGTTCCAAAGCCTTTATATCTTTGGAATTTCCGCACGTTGGTTAATAAAGAGAAACCTGAATGGTAACCTAATACTACCCTAAAAATGGAGTATACATTTGAATTATGACTTTTGGTTCTGTCATTGTCATGTGTTTCACGAGGAGTGGGATAGTCGTAAAAAGGGAAACTGTTGAATATTGACAATTTTGAAATGGTTCTGTTTTTTTATGGGAGGAAGGGCAAAAATTTAGTACTTGAAATAAAACTAAACAGTTTAAGAACGAGTCTGAATTTTTAGTAGAAATTATGATAGTGACATATAAAAAGGATGCCAAGCAAACAAAAAGAAACAAATCTAGATACCCTATGCCACACCCTAGAAAAAGGTAACAAAATTTTGTAGTATACACGCAGAGAAGAAATGTGAGCTTTTCACGTGGCGATCATGTTTTAGACAATCGAAATTGCCCTTTAATTTAAAGGTTTTTCTCTCAGAGCAAAAACAAGTATATACGGCCGTAAGTTCGGTCAGGCCGAATGTTATGTAAGTTAACACCAGCCATATGCACATCAGACACACGATATAGCAACAACAACATCAACAGACAACATCAACAGACAACAGGTAAAGTGGGACAATGCTGAGTGGACAGTTCCCACAGATTGGGCAATGCGAGGAAATGACCGCTACACGCGCGGATATACGATATCCAACTCAGCATAATGTGTAGCTATAAGATTAGGTAATTTTAAGTATGTAGAGTTAGTTAGTTTCCAACTGGCAATTAATAAAGAAGGTTGTTTCAAACTTTAAGTTTGGATCAACAAAAAAATATTTTTTTTTTAATTTTTAAAATAAACTAATTTAATTGGCGCCCGAGCGGGTAGGGACCGGTAGGTTCGCGGAAAAAGTCCTTCGAAAAATAAGGACTCGGCGAAGTTATAAATCTTCTAAGTGACGTTTCCCAATGGGCCTCCTATAGCCCCATGTAAGTGGACAAAAAAAAAGGAAATAACGGTCGTCCGTGGAAAAAAAAAATACCTACTGCCCTGCAAACCCGAAAAAACAAAAAAAAACTTTTATGTGAAGAAAGAGGCCCCCTAGTAACTTCATTGTAAACGGGACGGTTGTTATAATACGCCAGCCGCTTCACGGTAGACTAAGTGTTAAATATAAAACTAAAAAAATTAATTAAGTGAGAACAGGAAAATACAAATAAAGTTAAGTGAAAAAAAAAATAAAAAAAATATAATAATTGTAAAGAACCAAATTCTAATATTTAAATTGAGCTAAGAACAAAAAGTGTAAAATTAACTAAGAAATACCAAGAAATTAAACATAAGCGTTTAAGTGAAAAAAATATATATATCAAAATCTTTAACAGTCAAGAACATAAATATTGAAATTGTGAAAATTAATTAAGAAATAGTGAAAATAATTAACAATCAAACTTAAAAAACTAAAGAAAATAAAATAATAAACAACAAGACTACAGTAATAAAATCCTTAAAGGTCAACAGCAGCAGCACGAAGCAACAAAATCTGGATCAAACAACAGCAGCAGCAGGAAGCAGCAAACACTGGAACATGATTTTTTTATTGTAAGCCTTATTTTTTATTATTATTATTATTCTAATTGTTTGAAAATCCAAGAAAATTTACGTAAAGTCTTATTATGTTATAATCGGAAAAGTAAAAAAAAAAAAAAAAAAAAAAAAAAAAAAAAAAAAATTCTGTAAACTAAAGAAAATTACAATTGAGTTATAGTTAAAAAAAATATATATATTGAGCAATTAAAAAATATATTATTTCACTCGCGTTATATTCAGAAAAAAAAAAAAAATAAATAAATAAAAATGTCAAACCCAAGTAGTAGCCTTATTAGACCCCCCGTCTTGAGCTCCTCAATTCCCCAACCTCCTTCGATTCCTTCACAACCATCTACCTTATCTCCTCAACAGTTGACATCGACAATTACGGAAATTGTCCAGAACGTTTTGGAAACTCGGTTCCAAAATGTATTCCAAACTACTGCGAATTCTGACTTTTCAAAATTTTCGGATCAAGCCATTGATCCCGCGCATGTGAACGATTTCACTGGACTAGACAAAATCCCTGATGTGGTTCGCTGTTTGCGAGAATTCTCTGGAAATCCAGAAGAATTCAATTCCTGGAGGAAAAGTGTGGATCGGGTTCTCCAGATCTACGAGCCTATTAGGGGCACCTCTAAATACTATGGCATTTTAAACACGATTCGAAATAAGATTACAGGCAGTGCGGATACTGCTCTGGAGTCTTATAACACTCCGTTGAATTGGAAGGCAATTTCAAAGTGCCTCACTCTTCATTTCGCGGACAAACGGGATATTCGAACATTGGAATACCAAATGATTTCCTTGGTTCAAGGCAATCAAACTGTACAAGACTTTTATCAAAAAGTCTACACTCATTTATCCTTGATTCTGAATAAAATTGGTTCAATGGATTTAGCCGATGAACCATTACAACTTTTGACTCAGACTTACCGAGACAAGGCGCTCGATACATTTGTAAGAGCCGACGGACTTGCCACAAGCCCTTCATTTATGTCTAAAATTGGAGAATCAGGATTTCCGCTCCAACTATGCGAGTAAAATCCCACAAGAAACGCGATACGTGCCGAGGAAAAATGTTCAGCACAAGGACCATCCTGGTCACCGAACCTTTTTCCCTCAGCTGGCTCACATTCCGCAGCCACAAACGAGTGTTTATAGAAATAATAATTTTTCGCTTTATAATCCAGTACCCCAAACAACTGCTTTCCGAAACACTAATTCTTCTCATAGACCTGTTCAAAATTTTTATAATGGATATCAAAATATACCTCAACAACCTCAATTTGTACCCCCGCGTCCATTCGCGCCTAAACCTCAAGCAAGACCGGAGCCAATGGAAGTAGACCCCAGCTTGCGCTCAAATAGGATAAATTATATGAATAGACCAAATCCAAATGATTTCCAAGGAAAACGACCAGCTTCGCTAGGTTTCCAAAATCCTACTAGCAAAGTACAGCGGAACTTCCATTTGGAAACCAATAACACGCCTGAAGAGATGAGCTACTACAGCCATCCGCCGAGTAATGTTGAACCTAGTTACCAACCCGTGTATAATAATTCATACGAGGTACAAGAATATTTCCAGCAGATTCCACAGGAATCCGTCACATTAGCAAATCAACAGGATCAACCGGATGATTTACATTTTTTAGGTTAACCGACTCCTCGTTGCCCTACGTTAAATGCAAATCGAGGAGTGGAGAAATTCTTAACATCCTTATAGACACCGGGTCGACAAAAAATTATATTCAGGCAACACTACCTTCTAAAATAATCCCGAATGAGGAATCATTTTTTGCAAAATCAGTCGCAGGCCAAATAGAAATAACCCACCATACTTTTATTAATTTATTCAACGTTCGAGACATTAATCTGAAATTTTACATTTTACCCACGTTGACGTCCTTTCATGGGATATTAGGACACGATAGCCTTAAAGAACTAGGAGCAGTTATGCATTTGAAGGAAAACTATATGACAATTAGTAATGGTACGAGGATAAAATTATTTCAAAAGACGACACAAGCAGTAAACGCGATAGACGTAAAAGACGACCATATGACTAAAGACCAAAAGGAAAAATTAGGTAGGTTAATATCGAAAGTAC
The DNA here is from genome assembly GCF_050003625.1 of Haematobia irritans. Lineage (NCBI taxonomy): Eukaryota > Metazoa > Arthropoda > Insecta > Diptera > Muscidae > Haematobia > Haematobia irritans. The sequence goes on along the minus strand of NC_134399.1, from coordinate 87,413,444 downwards.
CAAATCTTTTCGCTGAACCTGATAGGAAGTTAACGTTCACGACAAAGGTAATAGGCGAAATTCGTACAAAGAATGATACTCCAATTTATACACGATATTACCCATACCCAATGTCCCTAAAATCAGAAGTGGAAAAGCAGGTCCAAGAACTGCTTAAGGATGGAATTATTAGACCATCACGGTCTCCGTATAATTCACCTGTCTGGATTGTGCCAAAAAAACCTGACTCACAGGGTAACAAACAGTACAGGCTAGTAACAGATTATAGGAAACTTAACTCAGTTACTATAGCGGACAGATACCCAATTCCGGACATCACTGAAGTCCTTGCGCAGTTAGGAAGTAACACTTTTTTTTCGGTGCTTGATTTGAAAAGCGGCTTCCATCAGATCCCGCTAAAAGAATCCGATATAGAAAAGACAGCCTTTTCCATCAATAATGGAAAGTACGAATACACTAGATTTGCCTTTGGCTTGAAAAATGCCCCGTCAATCTTCCAAAGGGCATTAGACGACATTCTCCGCGAATGCATTGGTGTATTCTGTTACGTTTACATTGACGATATTATTGTATTTAGTAAATCTGAAAATGAACACATTCAGCATCTGGAAGAAGTCTTTCAGACACTTGAGGATGCCAATATGAAAGTTCAATTGGACAAATGTCATTTTTTCAAAAAATCTGTAGAATTCTTAGGCTTCATTATCTCCTCTGAAGGAATCACCACGAATCCTGCAAAAACAGAGGCTATTTCTAAATTTCCGCCACCCACAACTTTGAAAGAATTAAGATCTTTCCTAGGTCTGTCGGGTTACTATCGAAGATTTATTCAGGACTATGCGAAACTTGCGAAACCCCTAACATCTCTTTTAGGAGGGGAGGAAGGACGTGTGTCCAAAAATCAATCAAAATCCATAAGAATAAATCTTGATTCAGAAGCTTTGGCCGCCTTTCAAAAAATAAAATCTACCCTTGTATCAAGAGACATAATATTGACATACCCAGATTTTACTAAAGACTTTGACTTGACCACCGACGCATCGAATTTTGCTATTGGTGCAGTTCTTTCACAAGAGGACAAGCCAATAATGTTCATTTCAAGAACATTAAGCAAAACAGAAGAGAATTATGCCACAAATGAAAAAGAAATGCTGGCAATTATATGGGCTTTAAATTCACTTAGGAACTACCTATACGGTACAGCTAAGGTGAATATTTTTACCGACCACCAGCCCCTTATCTATGCGTTGAGCAATAAAAACAACAACAGTAAGATGAAAAGATGGAAAGCCATCTTGGAAGAGTACAACTACAAGTTGCACTATAAACCAGGAAAGGCAAATGTGGTAGCAGATGCTATGTCACGTATTCCCTATGTTCCTGTGAATACTTTAACGTCTAGTGTACATAGTGATGAAAGCTCGTCACAAAATCTTATTTACTCTGTCAATGTACCCATTAATGCATTCAAGAATCAAATCCTTTTGGAAACAAATGATTCTGAATCTTCGTATCAGTTCAAAATTATTTTTCCAACTTACCATAGACACATAATTACAGAAAAGAATTTCAATTCGGACAATTTGGTAAAAATTCTAAAACGTTATTTAAATCCATCCGTAATAAACTGTATTAAGACCACCGAAGATACGATGGGAAAAATACAGGAAATTTACCCACTCCACTTTAGCAGCTATAAGATAAGATTTTCCCAAGTACAGGTTGAAGACGTCACCAACGACCAAAAACAGCAGGACATAATCTCGAGAACACACAATCGAGCACACAGAAATGCTCGAGAAAACAAAATACAGATTATCGAAAAATATTACTTTCCATCGATGAATCGTAAAATTGTGAAACTAATAAAAAATTGCGCAATATGTAGAGAAAACAAATATGACCGTCACCCGGTTAAGCCAAAAATTCAGGCAACTCCCATTCCAAAATTTCCGGGACAAATTGTGCATTTAGATATTTTCATTACCGATAATCACAGAGTTCTCACTGCCGTAGATAAGTTTTCTAAATTTGCAGTGACTAAGGTAATCAAGTCTAGAGCAGCCGAGGATATTAGGCAACCGCTAAGAGACATTTTATTTTTTCTCATACCCGAAAGCATTATTATTGATAATGAAAAATCATTTAACTCTGCCTCGATCAACCACATGGTCGAAAATGAACTTGGCATAGAAGTTTATAGGATACCTCCCTATACAAGCACTTCAAATGGGCAAGTGGAGCGTTTCCATTCGACATTGCAGGAAATAATGCGTTGTCTGAAGTCGGAAAGGGCTCACAATACGTTTGAAGAGTTATTGGAGAGATCTGTGAAAGAGTATAATTTGTCTGTGCATTCTACAACAGGAAGGAAACCTGTCGAAGTACTATTTGGAAGAAGGGTTAGCAGTGACCCAGCGCAACTTGAAAATTTCCGAAATGAGACTATACAGAAATTACAGGAAAAAAAGACGCAAGACCTTGCTTACCATAATCGCAAAAGAAGTCCATTTAAAATGTACTCAGAAGGAGAAGAAATTTATGTCAAAATTAATAAAAGGACTGGAAATAAATTAACACCTAAATATAGAAAGGAAATTGTCTCCTCGAACGGAAACTCAACAGTAAAGACTAAATCTGGACGAACAGTACACAAAGGACTAATAAAGACGTGATATTTTGTTTCTAATTATTACAGGTTAATATTGACGATATGCAGAGCCGAAGTCGAGATTCTAGACTACACGTCAACACACCTAATACTGATCAATAACGGACAAACTAAAATACGAGACGGAACATTTCGAATAATCCACACAATAGACCTTGACTCCTATGACAGTTTCTTACACCAAACCCAAACCTATGTTGAGAAAAGTATCCCGAAATCCAATCCTTTTTATCCTGTTTTAACTCAAGAAATATCCCAAACCTTTGACCTAATTCAAAATATTATACCCTTACCCAGTAGTAAAAATAATTATAATAATAGTAATAGTATAAGAAAAAAAAGATCAATAAATTTAATCGGAACAGCGTGGAAATATATAGCTGGTACCCCAGATTTTGATGATTTTGAAGATCTAAAATTTAATATAAATGATTTGAACGAAAATAATAATAGGCAAATAATAATAAATCAAAATGTTATTGAGAGACTAAACAATGTAAGCGAAGTAATTAATAGAATGTCGAATGCCATAGGCAAGGACAAATATTTAATAAATGAAATAACGATAAATTTACAGAATCGCGTAAGAATGATAAAAGAAGAATTAGTTAATATTAATTACGCCATGCAATGGGCAAAAAGTGGAATAATAAACTCATTAATCTTGAATAAAATTGAAATTAAATTAGCTATGGAAAAACTAAAGGAAGAAAATATGCCATTCAGAACAGTAGAAGAGGCGGTGGAATACGCCGAAGTGAAAATTATGTATAACAACTCAACTATTTTGTATCTTATTAAAATTCCCTTAACAAATAAAAAAATATATGAAAACTTTATAATACGACCAGTTAAGAAAAATAATAAAATTATAAAATTACCCTTCAAAGAAACAATTAAAAACAATAATGAAATGTACGGAATAAAAAATAAATGTTTAGATTATAATGTAGTTAAAATATGTAACACTATTGACATAATTGATATAAGCAACGATCCCTGCATCCCTCGCATCATCAATAGTCAAAAATCCTCATGCACCTACACCAATAGTCAACACATCCCACAAATAGAAAATTTAAACCAAGGAGTAATTTTATTAAACGATTACAATGATTCTATTCTAATAAATGAAGCGAAACGCAATCTGGCTGGCACGTTCTTAATCAAATTCATGAATTCTACAATCACCGCACAAGGGAAAATGTACCGTAATCTAGAAGCCCCAAAAGTAAAAATCATTTCTGCTATGCTTCAACCCACACCTGAAGAAGAAAACCTTGAAAACCTGTTAACAATAGAAAGCTTGAATGAGCTCCACCTAAACAACACACATGAATTACAGACGATCAAGTTCGGAACAGTTATAAATGGATCTTCAACTATTATATTGATACTCCTGGCTTCTATCATTGGATTCATCATTCTAAGGGCATCCAAGACCTCACCCAATATGAACAGGACCATTGCGAACAAACAAGAAATTCAATTCCCCAATGCACCCACAGTCATTTTAGCCAATAGAACTCCTTCCAATTTACGATTGAATGATATCCCATATTTTTGAAGAAAAAACAGACAATTGAGGGCAATTGTATTTAAGAGGGGAGGAGTTAACACCAGCCATATGCACATCAGACACACGATATAGCAACAACAACATCAACAGACAACATCAACAGACAACAGGTAAAGTGGGACAATGCTGAGTGGACAGTTCCCACAATTGGGCAATGCGAGGAAATGACCGCTACACGCGCGGATATACGATATCCAACTCAGCATAATGTGTAGCTATAAGATTAGGTAATTTTAAGTATGTAAAGTTAGTTAGTTTCCAACTGGCAATTAATAAAGAAGGTTGTTTCAAACTTTAAGTTTGGATCAACAAAAAAATATTTTTTTTAAATTTTTAAAATAAACTAATTTAATTTGTACCCTCCACCATGTATTGCATAGAAACTAGTACTAAAGACTGTCATCCGCAATCGAATTACTTGGGTTGCGGTAACACTGGTCTATGGCAAGGTATCTTAAAACTTTTTAACATCGTCTTCTCAATTGTAAGTTAGTCCATACGGGGTATATATTGAGCAAAAAAAGGCCGATTAAATAGGTAAATAATTCAGTTTGACAAAATTTTCTATAGAAATAAAATCTTGACACAATTTTCTATAGTAATAAAATTTTAACAAAATTTTCTATAGTAATAAAATTTTGACAAAATTTTTTCTATAGAAATAAAATTTTAGTAGATTATTTTTGGGGATCGGCTATATATAAATATAGACCGATATGGACCATATTTGGTATGGTGGTTAGCGGCCATATACCAGCGTAATGTACACAGAAAGAAGAATTTTCTTTTGTGAGGAACGAAATTTTAGACAAGCAAAGTTTTCTTTTGACGCTAAAAAACTTTCTTTTAAAACAAATAAAAAATATCGGAGGCAATCGTTGAATCGCTTATCGCAAATTCGAGCTTATTTGCTCTAGAAGAATATACGTTCTAAGAAAGGGGAATTTCGTTTGTCTAAAATTTCGTTCCAGAGGAAAGTATTTTTTCTTTGGGTGTACCAAATTTCAACCAGGTCGGATGAATTTTGCTCCGGAGGTCAAATCTGGGGATCGGTTTAAATGGGGGTTATATATAATTAAGACCGGTATGGACCAATTTTAGCATGGTTGTTAGGTACCATATACTAACATCACGTACCAAATTTCAACCGGATCGGCTGAATTTTGCTCACCAATTTTTGCATGTGCACCAATTTTTGCATGGTTGTTAGAGACCATATACGAACTCCATGTACTAAATTTCGGCCGGATCGGATGAAATGTGCTTCTCTTAGAGGCTCCGCAAGCCAAATAGGGGGATCGGTTTATATGTGAGCTATATATAAGTATGGACCGATGTTAAAGACCATATACACACAAAAAAAATTTTCTGATTCAATCACCAAATTAATTGATCCAATTATTTTTTTAATTGAAACGTCTTCAATCACAGAAATGATAGTATCAATTAAAAAATTAATTGGCAGTCAATTAAAAAATTAATTGGTCCAATTAAACAATTAATTGATACTATTAATTTGTGTGATTGAGTTTTGTTTCAATTAAAAAATTTGTTGAATCAATTAAATTTTTAATTGACTATTTTTTAAAACTCAATTAAGATTTTAATTAGAAAAATTTTCGTGAAATTTTTTTCTGTGTACTAACATCATTTTTATTTTTTTTTATTTTTCGGACTCGGCTATAAAAAGGAGGTCCCTTGTCATTGAGCTTAACATGGAATCGGGCAGCACTCAGTGATAAGAGCGAAGTTCACCAATGTGGTATCACAATGGACTGAATAGTCGAAGTCAGCCTGATACATCGGGCTGCCACCTAACCTAACCTAGAGGCTCCGCAAGGCAAATCTGGGGATCGGTTTATATGGGGGCTATATAATTATGGACCGATTTGGACCAATTTTTGCATGGTTGTGAGAGACCATTTACTAACACCATATACCAAATTTCAACAGGATCGGATGAATTTTGTTCCTCCAAGAGGCTCCGCAAGCCAAATCTGAGAGTCGGTTTATATGGGAGCTATACGTAAAAGTGGTCCGATAGGTCCCATTTGCAATACCATCCGACCTACATCAATAACAACTACTTGTGCCAAGTTTCAAGTCAATAGCTTGTTTCGTTCGGAAGTTAGCGTGACGAACAGACGGACGGACATGCTTAGATCGACTCAGAATTTCACCACGACCCAGAATATATATACTTTATAGGGTTTTAGAGCAATATTTCGATGTGTTACAAACGGAATAACAAAGTTAATATACAATACCCATCCTATGGTGGAGGGTATAAAATAACCGATTTTATGATAAACAATGCAGCGATTGTCTCCAATGGTATTTGTTTGTTTCTAAACACTTCGTTCCGCAGAAAAAAAAAAACTTTTCTTTGAGTGTCGTATCAAGAAAAATATCATGGTCCTCATGTAAAATGTTTTGATATTTGCCAAAAATTTTGCACTCCTAGTTAAAACAAATAAATACGACCAAAAGTTCGGCCCGACCAATTCTTTTATACCCTTCACCATGAACTGAATACAAATTTCTACTAAAGACTGCCATGCACAATCGAATTACTTGGTGTGTAGTAACACTTGTCGATGGCGAGGTTCTTTAAACTTTTAAATTATAAGTTAGTCCACATGGAGTCCATATTAGACAACAAAAAAGCGTATTAAATACCTACATAAGTAAATTCAGTTAATTATGACCAGATATAAATAAATTTTCGAACGATAAGCACGATAAGCGGAGAGCCGAAAACGTTAGAATTTGTTAGAGTTTTTTTGAGTTTCTTCGAAAATTTTAAACTTTTATCACCAAAAAAATTCGTTTGTTAAAAAATTTTTGTATACATTTTTTTTGTTCAATAGAACCATTGCTCCACGCTGCCCAACTAAATGTATGTTTCTGTTAAATAAAATTTGTTTAATCGGCTCGTGGGCGCCGAAAACTATGCTATATAAATATAACTGTTTGACTTTTAGCTAGTGCGTTGGCGGCTATAGCGATAATTGTCTGCTGATGGCAATAACAGCTACGTAGCCCAGTGTTCCGTAGCCCAGTTTCGTGGTTCGTTTCTCCGTCCAGGCGAAAGGTAAAAAAAGAAAAAAAAAAACAAATTATAAAATCGAATAATTTCTTATACATTGTTTGTATTACAGAAAAGGGTGCTAAGAACTAAAAAAATCTCGTGGAAGTGAGAAATATGTGAGGTAAAATGCAATTAGCTAGAAAATATTGTTGTTTTGAGTTAACCTTATTGGAATTGTTTTTACATCCTGGAATTTAATAAACGTTTATCACAAAAATTATATACTTTTCTTCCAAAAAAACTTCCTTACAGCGAAAAGCAAATGCTTGTCTAAAATTTCGCTTGGAAAGAAAGATTTTTTTTGCGTGTATATATAATTATGATGCGATATGGACCAATTTTTGCATGGTTGTTAGAGGCCACATTTCAACCGGATAGGATGAAATTTGCTCCTTCAAGAGTCTCCGCAAGCCTAATTTGAGGGTCGCACAGTGGTTCCAAATAGCTTTTTTGGAAATATTTCTTCAACTTTTGAACGGATAAAGATATCAACATAATTTTTCTTTGTGTGAAAGCTGAGGCGTTTTCCTCTAAGTTTGATGTCCACCGAATTTAGCACACACGGACGAACAAGACAGTTTTTCATATGTTGTGGGTGTATTTGATAAACATGTGGATGATATTTCCTTAAATTCCAAAATAGCACCTCTCATTCGAAAATCGTGTAAGTTGTGTTACGATTTTAAAGGCGAGTGCTATTTGTTCAAAAAAAAAACAAAAAAAACAAAAACAAAAAAATGAAAAATGGAAAAAATAATTCCGATCTAGTAGTATTTGCGTAGAAAATAAAAAGTCAAGAGAAAAAAAAAAGAAGAAAAAAAAATCGAGAGAGAAGAACAGGAACGTTAGACACCATTGGAAGAATACGAAAAAAAAAACGATTTTGGTGTTGGACGCTGCAAACTGAATTTCTTTAAGAGATTAAGGGAAAAGAACACCAGGACTCTCGTAAATCCTGGACAAAAAAAATATAACGATTTGGTGTGGAACGAAGCCATCTTCTTCTATAGATTGAAGGAACGAGCGGGAATTCATAATCTAAACGAGACTATAATTTGTGGGATAATTCCGCTGTTGATAAAATTTTCAATCCCATCACTCACGCAAAAGCCATATTCAAATTTTTTCAATGATGGATGCAGATAATTTGTAAAGTCTGATGGTAGCAAAGAAAATTGTATGAACTAATAAAAGAATTATCTGCGTAAACCTATTGGATAATGTTTGGCTAATGAAAATGGAAGTCTCTAACTGTGAAGCAGAATACTAAGATCGCAAACTATCACTACGTCAATTTATGAATACCTTAGTATAGTCTTAATTTGCCGTATTTTCATAAACATTGATACATTTAATCAACCTTATTTTAATCAACACACTTTTACCTTGATTGAGCTAAGCATTTTGGAGGCAAATTAATTTTCTTATATATTAGCATTATGATGGACCAGAATCCCAATCAACAGGCCTGTGGATAAGGAGGATGTCTGTCGGTAAGTTCCAATATTTCTGTTTTCCTTCCAAATTGGGATAGCTCAACATTTATTTTACCTTAACAACATACTTAACTATAACTGTACTTAATTTCCATTCTTCACAAATAATTATTATTTAATTAATGAAAAAAAATAATTTGATTTCCACTAAATTGAATTGAACCTCTTATTAACTTTTTCAAAATACTATATTAGTTCATATATTTATCCTTTGCTTCACGAGTGTAAGACACTGTATAATCTATAATATATGTTACTTTAAATTTATAATGTCTTATTAAACATTGTCCAATTCTCGAAAGGTGATGAAGGCTAAGTAAAAGATATCCACTTTTGGGCTGACCATAATATCATCATAGATGTCAGCAAGGTGGGCGGGTACAGAATAGGGACAGCAAAATTACATCATATGCTACCCTAAAAATTTCACTGGTACATTCTATGCTATATTCTTTCACCTTTTTTTTCATAGCTACCTTTAAAAAAAAAATTCTTTTATGTGGACTAATCATATCTTCTCTCTGATGGACAAGAACTGCCCCAGACTGAGCACGGCCAGGGCCACAAGGTAGCCAAGTCCAAACGAGAAAGGAACCTTTCGGTAGATCGTCACATAAATTAAATGGCGCCCAACGTGGGGCCACAGCGATTGGATAAAACAATGCTAAATAGATTACACCATATTAAAACATCGCTGAGGTCTTACAAAACTTTTCATATCTATTCCAGACTTATCGGATTTTAAGTCATGTCATTTTTTTTTGTGACTTTACCATTAGATCGGGAATAGAATATTTTCCTATGAAGTTGAGTTTCTTGGAGATTTAGTTCTGTCGATACCGACATCTAACTCAGATAGTCTTCTTCATCCTCTACCACTATTTCTATTACTATTTCTTCCTTCTCTTCTTTCCTTTTAATATCTATCGACGATGGTGTATTGAGATTTAACAATCTGAAATGAACGGATAGGTACTCCATCATCGTCGATTGAGTAGTTTATTCCTTAGTGGATTTTTAGTCTTCTCCTATAATATGAAGTGAACCACAAAGGGATAATCTACGGATATTTCGGTACAGTGAAATACAAAATGGCTATCTTTTACGACGTTTTCATTCATCGAGTAGAGTTAAACAGATCATTCTTACCTTATCAAAAATCAATTTTTTTTATAATCATTAGAATAGAAAACTTTTTATATAGAACAAAATGCCTCTAGTAAGGAGCTGTGAAGACTTGAGAACAGACTATCCGGATCCATCAGCGAATACTTCATTTGTGGTGGATGACGGGGACAACCGGCGTGTTACTCGACAAATGACAAGAGGTATGGCTTCAAGAAGGGATATACCTTCTGATAGCAATGCGAATATGAGTGATGGTTCCCAAGGGAATGGTATAACAACACAACCTCTAGAGGAAAATAGAATACGGCAAATAGTTTCTGAATCTGTATCAGAGTTGAGGAATGGAATTATGACCTCCTTAACGAGTGAGATCCGAGAATTATTTCGAGAAATGCACATCCGGGACGTTCCGAATCGGAATGTAGCGGTAGATATACCACGACATCATACTCCTCTACATGGTGACAATAGAACATTACCGACTACTTCGGAAAAGATTCTAAACATAGTTCGGAATTGGAATTTGCGGTTTTCGGGAGATACAGGAGATATAGATGTCGAAGAGTTTATATACAGGGTGAACATCATGACCTCGAATACTCTCGATAATAACTTTGACTTACTTTGTAAATATGCACATATTCTATTTGAGAGTAAAGCTTTACGATGGTTTTGGCGATATCACCGTCAAAATGAGGAAACTTTAAATTGGACTTCTTTAACCAATTCCTTAAAACGACAATTTGGGGGTGCTACCAATGATGCTGATATTCGAGATGATATCCGTAGACGAAAGCAGCGCTACAATGAAAATTTTGACGAGTTCTCCGACGCAATAATGTCTATGGCAGATAAACTCAGGAATCCTTTATCGGATGAAGATCTTTGTGAAGAGATGCTACGAAACCTGAGACCCGAGATAAAGCATGAACTGTTACACCTAGATATAGTCAAAGTGGCAGAGTTGAGAAAATCGGTTAGAAAACATGAGAAATTCGTTCGGGATAATAATGTATTTGAGAAATTTCGTTATAACCGTGAAAAGCCTAAGATAGCTGAGATAGAGGACAAACAAATCGATGAGAGTAACGAAATTTCAGATGATCAGGTGTGTTCGATAAATACGGCAATTATATGCTGGAATTGCGGGGTATCTGGTCATACATATAAAGATTGCTCGAAAGAAAGATGTATATTTTGTTATGGGTGTGGCCAGAAAGACACATATAGGCCAGATTGCGCTAAATGTAGACAGCAGGGAAACTCCCAAAGGGATGTCCCTCGAATGAGGAGAGGACATCCGATAAAGAAGTAGATAAAACGAAGACATCAAATGTAAAATATTACGAAATTTACCCGGACAGACATTTGGACATAAATCTAATAGGGGTAAGTAATGTTGTTAAAAAAATCAACTCGTCACGTAGTGCAAGAAGAATGCATCAGTTTTGGAAAGGAGTAAAATCTTTGGGAAAATATATAATTTCATCTGTATCTTCAAAGGATAATGACAATAGGCCATATATACCATTGAGTATAGACAATAAACTATATTTTGCATTACTGGATAGTGGCGCAACGAAGAGTGTTATAGGTGGGAAGTTGGCAGGCGATATAAAGTCCTTGTCATCGTTTAGGAAAATTCGAGGTAGTGTTAGAACGGCAGACGGTAGGAGTCAAGAAATAAATGGAATATCCACAGTAGAATTTTACTATGAGAATCGGATGTGTAGATTTGAATTTTTAGTGATCCCGTCCATTAAACAAGACATTATTTGCGGTATAGATTTCTGGAAGGAATTTAATATTTCAATAAACACTACAAGCGAAGTGAATGAGATAAATACGGACGAGAAAACATTAGACAAATTATTATTAACAGCTGAAGAGGAACGCAAACTGCAAGCCATCATAAACATGTTTCCCGATTCGGAAAAAGAGGGATTAGGGTGTACTAAACTAATCGAACACCATATCGACACGGGCGACGCACGACCAGTAAAACAGAGATATTACCCTATATCACCAGCAAGAGAGAAGATGTTGTTCGGTGAAATCGATAGGATGTTGTCCCTTGGAGTGATTGAGGAGTGTCCCCAGTCATCATGGTCCTCCCCAGGAGTTTTAGTCGTAAAACCAGACAAGGTGAGATTTTGCGTGGATAGTCGCAAACTGAATCAGTTAACAGTAAAAGACTCATACCCGATACCAAATATAGACGGTATAATATCGAGGCTGCCACCAGTATGTTGTATTTCAAAGGTAGATTTGAAAGACGCGTTCTGGCAGATTAAGTTAGACGAATCTTCTAAACCTAAAACGGCTTTTACGATACCAAATCGCCCCTTATATCAATTTACAAGAATGCATTTCGGTTTATGTAATGCGCCGCAGACAATGTGTCGTCTAATGGACATTGTTATACCATACTACATGAAATCACATGTATTTGTTTATTTAGACGACCTACTAATAATGTCCCAGGATTTCGAGGAACATTTACATCATCTGCAGGAAGTAGCAAATCGTTTCCGGAAGGCCGGGTTAACTATTAACATTAAAAAGAGCAGCTTTGCAATAAAAAGAGTAAAGTACCTGGGTTATATCGTCGGAGAAGGATTTTTAAGTGTAGACCCCGATAAAGTGAATGCCATATCTGATTTTCCCGTTCCATCATCGGTGAAAGGCGTAAGACAATTCATGGGTATGGTTAGTTGGTATCGAAGGTTCATAGATGACTTTTCCACGGTGACTTTTCCGCTTACGGAACTTCTGTCCAAAAAGAAATCATTCAGATGGTCAGAAGAAGCCCAAAGATCTTTCGAACTCTTAAAAAGGAAATTGTGTACGGCACCAGTGTTAGCACATGCTGATTTTTCTAAACCATTTATTGTGCAGTGCGATGCAAGTTCAGTTGGAGTTGGAGCAGTGTTGGCTCAGGAAGACAACGATGGCATCGAACGGCCTATAGCGTACATGTCACAGAAATTGACAAAGACACAAAGGAATTATACAGTCACTGAGCTGGAATGCTTAGCCGTGGTGTTAGCCATACACAAATTTAGGGCCTACATCGAAGGCCATGAATTCAAGGTGGTGACGGATCATGCCAGTCTCAAATGGCTAATGAGACAATCAGATTTGACTGGGAGGTTAGCAAGATGGGCATTGAAGCTTCAAGCTTTCGAGTTTAACATTGAACATCGAAGGGGCAAGGAAAACGTCGTCCCTGATGCATTATCTCGAGCGTTTGAAGGACAGGTTTCGGAGGTAGTGGAAGAGGTTAGGCCGGCTATAGATCTCGATTCTGATGCCTTTTCGGGGAAGGAATATACAACATGGCGAGAGCAGGTTTCTGAGTCTCAGTTTCCTGATTTCAAGATTGTTGGTAAATTCATTTATAAAAGAGTCAAGTTTCCTTCCGAAAGCACGGATGAGGATGTGTGGAAGCTGCTAGTACCCAGTGAACTTCGCGGGAAGGTAATAACAACAGCTCATGATATCCCAAATGCTGCGCATGGTGGCATTGCGAAGACGATCGAGAGGATACGAAGATTCTTTTATTGGCCACGGCTTGTGACAGATGTAAAGAATTATATCCTCAGCTGTGATATATGTAAAACATCTAAATATCCTACTTCCACTCTGAAACCACCGATGGGACAGATGGTGGAAACCGGGAGACCTTTCCAAAGACTGTATCTAGATTTTCTGGGACCGTTTCCGCGAACCAAAAAGGGTCACATAGGCATTTTCATAACATTAGACCACTATTCAAAATTCACATTTCTGAAGCCGGTGAAGAAGTTGGCCTCAGGACCTATAATTACTTTCTTACGAGACGAGATCTTTAATTGTTATGGTGTACCCGAAGTAATAGTAACCGATAATGGGACTCAATTTCGAAGTAAAGAGTTCAAGTCTCTTCTGACAGAATATGGTATAAGACACCAATTTACAGCGGTATACAGTCCACAGTCTAACGCGAGTGAGAGGGTAAACCGTTCCATAAATGCCGCTCTTAGATCTTTTGTGAAAGACGACCAAAAGTCATGGGATACGTATGTTAGTAGTATTAACTGTGCTCTGAGAAATAGCATTCATCAAACGACAGGTGAATCGCCATATAGGATATTGTTCGGTCAAGGGATGATTTTACATGGTAAGGACTACGAACTACTGCGAAGGTTGAGGTGTCTCGAGGATACAGATTTACAGTTACAAAGAACAGATAAATTTAAATTATTACGAGATTCTATTCAGGATAAAATTCGAAAAGCCTATGAGAAAAATGAACGACTATATAATTTAAGAGCACGGAATAGAAATCTGGAAATTGGACAGGAAGTCATAAGACGCAATTTTGTACAGAGCTCACGACCTAACAGATTTAATTCTAAGCTAGCACCAACTGGCGTGAAGGCAATACTTTTAAGGAAAATCGGTAATTGTTATTGTGAACTAAAGGACTGTGACTCTGGAAAGCAAGGAATATATCACATGAAAGACATATGGACGTAACATAATTTTTTTTTTGTTTTTTTTTTTTTGTAAGTGGTGTATATTTGTAAGTTGTATTACGATTTTAAAGGCGAGTGCTATTTGTTCAAAAAAAAAAAAAAAAAAACAAAAACAAAAAAATGAAAAATGGAAAAAATAATTCCGATCTAGTAGTATTTGCGTAGAAAATAAAAAGTCAAGAGAAAAAAAAAAGAAGAAAAAAAAATCGAGAGAGAAGAACAGGAACGTTAGACACCATTGGAAGAATACGAAAAAAAAAACGATTTTGGTGTTGGACGCTGCAAACTGAATTTCTTTAAGAGATTAAGGGAAAAGAACACCAGGACTCTCGTAAATCCTGGACAAAAAAAATATAACGATTTGGTGTGGAACGAAGCCATCTTCTTCTATAGATTGAAGGAACGAGCGGGAATTCATAATCTAAACGAGACTATAATTTGTGGGATAATTCCGCTGTTGATAAAATTTTCAATCCCATCACTCACGCAAAAGCCATATTCAAATTTTTTCAATGATGGATGCAGATAATTTGTAAAGTCTGATGGTAGCAAAGAAAATTGTATGAACTAATAAAAGAATTATCTGCGTAAACCTATTGGATAATGTTTGGCTAATGAAAATGGAAGTCTCTAACTGTGAAGCAGAATACTAAGATCGCAAACTATCACTACGTCAATTTATGAATACCTTAGTATAGTCTTAATTTGCCGTATTTTCATAAACATTGATACATTTAATCAACCTTATTTTAATCAACACACTTTTACCTTGATTGAGCTAAGCATTTTGGAGGCAAATTAATTTTCTTATATATTAGCATTATGATGGACCAGAATCCCAATCAACAGGCCTGTGGATAAGGAGGATGTCTGTCGGTAAGTTCCAATATTTCTGTTTTCCTTCCAAATTGGGATAGCTCAACATTTATTTTACCTTAACAACATACTTAACTATAACTGTACTTAATTTCCATTCTTCACAAATAATTATTATTTAATTAATGAAAAAAAATAATTTGATTTCCACTAAATTGAATTGAACCTCTTATTAACTTTTTCAAAATACTATATTAGTTCATATATTTATCCTTTCCTTCACGAGTGTAAGACACTGTATAATCTATAATATATGTTACTTTAAATTTATAATGTCTTATTAAACATTGTCCAATTCTCGAAAGGTGATGAAGGCTAAGTAAAAGATATCCACTTTTGGGCTGACCATAATATCATCATAGATGTCAGCAAGGTGGGCGGGTACAGAATAGGGACAGCAAAATTACATCATATGCTACCCTAAAAATTTCACTGGTACATTCTATGCTATATTCTTTCACCTTTTTTTTCATAGCTACCTTTAAAAAAAAAATTCTTTTATGTGGACTAATCATATCTTCTCTCTGATGGACAAGAACTGCCCCAGACTGAGCACGGCCAGGGCCACAAGGTAGCCAAGTCCAAACGAGAAAGGAACCTTTCGGTAGATCGTCACAATCGGTTGCCTTATGATACTAATTTGATGTCTGTTTGCAAATATTGCCTGCATAATATATCAACAGTGGTCTCTATGTCTACTCATAGCAGTCGATAACTGATATATTTTTGAAAGAATTGCACAATATTCTAAATATATTCGTAATGTCGTATTTAAAATTAATTCGCTTTGAAACTGTTGATTTGAATATTTTAACGAAGGAACTATAGTCCCGAAGCTGTCAGAGTGGAACTATATATTCAAAGAGCTCAGCGATTGAATCTGTAGACACGACAATCTCGGTGCGGAAACTGTTGTCTTGCCGAAGGAACTGTAGGCCTAAAGCAGTATGGGTTGCCTCCTAGCTAGTATTGCAATCTGACAGCTCTATCAGAACATTTCGATATACGAGCGCAAGACGAATTTCTTCAAGGTTGTCAAAAATTAGTTGTTTTTCTAGAAACCATGTCTGTTGTGCGCTAACTTATATTGCAAGATTTTCATGTGACCTATTGTAACATTGAGACATTAGTAGGGCCACCAAAAAAAGATTGTTCGTGTTGGATCTCACACAATTTGTTAATAGCTCAATAAAAAGCTCGTGACGCTTGGTCGAAAGAAATGCTCCAAAAATAAGATCGCGGTGCTTCAAATTACTTCTATGACATTGTAAAAAGTGATGAATCGTGGATATACGTCTAAGAGCCCGAAAGTACACTGAAGTCGACTGTATGGGTGTTTCAAGATGAGCTAAATCCAACAAAAGTTGCTCGCACACTATGCAATTCGAAGAATATGATCGCCTGTTTTTTTTTTTTTCGAAAAAAAAAAAACAGGACTTGTCGCAATTGTTCCACTAGAACAGTCAACCCTGAGTAGTAAACAATCATTTGTTTGGCAGTTTTCTTCCATGATCTCAGGAAAAACCAACCGCCGGAAACGATTCACTCTTCACGACAATTTGAGATCTCAAACAATTGCATTTTTGAAGACTCAAACATCGATTTGACAGGTAATCCACCGTATAGTTCAGGCTTGGTACCGAATGACTTCTTTTTATTCCGGTACGTAAAAAAATAAAGTGAAATGGCAACGTTTTTCCACACCTAAAGAAGCGGTTAAAGGGTTCAGAAAGCATGTTTTGGAGATATTCCAATGAGAATGGCAAAAGTGCTTCGATTATTGGCTCAAACGCATGCAGAATTGTATAGGTCTTAAAATGGAATACTTTGAAAAACAATAAAGCTATTTTCGATGATTAATATTTGTTTTTGGTCCCTAATTCCGAAATATAAAAGGCAACCCTGTAATGGTTCTGAACTAAAGGGTTAAACGTCTACAGGCCCAAATGCCTCTGCGCTAGCACATTAGAGTCGAACGTCTCAGTGAAGGAATTGTGAAACGGAAGGCCGAAGTTCTGTGTCAATCCATATGGAATTTTCCACAAGCCGAAACTATTTTACTCTTATAGAAAATTTTTAAAATACATAGAACCTTATGTCTATATCCACTTAAATTGAGTACTTCAGTATGATTTCATATAGACCGATTACCCGATTTGATTTATATCTTAAATGTGACCGTCATAGATTGTGACTCTATTTCAGATCAATTTTTATACCCACCACCATAGAATGGTGACGGGGGTATAATAAGTTTATCATTCCGTTTGTAACACATCGAAATATCGATTTCCGACTATATAAAGTATATAACAGGTTGGCTGATAAGTCCCCGTTCTGACACGTAGATGGAGTCGCTAGTATTAAATGCATATCATTTTTATATAGTACTAACCTTCACATGATTCGTGTGAAAATTTGACGTCTGTAAGTCAATTAGTTTGTGAGATAGAGCGTCTTTTGTGAAGCAACTTTTGTTATTGTGAAAAAAAATGGAAAAATAAGAATTTTCGTGTTTTGATAAAATACTGTTTTCTGAAGGGAAAAAAATACGGTGGAAGCAAAAACTTGGCTTGATAATGAGTTCCCGGACTCTGCCCCAGGGCAATCAACAATAATTGATTGGTATGCAAAATTCAAGCGAGGTGAAATGAGCACGGAGGACGGTGAACGCAGTGGACGCCCGAAAGAGGTGGTTACCGACAAAAACATCAAAAAAAATCCACAATATGATTTTGAATGACCGTAAAATGAAGTTCATCGAGATAGCAGAGGCCTTAAAGATATCAAAGGAACATGTTGGTCATATCATTCATCAATATTTGGATATGCGGAAGCTCTGTGCAAAATAGGTGCCGCGCTACCTCACATTTGACCAACAACAACAACGTGTTGATGATTCTGAGCGGTGATATGTGACAATGGATGAAACATGGCTCCATTACTACACTCCTGAGTCCAATAGACAGTCGGCTGAGTGGACAGCGACCGGTGAACCATCTACGAAGCGTGGAAAGACTCAAAAGTCCGCTGGTAAAGTAATGGTATCTGTTTTTTGGGATGCGCATGGAATAATTTTTATCGATTATCTTGAGAAGGGAAAAACCATCAACAGTGACTATTATGTGGCGTTATTGGAGCGTTTGAAGGTCGAAATCGCGGCAAAACGGAAAAAATTGTTGTTCCACCAAGACATCGCACCGTGCCACAAGTCATTGAGAACGATGGTAAAAAATCATGAATTGGGCGTCGAATTGCTTCCCCACCCACCGTATTCTCCAAATCTGGTCACCAGCGACTTTTTCTTGTTCTCAGACCTCAAAAGGATGCTCGCAGGGAAAAAATTTGGCTACAATGAAGATGTGATCGCCGAAACTGAGGCCTATTTTGAGGCAAAACCGAAGGATTACTACCAAATTGGTATCAAAAAATTGGAAGGTCGTTATAATCGTTGTATCGCTCTTGAAGGGAAATATGTTTAATAATAAAAACGGATTTTGACAAAAAAATGTGTCTTTCTTTGTTAGACCGGGACTTATCAGCCAAACTGTTATATTCTTGATCAGGGAGAAATTCTAAGACGATATAAGCATGTCCGTCTGTCCGTCTGTCCGCCTGTCTGTCTGTTTGTTAATCACACTACAGCCTTCAATAATGGCAAACTCGTCCTGAAATTTGGTACAGATTCGTTTTTTGTTTACAGGCAGGTCAAGTTCGAAGATGGGCTATATCGGTCTAAGTTTTGATATAGTCCCCATATAAACCGACCTCCCGATTTGGGGTCTTGGGCTTATACAAAGCGTAGTTTTTATCCAATTTGCTTGAAGTTGGAAATCTGGAGGTATTTTAGGACCATCAAAAAGTGTACAGAAAATGGTGTCTATGGGTCCATGTTTTGGTATAGCCACATATGGACCGACTTCCCGATTTGCTTCTTGGGCGTCTATAAAGTGTATTTTCTATCCGTTTTGCCTGAAATTGAAAATGTAGAGGTATTTTAAGAACACAAATTGGTGTGCCGAAAATGGTGATTATCATATAGCCCTCATATGAACCGATCTCCCGATTTTACTTCTTGGGCTTCTAGAATCCGTAGTTTTTATCTAATTTGCCTGAAATTGGAAATCTAGAGGTATTCTAGGACCATAAAGAGGTGTGCCGAAATTGGGGTGTATCGGTCGATGTTGTGATATAGCCCCCATATAGACCGATTTCCTGATTTTACTTCTTGGGCTTCGAGAATCCGTAGTTTTAATCCAATTTACCTGAAATTTAAAATCTAGAGGTACTCTAGGACCAAGAGACTTGTGCCAAAAATGGTGAGTACCGGTCCATGTTTTGATATAGCCACCATATAGACCGGTCTCACGATTTTACTACTTGGACTTCTAGAATCCGTAATTTTTACCCAATGTGCCTCAAATCGGAAATGCAGAGGTATTCTAGGACCATAAAGAGGTGTGCCGAAAATGGTGAGTATAGGTCCATGTTTTGATATAGCCCCATATAGACCGATCTCGCGATTTTACTTCTTGGGCTTCTAGAATCCGTAGTTTTTATCCAATTTGCCTGAAATTTGAAATCTAGGTATTCTGGGACTATAAAGACATGTGTCGAAAATGGTGAGTACCGGTCCATGTTTACATATAGCCCCCATATAGAACGATCTCCCGATTTTACTTTTTGGGCTTCTAGAATCCGTAGTTGTTACCCAATTTACCTGAAATTGGAAATCTGGAGGTATTCTAGGAAAATAAAGAGATATGCCGAAAATGTTGATTATCGCACCATGTTTTGATATAGCCCCCATATAAACCGATCTCCCGATTTTACTTCTTGGGCTTCTAGAATCCGTAGTTTTTACCCAATTTGCCTGAAATAGGAAATCTAGCGGTATTCCAGAACTATAAAGAGGTGTGACAAAAATGGTGATTATCCTTCCATGTTTTGGTATAGCCCCCATTACACCGAACTCACGATTTAACGCCTAGGGTTTCTAGAAATTATAGTTTTTATCCGATTTGCCACAAATTGGCATTTTAGACCCATAACAAAGTGTAATTGATTTTGTTTTATCGGTCCATATGGTAAGGCCTCCATATAGACCGATTTCACTTATTGAGGGTATAGAAGGCGCACTGATAATGAAAATTGCTTGACACTGAATTCAAAATTTCCAGATTTTACTTCGCAATCTTTTAAATAATTGGGATGAAAATCTAAAGATTTTAGATTTCAAATCAAGGCGTTATTTCATCATTTTCTTGCGCACCTACAAGAGATGTTAATGATTCCTCTAAAACTCAAACAAAAAATGGTTCTTATAAATTCAGAATCTGATCTAGTCTTCATAGGTAAAATCTTTACATTTATCTGTGGGAAGCGTACTGGTGGAACTGATCTGCTTGGGAAAATATCTGTCATCAAACACCCCTGAAATTTTCAAAGGAAACTGTTATATTTGATTCATGATGGTAGGTTTTTAAGATTCGGCCAGGCCGAACTTACTGCTGTATATACTTGTTTATGTTTAATTTAAAGCCATTTTTTAGGGTAGCTTCAGAATTTTTATGAAGAATATCAGTCCGGTCAAAGCAATATAACGAAAATTTGAAGCAAACATTTCTGTGTATATGTGTGAATATTTAACCTAATCACTGAATCTGTTTTCTTTAAAGGCCTTTCATTATTTTATTGTGGTTCATCTTGTTGAGTTTTTCCACATTTACTTAGAACACAGTATATATTTAATAACATACCAAAAACACTTTAATTTAGATTATGCTCTATTTAAACTTGTATACTTATTGCGTCAAATTAACAGTATTCCTTATCTTCTGTATTCATTTCAGGTAAGACAGTTTATTTATCTGCTCCATATACACATCCTGCATACTAAATCAGTTTATGAACACATAAGCAAGGATATCTTCAAAGGTTTGATCAAATTTTCTTATAACTGTTCCGCTTACAAATTATTTGATTTATAATAGTCATTTAAGTGCATGTAACATCATATGTTCTGCCCCAGAAACGGAAGCATATTAACCGGAGGTCTGGTAAACATTTTGCTGGAGGTATATAGATTAGACCCATCATGTGGGGGAAAAGTTCCACATATGTGTATATATGGAAATAAGGGAGCCTGATATATGGAATAATTTTCCAGTTAGTCTACATTAAATTTGTAAGCATTTGCATTAAGGTCAAACCAGTTACAAGCTTCAATGATTTGTGCCAAATCCCAATGAGACGTGATGTGGAATTCCAACCAAACATTTGAAATGGATCCAATTAACACAAAAAAAATACGATATCGAATGGGTAAATATATGGGCGTGAAAAGTTTCCAACGTTAAGTGCATAAAAAGTAAAACTATGGTCTTTAACTTTTGGATCATGCCTAGTAGTTTACCGTTCACACTAGCACAGCATTCTTGTGGGTGTGAATTTTGTGGTCTTGAACAAAAACACACATCGTACATTGGCGGAATTTTGTTGGATTAAAGTTTTACCAATGCAAACACTTAAATAGAGTATCTTCGTTATAAAAATTACGTTCATCATAAGGTTGAGCAGACTATCACATGTCAGTTCAAAAGTTCTCGATCTTCTAATAGAGGCAGAGAGACTATATACATGCAACATCAGTGGAATAACATTTGTTATTTTGGAAAATATACAACAATTAATTTCGCTAATTGATAAACATATAGCTCTATTTAAGAAACAAATATATACCGCTTCGAGTTCGCCGTAAGTACCATGCACCCAGCGAAGGAATATGATCACCTCAAACATGTATCAAGAGCAAAATGTTATTTTTGGATGGTGACCATGTAACATGGTTTTCGCAGCCATGTTATTTTCTCGGAAATCATGTATCTGATTTCGGCATTTTAGTGACAAACATGTTACATGGTCACCATACAAAAATAACATTTTATTCTTGAAATATGTTTGAGGTGATCACATTCCTTTTCTGCGTGTGGATAGCGTAGAATGTACTACTTAGAACTGTCATCCACAATAGACTTAACATTGTCTTTTAATTTTTTAATTTAATTATAACTTAGTCCACGTGGAGTCTATATTAGAACAACAAGACGGATTAAAAATTTTTTAACGGGATCAGCCGGATCGGATGAAATTTACTTCTCTTAGAGGTTCCGCAAGCCAAATCGGGGGATCGGTTTATATCGGGGCTATATATAATTATTGACCGATGTAGACCAATTTCTGCACAGTTGTTAGATACCATAACAGGTTGGCTGATAAGTCCCCGGTCTAACAAAGAAAAACACATTTTTTTTGTCAAAATTCGTTTTTATTATTCAACATAGTCCCTTCAAGAGCGATACAACGATTATAACGGCCTTCCAATTTGTTGATACCATTTTGATAGTACTCCTTCGGTTTTGCCTCAAAATAGGCCTCAGTTTCGGCGATAACCTCTTCATTGCAGCCAAATTTTTTCCCTGCGAGCATCCTTTTGAGGTCTGAGAACAAGAAAAAGTCGCTGGGGCCAGATCTGCAGAATACGGTGGGTGGGGAAGCAATTCGAAGCCCAATTCATGAATTTTTGCCATCGCTCTCAATGACTTGTGGCACGGTGCGTTGTCTTGGTGGAACAACACTTTTTTGTTCTTCATATGGGGCCGTTTTGCCGCAATTTCGACCATCAAACGCTCCAATAACGCCATATAATAGTCACTGTTGATGGTTTTTCCCTTCTCAAGATAATCGATAAAAATTATTCCATGCGCATCCCAAAAAACAGAGGCCATTACTTTGCCAGCGGACTTTTGAGTCTTTCCACGCTTCGGAGACGGTTCACCGGTCGCTGTCCACTTAGCCTACTGTCGATTGGACTCAGGAGTGTAGTGATGTTTCATCCATTGTCACATATCGACGGAAAAACTCGGGTGTATTACGAGTTAACAGCTGCAAACACCGCTCAGAATCATCAACACGTTGTTGTTTTTGGTCAAATGTGAGGTCGCGCGGCACCCATTTTGCACAGAGCTTCCGCATACCAAATATTGATGAATGATCAACACGTTCCTTTGATATCTTTAAGGCCTCTGCTATTTTGATCAACTTCATTTTACTGTCATTCAAAATCATTTTGTGGATTTTTTTTATGTTTTCGTCGGTAACCACCTCTTTCGGGCGTCCACTGCGTTCACCATCCTCCGTGCTCATTTCACCACGCTTGAATTTTTCATACCAATCAATTATTGTTGATTTCCCTGAAGGCAGAGTCCGGAAACTCATTATCAAGCCAAGTTTTTGCTACCACCGTATTTTTACCCTTCAAAAAACAGTTGTAACACATCGAAATATTGCTCTAAGACCCCATAAAGTATATATATTCTGGGTCGTGGTGAAATTCTGAGTCGATCTGAGCATGTCCGTCCGTCGGCCCGTCTGTTGAAATCACGCTAACTTCCGAACGAAACAAGCTATCGACTTGAAACTTGGCACAAGTAGTTGTTATTGATGTAGGTCGGATGGTATTGCCATATCGGTCCACTTTTACGTATAGCCCCCATAGAAACGGACCCCCAAATTTAGCTTGCGATTGCTCTAAGAGAAGCAAATTTCATCCGATCCGGCTGAAATTTGGTACATGGTGTTGGTATATGGTCTCCAACAACCATGCAAAAATTGGTCCATATCACTCCACTTTTACGTATAGCCCCCATATAAACGGACCCCCAAATTTGGCTTGCGATCGCTCTAAGAGAAGCAAATTTCATCCGATCCGGCTGAAAATTGGTACATGGTGTTAACATATGGTCTCTAACAACCATGCAAAAATTGGTCCATATCGGTCCATATTTATATATAGCCCCCATATAAATCGATTCCCCGATTTGTCCTCCGGAGCCTCTTGGAGGAGCAAAATTTATCCGATCCGGTTGAAATTTGGAACATGGTGTTAGAATGTGGTATCTAACAAACACGCAAGAATTGATCCATATCGGTCCATAATTATATAAAGCCCCCATATAAACCGTTCCCCAGATTTGATCTCCGGAGCCTCTTTGAGGAGCAAAATTCATCCGGTCCGGTTGAAATTTGGAACGTGGTGGTAGTATAAGGCCGCTAATATCCATGCCAAAATTGGTCCATATCGGTCTATAGTTATATATAGCCGATCTCCAATCGCACAAAAATTGGTCCATATCGGTTCATATTCATGGTTGCCACTCGAGCCAAAAATAATCTTTCAATATTTTATTTTTATGGAAAACATTGTCAAAATGTTATTTCTATAGAAAATTTTATAAAAATTTTATTTCCATAGAAAATTTTGTAAAAATTTTATTTCTATAGAAAATTTTGTCAAAATGTTATTTCTATAGAAAATGTTGTCAAAATGTTATTTCTATAGAAAATTTTTTTCCAAATTTTATTTCTATGGAAAATTTTTTCCAAATTTTACTTCTATAGAGAATGTTGTTAAAATTTTATTTGGTCAAAATTGTATTTCTATAGAAACTTTAAACTTAATTATATACGTATTTAATCGGCCTTTTTTAGTTTAATATATACTACGTATGGACTAACTTGTAATTTAGAAGACGGTGTTAGGAAGTGTTAAGATACCTTGCCATGTTCGATTCGATTGTGGATGACAATCTTTTGTAGAAGTTTCTACGCAATCCATGGTGGAGGGTACATAAGGTTCGGCCTGGCCGAACTTACCGCCGTTTATACTTGTTTTAACTAGCAGTGTGCTCCGCTCCAGGGCATTAGCCTATTTAAATTTTAACTCTAGATTTTTTTTTTCAAATCGATTCTGATTTAAATATATGAATACGGGGACATAAAGCTTTGTATATAGCAACAAAAAAAATTGAAGGATTTGATATGGTGTCGAACACGTAGATCGACAAAGTGGTCCAGGGTATAAAATGTGTTTTTATAAATATTTATTCAGAAGATTCTTGGTATCTCATTCATATTATGACGTGGCCTCTATGTAAGTTTATGTCATAATTTATTGACAATAGTAGCCAATTGGTTTAAATTTCTTTTAGACTTCTAAAATTCTAACGTTTGTCGGTAGAGCTAGAAATAAGATAATTTATATCGGTCCATGTTTTGTGGAGGGTACAAATGAAAATTATTAAAATGTGATTTAGTTATATTACCCGGAATCGACTCCAGAGTCGGTGTCGAGGCTGATGAAAAATGCTGAAGTCGGAGTCGAGCAAAATTGGATCGATTGGTTTTAAAATCTCAAAATGTGGAGTATAATTTAGTTAAATTTTCACACGAGGTAGTTCATTCTTCCTACAAAACGATTTACTTTGTGTCTATACTTAACAGTGTTCCGATATGACCTTTTTAGCTCGTTTCCTTCGGAAGTTGGCGTGATTTCCACAGATGAACGGACGGACGGACGTCACTAGATTTATTCAGAATTTAACCACGACCCAGTATAAATATATATTTACAATATATGACATGTTATATTAAACTCCATTAAACATAACTCATAAGATACAATTGCTCAAAAATAATATCATTAAAATGTAGCTTTTATACAATTAAATTTACAGAATATATAGTAAAAATAATTATGACTTAAATTAAGAAGGGCAAGGGCAAGTACACTAATGGCGTTTTCTTTTTTTTGTAAAATATGTGTACTATTTCCTTTTTTGCTTGAAATATTCCTTTGAAATTTGAGTTTTGCGTACTTGATACTGGGAAAGTACAACAAATGTAAAGGCAATTTCATTATTTTGAAGAATTTTTCAGAATTACTAAGTAGACCTTAGTCTTTCTTGTTAAAATGCCCATTTTTATGTCGAATCACTTAAATCAGTTCATCTTCAATGACGGCAATACACAGATAAAAATTTCCGTAGTTACAATAACGCTAAATTTAACTTATTTTTATTTAATAAAAATTATTAGTTTGTAGTTAAATTTTATTATTTTTTTGCGAAATTTTCCTCAGCCCAATGAAATTTTCGCTTTTTTAAGTATGTTTCAAACATTTTATGAACTAAAGCAAATAAAAATTTTTTTACGATAGTAAAAATAAACTACTGTATGGTTAAAATTGTCACGGTTTGGCGCCAATGATTTTCTTCTTTTCTTTTATTTAATTTTTTTCTATGAAAGGGTGTACTATCCTTAACTGCAGTTAAAAAGTACAACAGGTCATTACATTTTCCTGATTTTAACAACGCTTTGTGGAAATCCCAAATGTGGTGTACAATTTAGTTCAATTTTCGTACGAGTTAGGTTAGGTGGCAGCCCGATGTATCAGGCTCACTTAGACTATTCAGTCCATTGTGATACCACATCTGGTGAACTTCTCTCTTATCACTGAGTGCTGTCCGATTCCATGTTAATCTCAATGACAAGGGACCTCCTTTTTATAGCCGAGTCCGAACGGCGTTCCACATTGCAGTAAAACCACTTAGAGAAGCTTTGAAACCCTCAGAAATGTCACCAGCATTACTGAGGTGGGATAATCCACCGCTGAAAAACTTGTTGGTGTTCGGTCGAAGCAGGAATCGAACCCACGACCTTGTGTATGCAAGGCAGGCATGCTAACCATTGCACCTCGGTGGCTCCCTTACGAGAGTTAGTTTATTCTTCCTATAAAACAGTTTACTTTTTTTCGGTGTATTATCACAAATGACAATTTTATTGTCATGAGTTATAAATCGCTAAAATCGCTTTATACTAAATTGCACAAAGATCGAATAAATGATTTTGGACGGATGGAAAAACTAGAGAAGTGATTTCTTAATTAAATTTTCGATTAAGGCTTTTATTCTTATTGAATAGTCTATTCCCAAAAAGGACTGTCAAAAGCAAGACTAGATTCTTTGATTTATATTAGTATACATCAAGAAATATTTTCAATTCTCTTCCAAATTAGGAAAATTCACCCATTGTTATTCATTGTCATATAGATATGTACCATTTATCTAAAGGGAATAATTTATTGAGCATTCTTAAGGTTTTCTGCAATTCATTGTCTTCGTGGTATTGCGCGTTTGTTTTGTTTGCTTAAATAAACTTCCTAAATGATATGGCGTTAGTAGTGATATTAGAATAATGTTGTCTTTTACCACACGTACACCAACTCAGTCGATTTGATCTAAAACTAAATACAATATTGTGTGACGTACAAATGCACGATTCTATTCGCAGATATCAATTCTAATTTTTCTCCCCCTAGACGCAGGAAATAGCTATGCATGAAGAGGATTCGTAGCTGATTTCAAAGCGATAGTTTATGCATTCCTTCCATAGTGTATTAAGTCGAAAAGGATGTATTAGAACAATCCTGAATTTCGCACAAGTTCTATAAATAACAAGTGATTAAGTAGAAAGTCGGGCGGGGCCGACCCCACATTGTTTGTGGGGTATCAATGGTATAGGTTTGGGAGATAAATTTCCATATTTAAGAACATTAAGGGGTACATGTTTATGGGAGATATATCACAATCTGAACAGAAATGTTTGATATTAGGAGCTATGGTTGATTATGAACCCAACTCTGTATACCACTAATATTTAGTCCATTATTAAAAAAAGAGGAAATCGCTAAATTAGTGTGGGTAATAAATAAAAATTTGTTAAATTGGGAAATATATTTATGTAAGAGCTATATGAAAGTCCAACTACGATCAGCTAATACTTCAATATTAGAAACGTTACCTTGTGCTGCATTTGAGTAAGATCGGTTAATAAATGAGGCCACTATGGTCACAAATAAGGTTATAAGGGAGAAATTTTTGAAAGTCGGACGCTACACATATATGGCTGCTTTATCTAAATCTGACGCGATTTGGATGATATTTTGCACATATAGTCAGTACTCTAGAAGATTAGAGTAAGCCAATTTTGAGCAACTTTGGGCAAGTTTTGTGAACGCAATCTGACACCATTTATCGACATCGGGCGATACATATATATGGGAGCTATATCTAAAATTGATACGATTTTTTTCCAAATTTAATAGCGTTCGTCATTGTGCCAAAAAACGCCATATACCAAATTTCATCAAAATCGGTTAATAATTGCGACCGGAATCCTGCGAACAACAAATACATGGACAGACGGACGGACAACCAGAGCTAGATCGACTCAGGAGGTCATTCTGAGTCGATCGGTATATATTTTATGGGGTCTAAAATCTGTATTTCTAGTAGGCACATTTTTTTGCATATCAAAGTTATTATACCCTGACCACTATGCGGCTTAGGGAATAACAAGTATATACGGCCGTAAGTTCGGCCAGGCCGAATCTTATGTACCCTCCACCATGGATTGCGTAGAAACTTCTACGAAAGACTGTCATCCAAAATCGAATTACTTGGGAAAAACTTCTTAACATCGTTTTCTAAATTGTGAGTTAGTCAATACGTGGTATATATTAGACAAAAAAGATATGTATAGGCATTGCCGTATCTAGACATTTTTAGCCAGGGGGCTATAGCCCCCCTATCTATACTACAGTAACAATATATAATGGAAAATCATATATAGGTTTACACATTCTAGGTGAGGCAAATATTTTTTTCTGGAGGGGGCTAAGCGCTCCCCCCAGATGCCTTACTACGCTTATGTGTATAGGTAAGTCTACAAATAATTACGAATCGATTTTGCACGGTACGTAGAGACCCAGAATCGAAATATGGGGGTCGCTTATATGGAGGCTATATCCAATTATGAACTTGATATGGACAAATTTTTGTGTGATTGGGGATCGATTTATCTGAGGGCTATATATAACTATAGACCGATATGGACCTAGTTGTGGACCAATTTTTTCATGGTTGTTAGAGGTCATAGGCTGACACCGTGTTCCAAATTTCAGCCGGACCGGATGAAATTTGCTTCTCTTAGAGGCTCCGCAAACCAAAGCTGGGGATCGGTTTATATGGGGGCTATATATAATTATGGACCGATGTGGATCAATTTTTGCATGGTTGTTATAGACCATATACTAACACAATGTACCAAATTTCAGCAGGATCGGATGAAATTTGTCTCTCTTAGAGGCTCCGCAAGCCAAATCGGGCGATCGGTTTATATGGGGGCTATATATAATTATGGACCAATTTTTGCATGGTTGTTAGACATCATATACCAACACCATGTACCAAATTTCAGCCTGATCGGATGAAATTTGCTTCTCTTAGAGGATCCGCAAGCTAAATTTGGGGGTCCGTCTATATGGGGGCTATACGTAAAAGTGGACCGATATGGCCCAGTTGCAACACCATCCGACCTACATCAATAACAACTACTTGTGCCAAATTTCACGTCGATAGCTTGTTTCGTTCGGAAGTTAGCGTCTGGTCATGCTCAGATCGACTCAGAATTTCAACACGACCCAGAATATATATATACTTTATGGGGTCTTATGGCAATATTTCGATGTGTTACAAACGGAATGACAAAGTTAATATACGAGTACCCCCATCCTATGGTGGAGGGTATAAAAATGATGTGTTTATCCTTGATCGATAAATTCTACAACTACTAAATTTTGACCATATTTCATATGAAATGCCGTGAGAACATTATCGCGATAACCCTGTGCTCTGCTTCGTTGAAAGTGTTGGGTGCTTACTCTATAAGTAGCGGCGTTAATAAGACCATTACCGAATCATTCCTAAAATATTTTCGTTAAGAAAAAATTAAATAAAGCAAGTAAGTAAAATGGAAAGTCAGGCTGGGCCGACTATATCATAGGGTTTGGAAAAAAAACCCTATGATATAGTCGTATATTTAAGAAAATTAAGGGGTACATGCTTTATTACAATCTGAACAGAAATGTCTGATATTAGGAGCAATAGTTGATTCTGCACTAATATTGAGGCCATTATTAAAATCAAGGAAATTGCTAAATTAGTGTGGATAATAAATCCAAATTGTTGAGAATCGGGAAATTTATATATCTAAGAGCTACATGTATTGTCGGTACGATTGGCTAATATATCAAAATTTTAAATTTAAGTGACATTTGTTAATAAATAAGAGTATTATGGACAAAATCGAGCGATGCATGTATATGTGAGCTATATCTAAATCTGAACCGATTTAGATGAAATCTTGCAGGTTTAGTTGATACCACAGAAAATTACTTTGTGCTAAATTTGAGTAAGATCGGTTAATAAATAAGCTATTATGGCCAAAATTTGTAAAATCGGAATCTTTGAATAATTGTCTAGACTACACCCCTAACCTTCCATGAAAGTTTCAAGCAAATTGGAGAACTCTAATCCAAAGGAAATGTCACCATCCCCGACGAGATATCGAACAAATAAATAGGGAATTAAGTTCACCCAGGCCGAATCTTAGGGGCTATACCAAAACATGGACCGATCCACATCATATTCGCTACACCTATTTACGGACCTAAAATACGTCTAAATTTTGAATTATAGGCAAATCAGATAAATACTACGTTGTCTAGCAGCCCAAGAAGTCAAACTGGGAGTTTGAAAAGTTTTTTTTTTTTATAGAAATAAAATGTTTACAAAATTTTATAAATAAAATTTTGAAAAAATTTTCTATAGAAATAAAATGTTTACCATGCGGGGTATATATTAAACAAAAACAAGTATATACGGCCGTAAGTTCGGCCAGGCCGAAGCTTATGTACCCTCCATCATGGATTGCGTAGAAACTTCTTCGAAACACTGCCATCCACAATCGAATTACTTAAGTTGCGGTAACGCTTACCGATGGCAAGGTATCTTAAAACCTCCTAACACCATCTTCTAAATTGTATGTCCATACGTGGTATATATTAAATCAAAAAAGATCGATCCAATACGTATATAATTCAGTTTGACAAAGTAGACATAAAATTTTGACAAAATTTTCTACAGAAAGAAAATATTAAAAAATTTTCTATGGAAATAAAATTTTCACAAAATTTTCTATAGAAATATAAATTTTGACAAAATTTTCTATAGAAAGAAAATTTTGACAAAAATTTCTA
Source organism: Haematobia irritans (assembly GCF_050003625.1). NCBI lineage: Eukaryota > Metazoa > Arthropoda > Insecta > Diptera > Muscidae > Haematobia > Haematobia irritans. The sequence goes on along the minus strand of NC_134399.1, from coordinate 87,382,086 downwards.
CAGAAATAAAATTTTAACAAAATTTTCTATAGAAATAAACTTTTCACAAAATGTTCTATAGAAATAAAATCTTGGTCGATTATTTTTGGCTCGAATGGCAACCATGATTATGAACCGATATGGACCAATTTGTGTGTGATTGGACCAATTTTGGTATGGTTGTTAGCGACCATATACTAACACCACGTTCCTGCTTTGAACCGGATCGGATGAATTTTGCTCCTCCAAGAGGCTCCGGTGGTCAAATCTGGAGAACGTTTTATATGGGGGCTATATATAATTATGGACCGATATGGACCATGTTCCAAATTACAACCGGATTGGATGAAATTTGCTTCTCTTGGAGACTTCGCAAGCCAAATCTGGGGATCGGTTTATATGGGGGCTATATATAATTATGAACAGATGTGGACCAATTTTTGCACGGTTGTTAAAGACCATATACCAATATCATGTACCAAATTTCAGGCGGATCGGATAAAATTTGCTTCTCTTTGAGGCTCCGCAACCCATATCTGGGGATCGGCTTATATGGGCGCTATATATAAATATGGACCGATGTGGACCAATTTTTGCATGGTTGTTAGAAACCATATACCAACACCACATACCAAATTTCAGCCGGATCGGATGAAATATGCTTCTGTTAGAGGCTCCACAAGCCAAATCTGGGGATCGGTTTATATGGGGGCTATATATAATTATGAACCGATGTGGACCAATTTTTGCATGATTGTTAGAGACCATATACCAACACCATGTACCAAATTTCAGCCGGATCGGATGAAATATGATTCTCTTAGAGGGTCCACAAGCCAAATCTGGGGATCGGTTTATATGGCGGCTATATATAATTATGGACCGATATGGGCCAATTTTTGCATGGTCGTTAGAGACCATATACCAACATTATGTACCAAATTTCAGCCAGATCGGATGAAACTTTCTTCTCTTTGAGGCTCCTCAAGCCAAATCTGGGGATCGGTTTATATGGGGGCTATATATAATTATGGACCGATGTGAATCAATTTTTGCATGATTGTTAGAGACCATATACCAACACCATGTACCAAATTTCAGCCGGATCGGATGAAATTTTCTTCTCTTTGAGGCTTCGCAAGCCAAATCTGGAGATCGGTTTATATGGGGTCTATATATAATTATGGACCGATGTGGACCAATTTTTGCATGGTTAATAGAGACCATATACCAACACCACATACCAAATTTCAGCCGGATCGGTTGAAATATGCTTCTGTTAGAGGCTCCACAAACCAAATCTGGGGACCGGTTTATATGGGGGCTATATATAATTATGAACCGATGTGGACCAATTTTGGCATGGTTATTAGAGACTATATACCATCACCATATACCAAATTTCAGCCGGATCGGATGAAATATGCTTCTCTTTTAGGCTCCGCAAGACAAATCTGGGGATCGGTTTATATGGGGGCTATATATAATTATGGACCGATGTGAACCAATTTTTGCATGGTTGTTAGAGACCATATACCAATACCATGTACCAAATTTCAGCCGGATCGGATGAAATTAGCTTCTCTTTTAGGCTCCGCAAGCCAAATCTGGGGATCGGTTTATATGGGGGCTATATATAATTATGGACCGATGTGAACCACTTTTTGCATGGTTATTAGAGACCATATACCAACACCATATACCAAATTTCAGCCGGATCGGATGAAATATGCTTCTCTTTTAGGCTGCGCAGCCAAATCCGGGGATCGGTTTATATGGGGGCTATATATAATTATGGACCGATGTGAACCAATTTTTGCATGGTTGTTAGAGACCATATACCAACACCATATACCAAATTTCAGCCGGATCGGATGAAATATGCTTCTGTTAGAGGCTCCACAAGCCAAATCTGGGGATCGGTTTATATGGGGGCTATATATAATTATGGACCGATGTGGACCAATTTTTGCATGGTTGTTAGAGACCATGTACCAACACCATATACCAAATTCCAGCCGGATCGGATGAAATATGCTTCTTGTAGAGGCTCCACAAACCAAATCTGAGGGTCCCTTTATATGGGGGCTATACGTAAAAGTGGACCGATATGGCCCATTTTCAATACCATCCGACCTACATCAATAACAACTACTTGTGCCAAGTTTCAAGTCGATAGCTTGTTTCGTTCGGAAGTTAGCGTGATTTCAACAGACGGACGGACGGACGGACGGACGGACGGACATGCTTAGATCGACTCAGAATTTCACCACGACCCAGAATATGTATACTTTATGGGGTCTTAGAACAATATTTCGATGTGTTACAAACGGAATGACAAAGTTAATGTACCCCCATCCTATGATGGAGGGTATAAAAAAGGCCGATTGAAAATTTTCTATAGAAATAAAATTTTGACAAAATTTTCTTTAGAAATAAAATTTTTACCATACTTTAGATAGAATTAAAATTTTAACAAAATTTTCTATAGAAATGAAATTTTGACAAAATTTCTATAGAAATAAAATTTTAACAAAACTTTCTACAGGAATAAAATTTTGACAAAAGTTTCTATAGAAATAAAAAGTGGGCAAAATTTTCAGTAGAAATAAAATATGAAGAAATATTCTATAAAATAAAATTTTGACAAAGTTTTCTATAGAACTAAAATTTTAACCAAACTTTAGATAGAAATAAAATTTTAATTTCTATAGAAATATGCTATATCGAAATGTGGGCAAAAATCAAACCATATTTGTCACACTTTTTTATGGACCCAAATATCTCTAGATTTTGAAAAAAAAAAAATGATCGAAAATATCAGAATATCATTGGAATCTACGACTTAGTCCACTTTGATATTATTGTAGCACGAAACTGAAGTGCTAAATTTAAGAACACATTGATTCCTATTCTCGAATACATACCCATCAACGAAAATACTACCTACTTTGCTATACTAAAATATAGCTCACCTAGCTACATCATTTCCCATTTTGGGCAATATCAAACTTGTTGCCTTCATTTCATCCGAAATAAAGTTTATCTGGAAGTTTTTCTATTGAAATGGTTTTTGTGGGAGGGAGGATTTTGTGGTTTTGGGCCAAATATCGTCATTGCTTTTTTTCTTTAGCAATGCCATGTAACGAAAACGGTTACACTCAAGCGTAACAATAGTTTTGCTCCATTGCTATTGATTATTTTCTTCTTGTTTGTTAGTTGCTTCAATTTTTCGAAACGTATCTCATTTTGTTGGTTTTCTTTTGCTTCTATGATGTTTACCTTGTGTTGAAAATGTTGATTGTTAATTTTTTTGCTTTAGTTTATCTTCTAACAGGAATACTAATAGTGATTTATGTGAATGGCATTTGGAAATGTTTGACATTAACTTAAAGACCCTAGCAAAAATACGATTTGAAGTCAACGTGGAAATATTTAAATGAGAATATTGTGTAATCTAGGAAGCTTGAATGTTGAATAGTTCAACTTGAACTATTCAATCGATTTTCATACCCTCCACCATTGGATGGAGGGCATGTCCGTCTGTCTGTCTGTTGAAATCACGCTAACTTCCGAACGAAACAAGCTATCGACTTGAAACTTAACACAAGTTGTTGTTATTGATGTAGGTCGGATGGTATTGCAAATGGGCCATATCGGACCACTTTTACGTATAGCCCCCATATAAAACCATCCCCATATTTGGCTTGCGGAGCCTCTAAAAGAAGCAAATTTCATCCAATCCGGCTGAAATTTGGCACATGGTGGAAAAATTGGTCCACATCGGTCCATAATTAACATATATATAGCCCCCATATAAACCGATCCCCAGATTTGGCTTGCGGAGCCTCTAAGAGAAGCAAAATTCATCCGATCCGGCTTGTGTTAATACATGGTGTTAGTATATGGTCTCTAACAACCATGCAAAACTTGGTCCACATCGGTCCATAATTATATATAGCCCCCATATAAACCGATCCCCAGATTTGAACTCCGGAGCCCCTTGGAAGACCAAAATTCATCCGACCCGGTTGAAATTTGATACATGGTGAAATTTGGTACATTGCGCTAGTACATGGCCGCTAACAACCATGCCAAAATTGGTCCATATCGGTCTATAGTTATATGTAGCCGATCCCCAAAAATAATCTACCAAAATTTTATTTCTATACAAAATTTTGTCAAAATTTTATTACTATAGAAAATTTTGTCAAAATTTTATTACTATAGAACATTTTGCCAAAATTTTATTAATACAAAATTTGGTCAAGATTTTATTTCTATCGAAAATTTTGTCAAAATGTTATTTCTTTCAAAAAATTTGTCAAAATTTTATTACTATACAAAATTTTGTCAAGATTTTATTTCTATAGAAAATTTTGTAAAAATTTTATTTCTATAGAAAATTTTGTCAAAATTTTATTTCTATAGAAAATTTTGTCACATTTTATTGCAACAGAAAATTTTGTCAAGTTGAATTATTTACGTATTTAATCGGCATTTTTATACCCACCACCATAGAATGGTGAGGGGGTATAATAAATTTGTCATTCCGTTTGTAACACATCGAAATATCGATTTCCGACTATATAAAGTATATATAGTCTTGATCAGGGAGAAATTCTTAGACGATATAACGATGTCCGTCTGTCTGTCTGCCAGTCTGGCTGTCTGTCTGTCTGTTGTAATCACGCTACAGTCTTCAATAATGAAGCAATCGTGCTGAAATTTTGCACAAACTCGTCTTTTGTCTGCAGGCAGGTCAAGTTTGAAGATGGGCTATATCGGTCCAGGTTTTGATATAGTCCCCATATAAACCTCCCTCCCGATTTGGGGTCTTGGGCTTATAGCTCGAAGTTTTTATCCAATTTACCTGAAATTCGAAAACCAGAGGTATTTTATGACCATAAAGAGGTGTGCCAAAAATGGTGAGTATCGGTCAATATTTTGGTACAGCCCCCATATAGACCGATCTCCCGATTTTACTTCTTGGGCTTATAGACACCGCAGTTTTTATTCAATTTACCTGAAATTGGAAATCTAGAGGTATTATAGGAGCACAAATACGTGTATCGGATTACATTTTTATCGGTCCATTTGGTAATGCCTCCATATAGACCGACTTCACTTCTTGAGGGTGTAGAATGCGCACTGATCATGAAAATTGCTTGAAACTCAATGTAAAATTTCCAGATTTTACTTCTACAGATTTAAGATTTCAAATCAAGACTTTATTTTATAATTTTCTTGCACACTTACAAGAGATGTTAGTGATTCCTCTAAAACTCAAAAATGGTTCTTATAAATCCAGAATCTGATATAGTCCTCATAGGTGAAATCTTTAAATTTATCTTCGGGAAGTGTCCTCAAGTCCTCAAGCCCTCCTGAAATTTCAAATGAAACCCTAATATTTGGTTCATGGTGGTGGGTATTTAAGATTCGGCCCGGCCGAACTTTCTGCTGTATATAATTGTTTTTACTAACAATGTGTTCCACCCTAGTGCATTAGCCGACTTAAATTTTGAGTCTATAGATTTTGTAGAAGCTATCAAATTCTGTCCAGAACGAGTGATATTTAAATGTATGTATTTGGGACAAACCTTTATATATAGCCCCCAACACATTTGACGGATGTGATACGGTATCGAAAATTTAGATCTACAAAGTGGTGCAGGGTATAATATAGTCGGCCCCGCCCGACTTAGACTTTCCTTACTTGTTTTGTTTAATATATATACCCCGTATGGACTAACTTACAATTGAGAACACGGTGTTAAGAAGTTTTAAGTTACCTTGCCATTGGCTAGTGTTACCACAACCGAAGTAATTCGATTGTGGATGACAGTCTTTAGTACAAGTTTCTACACAAGATTCAGCCTGGCCGAACTTACGGCCGTATATACTTGTTTTTATTAAGATTTCAATCAACAAATAACATTAATGTTTATACCATCCACCATAGGATGTAGAGTAACACATCAAAATACTGGTTTCAGAGCCCATAAAGTCTATATATTCTAGGGCGTGGTGAAATACAGAGCCGATCACTTAACCTTCCGAACGGAACTAGCTACCGCCAAATTTAGACTCGTGAGTATAAAAAAGAAATAACAATAATTTCCTAAATAACTTAAATGGTTAAATCACCTTTAACTTTATTGGGTCTCAATCGTGTAATCCGATCATTGTTTATAAAATAAACAAGCATGAATCTTAAAATACTGAACTTTGTTAAGTTTTAATAGGATTACTGAAAACTGTTGATTCGCTTAGTAAATACCATGGTGAATTTTTGTAATATTCTCAAATATGTTTGGTAAATAATTCCATGAATAAAGGTTGACTAACTAAGCTTTGGTCTACTTAGTTGTTTTAGTTGTATAGTGTTTTGCATGTTTAAATGTGTCATAAGCATGAATTTATTATTTAACTTTTCGAAAGTCCCTTTTCAATTAGCATCAACATACTCTTCAATATGTTTATCATCTGAATCGATACAGATACACTAAAAAAAGTTTACTTGAATTCAAATTACTCTTCCAATCCAATAGAACGCTAGATATAATCTTTAGAAAACAAAACAATTAGGATACAGTTTTCATTTGTCAAATGTTCATTACATTTTTGCAAATATATTTAGGTACAAATAATTGCCCGTTTAAAACTCCAGTTAACCTCTACGGCCTGATTTACGAATTAGCAAAAAACAAAATTTTTAATTTGCAAAAGTTTGCTATGTGCATATTCGTAAATCAGAATAGGAGTATAACAAATATTTCACAGTGAAAATGTTTTCTTTATAAAAAAAAAACACGAATCAAATATAATAGTTTCCTATGAAAGCTTCTCATCGTAGCGGGTTGTTTGAAAAAATATAGAATTTCCGGAGGATTTTAAAAACCTACTACCTGAAAAAAGAACCCTTCAAATGATACCTGAAGTTTAATGTAAAGTTTTTACTTATGGAGACTACATCAAATCAGAGACTGAAGCCGACACATTTCGGGGTACGGCGGCTGGAACTCAAATTTTGGTTCCGGCGGTGGCTTCACGATCGAAATTCGGTTCTAATGATTTATATGTTGAAAAATTAATTGCTATGGCAACAGCTGTTAGATTAATTGTACAGTCAATATGTCAATTAAATTTTCATTTTATTCAACTTTGCATGGTTTTTGCAAATTTTTTTAGAAACATAATATTAGGGCTGTTTTCTTTTAGCACTGGATACCCTAAGCAGTAGCGAACTAAAAGGAAACAGAATACTTGCTTATCCAGGGCATCTCCAATAAATATGCAAAACTGTAATCAACTGTTTTAAAACAATCACAGAAAACAAATGAAATCTTAAATTTTTAATAAATGAAATGCTCAAATAGTAATAAATATCTACTGTTGTGATTATTTATGACACTGTACCACTTTGAATCTCATGTTATTCGATAAATTAGTCACAATAATTTACTATTGTGAATTTAAGAAGCGTCACTTTATAAAATTGCAATCTGGCAACACCGACGCAAATTACACTGATAAGATGTTCCGGATAGCCCAAACAAATATTGCATCCAGTGCTAAAAGAAAGCAGCCCTATTTAAGTATTTTGAGTAACCAATACGAGTATATGTTTTAACAAAAAAATAAAATAATTATATTTTTTTTTTATACTCTCTACCATAGGATGGGGGTACATTAACTTTGTCATTCCGTTTGTAACACATCGAAATATTGTTTTACGACCCCATTAAGTATATATATTCTGAGTCATAGTAAAATTCTGAGTCGATCTAAGTATGTCCGTCCGTCCGTCTGTTGAAATCACGCTAACTTCCGAACGGAACAAGCTATCGACGTGAAACTTGGCAAAGTAGTTGTTATTGATGTAGGTCGGATGGTATTGCAAATGGGTCATATCGGACCACTTTTACGTATAGCCCCCATATAAACCGACGCTCAGATTTGGCTTGCGGAGCATCTAGGAGAAGCAAATTTCATCCGATCCGGTTTAAATTTGGTACGTAATGTAAGTATATGGCATCTACCAACCTTGCAAAAATTGGTTCATATCGGTCCATAATTACATATAGCCCCCATATAAACCGATCTCCAGACTTGAATTGCGGAGCCTCTTAGAGAAGCAAATTTCATCCGCTCCGGTTGAAATTTGGTACGTGGTGTTAGTATATGGTCTCTCACAACCATGCCAAAATTGCTCCATGTCGGTCCATTTGTACGTATAGCCCCCATATAAACCGATGCCCAGATTTCACTTGCGGAGCCTCTTAGAGAAGCAAATTTCATCCGATCCGGTTGAAATTTGGTACGTGTTGTTAGTATATGGTCTCTCACAACCATGCAAAAATTGGTCCATTTCGGTCCATAATTATATATAGCCCCCATATAAACCGATCCCCAGATTTGACTTGCGGAGCCTCTTAGAGAAGCAAATTTCATCCGATTCGGTTAAAATTTGGTTCGTGGTGTTAGTATATGGTTTCTCATAACCATACGAAAATTGGTCCATATCGGTTCATAATTATATATAGCCCCCATATAAACCGATCCCCAGATTTGACTTGCGTTTCTCCATGTCGGTCCATTGTTATATATAGCCCCCATATAAACCGATCCCCAGACTTGACTTGCGGAGCCTCTTAGAGAATCAAATTTCATCTGATCCGGTTGAAATTTGGTACGTGGTGTTAGTATATGGTCTCTCACAACCATGCAAAAATTGGTTCATTATATATAGCCCCCATATAAATCGATCGCCAAATGTGACCTCCAGAACCTCTTGGAGGAGCAAAATTCATCCGATTCGGTTGAAATTTGGTACATTAAGCTAGTATATGGCCGCTAACAATCATGTCAAATTTGGTCGATATCGGTCTATAGTTATATGTAGCCGATCCCCAATCACACAAAAATTGGTCCATATCGCCAAAAATAAACTACCAACATTTTATTTCTATAGAAAATTTTGCAAAATTTTGTTTCCATAGAAAATTTTGGAAAATTTTATTTCCATAGAAAATTTTGCAAAAATTTATTTCTACAAAAAATTTTGTCAAAGTTTTATTTCTATCGAAAAATTTTATCAAAATTTTATTCCAATAGAAAATTTTATCAAAATTTTATTCCTATAGAAAATTTTATCAAAATTTTATTTCTATAGAAAATTTTGTCAAAACTTTATTTCTATAGAAAATTTTGCTAAATTTTATTTCTATAGAAATTTTTTGTCAAAATATTATTTCTATAGAAAGTTTTTCCAAAATTTTATTTCTATAGAAAATTTTGTCAAAATTTTATTTCATATTTGTTGTTTTGATCTCAACTTTAAAATCATTGTGTTGAGTAAATTACAAGAGTAACTTAACCAACAGAGCAAATAATGTTTGTCAAATTTATTTGTGCAAATAAATTACCACATTCCTCATCAGCATCCTCTACTTGCAGCAAAACTATCAACCAATTATCAGAATAAATTCAGGCAGTTCGCTAAACCCAAAGTGAACCACACTTGAACCTTCCGAAAAAAGTTTTATAATAGCCGGTTTATGCCGAAATAAATTCATACAAACATCTTTCTTTTCCTTTGCCACCTTCAAATCATCGATTTGAGTGCAGTTGGCTGGGTTTAGTTTGAGCGTGCTTCCTCTTACTACATTCGTGTTTTGTTTTTTATTGTTGGTTTGTACCAAAAACAATTGAAGAAGAAGATGGGAAAATAGCAGCAGAGAGTATCAAATCATTGACGGCGTTCGATGCAAACATGTCATTTATGATTTTTTGTTCCACAAATTAAACTAAGAATAAAAAGAAATTTATATCAGGGAATGACGTAGAAAAATCGGTCAAATGTTTCTCATTATTATGTACACAAAATTTAACATCATTTGTGAGTTTTTAACAAAAAATATTGCAAATTAAAAATTAACGAACGTGTATGTATCGAACACCGTAAATGAACTCTTTGGTATGACGTCGGCCAATTTCCCATCTTCTTCTTCAATTGTTTTTGGTTTGTACTGTAATCATATTTGTTGTTGTGATCTCAGCTTTAAACCATTGTGTTGACTAAAGTACAAGTGTAGCTTAACCAACAGAGAGAAGTTTTAAGATACATCGGCAAATGTTACCTCAACCCAAGTAATTCGATTGTGGATGACAGTCTGTAGTAGAAGTTGCTACGCAAGATTCGGCCTGGCCGATCTTACGGCCGTATATACTTGTTTAATTATACCCTTCACCACTACTGTGGTACAGGGTATAATAAGTTTGTGCATTTGTATGTAACGCCAAGAAATAGTGGTCATAGACCCATCTTTTAGTATACCGATCGGCTTAGAATTAAATTCCGAGTCGATTTAGCGATGTCCGTCTGTCCGTCTGTCTGTATATGTAATTTTGTGCACAAAGTACAGCTCGCAATTGAAGTCCGATCGTCCTCAAATTTGGCAGAGTGCCGTTTCTTGGGACAGAGACAATCGCTATTGGTTTTGGTTCAGATTTAGATATAGCTACCATATATATTTATCCCCGATGTGCTCATAGTTAGCGTGTTTATCAACTGATTTTCTTGAAATACCGTACATCCAAATATTTTATGAATCTCGAAAATCTTGCAAAATATCAGCCAAATCGGTTCAGATTTAGATATAGCTCCCATTTATATCTTTCGCCCGATATGGACTTATATGGCCCCAGAAGCCAGATTTTTGGCCGAATTTGGTTGAAATTTTGCACTAGGAGTACAATTAGTAGTATAGTCAAGTGTGCAAAATTTGATTGCAATCGGTTCAGATTTAGATATAGCTCCCATATATATCTTTCGCCCGATATGGACTAATATGGTCCTAAAAACCAGAGCTTTGGCCCAATTTGGTTAACATTTTGCACAGGGCTTAGATTTAGCATTGTAGCTATGCGTGCCAAATTTGATTGAAATCAGTTCAGATTTAGATATAGCTTCCATATATATTTTTCGCCCGATATGGACTTATATGGCCCCAGAAGCCGGAGTTTTGGCCCAATTTGGTTGAAATTTTGCACTAGGAGTACAATTAGTCATGTTTGCCGAATTTGATTAAAATCGGTTCAGATTTAGATATAGCTCCCATATATATGTTTATATATAGTCGGCCCCGCCCGATTTTAGACTTTCCTTACTGGTTTTTTACTAAAATTGTGTTCCACCCTAGTGCATTAGACAACTTAAATTTTGAGTCTATAGGTTTTGTAAAGAGTCTATCAAATTCTGTCCAAATCGAGTGATATTTAAATGTATGTATTTGGGACAAACCTTTATATATAGCACCCAACACATTTGACGGATATGATATGGTATCGAAAATTTAGATCTACAAAGTGGTGCAGGGTATAATATAGTCGGCCTCGCCCGACTTTAGACTTTCCTTACTTGTTTTCATATAACTTAATAATAATTTCTTATTGGATCTACACTGAAATACAATTATTACAGTAATCTATCGTTCAATGTATTGCAAAAGTTTTTCCTTTCTTGTGCGGTTCGGATGCCCAAACTGAAACTGTTTCTCAGACTGCTTCATGAGAACCTATCTATGGGTTAGTCCTACTAAGTTGTCCTAGGACGTGTCCTTCGAATTGAGTTCAAATCTTGTCCTAAAGAGTAAATTTAATCCGTCAATGACAAACCAATGTTATGTTTTGACCAGTACTGGGACCGTGTTTGGCCTTTTTCCGTAGGGAATCTTCATACCTTGCCGACCGATTTCCAATCTCTTATATTAGAATAATATTTTTGCAGTGTCGTAATTTATGATGCTATATGAAAATGAAAAGTTCTGGTATTTTGCAATATACTAATTGTGACTTATGGTAACTTAAATTGCTTTTAAGATATCCATTGACTTCATCCATTTGCTTTGGACATCTTCAATGATGAAGGACCCCCATCGGCATTGTTGGATATCCAATCAAACTTGTGATTATACGAAACGATCGAATGCCAGCAAATAGACCAGTCAAAGTTTATCAATTACATGGATTGAGAGAGTTTTATATGTACGAGATTGTGTGTATATATATGTGTGTGTGTGTGCGATGGAGAGGGAAAGGAGCTAATACTTGTGAATTCGACATGATTTCCCCTTTTTAGTTCCACTTGATGTTGCTGCTTTTGTTGTTGTTGTTTGTTTATTTGGATAACCGTAAAGAGTAAATATTTCCCTTTCCCCAAATCGGCATTGTGTTTGAGAGTAGATGTATGTGTAAAAGTCTATATTTCCTTTTCCTCCATTTGGTCCTTTTCAACCATTGACTCTGCTATGCTCTTTCTTATAGTGGCTTCCTTTGTTATTGTATCCCCATTCGTCTTTTTGTTCTAGGGCAAATAAAATATTTTCCATCATCTATGCGTTTAAAATCGCACAGTGAATCAAGTATGACGGAAAACTGACTATCCTCTAAGATAATATCAAAATGATTGCTACATTGAAAACTTGCTACGAAATTCCATAATTCACGAACACCTCAGCAAATCGCTATAATTTTCATGACATAGGATTGAGTCTGCATTCAAGAAAATTGTGGCAAGAGGGTTGCCTTTTATTTGGTGGGACAGTTGTATCGCAAAGCTGGACATTTTTGAGGTTGTCCGTACTGAGGACTTTGTGATATACGAGCGTACTTAAGGGACTCATATCGCCTAAAAAATTGAATTAAATCTTCAACATTTTCGTGTAATTAGTTTTTACAACTTTCCGCGTAGATTAACTCAACAAGAGGGCATGGATGATCTTAATTCCATTTTTGGTCGTGAAGCTCCGTCGTGAAGCTGCTTATCGATGTTATGGTGAATTCAACCGAGATCGTAGTTCACTCCAAGACGAATTTCGTGAAGGTTGTTGAAAATCAGTTGTTGATTCGAAAACCATTGATGATGTGCGCCAACTGATATTGCAAGATCGACATGTGATCTATCGCCAGATTGGGACAACCTTTGTTGCCATTAGTACATGAAAGTTTGACGGTCAAAAAAAGTGTTCCCATTGGATCCCACACAATTTGTCAATCGCTCAATAAAGGGTTCGTGTCGATTGCTCGAAGGAATTTCTCCAAAAATAAGATCGCGGTGCATCGAAACACGCCTATGACATCGTAACAGGTAATGAATCGTGAATCCTATGAGCTCGAAAATAAATATCAGTCGACTGTATGGTAAATTGTGAGTGGTACACAACCATTTGTTTTCCAGTTGTCTTCAAAACAAAAAAAAAAAATCAAACAAAACCAACCGCCGAGGACAAATCACTCTTTCAACGCCTGAAGAAGCGGCTGATGCGTTCAGAATGAATGTTTTGGAAATACCGAGTGGCAAAACGGCTTCGACAATTGGTGCAAACGCACGCAAAAGTGTATAGATCTTACTAGGGCATATTTTGAAAACAAAAAAAATAAAATAAAACAAGTGACTATAGTAGAAAGACGGGCGGGACCGATTCTATAATGCCCTATGCCACCCCTACTGAATTCGTAAAGCATAAGCATTTGTGGGGTATCAGTGAAATGAGATTTGGGATATAAATCGTATTTCCATATTTGAGAAAATTAAGAGGCCCAAATTTGTGAAAAGATGGCACTATATTTATGTTAGAACTATACGTAAGTCTGAATATGATCGGCTAAAACATATAAATTTAAAATTTTAGTAAGAGATTTTAGTAAATAAGAGTTTCATGGCCAAATTTAGGAAAATCGGGCGATGTATATATGGGAGCTATATTTTAATCTGAACCGATTTCGATGAAATTTTGCAAACTTGAAGAGTAATGAAAAATATTACTTTGTGCCAAATTTGGCGACGCTCAGTGAGTAAAGAAATTTGTACAATAACAATCGCCCTGTTGCTAAAAACCCTCTGTACCAAATTTCATTAAAATCGGTTAATAAGTGCGATCGGAATTCTGCGACCAACAAATACAAGGACAGACGGACGCCAAGGGCTATATCGACTCAGGAGGTGATTCTGAGTCGATCGGTATATATTCTATGGGTTATTAGATCAATATTTCTGGTAGGCACAACCGTACTGTTGAAATAGTGGAATCTTCCACTAAATAATGAGCCTGCTATTTTCTTATCTCAGTCTCGGTCTAAAATTCTCTCTTCATGAGCCCTTTACTTTCGTCGTTTACCTATATAGGGCAGCATTTCAACCACTTTCATATAAGCTTTCTTTATAACTCCTCTCTCATTACCAAATAATATTGGATGTAACTTAGGTAAAAATTGTTTACTTTTGCTTTGGCAAAGAAAGTAGTTCTTTGCAGTATTATAAATTACTAAACTTTAAGCGTGGACGAGTAGTTTGCGAGGAATAAATATATGATATGAAATATATGATAAGTCATTATTCTCAAGCATACGCTTCACTCACCATTGGTAAGTGATTACTATTAAGACATTCCAGCAAAAAAATGTGGAAGTTCTTCCAAAGGCACTACTTTAAAAGCACTTCCAGAAGATGCACTCCCAATGATGTTCTTTATTTTAACTACCCAGGAAGTTCTTTTAAAGCAATTGTTTATAACTTGGTTTTTTCACACTTTCAATGGGAATTTTAACCTTTGTTTTGTTTCAAATAGGTTAAAAACTGAGAAAGAATTCATAAAATGGTACAAATCATTTAAATTTTGTCGAAAAAAATGCTAAATCCAATTTGAAAAAAAAAAATGTGAATTTTTGAAAATATTTGAGGTCAAACGTTTCCGACAAGCGTTAGAATCCATTCAAAATTATAAAAAATTATACAAATTATTTAGTTGACAAAATATCACAGAATTTTTTAATTTACATCCAAAACATTGAATTCGGATCACACCTAAAGAAGTGATGCAAATTCAGTGCAACGGCTGTTGAAATGGAGGACTTCCGTCCTATGACAAACCCATGTTAAATTCATCGCTTCTGCGTCAATTTTGCACCACTTCCGGATCCAAAAAGAACATTTTCTCTACTTTTTTGGCAACGCTTTGTTTGCTAGGATGTGTTTCAAGGACATGTCTTATGGGTAAAGTACTTCTCCATAGCATAACCAAGGGATACATTGTAAGCATTGGAAATTTGATGTGTGGTAAGCAAAACCATCCGTTGGTGGTAAGTCGTTATTCCCAAGCTTACAGTATTCTTGGAGTTATGACACAAATACCCTTGGTAGGCAGTTTTCCACCTGACCTACATGGCAAATTTTTGCTAGAAAGTTCTATTCATTCCTTTTTATGTGTACAAACACAACCAAAGCGACGGGCGTAAGGCCAAAAGTTCTTACGGAAATCCCAAAATACGTGGCGCATACTGAAGAATTTTACTAAAAATAACGAAGAGAATTATTTCCGCGTATTTATACAACAACCCAGAAAAAAAGCTTCGCCAAAAAAGTAGTGAAAATGTTCCTTTTGGAACCGGAAGTGGTGCAAAATTGACGCAGAAACGATGTCATAGGACGGATGTCCGCCATTTTAACAGCCGCTGCACTGAATATGCATCACTTCTTAAGGTGTGAAGCGAATTCAGTGTTTTGGATGTGAATTAAGAAATTTTGTGATATTTTGACAAATAAATAATTTTTAAAATTGTTTATGATTTGTAATGCATTATAACGATTGTCTGGAACTTTAGTGATCAAATATTTTCAAAAATTCGAAATTTTTCTACAAATTTTTGTCGGCTAAATTTAAATAATTTGTACCATTTTTTTTAATTCTTAATCTGTTTTTAACCTACTTGAAATAAAACAAGTATATACAGCAGTAAGTTCGGCCGGGCCGAATCTTTAATACCCACCACCATGAACCAAATATTAGGGTTTCCTTTGAAATTTCAGGAGGGCTTGAGGACTTGAGGACACTTCCCGAAGATAAATTTAAAGATTTCACCTATGAGGACTATATCAGATTCTGGATTTATAAGAACCATTTTTGTTTGAGTTTTAGAGGAATCATTAACATCTCTTGTAAGTGTGCAAGAAAATTATAAAATAACGTCTTGATTTGAAATCTTAAATCTGTACAAGTAAAATCTGGAAATTTTACATTGAGTTTCAAGCAATTTTCATGATCAGTGCGCCTTCTACACCCTCAAGACGTGAAGTCGGTCTATATGGAGGCATTACCAAATGGACCGATAAAAACTTAATCCGATACACGTTTTTGTGAGCCTAAAATACCAGAATATTTACATTTTCAGGCAAATTGGATAAAAACTTCGGTTTCTAGAAACCCAAAGAGTTAAATCGGGAGATCGTTCTTATGGGGGCAATACTAAAATATGGACCGATACTCACAATTTTTGGCACACGTATTTGTGGTTCTACAATACCTCTAGATTTCCAATTTCTGGTAAATTGAATAAAAACTGCGGTTTCTATAAGCCCAAGAAGTAAAATCGGGAGATCGGTCTATATGGGAGCTATACCAAAATTTGGACCGATACTCACATTTTGTGGCACACGTATTTGTGGTCCTACAATACCTCTAGATTTCCAATTTCAGGTAAATTGAATAAAAACTGCGGTTTCTATAAGTCCAAGAAGTAAAATCGGGAGATTGGTCTATATGAGGGCTATACCAAAACATGGACCGATACTCAATATTTTTGGCACACCTCTTTATGGTCATAAAATACCTCTGGATTTCAAATTTCAGGCAAATTGAATAAAAACTACGATTTCTATAAACCCAAGACCGCAAATCGCGAGGTCGGTTTATATGGGGACTATATCAAAACCTTGACCGATATAGCCCATCTTCGAACCTGCCTGCAGACAAAAGACGAGTTTGTGCAAAATTTCAGCACGATTGCTTCATTATTGAAGACTGTAGCGTGATTACAACAGACAGACAGACAGACAGACAGACAGACAGACGGACAGACGGACATCGTTATATCGTCTTAGAATTTCTCCCTGATCAAGAATATATATACTTTATATAGTCGGAAATCGATATTTCGATGTGTTACAAACGGAATGACAAACTTATTATACCCCCGTCACCATTCTATGGTGGTGGGTATAAAAATAAGTTTCCCATTAAAAATATGGAAAAAGCGAGTTATTATGAAATTGACTCAAATGAACTTCCTGTGCAGTTAAAATAAAGAACATCTTTGGGAGAGCATTTTTGGAAGTTCTTTTAAAGTTGTGCCTTGAGAAGAACTTCCAAATTTTTTTGCTGGGAAGTAAAGTAGAAAAACACAACTAATATGTTTTGACATTTTACTGAGCCCTTGAAAGTCACTTGATTACTTAAATTACTTGTACCATGGGAGCAAGTACTTCTTTAAGGTTACTCACAAGATGGCCTGTCGACAACAGACATACATTTACGACGTATTTTACTCGCAAAATACTTGGCTTATGATAGAAAACTATAAGAAAGTTGTATGGGATATTGTTCAATACATTTTTTATATTTTAAGATTTTTTACTCTTTTCGAATTCATCTTTTTAAGATAAACGCTAAAGTAAATTGAGTAGATTTAAATTTAATGGACGTACTATTTCCGTACTCTCCCGCCTGGCAAGAGCTTATCAGGAATTGCTTGTAAGATTGTTTGTATGTATATTTCGAGGCATTGGGAGAATATTTATAGGTATCAAGCCCATTTTCGTGCTGATCAAGGAGATTATTCAGATTGTTTTTCCCAGCACAAGTAAGCTTATCTATGTTGCATATATCCATGAATAATCGTATGATTCAACAAGGTTGCAAGAATACTATTTAAAACCAAAGTTGATTTCAAATATGTATGTACGCATGTATTCGTTACATGAATTTAAAATTACAAAGTCACTTCAAGTATATACGGATTTAATTTCGGCCGGGCCGAATCTTAAATACCCACCACCATGAATCAAAAAATATAATTGTTTCCTTAGAAAAGTCTTCGTCAGGTTACTTCAAAATACATGTATAGAATTTCAGGTGGTTTTGATGACAGATACTCTGCCAAGCAACATAGAAATCGGGAGACTTACCACATGGAAGCTATACCAAAACATGGACGTATCCACACCCTATTCGCTATACCTATTTACGGGCCGAAAATAGTCCTAGGTTTTGAAATCGACAAATCGGATAAAAATTGCGGTGCCTAGAAGTCAAATCGGTCTACATGTGGGGTATATTAAAATCGATCGATACGCCCCATATTCGACTTACTTATGTGTGGACCCAAAATACCTCTTGATTTTGAATTTTAGGCAAATCGCATATAAATTGGGATGTATACAAACTTAAGAAGTCAAATCTGGAGATCGGTCTATATGAGATAAATACGAAAACATGGACAGATACACACCATATTGGGCGTACTTATGCATAGACCCAAAATATCTCCAGATTTTGAATTTCAGGTAAATCGGATAATAATTGCGTTGTCTAGAAGCCCAAAGAGTCGAATTGGAAGATCGGGCTATATGTGGGCTATACCAAATAGAGGTGTGCACGTGAGTAATATTTTACTTACGCACACTCACGACGGGAAAATCTTACTCACACACACTTACATCCACAATCGAAATACTTGGGTTGTGGTATCTTAAAACTTCTTAACATCGTTTTCTAAATTGTGAGTTAGTCCATACGTGGTACATATTAGACAAAAATGTTATGTATAGTTAAGTCTACAAATAAATACGAATCGATATGGACTTTTTGCACGGTACGTAGAGAGCCAGAATTGAAATATGGGGGTCGCTTATATGGGGGCTATATACAATTATGAACTTGATATGGACCAATTTTTGTGTGATTGGAAATCGATTTATCTGAGGGATATATATAACTATAGACCGATATGGACCTAGTTAGGCATGATTGTTAACGACCATATACTAGCAAAATGTACCAAATTTCAACTCACTCGGATGAAATTTGCTCCTCCAAGACCAAAACCAAATCTCGGGATCGGTTTATATGGGGCTATATATGATTATGGACTGATATGGACCACTTTTGGCATGGTTGTTAAATATCATATACGATCACCACGTACCAAATGTCAAGCAGATCGAATGAATTTTGCTTCTCCAAAAGTTACCGGAGGTCAAATATGGAGATCGGTTTATATGGGAGCTATATATAATTATGGGCTGATAGGAACCAATTCCTGCATGGTTGTTGGATACCATATACTAACATCACGTACCAAATTTCAACCGAATGGGAAGAATTGTGCCCTTCCAAGGGGCTCTGGAGGTCAAATCTGGGGATCGGTTTATATGGGGGCTATATATAATTATGGACCGATTTCGAGCAATTTTTGCATGGGGGTTTGAGGGCATATATTAACACCACGTACCAAATTTCAACTGAATCAGATGAATTTTGGTCTTCCAAGAGGCTCCGGAGGTCAAATCTGGTGATCGGTTTATATGGGGGCTATATATAATTATGGACCGATGTGGACCAATTTTTGAATGGTTGTTAGAGACCATATACTAACACCATGTACCAAATTTCAGCCGGATCGGATGAAATTTGCTTCCCTTAGAGGCCTCGCAAGCCAAATCGGGGGATCGGTTTATATGGGGGCTATATATAATTATGGACCGATGTGGACCAATTTTTGCATGGTTGTTAGATACCATATACTAACACCATGTACCAAATTTCAGCCGGATCGGATGAAATTTGCTTCTCTTAGAGGCCTCACAAGACAAATCGGGGAATCGGTTTATATGGGGGCTATATATAATTATGGACCGATGTAGACCAATTTTTGCATGGTTGTTAAAGACCATATACTTACACCATGTACCAAATTTCAGGCGGATCGGATGAAATTTGCTTCCCTTAGAGGCCTCGCAAGCCAAATTTGGGGGTCCGTTTATATGGGGGCTATACGTAAAAGTGGACCGATATGGCCCATTTACAATACCATCTGACCTACATCAATAACAACTACTTGTGCCAAGTTTCAAAACGATAGCTTGTTTCGTTCGGAAGTTAGCGTGATTTCAACAGACGGACGGACGGACGGACGGACGGACGGACGGACATGCTCAGATCGACTCAGAATTTCACCACGACCCAGAATATATATACTTTATGGGGTCTTAGAGCAATATTTCGATGTGTTATAAACGGAATGACAAAGTTAATATACCCCCCATCCTATGGTGGAGGGTATAAAAATATGAAAGGCATTCTTTCATCGAATTTTTTGCGCGGTTAGACCGGAAGATTAAGATTACTCTAAAACCCAAAGAAAAGTGGTTCTTAAAAATCACAAATCAGATTTAGTCTACATATATAGAAACATGAAATTAAACTTCAGGAAGCGTACTACTTGAACCTATCTGCTTTGGAGAGTACCCGTCATCATAACATACCCACCTGAAACTCAATATATTTTCAAGTAACCCGCTACGACGAAGAGTTTTGAAAGGAAACTGTTCTATTTGATTCATGATGGTCGGTATTTAAGGTTCGTCCCGGCCGAAATTAAAGCCCTTTATACTTGTTTTGTTATCGAATTGGTTTGTTTTTGTCTTCAAACGGCTGACAAAGCCATCACACGCTGCTCAGTCACACTATTTTGCTTGAACTCCATTAGGACTAGCTATATTTTTTAATAAGCTGAGAAGCAAATAATTTCAGTGTTTTTTTTAACAATATAGTTAACTGTCAATAGGAAAAACTCGTCTATCCCTAAATCCTATCTTAACAGTTATGCCACAATAAAGCTTCGTAAAGTTTTCTTATCAACCTGATAATAAATGCGACCCCATCTTGTAAACAACAAAGATAATATTGAAGGGGAAACCAGATAGTAATATGCCAAACTATACCTTACCCACATAATTGTTGTAGCATATACAAATCTCACGCACCAATATAAACTTTTAACTCAAGCCACTGTACGGGGCTATACAGGATATTTTTTTACATATTTTTGACGTGACAGAAAACGGGAAGGGGTTTATTTGTGGGCTATTTGATGTATTATTAAATTATCGGAATTCTTTGTGTTTTTGCCCCCATTATTTTTTGTGTTTTATTTGTTTCGCTAGTCTTTCTCTTCTAATTCGCGCCGACATCTACGCCATCTGTAACCTTTTATTGATGAAAATAAATGGTTTTTATTGTCAATTTATTGATTTCTACCCAAAGTTTTTATGGGAGGGTTTGTGTAACGCTTTCAGTCTATCAAAAGATTAGTTATTCCAAGTTTCTTTTGTTAACTTATTTTTGTGCCATTCGAAAATGAAAGTTGAACGCCCAACAAATATTTTTGTGTATGCATGCACGAACGTAGGTCGGTGGATTTATTTTTGTTCTTGAATGTCGTTTTTTCAAATTTAGGACTTAAACATTTAATAAAGTTTTACTGGTTGGTATGATGTATGATGGATCAATGTAAAAAATCGATTTCATTTGATAGAGGGGGTAAATACAGTTTTCTCTAAAAAAAACAAAAACAGAATTTCGGCAACGATTTTTGAGATTTTGTCCTAGTATTTGATTTAATCAAGATTTAAATGCGAAACAAGAAATGGGGAAAACTATGGGTATTTTTGCCTAGTAAACATTACAATGACTAAAATATAAAAGTGTGAAACTGGACGAGAAAAGCAGTTTGTGTGACTATAGGTAAGGTAATCTTACGAGGGCGGTTAGGAAACTTCTTAGCCTATCAATGAAAGAGAATAGTTAGTTTTTCAAAAATAGTTTTATACCCTCCACCATAGGATGGGGGTATATTAACTTTGTCATTCCGTTTGTAACACATCGAAATATTGCTCGAAGACCCCATAAAGTATATATATTCTGGGTAGTAGTGAAATTCTGAGTCGATCTGAGCATGTCCGTCCGTCTGTTGAAATCACGCTAACTTCCGAACGAAACAAGCTATCGAGTTGAAACTTGGCACAAGTAGTTGTTATTGATGTGGGTCGGATGGTATTGCAAATGGGCCATATCGGTCCACTTTTACGTATAGCCCCCATATAAACGGACCCCAAATTTGGCTTGCGATTGCTCTAAGAGAAGCAAATTTTATCCGATCCGGCTGAAATTTAGTACACGGTGTTAGTATATATTCTCTAACAACCATGCAAAAATTGGTCCATATCGGTCCACTTTTACGTATAGCCCCGATATAAACCGATCCCCCGATTTGGCTTGTGGAGCCTCCAAGATAATCAAATTGCATCCGATCCGGCTGAAATTTGGTACATGGTGTTAGTATATGTTCTCTAATGACCATGCAAAAATTGGTCCACATCGGCCCATAATTATATATAGCCCCCATATAAACCGATCCCCAGATTTGACCTCCGGAGCCTCTTAGAGGAGCAAAAGTCATCCGATCCGATTGAAATTTGGTACGTCGTGTTAGTATATTGTCTCTAACAACCATGCCAAAAGTGGTCCATATCGGTCCATAATTATATATAGCCCCCATATAAGCCGATCCCCAGATTTGTCCTCCGGAGCCTCTTGGAGGAGCTAAATTCATCCGATCCGGTTGAAATTTGGAACATGGTGTAAGAATGTGGTCTCTAACAAACACGCAAAAATTGGTCCATATCGGTCCATAATTATATGTAGCCCCCATATAAACCGTTCCCCAGATTTGATCTCCGGAGCCTCTTGGAGGATCAAAATTCATCCGATCCGGTTGAAATTTGCAACGTGGTGTTAGTATAAGGCCACTTATAACCATGCCATAATTGGTCCATATCGGTCTATAGTTATATATAGCCGATCCCCAATCACTCAAAAATTGGTCCATATCGGTTCATAATCATGGTTGCCACTCGAGCCAAAAATAATCTACCAAAATTTTATTTTTATAGAAAATATTGTCAAAATGTTATTTCTATAGAAAATATTGTCAAAATGTTATTTCTATAGAAAATATTGTCAAAATGTTATTTCTATAGAAAAATTTGTCAAAATTTTATTTCTATAGAAAATTTTGTCAAAATTTTATTTTTATAGAAAATTTTGTCAAAATTTTATTTCTATGGAAAATTTTGTCAAAATTTTATTTCTAGAAGAAATTTTGTCAAAATTTTATTTCTATAGAAAATTTTGTCAAAATTTTATTTCTATAGAAAATTTTGTCAAAATTTTATTTCTATAGAAAATTTTTTCCATATTTTATTTCTATAGAAACATTTTATTATCAACATTTTATTTTGTCAAAATTTTATTTCTATAGAAACTTTAAACTTAATTATATACGTATTTAATCGGCCTTTTTTAGTTTAATATATACCACGTATGGACTATGTGGAATATATTACGGTGTTAGGAAGTTTTAAGATACCTTGCCATCGGCAAGTGTTACCGCAACCCAAGTAATTCGATTGAGGATGACAGTCTTCAGTAGAATTTTCTACGCAATCCATGGTGGAGGGTAGATAAGCTTCGGCCTGGCCGAACTTACAGCCGTATATACTTTTTATTTTTCAATATAATCTCCTGAAACTTCAATACACTTAGTCCAACGATTTTCTAGCAATTCTATCCCTTGATTAAATTAGTTTTCTTCAAGGTCTTCAAAATAGTGGTTTACAACTGTAATTGCATCTTCATTTGAGGTAAAACGCTTGCCAGCAAGGATTTTTTTTAGATTTGGGAACAAGTAAAAGTCACTGGGAGCTAAATCAGGAGAATAAGGTGGGTGGTCAAGCAACTCATACTTTAATTCGTTGATTTTAGCCATTGTTAAAACACTCTTGTGCGCTGGTGCGTTGTCTTGATGAAAAATTAGTTTTTTGTATTGTAAGCCAGAAAGTTTTTCTGAATTTGTACATTTAATTGATCCAAAAGTTTGCAATAGTACTCTGAATTTATTGTTTTACCCTTTTGCAGATAGTCAATCAATAAAATACCTTTGGAGTCCCAAAAAACCGTTGTCATAACCTTACCAGCCGATTGAATTGTTTTTGCCTTTTTGAAGCACTTCCTCTAGCTTCAGTCCATTCTTTGGATTGTTCTTTTGTCTCTGGAATATAGTGGTGGATCCATGTCTCATCAACAGTTATGAAACGACGCTTAAAATCCATTTTATTTCGCTTAAAACGATCCAAACAAGCTTGAGAAATGTTCATTCTTATGCGTCTTATGCTTGAGAAATGTTCATTCTTATGCGTCGACTGTTAACAAATGCGGCACCCATTTTGTAGAAAGCTTTTTCATCTGTAGTTCTTCATGCAAAATTAAATGGACTCGATAATTTAAGATGCCCATGATATTAGCAATTTCACGCACTTTTATTCGTCGATCATTTAATACCATATCATGCACTTTGGCTACATTTTCTGTTGTTGTTGCTGTGGACGTCCACTACGTGGTTCATCTTCAATGCTTGTACGACCACGTTTAAATGCAGCAACCCAATTTTTTACTGTTGCATATGAAGGAGCACTTTCACCTAACACATTCACCATATCATTATGAATTTCTTGTTCCGATAAACCTTTTTTATGTAAATATTTTATGACAGCACTCATTTCTAATTTTTCCCATTGTAAAAAAATTGCGGATGCGTCTTTTTTGAACACCTGTTTCTATATGAAAGAGTTGCCAGATGACCAGATCAAAATTTAACATGTGTTCATTACAGAGATAAAAGTTTCCAAAACACTTAACTTTTTTCTGTTTATACCGCGCTTTTTGTGCTAGGCTCAAAAGTTTCCGAACTGCCCTCGTACATAAAATTCGACCTGTACCTCCACGATCGATTGGGTAGAAAGTTATATGAAAGACTGCAATCTACAATCGAATTAGTTTGGTTGTAGTAACATAAGGTATTTTAAAACTTCTTTACATTGTCCTAGTCCATAGGGAGGCAGATTAAATCCTTGGGCAGATTAAATCCAATTCAGTTTATATGGAGGAGTTTAGGATCGGTTTATATGGAGGAGTCTATAAATAATCATGGACCTATATTAAATTGCATCAGCAAGAAATCAAATCAGGCGTTGTGTTTATGTGGGGCTTCATATAATAATGGACTGATATGGGCCAATTTTTGCATGGTTGTGGGACATGGTGTTTTTTTTTTTTTGGCACAGGAACGAACACTATTGAATTTGGAAACATTTGATAAAATTTCGATTTATACACCTTATATGTTTATAGCCCGATTTCAATGAATAGGCTCGTGTTTGCGCCGCTAAGAGCTTTCCGATACCAATGACCGAACACTTTGAGAGTTTTTCAAACCCTCACAAATATCAACAGTGTTAAGTTACGGGATAAAACATCTATAAAACAAGTATATACAGTAGTAAGTTCGGCCGGGCCGAATCTTAACCCTCTAATGCCCAAGCCCGCCTTTAGGCGGGCTTCATTTAATAAGGAAGCTTTTAGTAAAACACATCTTAAGACAATAAAAATGGGCAAAATAAAAAGAAAACTTATTTGAAACTATTCAAGAGGCTTTGCGTCATATGCTGAATTTAACCGTATAAATTTTTCTTGCTTAGTTATCTTGCTTTTGTGTCGTAAACATAGAAAATTTAATCAGCTGGCAAAAAAATTGGGGTATTAGAGTGTTAGATACCCAACACCATGAATCAAATATAATAGTTGCCTCAAAAAATTTCAGGGGAGTTTGATGACAGATCAGTTCAACCAGTACGCTTTCCACAGATAAATGTAAAGATTTTACCTATGAAGACTAGATCAAATTCTGAATTTATAACAACCATTTTTTGTTTGAGTTTTAGAGGAATCATAAACATCTCTTGTAAGTGTGCAAGAAAATGATGAAATAACATCTTGTTTTGAAGTCTATAATCTGTGGATTTTCATCCCAATTATTTAAATGACTACGAGAAGTAAAATCTGGAAATGTTGCATTCAATTTTAAGCAATTTTCATGATCAGTGCTCCTTCTATACCCTCAATAAGGGAAATCGGTCTATATGGAGGCCTTACCAAATGGACCGATAAAACTAAATCATATACACTTTGTTATGGGTCTAAAATGCCAGTATATTTTCAATTTGTGGCAAATCGGATAAAAAACTACAATTTCTAGAAACCCTAGGAGTTACATCGGGAGTTCGGTGTAATGGGGGCTATACCAAAACATGGAAGGATATACACAGTATTTAGCACATTTAATTCTAATTCTAGAATCTAGACCAGAGATGGTATGTATCAAACATTTTAAGGTTTGCGACTGTCGCAAAGTTGTAAATGTCGTAAACGTCACATACACGTCGTAAATGTAGAAAAAGTAGCAAACGTCGCAAACTCCAAATACTTCAGACCCATCAGATAGGCAGCGAATGATATCCAAAATGGTGATATATGCGAAGAATTTTCAATTCTCAGGAATGTTCATAAAAATAGTTTAAAAAACTTGAGAATATAGTTATTTCAATTGGAAACTCGATGCCAAAATTACTATAAACTACTCGATGGTGCAGTAAACGTGACGGTCGGTATTCGCTCATAGTTAACCTTTCACTAACTACTGCAGAAACTGGAAGGAAGGAAAACTACTTAAGTCTTATATAAGTGAATTGCTGTTTGGAGAAAATTTTATAAAATCACTTTTTGGCTTATTGGAGCCAATTTCCATACTAATTAAAAATTTTCAAAATTGTAGCTAGTCATTCGTTGATACAGCTAATGCTTGGACCACGAAAACCAAGAATAGTTTGAAGTTGTAAATGAGAGATGTAAATCTAGTAGAGTTTTGAGTAAATACAATATAAAACATTTTTTGCATACCTTTTATCGGGGAGCTTAACTAAATTAAATTAAACAAGTATATACGGCCGTAAGTTCGGCCAGGCCGAAGCTTATGTACCCTCCATCATGGATTGCGTAGAAACTTCTTCTAAACACTGCCATCCACAATCGAATTACTTAAGTTGCGGTAACGCTTGCCGATGGCAAGGCATCTTAAAACCTCCTAACACCATCTTCTAAATTGTATGACAAAATTTTCTATAGAAAGAAAATTTTGACAAAAATTTCTACAGAAATAAAATTTTAACAAAATTTTCTATAGAAATAAACTTTTGACAAAATTTTCTATAGAAATAAAATCTTGGTAGATTATTTTTGGCTCGAGTGGCAACCATGATTATGAACCGAATAAAATTTGAAATAAAATTTTGACAAAATTTTCTATAGAAATAAAATTTTGACAATGATGAAAATTTTATTATGAACCGAATAATGTTTTAACAAAAATTTCTATAGAAATAAAATTTTGACAAAATTTTCTATAGAAAAAAATTTTGGTAGATTATTTTTGGCTCTAGTGGCAACCATGATTATGGACCGATATGGACCAATTTTTGTGTGATTGGACCAATTTTGGTTTGGTTGTTAGCGACCATATACTAACACCACGTTCCCAATTTGAACCGGATCGGATGAATTTTGCTCCTCCAAGAGGCTCCGGTCAAATCTGGAGAACGTTTTATATGGGGGCTATATATAATTATGGACCGATATGGACCAATTCTGGCACGGTATTTAAAGATCATATACTAACACCATGTTCCAAATTACAACCGGATTGGATGAAATTTGCTTCTCTTGGAGACTTCGCAAGCCAGATCTGGGGATCGTTTTATATGGGGGCTATATATAATTATGAACCGATGTGGACCAATTTTTGCATGGTTGTTAGAGACCATATACCAATATCATGTACCAAATTTCAGGCGGATCGGATGAAATTTGCTTCTCTTTGAGGCTCCGCAACCCAAATCTGGGGATCGGTTTATATGGGCGCTTTATATAATTATGGACCGATGTGGACCAATTTTTGTATGGTTGTTAGAGACCATATACCAATACCATGTACCAAAATTCAGCCGGATCGGATGCAATTTGCTTCTCTTTGAGGCTTTGCAAGCCAAATCTGGAGATCGGTTTATATGGGGGCTATATATAATTATGAACCGATGTGGACCAATTTTTGCATGGTTGTTAGAGACCATATATTAACATTATGTACCAAATTTCAGCCGGATCGGATGAAATATGCTTATCTTAGAGGCTCCAGAACCCAAATCTAGGGATCGGTTTATATGGGCGCTATATATAATTATGGACCGATGTTGACCAATTTTTGCACTGTTGTTAGAGACAATATACCAACACCATGTACCAAATTTCAGCCGGATCGGATGAAATATGCTTCTCTTAGAGGCTCCACAAGCCAAATCTAGGGATCGGTTTATATGGGGGCTATATATAATTATCGACCGATATGGACCAATTTTTGCATGGTTGTTAGAGACCATATACCAACATCATGTACCAAATTTCAGCCGGATAGGATGAAATTTGCTTCTCTTTTAGGCTCCGCAAGCCATATCTGGGGATCGGTTTATATGGGGGCTATATATAATTATGGACCGATGTGGACCAATTTTTGCATGGTTCTTAGAGACCATATACCAACATCATGTACCAAATTTCAGCCGGATCGGATGAAATTTGCTTCTCTTTTAGGCTCCGCAAGCCAAATCTGGGGATCGGTTTATATGGGGCTACATATAATTATGGACCGATGTGGACCAATTTTTGCATGGTTGGTAGAGACCATATACTACCAGCATGTACCAAATTTCAGCCGAATCGGATGAAATTTGCTTCTCTTAGAGCAATCGCAAGCCATATTTGGGGGTCCGTTTATATGGGGGCTATACGTAAAAGTGGACCGATATGGACCAATTTTTGCATGGTTGTTAGAGACCATATACCAACACCATATACCAAATTTCAGCCGGATCGGATGAAACATGCTTCTGTTAGAGGCTCTACAAGCCAAATCTGAGGGTCCCTTTATATGGGGGCTATACGTAAAAGTGGACCGATATGGTCCATTTTCAATACCATCCGACCTACATCGATAGCAACTACTTGTGCCAAGTTTCAAGTCGATAGCTTCTTTCGTTCGGAAGTTTGCTTGATTTCAACAGACGGACGGACGGACGGACATGCTTAGATCGACTCAGAATTTCACCACGACCCAGAATATATATACTTTATGGGTTCTTAGAGCAATATTTCGATGTGTTACAAACGGAATGACAAAGTTAATATACCCCCATCCTATGATGGAGGGTATAAAAATATTCACAATTTCTTTAATTCCACATTAGGTTTTCTACACTAGGTTTACGACTTTTGCGACTTACGTATTATACCGTCGTAAACGTATGTCGCAAAAGTCAAAAGCCAACCCTGATCTAGACCCCAAATCGGAGGGCCGGTTTATAAGATGGCTATATCGAAAACTGTTCCGATACTCAATATATTCGGCACACCCCTTTATGGTCCTAGAATACCACTAGATTTCCAATTTCAGGCAAGTTGGATAAAAACAACGGTTTCTAGAAGCCCAAGAAGTAAAATCGGGAGATCGGTTTATATGTGGGCTATATCAAAACATGGTCCGATAATCACCATTTTCGGCACATCTCTTTATTTTCCTAGAATACCTCTAGATTTCCAATTTCAGGCAAATTGCGTAAAAACTACGGATTCTAGGAGCCCAAGAAGTAAAATAGGGAGATCGGTCTATATGGGGGCTATATCCAAACATGGACCGGTACTCACCATTTTCGACACACGTTTTTATGGTCCTAAAATACCTCTAGATTTAAAATTTCGGGCAAATTGGGTAAAAACTACGGACTCTAGAAGCCCAAGAAGTAAAATCGGGAGATCTGTCTATATGGTGGCTATATCAAAACATGGACCGGTACTCACCATTTTCGGCACACGTCTTTAGGGTTCTAGAGTACCTCTAGATTTCAAATTTCAGGCAAATTGGATAAAAACTACGGATTCTAGAAGCCCAAGAATAAAATCGAGAGATCAAAACATCCACCGATAGGCACCATTTTCGGTACACTTTTTGATGGTCCTAAAATACCTCTAGATTTCCAAATTGAGGCACATTGGGTAAAAACTACTGTTTTTATAAGCCCAAGACCCTTAATCGGGAGGTCGGTTTATATGGGGACTAGATCAAAACTTGGACCTATATAGCCCATCTTCGAACTTGACCTGCCTGCAAACAAATTTCAGGACGATAGCGCCCTTATTGAAGGCTGTAGCGTGATGAAAACAGACAGACAGAAGGACATGCTTATATCGTCTTAGAATTTCTCCCTGATCAAGAATATATATACTTTATATAGTCGGAAATCGATATTTCGATGTGTTACAAACGGAATGACAAACTTATTATACCATCGTCACCATTCTATGGTGATGGGTATAAAAATACTCTTACCATTCGGCCGAAAGTGGGATTAATCCCATGACACTTTGTATGCAAATCGGACATGATAACCATAACATCACTGTAGCTCTCTATTTTACACATGATCTTATGATAATCACCACCGTGGTGCAATGGTTAGCTTGCCCGCCTTGCATACAAAGGGTCGTGTGTATTGAACACACCGAACACCAAAAAGGTTTTCAGCGGTGGATTATCCTCTCTCAGTAATGCTGGTGACAGTTCTGAGTGTTTAAAGGCATCTCTAAGTGGTTTCACTACAATGTGAAACGCCGTTCAGACTCAGCTATGAAAACGAGGTCTTTTATCATTGAGCTTATAACTTGGAATCGGACAGCAGTCAGTGGTAAGAAAGAAATTCACCACAGTGGTCTCACAATGGACTAAATACTCAAAGTGAGCCTGAAATATCGGGTTGTCACTATAGCTAACCTAAACCATGATAATCATAACAACTACCACTCTACTTATAGTTATTTTGCTTGAAGACTGCAAATAAACAAAATTGATAAGGGGCTGTCATATAAGACTAATTGAACGTAAACAGTCAACAAACATTTCGACTTATTTTCTATGTATGAGCGATTAAATTAATTAATTTGCTTTACGTCATCAACGTTGGTAATATTTTGTGTAATTGTTGCAAACAAATTAAACTTTTTGCAATTATCTGAGACTTCAATAAAACTCAATTGTCAGACATTAACAATGGGCTTTCAATGGCCCAGGAAAATTTTCAAATCAAATTATTTCGATAATACCAACAATTCGTATGAATCACATTCTATCTTAAACACTTTCTAAACCACTCACATTTTCAATTTCCACTCCATTTATATGACTTTCACAAAATCTAAAGAGGAAAAATCAAAATCTAAGTACACCACACAATGCCTCTAAATGAGAATGGAACTGGATGGCAGATTTCATCTGCCCACAAAGACGAAATGTGCAGAAAAGTAATTCCACAAAGAATAGCATTCACTCGCTTAATGGCTTTTAAATGGGCGAATTTAATGAAATAATGTGAAATTTATTGCAATACGTTACTAATCAACAATGTTGTCGATTGGCAAGTGACTTAAGAATTTTTTCGTTGAATGAAAATTGGTGCGTGTGTGTGTGTGTGCGTGTGAGAGAGAGAGGCAATTGTGAAACAGGCGAGTACAATCCATGCGAAGGGAGGAAGAGATTGCCGTGTATATTGGGAGAATTTAAGTAAATGTTACATTCATGAACTAGGACAAAAAGCAACCATAGAATAAAAGCTAAGATAATATGGCTCAAAGAGAAAATCAAAATCGATTAAATGTGTACAAAAAGGAATCGATAAAATATATTTATTTTACTTTGGCTCATTAAACTCTAATGTGGGTGGGTGTTAAATAGATCAAAGGAAAAAAATTATTGGTAGTAATAGGTGGCACTGTGTTGTCCTAGTAACGTTGTGTGCCACATTAACATTTCAATGGGAAAACATTTTTGTAATTTGATTATCTCTAAATTGCATGCGAAATATGACATTCAATAATATTCACAAGTATATTGAGAAATAAGGCAGGGTTGACTATTTTATACCCTGCGCCATTATATCGACTAACATTTATGATACCGTCTGAAGCCTTTCTTGAGAGCTATATGTATCCAGCAAAAAAAAAAAAACTCGGAAAAAGTACACAGAAAAAATTTCACGAAAATTTTTCCAACTAAAATTTTAATTGGGTTTTCAAAAATATTCAATTAAAAATTTAATTGATTCAACAAATTTTTTAATTGAAACAAAAACCAATCACAAAAATTAATAGTATCAATTAATTTTTTAATTGACCTTCAATAAATTTTTTAATTGATACTATCATTTCTGTGATTGAAGACATTTCAATTAAAAAATTAATTGGATCAATTAATTTAGTGATTGAATCAGAAAAAAAAAAATGTTGTGTATAGTGAAAATGTTCTTTTTGGATTCGGAAATGGTGTAATTTGGCGCAGAAGCAATGAATTTTACACGGACATGTCATAGGACTGATGTCAGCCATTTCAACAGCGGTTGCACTGAATTTGCATCATTTCTTAAGGTGTGATCCGACTTCGGTATTTTAGATGTGAATAAAAAGTGTTGTGATATTTTACCAAATAAATAATTTTTATGATTTTTGAATACTATAGCTTTCCTGAAACTGGTGACACCAAATATTTTCCAAAATTCACACTTTTCTAGAATGAATATAGCATTTAAATGTTAAAATAATTTGTACAATTCCCTCTCCAACTGCTTCATATCTGGGAATCGGTTTATATGGGGCCAATATATAATTATGGACAGATATGGACCTTTTTTTGCATGGTTTTTAGAGACCATATACCAAATTTCAGCCGGATCGGAAGAAATATGCTTCCATTAGAGGCTCCGTAATCCAAATCTGGGGGGTCCGTTTATATGGGGGCTATACGTAAAAGTGAACCGATATGGCCCATTTGCAATACCATCCGACCTACATTTATTACAACTACTTGTGCCAAGTTTCAAGTCGATCGCTTGTTTCGTTCGGAAGTTATCGTGATTTCAACAGACGGACGGACGGAAGGACATGCTTAGATCGAATCAGAATTTCTCCACGACCCAGAATATATATACTTAATGGGTCTCAGAGCAATATTTCGATGTGTTACAAACGGAATGACAAAGTTAATATATGGTGGAGGGTATAAAACAATAAAATTACCCATTCAAAATATAAAACAAACGAGTTATAAACAAGTATATACGGCCGTAAGTTCGGCCAGGCTGAATCTTATGTACCCTCCACCATGGATTGCGTAGAAACTTATACTAAAGACTGTCATCCACAATCGAATTACTTGTGTTGCGGTACCTTGCCTTGCCGATGGCATGGTATCTTGAAACTTCTTAACACCGTCTTCTAAATTGAAATTTAGTCCATACAGGCTATACATTAAACAAAAACGGCCGATTAAATATGTATATAAATCAGTTTGACAAAATTTTCTACAGAAATAAAATTTTGACAAAACTTTCTATATTAATAAAATTTTGACAAAATTTTCTATAGAAATAAAATTTTGACAAAATTTTCTATAGAAATAAAATTTTGACAAAATTTTCTATAGAAATAAAATTTTGACAAAATTTTCTATAGAAATAAAATTTTGACAAAATTTTCTATAGAAAAAATTTTTCCATTTGTTTTGTTTTGTTATTGTTGGTTTTGTTCTTTAAGCATTGTTGTTGTTTTTTATTGCAGCTTAAAACCATACATTGGCTAAACTACAAGTGTAGCTTAACCAACAGAGGAAAAGAATGTTTGTCAAATTTATTTGGGCAAAGCCCTATAGACTGCAAGATGGTTGGATGGACGCACGTTTCGGAATTACCACATTCCTCATCAGCATCCTCTACTTGCAGCAAAACTATCAACCAATTATCAGAATAAATTCAGGCAGTTTATCAAACCCAACAAAAACCACACTTGAACCCTCCGAAAAAAGGTTTTACATTGATAGCCGGCTTATGCCGAAATAAATTCGAAACAAAATTTTCTATAGAAATAAAATTTTGACAAAATTTTCTATAGAAATAAAATTTTGACAAAATTTTCTATAGAAATAAAATTTTGACAAAATATTCTATAGAAATAAAATTTTGGTAGATTATTTTTGGCGATATGGACCCATTTTTGTGTGATTGGCCATAACTATAGACCGATATGGACCAATTTTTGCATGGTTGTTAGCGGCCATATACTAGCGCAATGTACCAAATTTCAACCGAATCGGATGAATTTTGCACCTCCAAGAGTTTCCGGAGATTAAATCTGGAGATCGGTTTATATGGGGGCTATATATAATTATGGTGGTTGTTAGAACCATATACTAACACCACGTACCAAAGTTCAACCGGATCGGATGAAATTTGCTCTTCCAAGAGGTTCCGGAGTAGAGGTGTGCACGTGACACGAAATTGTCCTGACTCACGATAATTTTCGTGACGCGTGAGTCACGCTGACGGCAAGGGCGTGAGTGTGCATGAGCGTGATTAATCAACCAAATGTCGTCCGTGAGGGCGAGTCACGAAAATAATATCTCTGTGGGTGTGAGTGAGTAACGAATTTCGGAAAAGCACGCTCACGAAAATAATCCCGCTTACGAACATAAAATGCTTACGAGTTGAATTCATTTATAGTTTTAGAGACATCCTAGGTGGTAAGAGTTTTATAACGCACTCGATTTTAACCATACTCATGTTTTCAGTCAAGTTCTATAGGTAAATCACTCATAAAATTATTCGTGAGTCACGAGGTTTTTCGTGAGTCACGGCATTAAAAAGATTTTCGTGCGTGAGTACAAATTTTTATATAATTATGGACCGATATGGACCAATGTCTACATAGTTGTTAGAGACCATATACTTGGACCATGTACGCAATTTCAACTGGATTGGATGAATTTTTCTCCTCCAAGGGGCTCCGTAGGTCAAATCTGAGGATCGGTTTATATGGGGCTATATATAATTATGAACCGATATGGACCAATTTTTGCATGGTTATTAGAGACCGTATACTAACACCACGTACCAAATTTAAACCGGGTCGGATGAAATTTGAGTCACTGTTTATGGGGGCTACTATACGTAAAAGTGGTCCGATATGGCCCATTTGCAATACCATCCGACCTACATCAATAACAACTACTCATGCCAAGTTTCAAGTCGATAGCTTGTTCGGTTCGGAAGTTAGCGTGATTTCAACAGACGGACGGATGTGCTTAGATGGACAAAAAAACTGTTTTTGGGTGTGAAAATTATATGTTTGGAACCCAAATTTTTTAACACAATATTTTTAAGTGCAAGCATATAATGTTCATAAACTAGCATAACATGTTTGGGACATATATGGTAATATGTTAGAACATATTATGTTTGGGATATAAAATGTTTGTAGATATAATATGCTTAGATGCAAACATATTTTAATTAAGAAATAGCCTATAAGCATATATGAGTTTAGAAAGAGATACCTGGAGAGTATGCTGCAAGTAAAATAATGGAAGTAACCAATTGTCGCCTTAAAAATAAATCCACACAAAGAAAATTTCATTAAAATTTTTTACTACCAGTGTATCCCCTAAGGTGAAACATAATATGTTTGAACAGTACAAAAAATATATTGTTTGGACCAATCCTAAATATATATATATGACTGAAGCAAAATGTGTTTGGGGTATATGTTACAGAAGCGATTTTTTTAGGGTGCACGTTTAGGAAAAACTACCGTGTCCTGGTCGTGAGTTTAGCTTCCAATAGGAATCTTCCCTTTTATTATCTAAGTACAATTTTTGCATAGTTTTTCTTTCAATTATTCACACATGATTATTTATTAATCACGTCAACTTTTTCTCATTTTAAAAATTTTAAAAATTTCCTGGGGCTAGATCCCCTCAAAGAAATTACTTAGCTCCGCCAATGCCAAACATTATTGCAACAATAAATTGTTTTTGTTTATTATAAAGCTAAAACGCATTGAAAGATGGGAGACGTTTTCAAAATTTTTATTATATGAATTGTGTCTTAAATAAATCATTAGTATACTGCTCCCTTGTCTTGGCTCGGACTCAATATCAAAATTATTAAATTTTTTGGCGTTAGCGTTATTTTTAATTGCAGTTTTATTTGTGAATGCCTCCTATAGCCGATTTTAATATTCAAATCGTTCTATGCAAATTAATACCATGTAAAAGTGTGAAAAAAATGTGCCCCATTATCACTTAAATGTAGATATTATATAAAGTCCATTTGCTTTTCACCTTGAGTAACAATAAACATTAATGACATTTGATACGATCAAATTTCCTCATTGTTTTACTTAGCGCTCAAAAATATTAGAATCATTGTTGTGGCGCCAAACGTAAAAATGAAAATCACCACGTTTGGGCTTCATTAACTGCAGCAATCCTGGTCGTTGGCTGAATTGGTCGTAAAAGTAAAAAAAAATCCATATCCACATGAAACACCTTCGCTTACCAAAAATTGAGTGACGTCTGCCTCAGTAACGACAATGCTTCAAGCAAGGTGTTCGCCTGTGAACATTAGCTTATGGACTAAAGCTTTTGCGAACAAACAAAAATTTTGGTAATGATTTTATGAGATTAATAATGGAATACAATGACACCAAAACTACTTGAATAGCATACTGAAAGTTTTTGGAGGAAGGTTAATATACACGTGGATATGGGAATTTCATTATCAATTCAGGAAGGGAAATTGGGTACCTCAACATAGTATTGTCCGAAATATTGAAAAACTTGCCAATACTACAGATAAATTTCCTTATAATAAAAACAAAATTATTTGAATGGAAATTTCGTACTTTTTTGTTCACAATTCTCCCTTAAATTTGATTTTTGCGTGCTTGATTCTAGGAAACTAATTTTGATTTATTTATTTCTTCAGCTTTTTTCTTCATGTGCTATCAAGTTGCTTCAAACGAGTGTTAACGACAACTTAAAATTTTAAATTCAGACTCAATTTCAAGTAGATATTGAGTAAAAAGGTCTTTGTAATAAAGTATTGAAACACAACTTCTATTTTTAATGCATTTTTGCTTTGTAGTCAAGATACAAATAATCAACAAATTTAATGACGATTTCATTCGTTTTGAAGAATTTTCCAACAAAATTTTCTCTCATACAAATATACCCATTTTGAAGGCGAATCACTTAACTATAAGTACAAAATGATTTCATTGACAAGTTTATCGATTTTTAGACAAGGAAAACATTTTTATATCTAAGAAATGTGTCTTGTATGCTAAGCAAAATTCGCACTCGTATTTTAACCCTTTTGACCACGATTTTTTGTCAGTATCGCTATTTTTTTTTTTACTTTTAATTATCATGATGTCATTTAAGAAGCGTCTAGCCAACATTTCGGGTCATCACGCCCATTCGTGGCTATAAAATATTTGGTTTTCCACTTGTAGACGTATTACGTTTTATTTGATTCAACCGATCCGGTTGAAATTTGGTACATGGTGGTAATATATGGTCTTTAAAAACCATGCAAAAATTGGTCCATACCGGTCTTAGTTATATATAACCCCCATTTAAACTGATCCCCAGACTTGACCTGCGGAGCTATTGGAGAAGCAAAATTTATTCGACCCGGTTGAAATTTGGTAAGTGGTGAAATTTGGTACATTGCGCTAGTATATGACCGCTAACAACCATGCCAAAATTGGTCCATATCGGTCTATAGTTATATATAGTCGATCGAAGTTTTGTCAAAATTTTATTACTATAGAAAGTTTTGTCAAGATTTTATTTCTATAGAAAATTTTGTCAAAATTTTATTTCTATAGAAAGTTTTGCAAACATTTTATTTCTATAGAAAATTTTGTCAAACTGAATTATTTACGTATTTAATCGCTTGTTTTTTAATATATACCCCGTATGGACTAACTTACAATTGAGAACACGGTGTTTAGAAGTTTTAAGATACCTTGCCATTGGAAAGTGTTACCGCAACCCAAGTAATTCGATTGTGGATGACAGTCTTTAGTACAAGTTTCTATGCAATCCATGGTGGAGGGCACATAAGATTCGGCCTGGTCGAACTTACGGCCGTATATACTTGCCCGTGTAAAGATTGGGGGATCTGATTTGATATGATTAGATCTGAGCCAAGACATGGCCAGATCTGAGCTGATCCGAAAAATGGTTATATCTGGTCAGATCTAAATGCTATGAAATTGGATCTGATCAGATCTCAAAAATGAGACACATCTAATCAGATCTAATTAGATATAATTGTATATTATTTGATACAATTATATCTTTCGAGATCTTTCAACGCATAAAAGCCCTTAATTTGTATATAATGTATAGAACCCATTTATTAGAACGTATGATAGATGTAAAAAGAAGAAACTTTTGTTATTTGAAACTTAACAAGTACAATTTACGCAATTAATAGCAGTAAAACGCATTAAATGAAATTTACAATATAAATATTAAAATCATCTTGACTAATGGGCTCCATCCACTTCGGCGCCTGCGTCAATAAGCAAGATTGCTTAGAAAACCAAGAAGGTATTGTTGAGAAGCCAAGGTACGACTGTTTGGTGATGTCCGAGTGGGACATATATTAAAAAGGACGACTTGCTCAGAAATGTTATTGCATAATCAAAATCTACTAAATGTTTTTTAATGTTTTAATTTCTATTATTTAAGCAAACTACTAACTTTTGGGCAGTACGTCTGTTATTCTAAACCAACAGATTGTTTGCTACTTTAGCAGAAAAACTGCTAAAACTACACTTTTTTGTTTACCGAAAAAACAGCAGTCAGTGTTTCCTATTAACAGCAGTCTTTTTATATGAGTATATTTTAAAATAAAAATTAATTTTGCAATCTACTTTGGATACTAAATAATGCTTTGGATGAAAGGTTAATTATACTCCAAACGCATGGGAACGACAAATACTAAATGGGTCTGTTAATTGCTTCTTTGCGCATTTTCAACAATTTATTTTTATTACACTTTTTGACGTCAACCAGCAGTATCCGATAAAACATTTAAAAACTGGTGCTGATCATATTATATCCATTTCCAAAACTGACTGCTTTAGATTGTTAAAACTATTTGACGTGAAGGAGCTCAACCATGTTCTGAAACTCGAAAAACATGTTTGTAAATACTTTAAAATGTATAATGTAAGTCCGTTAAATAAACAAAAGTTGTTTTTCCTATCTGTAACTTTGTGTATATATCTCGAATAGTTTTTTAGACGTATATTTCAAATATTTTTTTTAATTTGTTCATGATTGTTTTTAATTATATTTTGGACCGTATTTAAACCCATATATAGTCAGATATGATGTTATGTCTACCATATCTTATTAGATATAGTGCTATATATGGTCCTATCCAAGCATATATTATTAGATATGCCAGATATAATTAGATATTATACTATATATGATGAGATCTGCACTTATATCTAACCAAATCTAGCATCATATATAGCATATCTGTGCATATCTAATTATGTCTGAACTAATATCTGAACAGATCTAATTAGATCCAATTTGATATTATTAGATAGGATTGGATCCTCCAATTTTTACACGGGTTGTTTTTTTTTTTTTTTGTTGACATATATTCATTAGCGTAGCTAGACAATTTTCCTAGGGGGGGCTATAGCCCTCCTAGCTAAAACTTTATAGACTGAACTTATAGGTTCAACTAATGTTTTATTTCATAAAATTGAATAAAAAATAGACATCAAAATAACTCGACAATCAATTTATAATAAAGCAACTAAAAGTACCCTGCGGGAAATTGGTGCAAATCGCCACTGACGGACCTAGGTAGGATAGGTAGGTTAAAGTGGCAGCCCGATTAAGATTCAGGCTCACTTAGACTATTCAGTCCATTGTGATACCACATTAACTAAAAGTACCTATTACATATGGGCACTTCTAGTTTTAACCGCTGAACCTTCTTGATTATTTTTCTTTGTTGAACCAACCAGATTGTTCCAAAAATATTAGCAGACTGCTTAAGTTAACGTTTTCCAGATCCGCCAGTAATCTGAAGCTATATGCTCCTAAAAGTTGCTTGCGCTTTACACAAAATGCAGGACACTCACACAAGAGGTGTTTAATTGATTCTTTTTCCTCCGCATCATGACAGCTCATACAATAGTCATTATACTTCGCGCCAATAGTTTTTGCAAAATCTCCTATCAGGCAGCGACCCGTTATAGCAGATATCAGGAGTGATACCTGACGTCTGGAGAACATTAGCATATCTAGTGTGCGGTTTAAGTTGAAATGGGGCCATATTTGCTTGGTGTCGTTACAACCCTTGCAATTCTCCCATCGAACATTTGCCATCATAACAGCCTTCTCACGCAGCATGAGCTTGCAGGTAGCTAGGGGCATACCAACAAATTCTAGTTCCCCTGGAATATGTAAGGTAGTCCCTAGCCTTGCCAACTCATCCGCTTCGCAGTTCCCCGGTATGTTCCTATGGCCAGGCACCCATATTAGGTGAATATTGTACTGCTCAGCCATCTCATTGAGAGATTTGCGGCAATCGATGGCCGTTTTCGAGTTGAGGAACACAGAGTCCAAGGATTTTATTGCAGGTTGACTGTCTGAGTATATATTAATGCCCACATTTTTTGGAACATTACTTCTCAGCCAATTCGCCACCTCTCTTATTGCTAATATTTCAGCCTGAAAAACACTACAGTGATTAGGTAATCTTTTCGCTATTCGAAGTTCCAGATCATTAGAATATACTCCGAAACCCACTTGTCCATCCAATTTGGAGCCATCAGTGTAGAAATCTATATATTCTTTATTCCCCGGGGTCTGTGTGCACCACGCCTCACTGTTGGGGATTAGAGTCTCAAACTTTTTGTCGAAAAGTGGACTCGCCAAAGTGTAATCCACTACGTTAGGCACATCTGACATTATTTTGAGGACAGAACTGTGACCGTAACCATTTTCCGACCACAGCGATAGTTCGCGCAACCGCACAGCCGTTGTTGCAGCTGACTGTTTGGCCAAAATGTCTAAAGGCAATAGATGCATCATGACATTAAGGGAATTTGTTCCTGTCTTGCTGAATGCGCCTGAAATACACAAACACGCCATACGCTGAACTTTATCTAAACCAGTCGGTTTCTGAAGTGCCGGCCACCAGACTACAACACCATATAGCATTATAGGTCTAACCACTGCCGTGTATAGCCAATGCACAATTTTTGGTTTTAGTCCCCACTTTTTTCCTATTGCCTTTTTGCACGAGTACAAAGCTACAGTTGCCTTCCTCGCCCTTTCTTCAATATTAAGCTTAAAGTTCAGCTTGCTGTCCAAAATAACGCCAAGGTATTTTGCACAATCACCAAAGGGAATTTCAATACCCCCTAAGGAAATAGGCCTAACCGTGGGAGCCTTGCGATCTTTGCAGTACATGACTAGTTCTGTCTTTGCTGGATTTACACCAAGACCATTATCTTTCGCCCATTTCTCAGTCATCCGGAGAGCTCTCTGTATAATATCTCTGATTGTGGATGGGAATTTTCCCCTGACTGCTAGCGCCACATCATCTGCGTATGCCACCACTTTTATCCTTTCTTTTTCTAGAGAAACCAGAAGGTTGTTTATAGCAACATTCCAAAGAAGAGGTGATAGAACTCCTCCTTGGGGAGTGCCTCTGTTCACATACCTTTGTATGTTTGCTTGCCCTAGTGTGGCTGAAATACGTCTCTTTATTAGAAGTTCGTCTAACAGCCTAAGTATACCTGGATCAACATTCAGAGTTGTCAGTCCATTTAATATCGAGCTCGGGTGGACATTATTGAACGCCCCTTCGATGTCTAGAAACGCCACGATTGTGTATTCTTTGACAGATAGTGAGCTTTCAATAAAGCTGACCAGTTCATGCAATGCGGTCTCAGTAGACCTGCCCTTCGAGTATGCATGCTGTCGTTTCGAGAGCAAACTTGAATCCACGCTAGTTCTAAGATACATGTCTATCAACCTCTCCAGGGTCTTAAGTAGGAATGAGGATAAGCTGATTGGTCGGAAATCCTTCGCACTCGAGTGAGAGGCTTTTCCTGCTTTAGGTATGAAGACGACTTTT
The DNA here is from genome assembly GCF_050003625.1 of Haematobia irritans. Classification (NCBI taxonomy): domain Eukaryota; kingdom Metazoa; phylum Arthropoda; class Insecta; order Diptera; family Muscidae; genus Haematobia; species Haematobia irritans. Next base: position 87,340,139 of record NC_134399.1, on the reverse strand, counting down.
GTTTCCCTCCACTTTTCTGGGATATATGATAAGTTGATACATCCTTTATATATTACCGACAACCAGGGGATAATTTTGTCAGTTACAGCTTGTAACTCCGCCGGAGTAATTCCATCAGGTCCAGGGGATTTGAATGGTCCAAAGCTATTTAGCGCCCATCTTATTCTAGTTTCCGATACAATTTCCTCGACAGGAAACGACCGCTGAGCAACTGTGGCACCGCCAGTACATGGTTCAATCGTCTGATTTCCAGGAAAATGTGTGTCCAATAGTACCTCCAGCGTCTCCTCACTGGACGTTGTCCAATTGCCCTCCGATGTTTTAATGAAACCTGGAGCGGAGTTGGTGGATGCTAGAACCTTCCGTAGTCTGGAAGCCTCGGACGTATTCTCAATACTGCTGCAGTAAGCATTCCAAGAGTTATGCTGAGCCATTCTCAGTTCTCGCTTGTATCCTCTCAGATTCTTCTTGTAAGCGTCCCAGTCCTCAGGGGCTCTGGTGGACTTTGCCTTGTTAAAGAGCTTCCTGCAGGATTTCCTCATATTACTTAATTCCGTAGACCACCATGGTGGTCGATGTTTCCCCCTTGGCTTCCCTCTAGGGCATGCAGCTTTCAGTGAGATGTTGAAGGCCTTAGTAATCCGCTCCACTGCGTGTTCGATATCTTGCACATTTCTCATATTTGTCTCTGTTATTTCCGGTATCATCATTTTGAACGATTCCCTATACCTATTCCAGTCAGCTTTCCTAACATTTGGCGGAAATATGATCTTGGTGATATGAACATCAAATTTGAAACTGATGTAGCGATGATCTGAGAAGCTGTGTTCACTTAAAACCTGCCACTCAGATATCATTTCATTCAGTTCTTGCGAGGCCAAGGTGATGTCCAAAACCTCTTGCCTGTTTTTAGTGACAAAGGTTGGGACATCTCCCTTGTTGCAAACTACCAGATTAGTACGCAAAATAAACTCTATTAGCGACTCTCCCCTTGCATTAGTATCACTACTTCCCCATATACTATGATGTGCATTCGCATCGAATCCCATAATGAGTTTCGTCTTTGTTTTCAGTGACTCCTCCACTAAGGTCTTAACGGCATATGGAGGCATCTCCCTGTCATGTCCCATGTAGACCGAAGATACCCAATATTTGCATTTGGCTATTTCTAAACTTGCAACGACAGTGTCTGTATTGCACATTGAAGGAAGCAGAAACAAGTTGAGCTCGTTTTTAGCAATTATACAGGCTCGATTTACATCATTACCAGTATACTGCAATAGTTTGAACCCAGGAGTACTTAATTCACATATTTTGTTTTTATAAACATATGGTTCTTGAATAAGAACTATATCTATGTCCCCTTTCATCAGGAGAACTTTTAAGGCAGCACATGCAGCCTTACAATGATGAAGATTTATCTGGAGGATCCGTAGGACCATCGAGATTTTCAACAACCGTCACATCAGCCGCTTCAATCGAGCCATCAAGAATGTCCTCTTCAGAGATATCGGTGACTCTCGCAATAACCATAGGTTCAACTTTGGTGAGTTCTGAGGCAGTAGAAGCCTCCTCACGCATACGGTATCTATCCATGTCTTCAAATGTCTTGGTATCCCCCTCGACTTCGCAAGAGGATCCGCTTACTTCTGATTCAGACAGAGGCTTGTCCATTTCTGAATCCTTTAGCTGATCGTTTTTATACACCTTCATTTGGATATAATGAAAGCCATAACATACACGGCCCTGGGACTTTGCTAGATGTGGCAAAGACTGAGTGTTCAATATAAACACTGCATGCCGTCTTGGCCCATCCACTTCATCCAAACGGCCAACCTTCCAATCAGCTGTTGGAAGATCTGGATTGCATTGTTTCAGTCTATTTAAAATAGATTCAGGGTCAGGAGGGTTTGCAGGTATCCACGCATGTGCTCTTGGTCTAGCCGGTATGTCTTTCTTCTCGACTAACTCTAGAGCAGCTCCTTCCCAAACTTCACCAATTAGTATCAGAGCAGCTTTAAAACATTCTATAGACCTCTGGTCCTCAAATGCGACTAGCTTAAATCGTCCTTGATACCAACCAGCCTCTTGGTGTCGAGGATCTGGGCCGGGAAACTTTTCCAGCACCTGTGAGTAGACGCCAGACAAAGCATTCTCAATTTCCCCCCATTTTTGCTTTGGAACCATACCATCCAATGCTCCTTTATTTATGATAGCCATCACAAGGCTGTCTTTAGCAACTGAGGCAAACGATCGTTGATCCCTTTTGGAGGATGGCAGCTCATCCGGTGATCGTTCCCTTTTTCCAGCCTCAAGAATTCCTTGAGCCCATTTTAAGGAATCGCTTTGTTTAGCCGACAACGTGCTTGGGTCGACGGATCCTAATTTCTTTAGGATAAACAAAGCATTTCTGCGTTCTTTGAATCTCTTTCGTGAGGGATTTTGATGCCGTTACCTTGGAAAAGGTCCGACTTGTCAAATTGTCGCCACCTGTCGACCCGTCTACAGGTCGACTAATTGGGCCTAACTCTTGGTCATTGCCCAAATTTATAACTCCAGTCGATACCCGTCCACTGGGCCCTGAAGTTAACAACCCAGTGGATGTCTTTGAATTTCTCTGCATGGTGGCCTAATATCCCACCACACTTGAAATTCGTAGTAGGTACTTATTACGATGATTTTATCCGCTATTAAAAAACACGTCCGTTCCGTTCGACGGTTGAAATAAATATCTGACGGACCTATCACAGAACGGGTGCTCCAGTTAGTTGCAATTTTCACATTTAGTGAAATAAAATTATCAGAATAACCTTTTGTTCGACATATTTCAAAAGTTTTTTTGTTTTTTCATTTTGGGTTCGATTAGGAGCCCAAATTGAAAGAGATTTATACGAGTTTGTCCGAGACTGGTTCCTGAGGACCTGTTTATGGGTTGCTCCTGCTAAATTGTCCCAGGACGTGTCCTTTGGGATGAGTCCAAGACGCGTCCTAAAATGTAAGTTTACTCCGTCAATGACAAACCCATGTTAAAGTGGACGGTCCCTTCCATACGTTTTGATCAGAACTGGGACTGGTCCATACACACCGGGGACTAGTCCTATACCAGTTCTGTGGTTGATCCATTTCCCGTAGGGTAGTTCCACACTTTTCACAGCAAAAAATTGGGAGTTGTTCTAAAGGCACAACTTTAAAAGCACTTCCAAAAATGTCCTCACAAAGAAGTTAACTATTTTAACTACATAGGAAAAAAGAGTAAGAATAAATAAAATGGTACACATTATTCAAATTTTGCCACAAAAATGCTAAATCCATTATAGAAAAATCGATAATATTTTAAAAAACGTTTCAAACAAGCGTTAGAATGTATTAAAAATCATAAAAAAAGTATAAAAATTATTTATTTGGGAAAATATCACAACATTTTTAATTCACATTCAAAACACTGAATTCAGATCACACCTTAAGAAGTGATGCAAATTCATTGCAACGGTTGTTGAAACGGTGGACATTCGTTCTATGACAAGCTCATATTACATTCATCGCTTCTCCGCCAATTTTGTACCACTTCCAGACCCAAAAAGAACATTTTCACTTCTTTTTTGGCGACGCTTTTTTGCAGCATTATTAAGATATTAATTTATGAAAGAATAGTTTTAATATCAATTACTATTTTTTATTCAACTAAATCATAAGTTCAACCACAGCTTTATTTCATAAATATCAGACTTCTACCACAACCCAAGTAATTCGATTGTGCATGAAAGTCTTTAGTGAAACTTTGTGCGTTGTACGAGTATATACTTGTTTAATTTTTATAAAAATGTAAAATCGTAAATAGGTTTTCAAATTCTGGGGGGCGGCTAAATTTTTTCTGGGGGGGTTTAAGCCCCCTCCCCAGAGGCCTTCCTACGCTTATGCATATATTCCAGATATGTTCGGAAGATTCCGAAAAGATGTTCAACATTACATACTACTATATTAAATTTATACTATGAACTGTAAAATGTGTCTTATTAAAGACTTAAAGTCAGTGCTTGTTATGAATGGACTGTGTTGTAGGTTGACAAATAATTTTTTTTTTTTCACTGAAAAAAAAAAATAAAAATTTTGTAACAAACGAATTTTGTTGGTGATATAAGTTTAAAATTTTCGAAGAAATTCAAAAAACTTTAACAAAAGAAAAACGTTTTCGGTACGGTTTTTTTTTTGCGTGTATACAATCGGAATAGCAATGTCATCGTGTTGGATATAATAATATTGGTTAAAATTTTAATATTTTTTATTTACTTTTGAATTTCATTAAGTCCCTCAAGCATGAACTTCCCACGAAACGAAAGGAAGCAGAACGGTAAATATGTTCCATATAACTCATGAAGCCAAATATTATAATATTCTTAAATTCCTTGGTTGTCCATATGGGTGGTAATTGTATTAAATGTACGAGTATCACATGAAGTTCACTCTCTACATTCGGTGGCCGTATAATTAATTAACATTTTTTTGCGTAAATAAGCCCAAAATAATACACATTAATCTGAATTAATTTAAGAATATGCGATATGCAAAGTCTTAGTTTATCTGAAATGATATGGATTTCCATGTACGTACATCACATATGCGGATCTGTTTGATTAAAAACGCGTTGCGCAAACCCAAAGCAAAAAAAAAAAAGAAAACAATCTGCGTATCAAAATAAAAATTAATGTGGACATTAGCCACTAATACATAGCGAATGTACGTGCCAGGATATTCAGATGATCAGCTCAACTCATGCAAACTGTCATTCTTTGTCTCTGCACACACACACACATGTCATAACACATACACACAAGGACACGAGCAGCCCCCTTTGTGAATTTAACTAATTGCTAATGCTTAAACACGTAAACTGTGACGATGATGATGATGATAAAGATAAGAGACAACATAAAACAAAACAAAAAATATTTAAAGTGACATCAGACCTTATTTACAACAAATGACCATAAACGTTAAAAATTAATATTCACACACACACACACGCACCACATGAACCCATATAAATGTATGTAGATGTGTGTGTGTGTGCGTGACCTAAAAAAGCTGACGCTACCTTATGTGTCCATATAATGGGGAAATTGACATTCAACCTGTCGAGGATGTAAATTATTTCATGCTTGAATTAATGTCAAAATTTACGAAATGTAATTTGTTTTTATAATCGTGATTTTCAATATGTGACACATGCCTTATAAAAGAATGGGGTGTCAGGTAAGTTAATACCATATGAGAATTATTAATCTAGGGTCATATAAAAGTTGATGTTTGCAAATCCTGAAAATGTTGCACTCACGTACTGTTCGATTTTCGAATATTGGAGATTTAAAAGTTTTAATCACACTGAAAATAAAATTGTGGTGAGGTCAAAATTTTGATAACCTTAAAATACGAACACGAGTTTTGCTTAGTCCAAAAGACGAATTTCTCCACTGAAAAAACAGTAAACCCACCAGGAAAGACAATTTTAGTTAATTTTAGATAAATTTTATTAAATTTAGAAAATTTTAACTAAATTTTATTAGAAACGCAGATGTCACGCCGATTTCACAAAAAAAAGGAATAATTTTCGACAAATTCAAAGATAATTGATTGGACAAAATCATAATCTTTCACTTATTAAAGAAAATTTCGTAGTTTGAAGGAAAAAATTGGAGTTCAAAATTGCAAAAATGTCTTTAATACCATACGAAGTTCACGATGGCCGCATGATTGGTAAAATTTACAAATTTTAAGAAATTCTAAACTATTTTGTGGGACACACGAATTTAGTTAATCTTTAGTATATAATGCTTTCCTCTGTTTTAGTTAATTTAAGCAACGTACGCAAAAGTTATTATAGTCTTGGAAAATTTCTTAAAACGTAATAATTCCATGAATTAAAATGCAATTAAATCGGCTTTAGTGAAATATTTATAGGGTTCACTTTTTTTTGAGTGTTTGATATACTATGTGTTGCTTAATCCAAAACAAACTTTTCAATGAAGTCGTTTTATCTTTGTAGTTAAGTGATTCGACTTAAAAATCGGTATCTTCACACGAAAAAAAGGTTATCTTGGATTTAATAATTCTGAAAATTTCTTCAACAATAATGAAAGCTACTTTAAATATGTTGACTTTTCGTATCTTGAAACAAGTATATACAGCGGTAAGTTCGGCCGGGCCGAATCTTAAATACCCACCACCATGAATCAAATATAATAGTTTACTTTGAAAACTCATCGTTGTAGCGGGTTACTTGATAACATATAGCATTTTAAGGGGTTTGATGACAAATCTTCTCCCAAGCAAATCACTTTAACCAATACGCTTCCCGAAGAAAAAAATTTAAGATTCTACCTATGAAGACCAGCTCAGATTCTGGAGTTATGACAATCAATTTTGTTTGAGTTTTAGAGAAATCATAAACATATCGTGTATATGATGAAATAACGCCTTGATTTGAAGTCCTAGAAATAAATTCGGGAGTTAGGTCTATATGGGGCCTATACAAAAACATGGACCAATACTCACCACCTCTTAATGTTCCTCAAATACCTCTAGAATTCCACTTTCAGACGAATTGGTGAAAACTACGAATTCTAGAAGCCCAAGAAGTAAAATCGAGAGATCAGTCTATATAGGCTCTATACCAAAACATGAACCGATACGGACCATTTTCGACACACCTCTTTAATGTCCCCAAATACATCTAAATTTCCACTTTCAGGCAAATCGGATAGTAAATGCAGTTTCTAGAAGCCCAAGAAGCAAAATAAATAATAATAAATACAGTTTATAGAAGCCAAAGAATAACAAGTATATACGGCAGGCCGAAGCTTATGTACCCTCCACCATGGATTGCGTAGAAACTTCTGAAGACTGTCATCCACAATCGAAATACTTGGGTTGCGGTAACTTTTGCCGATGACAAGGTAACTTAAAACTTCCTAATACCGTAATATATACCACGTAGTCCATACGTGGTATATATTAAACTTAAAATGGCCGATTAAATACGTATATAATTAAGTTTGACAAAATTTTCTATAGAAATAAAATTTTGATAACATTTTCTATAGAAGTAAAATTTGGACAAAATTTTCTATAGAAATACGATTTTAACAAAATTGTCTATAGAAATAACATTTTGACAAAATTTTCTATAGAAATAAAATTTTTACAAAATTTTCAAAAGATTTAAAATTTTGACAACATTCTCTATAGAATTAAAATTTTGACAACATTGTCTACAGAAATAAAATTTTGCCAAAATTTTCTATAGAAATAAAATTTGACAAAATTTTCTATAGAAATAACATTTTGACAAAATTTTCTATAGAAATAAAATTTTGCTAGATTATTTTTGCTCGAGTGGCATGATTATGAACTGATATGAACCAATTTTTGTGTGATTGGGGATCGGCTATATATAACTAAAGACCGATATGGACCAATTTTGGCATGGTAATTACGGCCATATATTAACACCACGTTGCAATTTCAACCGGATCGGATGAATTTTGCTCGTCCAAGTGGCTCCGGAGTTCAAATCTGGGGATCAGTTTATATAGGGGCTATATATAATTATGGACTGATATGGACCAATTTTTGAATGGCTCTTAGAGACTATTTACTAATACCGTGTACCAAATTTCAGCCGGATCGGATGAAATTTGCTTCTCTTAGAGGATCCGCAAACCAAATCCGGGAATCGGTTTATATGGGGACTATATATAATTATGAACCGATATGGACCAATTGTTGCATGTTTGTTAGAGACCATATACTAACACTACGTACCAAATTTCAATCGGATCGGATGAATTTTGCTCCTCTAAGAGGCTCCGAAGTTCAAATATGGGGATCGGTTTATATGGGGGCTTTATATAATTATGGACCGATGTGGACTAATTTGCATGGTTGTTAGAGACCATATACTAACACCACGTACCAAAGTGCAACCGGATCGGATGAATTTTGCTCCTCTAAGAGGCTCCGGAGTTCAAATCTGGGGATCGGTTTATACGTAAAAGTGGACCGATATGGACTAATTTTTGCACGGTTGTTAGAGACGATATACTTACACCATGTACCAAATTTCAGCCTGATCGGATGAAATTTGCTTCTTTTAGAGCAATCGCAAGCCAAATTTGGGGGTCCGTTTATATGGGGGCTATACGTAAAAGTAGACCGATATGAACCAATTTTTGCATGGTTGTTAGAGACCATATATTAACACCATGTACCAAATTTCAGCCGGATCGTATGAAATTTGTTTCTCTTAGAGCAATCGCAAGCCAAATTTGGGGGTCCGTTTATATGGGGGCTATACGTAAAAGTGGACCGATATGGCCCATTTGCAATACCATCCGACCTACATCAATAACAACAACTTGTGCCAAGTTTCAAGTCGATAGCTTGTTTCCTTCGGAAGTTAGCGTGATTTCAACAGACGGACGGACGGACGGACGGACATGCTCAGATCGACTCAGAATTTCACCACGACCCAGAATATATATACTTTATGGCGTCTTAGAGCAATATTTCGATGTGTTACAAACGGAATGACAAAGTTAATATACCCCCATCCTATGGTGGAGGGTATAAAAATCGGGAGATCGGTCTATATGGCGACTATACCAAAACATGGACCGATACGGACCATTTTCGACACATCTCTTTATGGTCCTAAAATACCTCTAGATTTTTAATGTGAGGAAAATCGGATAGAAAATACAGTTTCTAGACGCCCAAGAACCAAAATCGGGAGATCGGTCTATATGGGGGCTATACCAAAACAAAATTCAATTTTTTATAACTTGGTTTTTTCATACTATTAATGGGTAATTTTGACTTTTTTTGTTTCAAATTCGTTGAAATCAGAGTAAGAATTCATAAAAAGGTACAAATCATTTAAATTTTGTCGAAAAGATGCTAAATCCAATCTGAAAAAATTTTGAATTTTAGAAAATATTTGAGGTCAAACATTTCCGACAAGCGTTAGAATCCACTACAAAATATAAAAAATTATAAAAATTATTTCTTTGACAAAATATCACAGAATTTTTTAATTTACATCCAAAATATTGAATTCGGATCACACCTATAGAAGTGATGCAAATTTAGTGCAACGGCTGTTGAAATGGAGGACTTCCGTCCCTTGACAAGCCCATGTTAAATTCATTGTTTCTGCGTCAATTTCGCACCACTTCCAGATTCAAAAAGAACATTTTCATTACTTTTTTGGCGGCGCTTTTTTTGCTGGGTACCAATAAATAATTGTTTTCAAATAAAAATAAGTAAAAAATAGTGTTAGTTTAACTACGGATTTTTTTTTCGGTGTACCAAATTTTAGCAAGATCAAATGAAATTTCTATGGTTCTTAGTGGTCATATACTAACACAACGTATCAAATTTCAACCGAATCGGATGTAATTTGCTCCCCCAAAAAGCTCCGAAGGTCAAATCTGGGAATTGGTTTATGTGGAGCATATGGACCAAATTAGATACGATATATTGACATCACGATAGAGGTGTGCTCGTTACACGAAATTGTCGTGACTCACGAAAATTTTCGTGACTCACGCGTGAGTCACGCTCATGTCAACGGCGTGAGTGTGCGTGAGCGTGATTAACAAACGAAAATGTCGTGCGTGAGCGTGAGTCACGAAAACAATATCTTCTTGAGTGTGTATGAGTAACGAATTACGCTCACGAAAATAATCCCGCTCTCCAACATAAAACTCTTTAAAGTTAAATTCATTTGCAATTTTATTGACACCTAGGCAGAGAATGAAGCCGCCGAGTCGTGCCGCCGATTTTAGCCGCCGCCGACTAGTTTTTACCAGTCGAAGCCGTCGCCGAATTTGTCGACTCATCTCGACTCAAAGTTAGCCGCCAATTAATCAAAAATATTGATTTGAATCAGAAAAAATTATTAATAATGGGTGCATTTCATGTAAATGTGATTGTAAGATAAGTTGTACAACTAATCTCGTTACCGTTCGGATAACATCAAACTGATTTTATTATGGATAATTGTCCGCCGCCGATAAGACAAATTTATATCGGCTTAGCCGTCAAGCCGCCACCGCCGGAGGCAAAAAATTAGTATCAGCCGCCGCCGACAAAAATGGGTCGGCTTCATTCTCTGCACCTAGGATGTTAGGAGTTTAATTACGTTCTCGATTTTAATCGTGCTCATGATTTCAGACACGTCCCACAGGTAAATTATTTATAAAATTATTCGTGAGTCACGATATTTTTCGTGAGTCACGGTATTTTTCGTGCGTGAGTACATGTTTTCTTTTCGTGAGTGTGCGTGAGACCTACCAAAAAATATATGCGTGAGTGTGCGTGAGTAAGATATTTCCGTCGTGAGTGTGCGTGAGCATGAGTAAAATAGTAATCACATGCACACCTCTACACCACGTACCAAATTTAAACCGGATACGATGAAATTTGCTTCTCCTAGAGGCTCCGAAAACCAAATCTGGAGGTCGATTTTATGGGGGCTATACGTGGTCCGATATGGCCCATTGGCAATATTATCTCACCTACATCACTAAAAAGTACCTGTGACAAGTTTCAGGTCAATCGCTTGTTTCGTTCGGTAGCTAGCGTGATTTCAACAGACGGACGGACAGCGTCTGTTGAAATCAGCGAGATCGACTCAGAATTTTACCACGACCCACAATATATATACTTTATGGGGTCTTGGACCATTATTTCGATATGTTACGAACGGAATGCGTAATGTTTCATAAATTTTATGTATTTGTTCGTATTAATTTATAACCAATATTTTTTGATTTGTGACATTAGTTCAGACAAAATATGAATTCTTTGGAACACTATCACTTTGTGAACACTTTTCATGAAATAAGTCAATTATGCGTTTTATGCGTTTAGATTGGACCCTTTGTAACTTGTTGTCCAACCTATTGTGTTCTAGCCAGGGAAAGTTTAAAAAAATACTTCAATAACGGTGTGGCACGCATGTAAATACATACTCGTTGGTATCTTTGGGATAGACATCAGTAGGCTTATAGGAATTTCTATATTGGCAGTGTTTTCAGTGACATGTTGGGCACGATAGGTATACATTTTTATAAATGTGGATATTACACGTATGTCATTAAAGACATACACATGTACAACAACAAAGCCTACTTTGAAACACCAGCCGCTAGAAAGGCTACACACAGCGCAAGGACATGGGGCAACAGGATACGAGTGGCCTACAAACAAGGCCAACATGTTATGGAATTCTATGCGTGTCTGTCACATTTAAAAGGTTATACTCATAAATTATTTTATGGCCGAAAATGTATACATATTTGTTGCTCAAATGTTATCCACAGAGTTACCTATCCACTCAGTATGATGGTGACATATGTGCAGGTACTTGAGTCTTGTTTGGGGGGTTGGTTATTGTTCTTGTCTTGGGTCCATTAGACACCCACTGGCAAACCGATCCCATTCTGGAATATTTCCAAAAGAATATTGTAGACACTCTACTAACTGATGGTATGTGTTTTAATTTTTTTGATTCGCATTCTTTTGGTATGCTGTGTTGACATGAGGTTCATTACAACCTGACAAGGAATATTGTGTTTTCATATTCTTTACTCACTCCATAACGAAGAGGACACTCACATAGGACCCTCAACAGGACAATATTTTTATGGTTGTAGTTTGTTAAGGCGACATATATGCGTACATAATGAATTATATAAAAGTAAAATGTGTTGTTACCCCTTTTTCCATAGCCCTTGAAGAAATGTTGGCTCCTTGTCAGGTTGGCTAAAAAACAAAACATAAAAACCCCTAAAATTTAACACAAGAAAACTAATAAAACTGCTATAAAATGCCCTTCGGTTCCTTTGGCATATCCTATTTTTTTAATTATAATATTTTAGATTTGCGTTAGATAAAATTCTCAAGGGTTTAATAATAGTTAAATATTTGTAGTGGACCAGAACCCTTAAAGTTTGACCATTCACCCATTCATAGTTTATTACGTCAAAGATTATCGAAATATATAAGTGTTATTTTGATCTACAACCATTAACCATAGAATATTGTATTAGTCATAAAAGTTTTTAATGAATTTTAAATGTTGTTTATCACCAGATGTTACAGGCTAAGATATAAGGGTTGTGTGTTAAAACTATGTGATTATATACAAGGCCGTAGCCAGGATTTTAATTGGGGGGGGGGGGGGGGTTCAACTTTAAAAAAAAATATTCATATAATCTGATGTGTAGAAAATTTTATTTATGCATAGGTATGTATACAATATTTTTATACTATTAAATTGAGCCGACGGGCATTAGCGTAGCTAGACAATTTTCCTAGGGGGGGCTATAGCCCCCCTAGCTAAAACTTTATAGACTGAACTTATAGGTTCAACTAATGTTTTATTTCATAAAAATGAATAAAAAAATAGACATCAAAATAACTCGACAATCAATTTATAATAAAGCAACTAAAAGTACCCTGCGGGAAATTGGTGCAAATTGCCACTGACGGACCTATCACAGAACTGGTACCTGTGCTCCAGTTAGTTGCAATTTTCACATTTAGTGAAATAAAATTATCAGAATAACCTTTTGTTCGAGATATTTCAAAAGTTTTTTTTTCATTTCGGGTTCGATTAGGAGCCCAAATTGAAAGAGATTTCTAAGAGATTGTCCGAGACTGGTTCCTGAGGACCTGTTTATGGGTTGCTCCTGCTAAATTGTCCCAGGACGTGTCCTTTGGGATGAGTCCAAGACGCGTCCTAAAATGTAAGTTTACTCCGTCAATGACAAACCCATGTTAAAGTGGACGGTCCCTTCCATACGTTTTGATCAGAACTGGGACTGGCCCATACACACCACGGACTAGTCCCGTACCAGTTCTGTGGTTGATCCATTTCCCTTAGGGTAGTTCCACACTTTTCGCAGCAAAAAATTGGGAGTTGTTCTAAAGGCACAACTTTAAAAGCACTTCCAAAAATGTCCTCACAAAGAAGTTAACTATTTTAACTACACAGGAAGTTTTTTTACTTCATTTTTTTATATTTTAATGCGTAATTTTTTATTTTCTTTTTTCAAATAGTTGAAAAAAAGTTTAAGAATAAATAAAATGGTACAAATTATTCAAATTTTGCCACAAAAATGCTAAATCCATTATAGAAAAATCGATAATATTTGAAAAAACGTTTCAAACAAGAGTTAGAACGCATTAAAAATCATAAAAAGTATAAAAATTATTTAATTGGGAAAATATCACAAAATTTTAATTCACATTCAAAACACTGAATTCAGATCACACCTTAAGAAGTGATGCAAATTCATTGCAACGGTTGTTGAAACGGTGGACATTCGTTCTATGACAAGTTCATATTACATTCATCGCTTCTCCGCCAATTTTGTACCACTTCCAGACCCAAAAAGAACATTTTCACTTCTTTTTTGGCGACGCTTTTTTACAGTATTATTAAGATATTAATTTATGAAAGAATAGTTTTAATATCAATTACTATTTTTTATTCAACTAAATCATAAGTTCAACCACAGCTTTATTTCATAAATATCAGACCAAAGTAATTCGATTGTGCATGAAAGTCTTTAGTGAAACTTTGTGCGTTGTACGAGTATATACTTGTTTAATTTTTATAAAAATGTAAAATCGTAAATAGGTTTTCAAATTCTGAGGGGGGCTAAAATTTTTCTGGGGGGGTCTAAGCCTCCTCCCCAGAGGCCTTCCTACGCTTATGCCGACGGGCTTTTTGGGCAGCAAATAAATCAATGACTTCTTCAGTCGGCACATTTATTCGGCGATGAACCGACATTAATGTCAATCCTTTGAGTCTACTAGTCGAATTTCTAAGATACGTCTTTAATCTCTTCATTGTTGAAAATGAACGTTCGGATGAGCACGTAGTAACTGCAGGGATGGAAAATGCAGTACTATAGTACTTTTTTCAAACCTTTTTCACCACGGTCATTACCGTAGTACCCCCGCGAATAATTTAGTACCTTTTGTGTAGACATTTTTGAGCCGATATCAGATTTATGGTACAATAGCTTTGACAAAATATTTTAATATTTTGAGAAAGTCTTTATCAACCTTATTTGCTAATAGTCTTTTACAAATATGGCAAAACAGACATGTTCATGTGGGAAGAAAATCTCGATTTTGTAAAAGACATAGTCAAAAACAGGATTTTATTGAACTTCAAGAAAGTTTTAGTCGAAAAAAGAATGCAATTCTATATTATCGATTTTTTATTTCGGTAGAAAATGTTGTCAAAATTTTATTTCTATATAGAATTTTTGCAAAATTTTATTTTTATAGAAAATTTTGTAAAAATTTTATTTTCTTTAAAATTCAGTCTCTTGACAATAATCTTCCAGTGAAATTTTTGTTGAAATTTAGTAAAAAGTACCTTTCCGCTCAAAAAATACCTTTTTTGTACTTTCTTAAAAATTGTATTTTCCATCCCTGAGTAACTGGCAAAGTGACCAAAATTTTTAAAAGAATATGCACGTTTGGAAATATCTCTTTATTGCTTCCATCGCTGTATTAGGCAGGTTCTTTTCGCAGGTTTTGCGTCATTTCATTTACACATGTGTGTTTGGCTGTTTCGTTGTTGTTGCTATGGCCAAACAAAGCGAGTCATGTTCACAAAAAGAACAACAAACACACATAAAAGGCAGAAATACATTTTCCAAAAATGAAATTTGTGGTGCGAGAACAAAAACAATTTGTTTTTTTCGACCGTCGTTTGACGGGCTTTTCAACTAGTATTCTATGTTTTGTGCAAGTTTTATAGGTAAGCGTTTTTCAAAATAAAACCTCCAGCTTTTCTTCAACATCTTCGATAAGATTTTTCTATGCAGCTAAAAATATATATTTATTTATATAAAAATATTCATTCATTTCGGGGGGGTTTGATCCCCCTCATCCCCCCCCCCCTGAATACGGCCTTGATTATATACAAAAAATAGCATAAAAAGCTGAAGGTTCTAGCAAATATCCACCACCGTGAATCGCATACTAGATTTTTTCACGGATACTAATTTGTGGAAAATTCGTTTATATCGGGTCAACTGTAATTTATGTATACACACACTGAAAAAATATTGTCGTGAGGTCAAAGATTACATGTCTTTCAAATACGAATGCATATTTTGCTTAGCATAGAAGACGCATTTTTCTAATATAAAGTTTTTTACCTGGCCCAAAAGCCGATAAACTTTTCAATGAAGTCGTATTGTCCGTATAATTAATTGATTTCACTTAAAATGGGTATCATAACATGAAAGAAAAAATTGTTGGGCTAAGGTCAACGTGACTTTAATAATTCAGAAAAATTCTTTAAATTTAATGAAATTGTTTTTAAATTTGTTGTCTTTTTGCATCTTGAAACCAAAGCAAAAAATCCTTCAAATATAGGCCTTGTTTTTCAACACTCTATTTTAAAGACGTTTTTTACTTGAAGCATGCCATAATTTCTACTGGAAGTCGAATCTTAATTTGGAAAATATACCCCCAGAAAAAAGTGCCTTTGAAACTAAAGGAAAAAATTTTCATCAATATAGTTTATCCATTTTATTTCCATTAAGGTAAATTTTTGTGAAAAATAATAAAATTTACTCGTTTCAGTAAAAAATCCTAAACTGTAAGCAGTTAGGAATAGTTCATTAACTAGAATAAGGCATGGAATTTTACTCATACTATTTTCTTCGCTGGGTATAAGAATTTACTACTGAAAAAGAAAATTTTATTCACCGATAACAAAGCATTCGTAAAAATAAACAAAAACCGAACTAAAACCAAGTTTCCTCAAAATTAGTCAAATTTCTTATAAAATGATAATTGCGACTTCCTTTATAATAGAAAGTTTTTCATACATACGAACAACACTTGGCATAGAAAAATATTTTAGTTCGTTCGTACTAAGAAGTATGCAATCCTTTCAAAACTTAAGGAAACACACTTGTTAGAATATAGGAAATTTTCCTAAATTTCTATTGTCTACCTGTAATCGATACCTGTCATCGTAATCGATGTGTTTGCGCGTGGGTGTAATCGATATATTTGCGCGTCGGTTGTTTTTTAGTTGGAATCGCGTTGTTTCGGAGAGATTGTTAAAAAATAATATGGTAAAATAATATAATAAATAACAAATAAAATATATAAAATATTTGTTATTTTAAATTAGTGAGAAAAATTTTCGTTTTTTTTTAAATAAATCTATCAATGTTCGTGATAGTGTATAAAGAAAGAAAACACCAGCAGAATAACAACCCTTTCTTCATTTTGGAATCTTCAATTATCAGGTAATATTCAGTGACGCTAACCTTTTGCAACAAAAATGTTTTATGATTTTTTATATTTGTAGGTATTGAAATTGTAAAAGGAGGACAAAATCGTTAGGCAGCAACTTATTAAAAGTGAAAAGTACAAGAAGAAGAAAAAGTGCGTTTTACAGTTGATAATATCACACGGAAATTGGAAATAGTGGAATAATAAACTAATATTTCAAAGAGATTCGATGCTGTTGATTCTTAATAAATATATTCAATATAATAATAAAACATGTCTTTTATTGAAGATAAAGTTGCTTATAGAAATAAATAAAATTGTATTTAAAAACGAAGGTAAGCAGTTCTAATTATGAAGTAAAAGTTTTACCACAAATGTGTAAGATTTGTCCAAATGAATGAAAAAATTTCAATAAAATCATTCCATATATGAATTCAAATTAGTTAAATTTTTTCATTCTGTAGTATAGTGGTACATAAATATAGGAAAATGTTAACTAATATATGGAATACATTATTCCAACTTTCTACGAAAATCACATCGTTCAAACAAATAAAAATGGCTTTGGCGCTATACGAAGTTCAACTTTCTTCACAATGAGTTCATTTTAACTTAAAGAAGGGGTCACTTTTTTCTGGGTGTAGTTGTCGTTAACTCGTTTTTAAAGGATTTTGATAGCATATGAAGAAACGGCCATAAGTTCGGTCAGGCCGAATCTTATGTACCCTTCACCATGGATTGCGTAGCAACTTCTACTACAGACTGTCATTCACAATCGAATTACTTGGGTTACGGTAACATTTGCCGATGGCAAGGTATCTTAAAACTTCGTAACACCGTCTTCTAAATTGAAATTTAGTCCATACGGGGTATATATTAAACAAAAACGGCCGGCTAAATACGTATATAATTCAGTTTGAAAAAATGTTCTATAGAAATAAAATTTTACAAAATTTTCTATAGAAATAAAATTTTAACAAAATTTTCTATAGAAATAAAATTTAGACAAAATTTTCTATACAAATAAAATTTTGGCAAAATTTTCTATAGAAATAAAATTTTCACAAAATTTTCTATTGAAATAAAATTTTGACAAAATTTTCTATAGAAATAAAATCTTCAACAAATTTGCTATAGTAATAAAATTTTGACAAAATTTTCTATAGTAATAAAATTTTGACAAAACTTTCTATATCAATAAAATTTTGACAAAATTTTCTATTGAAATAACATTTCGACAAAATTTTCTATAGAAATAAAATCTTGAAAAAATTTTTTATAGTAATAAAATTTTGACAATATTTTCTATAGTAATAAAATTTTGACAAAATTTTCTATAGAAATAAAATTTTTGTAGATTATTTTTGGGGATTGGCTATATATAACTATAGACCGATATGAACCAATTGTAGCATGGTTATTAGCGGCCATATACTAGCGCCATGTATCAAATTTCACCACGTGCCAAATTTCAACCGGATCAGATGAATTTGGCTCCTCCAAGAGCTACGGAGCTCAAATGTGGGGATCGGTTTATATGGGGGTTACATATAATTATGGACCGATATGGAGCAATTCCTGCATGGTTATTAGAGACCATAAACTAACACCACGTACCATATTTCAACCGAATCGGATGAATTTTGCTCATACATGAGGCTACAGAGGTCAAATCTGGAGATCGGTTTACATGGGGGCTATATATAATTATTGACCGATGTGGACCAATTTGTGCATGGTTGTTAGAGATCATATACTAACACCATGTACCAAATTTCAGCCAGATCGGATGAATTTTGCTCCTCCAAGAGGCTCCGCAAGCCAAATCTGAGCGTCGGTTTATATGGGGCTATGCGTAAAAGTGGTCCGATATGGCCCATGTGCAATACCATCCGACCTACATTAATAACAACTACTTGTGCCAAGTTTCAAGTCGATAGCTTGTTTCGTTCGGAAGTAAGCGTGGTTTCAACAGACGGACGGACGGATGGACATGCTTAGATCGACTCAGAATTTCACCACGACCCAGAATATATATACTTTATGGTGTCTTAGAGCAATATTTCGATGTGTTACAAACGGAATGACAAAGTTAATATACCCCCCATCCTATGGTGGAGGGTACAAAAATGATTTGTTAACATTTTTGACCACATTTTAGCATGGAAAATGTTTTTTTTTTCTTCGAAAAATGTTTTATAACATTATTTTAGAAGTTTATTTCTCTATTTTCAATATCATATATCAAAAATGTATTTCTATAAAAAAAAATTTTCAAAATATTATTTTTATAGAAAATTTTGTAAAACTTTTATTTCTATAGAAAACTTCGTCAACATTTTATTCCTATAGAACATTTTGTCAAAATTTTATTTCTGTAGAACATTTTGTCAATTCTTTTTCTGTAGAAAATTTTGTCAAAATGTTATTTTTATAGAAATTTTTTTTCAAAATTTTATTATTATAGAAAATTTTACCAAAATTTTAATTTTGCAGAATATTTTGTCAAAATTTTAGTTCTACAGAAAATTTTTGTCAAAATTTTATTTTTATACCCACCACCATAGAATGGTGATGGGGGTATAATAAGTTTGTCATTCCGTTTGTAACACATCGAAATATCGTTTTCCGACTATATAAAGTATATATATTCTTGATCAGGGAGAAATTCTAAGACGATATAACGATGTCCGTCTGTCCGTCTGTCTGTCTGTCTGTCTGTCTGTCTGTTGTAATCACGCTACAGTCTTCAATAATGAAGCAATCGTGCTGAAATTTTGCACAAACTCGTCTTTTGTCTGCAGGCAGGTCAAGTTCGAAGATGGGCTATATCGGTCCAGGTTTTTATATAGTCCCCATATAAACCGACCTCCCGATTTGGGGTCTTGGGCTTATAGAAATCGCAGTTTTTATCCAATTTGCCTGAAATTTGAAATCTAGAGGTATTTTATGACCATAAAGAGGTGTGCCAAAAATGGTGAGTATCGGTCCATGTTTTGGTATAGCCCCCATATAGACCGATCTCCCGATTTTACTTCTTGGGCTTATAGAAACCGCAGTTTTTATTCAATTTACTTGAAATTGGAAATCTAGAGGTATTGTAGGACCACAAATACGTGTGCCAAAAATTGTGAGTATCGGTCCATGTTTTGGTATGGTCCCCATATAAAACGACCTCCCGATTTGGGGTCTTGGGCTTATAGAAATCGTAGTTTTTATCCAATTTACCTGAAATTTGAAATCTAGAGGTATTTTATGACCATAAAGAGGTGTGCTAAAAATGGTTAGTATCGGTCCATGTTTTGGTATAGCCCCCATATAGACCGATCTCCCGATTTTACTTCTTGGGCTTATAGAAACCGCAGTTTTTATTCAATTTACTTGAAATTGGAAATCTAGAGGTATTGTAGGACCACAAATACGTGTGCCAAAAATTGTGAGTATCGGTCCATGTTTTGGTATAGCCCCCATATAAAACGACCTCCCGATTTTGGGTCTTGGGCTTATAGAAACCTTTGTTTCTATCCAATTTGTCTGAAATTGGATATCTAGAGGTATTTTAGGACCATAAGAGGTGTGCCGAAAATGGTGAGTATCGGTCCATATTTTGGTATAGGCCCCATATAGACCGATTTCCCGATTTTACTTCTTGGGCTTCTAGAATCCGAAGTTTTTATCCTATTTGCCTGAAATTGGAAATCTAGAGGTATTTTCGGGTCATAAAGAGGTGTGCCGAAAACGGTGAGTATCGGTCCATATTTTAGTATAGCCCCCATAAGAACGATCTCCCGATTTAACTCCTTGGGTTTCTAGAAACCGTAGTTTTTATCTGATTTGCCTGAATTTGTAAATATTCTGATATTTTAGGCTCACAAAAACGTGTATCGGATTAAGTTTTTATCGGTCCATTTGATAATGCCTCCATATAGACCGACTTCACTTCTTGACGGTGTAGAAGGCGCACTGATCATGAAAATTGCTTGAAACTCAATGTAAAATTTCCAGATTTTACTTCCACAGATTTAAGATTTCAAATTAAGACGTTATTTTATAATTTTCTTGCACACTTACAAGAGATGTTAATGATTCCTCTAAAACTCAAACAAAAATGGTTCTTATAAATCCAGAATCTGATATAGTCCTAATAGGTGAAATCTTTAAATTTATCTTCGGGAAGTGTCCTCAAGTCCTCAAGCCCTCCTGAAATTTCAAAGGAAACCCTAATATTTGGTTCATGGTGGTGGGTATTTAAGATTCGGCCCGGCCGAACTTAGTGCTGTATATACTTGTTATAGAATATTGTTGTCAAAATTTTATTTCTGAAGAACATATAAAAAAATTTTTGTCAAAATTTTAGTTGTATAGAAAAATTTTGTCAAAATTTTATTTTTATGGAAAATTTATGTCGACATGTTGTTTTTATATAAAATGTTTGTCAAAATTTCATTTTTATAAAATTTTTTTTTTAAATTTTATTTGTGTAGAACATTTTTGTGAAAATTTTATTTTTATAGAAAAATTTTGTCAAAATTTTATTTTTATAGAAAATTTTTAAAAATTTTATTTCATAGAATATTGTGTCAAAATTTTATTTCTATAGAAAATGTTTGTAAAATTTTTATTTTTATAGAAAATGTTTGTCAAAATTTTATTTTTATAGAATATTTTGTCAAAATTCTATTCCTGTAGAACATTGTGGTAATTCTTTTTTGTAGAAATTTTTGTCAAAATTTTAATTTATAGAAAATTTTTGTCTAAATTTTAGTTCTATAGAAAAATTTTCTTAAAATTTTATTTTTATAGAATATTGTTGTCAAAATTTTATTTCTGAAGAACATTTTGTCATTTTGTTATCTAGAAATTTTTTTCAAAATTTTATTTTTATAGAAAATTCTTGCCAAAATTTAATTTATATAAAATATTTTGTCAAAATTTTAGTTGTATAGAAAAATTTCGTCAAAATTTTGTTTTTATAGAAAATTTTTGTCAACATGTTATTTTTATATAAAATGTTTGTCAGCATTTTTTTTTTATAGAAATTTTTTGTCAACATGTTATTTTTATAAAAAAAGTTTGTCAAAATTTAATTTTTATATAAAATTTTGTCAAAATTCTATTTCTGTAGAACATTTTGTCAATTCTTTTTTGTAGAAATTTTTGTCAAAATTTTAATTTTATAGAAAATTTTTGTCTAAATTTAAGTTCTATAGAAAATTTTTGTCAAAATTTTAATTGTATAGAACATTTTTGTGAAAATTTTATTTCTAAACAAAATTTTTGTCAAAATTTTATTTTTATTGAAAATTTTTCCAAAATTTTATTTTTATAGAAAATTTGGTCAAAATTTTAGACCTATAGAATTTTTTTGTCAAATTTTTATTTTTATAAAATATATTGTCAAAATTTTATTTCTACACAAAATTTTTGTAAAAATTTTATTTTTATACAAAATGTTTGTCAAAATTTTATTTTTATACCCTAAACCACATAGTGATCAGGGTATAATAAGTTCGATCGGCCAAAAAATGTGCCTACCAGAAATATTGATTTTAGACCCCATAAAATATATACCGATCGACTCAGAATCACCTCCTGAGTCGATCTAGCGCTTGATGTCAGTCCGTCCGTCTGTCCATGTATTTGTTGTTCACAGGATTCCGGTGGCAATTATTAACCGATTTTGATGAAATTTGGTACAGGGAGTTTTTTGGGCACAAGGACGAACGCTATTGAATTTGGAAGAAATCGGATCAAATTTAGATATAGCTTCCATATATATGTATCGCCCGATTTCGACAAATGGGGTCACGTTGCGCTTTTTTTCAAACGGATCGTCACCAAATTTGGCAAAAGGTAATATTTTCCATCGCCCTTCAAGTCTGCAAAATTTCTTATAAATCGGTTCAGATTTAGATATAGCTCTCATATATATGCATCGCACGATTTTCCCAAATTTGGCCACAAAACCATTATTTATCAACCGATCTTACTCAAAGTTAGCTAAATATAATCTTCTATAGCACTAACTATATGTGCAAAAAATCATAGAAATCGGTTCAGATTTAGCTATAGCTCCCATATATATGTACCGCCCGATTTTTCTAAATTTGGCCATAAAATCCTTATTTATCAACCGATCTTACCCAAATTTGGCTAAATGTAGTCTTCTATAGCACTAACTATATGTGCAAAAAAAACATCGAAATCGGTTCAGATTTAGATATAGCTCCCATATATATGTATAGCCCGATTTTCCCAAATTTGGCCATAGAACCCTTATTTATTAACCGATCTTACTAAAAGTTGGCTAGATCCAGTCCTCTATAGTACTAACTATATGTGCAAAATTTCATCGAAATCGGTTCAGATGTAGATATAGCTCCCATATATGTATCACCCGATTTTGAAAAATTCGCCCCTAATAACCTTATGTTTGACCATACAAGGCTCATTTCTTAACTGATCTTACTCAAATCTTGCACAAGGTAACCTTTTGTGGTATTAATCAAACCCGCAAAATATTATGCAAATTGGTTCAGATTTAGATATAGCTTCCATATATATGCATCGCTCGATTTTCCCAAATTTGGTCACAGTACTCTTATTTATTAACCAATGTTACTCAAATTTCAAATTTTGATGTACTAGCCGATCGTACTTATACGTACTTGTAGCTCCCACATAAGAATATTACTCGATTTTTACAAATTTGTATTTATTACCCAAACTAATTTAACGATTTTCTCTTTTTTAATAATGGACTCAATATTAGTGGCATACTAACTCCGTAGGCGCAATATCAACACAGCCAGTGTTGCTAGAAGTAGGGGATATTCCCTATATGTAAACTTTATTCCTGTAGAGAATTTTGTCAACATTTTATTTCTATAGAACGTTTTGTCAAAATTGTATTTCTATAGAAATTTTTTTCAAAATATTATTTCTATAAAAAATTTTCTCAAAATTTTATTTCTATAGAATTTATTGTCAAAATTTTATTTCTATAGAAAAATTTCTCACAAAAATTTGTTTATAGAAACTTTTTCCAAAATTTTATGTTTATAAAGATTTTACAAAAAAGATTACTAATTTGGGTAGAATTTTACCAACTGTGGCAACCGTGGTGGTAATACAAATTTATATTCTAAGTTATATACGTTGCATATTCATGTTTTAAGATAATAAAGTACTTAGAACCATTTTTGTTTTGTAAAATTTTTTTAAATTTAACGAAAAATATAGTAGGGAAAATTGTTTGGGAATGTATGGGAAAGTAGGGAACTTTTTGTGTCCTTGTGGGGTAAACCGAACATTTTCCGTGGCAACATTGACTATGAGCTATAGTCAAATTGACACAAAGCACCCGTAGACATGTACCCCTTAATTTTCTTAAATATGCAACTGCGGTTTATCGCCCAGACCTATATGTTACCCCTCAAATGCTTATGATTACTAATTCTGTAATGGTGGTTTAGGGTATGATATAGTCGGCCCCGCCCGACTTACTACTTTACTTACTTGTTATAGAATATTTTGTCTGTAGAACATTTTGTCAATTCTTTTTTGTAGAAATTTTTGTCAACATTTTATTTGTATAGAAAATGTTTGTCTAAATTTTATTTTTATAGAAAATTCTTGCCAAGAATATTATTTTTATAGAACATTTTGTCAATTTTTTTTCTGTAGAAATTTTTGTTAAAAAAAAAAAAAAAATTATAGAAAGTTCTTGCCAAAATTTTATTTATATCGTATATTTTGTCAAAATTTTAGTTGTATAGAAAAATTTTGTCAACATATTACTTGTATATAAAATGTTTGCGAACATATTATTTTTATATAAAATGTTTGTCAAAATTTCATTTTTATAGAAAATTTTTGTCAAATTTTAATTTTATAGAAAATTTTTCCAAAAGTTTACTTTTATAGAATATTTTGTCAAAATTGTAGTTCTATAGAATTTTTTTTGTCAATTTTTTATTTTTATAGAATATTTTGTCAAAATGTTATTCCTATATAAAATTTTTGTCAAAATTTTATTTTTATAGAAAATTCTTGCCAAAATTTTATTTCTATAGAAAATGTTGTCAATTTTTTTTCTATGGAAATCATTTTTAAAAATTTTATTTCTATAGAACATTTTGTCAAAATTTTATTTCTATAGAAAAATTTGCCAAGATTTTATTTCTATAGAAAATTGAAGTAGTGTAACGCTCTTGAAACATATTTGGGATAATGATATTCTTTCTCAGCGTGTGTATCGTAGGTACGGACAGGTGAACATTCGTTATATCGTCTCATCCAAGAATATATTCAGTTTTTACAGTCGCAAATCGACATTGTACAAACGGAATGACAAACTTATTATACCCACGTCCTATGATGATGTGTATAAGTACATAACAGGAAATGCAAGATCCTTTGAATTAGAAATTTTAAATTCACTCTTACGTTTTCCTGCAGTAGTATATGGGTGCTGTGTTGATCATGGGACTTGACCTGGCAAATAAAACACAAATCTATGCTCTCGCTCAGAAAGTTGACTTCATTAGCGAAGGCTGTAACGTGAATTCCATTATTGGAAAATGTTTGTGGACACTATTCAACAAATAAATGAATTACTTTTTGTGTGTATACATTCACACACTATGTGATTTCACATCGATATTTCGATGTATTTCCATGGTGTGGTAGAGGCTATAAAAATTACAAAATTCCGCCATTAAATTTCGAACAAATAGCTCTTTTTGTTATTTTGTTATCCTTTTATGGTATCTGTCCTTCGTCTCCATAGCATACACAAATTATATCAATTAAGTGCTCAATTACTTCGCAAAAGATCTAGGCCATAGCAATGCAATCGTATTGAAAAAGCACATCATCTGGCTTTCAATGGTCATGAAATTTCCATGTCATAAATAAAATTAAACAGATGCTTTGTTAATTCAATAAACGTCATTAAATGCGTTTGAATACACAAACCAATTACACCAAATCCCAGTGTATGGTTTTAATTATTTCCGTACAATTTCGATAATTGTTTAAGCAAATAATAAAAGCGTATTGCCGATTCAATTTCCTTAATTTTTGTGTTAATATTCCATTAAAAATCATACCATTTATAGTAATATTGTATGAAATAATCTATAATCTGTAAAGGATTAGTCAATTATTTAATGAATTAAAAAAGAAAATTTAATTGTTTTTGCTGTAATATTTATGGTTCTATTCAAACAAATTTTGAACATTTTATTGAAAAAATTTGCATGATAATAATAGGCTTACATTTGGCGTTACTTTTTTTTTTTGCAAATGTGGTAAAATATCTGTGGAATTTTGCCAAAACAATATATGTCTTATTTAAAAATTTTGCAGGAGAGCATAATTATTGTTTACTACATTTAAATAGCTATGTTGCATTTTCATTTTTAAAAATTTGACCTTCTAAATTGTACAGTTTTACGCCCTATGGAAATGGAAATTTGTACAAAACATGAAATTATATGTTTTGTCATAAAAGCGGATTTTTTAATTTGTACATTTGACAATCGAATATGTTGTCATATATTTTATTTTGTGAGAAGCTAATTACAAAACGAAACATTTACTGATATGTCAATATTTAATCTGTAAAAAATTTTGATTTTAACTTTTTGTTTGGAAAATTATATAGATTTTGTGAAATCTGTGCTACCGGCTTTAGTCGCAGTTTTCAACCTATTTTGCACCACGCGAATTTTTATGGAGACTTTTTTAAAGCTCCAAAATTTGCGACATTTGTTACTCATAGGGAAACATTTCAAGCATAACGAAAACATAAAGCATACTTAGAAGAAGGAACAGGTAAAGCTGATAGAATTTCTTCCTATATATACTTTTATATATACTTTTTGTGATAAACGTTTATTCTTTTCCAGGAAGTTAAAACAATTTCATAAAGACTAATCAAACAAGTAAGTAAATTCTAAAGTCGGGCGGGGCCAAAATCAATAGGGATCGTCTTTAAGCCGAAAAACGAACCTGTGCCAAATTTGAGGACGATCCGACTTAAACTGCGAGCTGTACTTTGCACACAAAAATACATCAACAGACAGACAGACGGACATCGCTAAATCGACTCTGGATTTAATTCTAAGACGACCGGTATACTAAAAGATGGGTCTATGACTGTTCCTTCTGGGCGTGACATACGAATGCACAAACTTATACCCTGTACCACAGTTTGCGGCGCCCACGAGCCGATTAAACAAATTTTATTTAACAAAAACATAAATTTAGTTGGGCACCGTGGAGCAGTGGTTGGTACGTCCGCCTTGCATATCAAGGGTCCTGGGTTCGATCTCTGCTCGACCGAACACCCAAACAGTTTTTTTTTACATATATTCCAGATATGTTGGGAAGATTCCGAAAATGTGTTCAATATTACATACGACTAAATTAAAATTTTACTATGAATCTGTAAAATGTGTCTTATTAAGGACTTAAAGTCAGAAAAGAACAGTGCTTGACATAAACGAAATGGACTGTGTTGTTTGTTAAAAACTATTTTTTTATTGAAAAAAATAAAAATTTTGTAACAAACGATTTTTTTTTGTGATAAAAGTTTAAAATTTTCGAAGAAATTCAAAAAACTCCAACAAAAGAAAAACGTTTTCGGTACACATTTTCCAAACGTACCAAATTTCAATCAGATCGGTTGAATTTTGTTTCGCCAAAAGGCACCGGAGGTCAAATCTGGGGATCGGTTTATATGGGAGCTATATATAATTATTGACCGATGTGGACCAATTTCTGCATGGTCATTAGAGACCATATACTAACACCTGTACCACATTTCAGCCGGATCGGATGAAATTTGCTTCTCTTAGAGGCTTCGCACGCCAAATCAGGGGATCGGTTTATATGGGGGCTATATATAATTATGGACCGCTGTGGACCACTTTTTGCATGGTTGTTAGAGATCATACACCCTCAAAAAAAATCGCTTCTGTAACATATACTCCCAAACATATTTTGCTTCAAGCATATAAATTTTTGGTTATTGCCCAAACATTTATATGTTTGATTTCTTCCAATATATAATATGTTTGAAAGCATATTGGTCTAAACAATATAATATGTTTGGGTAGTCTAAGTTCCAAACATTTTGTATTTTTCCATCCAAATTCAATAATGTTGTCTTCCAAAAAACTATATGTTATTATGTGAACATATAATATGTAATACAAACATTGTAGAAGAAATTATTAAATTTTATATTTTTTTTTTCAATTTTACCTTTTGCCGGACGGGGATTCGAACAGCGGACCACACAGTTTGTAAGCCAGCACACTAACCACTGGGCTATGTAGCTGTTGTGGTCATCAAGAGATAATTATCGTTATAAGTTATATTTATATAGCATAGCTTGCGGCGCCCACGAGCCGATGCAAACATAACATTGTTTAACAACATAATATTGGTAAACATACATTTGTTGGCAGCGTGGAGCAGTGGTTGGTCGTCCGCCTTGCGTGACAGGGGTCCTGGGTTCGATCCCTGCTTCGACCAACACCATTTTTTCTTTTTTTTTATATATATTTTTTAACATATATTCCAGATTCGTTCGGAAGTTCCCGAAAAGGTGTTCAGCATTACATACTATTATATTAAATTTTTACTACGAAATTGTAAAGTGTGTTTTATAAAAGACTTAAAGTCAGAAAAGAAAAATGCTTGATATAAACGAAATGGACTGAGTTCAAATCAAATATTATTTTTTTATTGCAAAAATAAAAATTGTGTAACAAATAAAGGTTTTTTTCCGGTATAAATTGGTATTATCGCGTTAAAATGGCCATGTTTACCCTTTTACTTTTCTTTAATAATTTCTTTTAAAGAAAATAAATTTATTCAAATGTTGCTTTGGATCTTTCCCCACCATGTTATAATACAATTTACCGGAAAAAGTTGTAATGTTATTCTGGTTTTGCCGCTAAAATGAGAAATAATTTTAGCGGCAAAACTCGAACTCAATGCCCGCTTTTATTTTCGAAAAAATCCGTCAACTCCTCTTGGACTACTCATTAATAAAGAGGAACTAATCTTTGTTTTTATAGATCTTACTGTTTAATTTTTCACTGTTTCGTCCTGTTTTCATTTTACTTTCACAACTCTAAAAAGAGTGCACTGAAAAAATATTATCGTGAGGCCAAAGAGTTCATGTCCTTAAAATAAGAATACAAATTTTGCTTAGCTTAGAAGACGCATTTCTCTAATATAAAGTTTTTTTCCATGTTCAAAGGTCGATACTTTCAATGAAGTCGTGTTGTCGTTATAATTAAGTGATTTGACTTAAAAACTAAGGTCAACTTGACTTTAATAATTCAGAAAAATTCTTTAAAATTAATGAAACTGTCTTTAAATTTGTTGCATTTTTGCATCTTGACTACAAGGCAAAAATCATTCAGAAATAGGATATGTTTTTCAATACTTTATTTTAAAGAAATTTTTTACTTGAAACATAGCATAATTTCTACTGTAAGTCTTGTTTTTAACGGACATTTTATAGCATTTGAAAAAAGCTGAAAAAGCGAAAAATTGAAATGTGCTTCGTAGAGTCAAGTACACAAAACCCCATTTAAAAGAGAATTGTGTCTTAAAAGCATCCTTACTTGTATTCTCCGCTTCTTTGGTTCGGAATCAACACCAAAATTGTTAAAGTGGAGACACAATCTTTGGAACCGGACATGCTTTTTGTTCAGTGTATAGTGCCCTTTCGTTAGTTTTTATGAAGATCCCTTTAATTACCTTTGTTTGAATATTTTGACTTACTCGTCCTACGTTCCGATTTGTTTTGACGAAACATAAAAATTGTGCCCGTAATGCGAAAATGATAAACAAAACTCATGCTCTTTTTTTCAAATATATTTTATCTTGGTTCCGAATGAATTTTTTCTCCGAATACTCATTTTAATATTTTACTTAAGCATATACAATTTTTGGCGAAGTCTTATATCACAACATATATATGTTTACTCATAATATGTAAATTAATACTTGTTTATATTCACACGTAGTATTTTTCCTATATTTAATGAAATTTTCTTTGTGTATATATATTTGTAATGCGCCAATTGGTTACTTTCATTATTTTACTTCCAGCATACACTTTGTCTCTCTTTGTAAACACATATATGTTCATGGGCTATTTCTAAATTAATATATGTTTGAATACAAGCATATTATATTTACAAACATTTTATGTCCCAAACATAATATGTTCTAACATATTAACATATATGTCCCAAACATATTATGCTAGTTTATGAACATTATATGTTTGCACTCAAAAATATTGTGTTTAAAAATTTGAGTTCCAAACATATAATGTTTATACCCAAACATATGAAAAACAGTCTTTTTCGTCCGTGTATGCTGACACTATGTACCAAATTTCAGCCGGATCGGATGAAATTTGCTTCTCCTAGAGGATCCCCAAGCCAAATTTGGGGGTCCGTTTATATGGGGGCTATACGTAAAAGTGGGCCCATATGGGCCATTTGCAATACCATCCGACCTACATCAATAGCAACTACTTGTGCCATGTTTCAAGTCGATAGCTTGTTTCGTTCGGAAGTTAGCGCGATTTCAACTGACGGACATACTTAGATCGACTCAAAATTTCACCACGACCCGGAATATATATACTTTATGGGGTCTTAGAACAAAATTTCGATGTGTTACAGACGGAATGACAAAGTTAATATACCCCCATCCTATGGTGGAGGGTATAAAAACTCTCCGTTGTAACAGAAATGCTTGCGCTTTGGAAGAAGACTTGGTGTAATTTGTTCTTCCTATTATACCCACCCATCCTTGTGCACAGGCCCACTTAATCAATCATCGCTTCATTTTTGTGAAAATCGTATGAAGCGAGCTTAGTGATTCATCTTTAAATTAAATGTATTACAAACAAACATACATACTTAAAGACCGGTATGCACCTCTAGCGAAAAATTTCATTCCCATAAGAAATGCATTGCTATTTATGCTAACGAAATTTTCGGTAGCGTTCAATTTCGTAAGCTGGTACGCACCTCTAATGAAAATAACAGGGTTGTCAAAAGCATATTTTGGCAGCAAACATTTAATTTATTACAATCATTGTGTGCGTAAAAGTTTTAAAAGGTCTGTAAATAATAAACAATTTTTTTGAGGAATATTTGGAACATATATTAACAATTTTCTAAAAGCGATTAGCTGGTTTAAAATTTGTGTACACAGCCCTGTTTTTTTTTTTTTGTTGTAGACTTAAATAAATTTTTGCTACCGAAAATTTCGCTAGAGGTGCATACCGGCCTTAAAAGGAGTTGTGGGAAAATGTATAAGTAAAATTGAGAAAGTGAATTGCCCGTGTGTCCGCAAGTTTCTGCTTTCGTTATAAAATTAAATTCTTAGTTGTTTCCTCGATCAAAATTTTTTTTTACCAGGCTAAACAAATTCTGACTTTTTCAATTTTTAAATTTCTTTTTTTTTCTGTTTATAAGACAATCTATACCAAACCTATTTAACCCCTTCGTAACCCTTGTGAACCCCCACAGTATCGAACAAGTTTTAATTAAGTTTTTTTTTTTAATATGTTTTCAGGCAACTTTGTAAATTAAACAAAGTTCAAATTCAAACATAAATCGAATGCAACAGTGCAAAATACGAAAGGTAAGATTTTTCAAATTATGTAGAATACTAATGAGATTTAGGTTAAACGCAACGCAGCAATAACCTTAATAACCAACAACCAAGATGACGCTTCTAGCACACTTCAAACAAGTATATAAGGCCGCGCCAAATCATAAATTCACACCACAATTATTCAAATATAAATGTTCCCTTTGACAACTCTTCGTTGTAACGGATTATTTACTCTCCCAAGCAGATCGGTTCAAATAGTACGCTTACTGAAAGTAAACTTAAAGTTTCTAAATATATAGACTTCACGAAACATGACGAATCATCAATGGATAATAGTGGAGACGGTAGTTGTAGTGATGGATGACGTAACAATTATCGTATCCCTGAAGTTGTCATAGCTGCCGAAAGTGACATTCTGCTGCCAGTGGGATGGTCCTAGGACCCCAGAACAGATACCAGAGGAAAATAACTGCTTCACCGACGGATCGAAGATTGTGAGAGGGCGGTACTGGTTGTATATGTGGAGAATCCAAACACCGAGATCCTTTTCCGATTACCGGACCACAGCACAATCCTGTAGTCAGAAGTGCGTTCCATAAAGAAGTGTGTTATATGGTTCGGGCATAACACGTGGCCACAGAACGTGAACTTTTGAGCCGGTGGGCAATGAAGGCAATAGCCGACATTACTCGTACGGTTCCTTCGCGAAGTATATTAGAATGCAAGAGAATGATCAACGAATACTCAGAATATGGCGGGATCCGCATCATGACGGAATAAGAGAGAACTTTAAGGCAAATGCTCTTAAACCAATCATAATTCTTGTTACCATGACCCTTGATATATCTTAGTGAAACGTAGTGAACGTTTGTTACTAAAAGAAGACAAATTATCCAGTTCGCTCACCCATCCCATTAAAACCCACAACACTACAAATTTTCCATAAATTATTTGTTGATGTTAAGAACTGGACATTTTGTCGTAAATGAGTGCAAACTTTCACTAACATTGGTCTCAAGGATATCATGATAAATGCTTTGTTCATTCCACTCACAGTGGGATATACAATAAAGGAGATTAATGATAGGAAATTTTTAGATTTTTCCTACTATTAGATGTCATGTCAATGGCATAATTACTTCTTATTACATTTGTAATCAAGACCCGTAGGCAATGAAGTTGCGACTAAACGAACACTGGTTTTTAGGTGCCAGTGGTAACAAGTTGGACGAGAAGAATCCAAGAAACACGTACATCTGGTATTTATGTTGTAACAAATTCATTTTATGCCTTCGAGGCAGTGTATGTGTATGAGACAGTACATTCGGAAAATATAAAATTTAACGAATGTGAATTTTGAATATTAATTTCATGTCGAAACAAGATGTATTTTTATTGATTTCAAAATAAAACGGCAGAATTCTCAGCAGCGGCAATTTTTTAAATCTTCTAAGCATCTACCAAATTATCTGAAGAACTCTGGAGGAAATAGATTGGATCATAATCAATGGTCAAGGAGTCAAATATGCAGGGAAATCAAGATAAGATGGAAAATGTACCTCTGTAATTCTATAAGCAAAAACCGTAAAGATTGGATACACCAGAAACGAAGGTCCTGATTATCTTATATGTTCCAAAACGGATTGTGATATATCTCAATTTCTAATTCAATATGTTTGTAATTGCTATTACATGGGAAAACGGCCAGTTTTATGTACCAATCGATACATTTTCGACAGATATTTATCCCTAGCATCGTCTAGTCTTCAATTTAATCAATTAAACACAACCTTTTTCTTTTAATTTAGTAAAATACTGACCAGAGAGGTTGATAACTGAAATACATGGTTGACAAAAGAAATATGAACTTTCTCGATAGCTGGTGAAGTCGGCAGAATATCAGATTTTACTTCTGAACCACTTAAATCGACATTTTTGCGTTAAGATACACACAAAAAAGTACACACAACATTTTTTTTCTGATGCAATCACCAAATTAATTGATCCAATTAATTTTTTAATTGAAATGTCTTCAATCACGAAAATGATAGTATTAATCACAGTTTTAATTGGGCATAGAAAAAATTCTTGTTTAAAAAATTAATTGATTTTTTTCAGAAAAATTCAATTAATTTTTTAATTGATTCAATTAAAAATTTAATTGATGTTGATTGCAAAACTCAATTAATTTATTAATTAAAAAGGGTAACTATTTTTAATTACTTTCAGAATTGGCTTAGAGAGGGCGGGCAACAGAACCGAATGATGAAGGTAGCTATAACCGATGCTGTCGGCAGACCCAATCAACACCATATGAGATATTATTTGTTTCGACCGAATCAGTCGGGTGACACAAATGCCAACTGGTAGTTACTACAACTGCCAAAAGGAGGTTGGCAATAAATTCTATTGTCACAACCAATCTGTATTCTCTGATTGGTTATTCTGAGATTTCTTTCAAAGAGAACGAGCAGGTGGAAGTTTCTGGGACAAAGCGGACCGCATCGGAAGGAGAAAGATTGAAAAATCCCATCAAGGGATCACAATGGACCTATACTGGTCTAAGTGGGCATCAATTCAAGAAAATTGAAGTCACCCTCTACAATCTAACCTAACCTTACCTAATATGTATTCTTTGTGTAACAATTATTCCACACAATTAAAAATTGTGGGTCTCCACTATCAAATTGTTGTCGTACTCATATTCCACCAATCATTTCTATGAGTGTGTGTTCCTTCGATTTAGTCAAGTATGACCCACATTTTGGTCCGATTTGGCCAAATGTTGCCCGATTTTAGGCTTTTCTTACTTAGACGTGGATTCAAAAAATTCGGTCCAACCGAACTTTTCGCCTTCCTTCATTATTTGTTTTAAAGACAATGCATTTTTTTTTGGCCGCACTATTTTTCCATGTGTAATCTGAATACTAAAGATTTTATCCATAAAATATTAATTAAATATGACTCAGTTTTCGAAATGAGAATTTTGCCAAATATTTCGATGGATGGAGACCAAAATAGAGATTAATTACCAAGACAATGACGTTAAGGAGAAAAATCATTTCTCCTTGGCAACCATAAATCACAATATTTCCGTTTTGTTCTTCGATATTTGTGCATGTTTATATATAGTTAGGTGTGAATACCAATATATAAGGAGGCACAAATTCGTGTGTTGGATATTTTTCTTATATAACATAAAATTCTCGATAAATTGTATAGAATTCTATATTTCCACATTTCCAAACAAGGAAACAAAAATGCTGTCTTGTCAATTTGTGACGATTAGGGAATATGTGCTGAAGTGAAAAAGTCAAATGTCTCACAAAAATCATATACAGTGCCAGGATGTATTTGTTCCGGTACCATCAATAAATAGGCGAATAAAAAACTCCATAAAGTCCTTGATGGATAATTTAAGTTTAAATTGATTTCTAGGAAAATGTCTTGGAAAGTTTATAGCTTATGCGGAAGAAATTTTTGATTATTTACATTTTAAAAGAAATGGGAATTTTTTTCATTTCACGTTAAGTCATATGTCATTCTACACTAAAAAAAAACTTGACGAGTTTTAAAAATTTTGTTTTTATACTGAGTGTATTGATTTCGAAACATATAAGGAGACAAATGCACTAATGATACGCGGAAAAAATTTGACATAATATGAGAGGTTATTCAACATACATTTTACGACACGCAATTTACACAATATTAACAACAAATTTCTTTTAATTAAGGACAAATATTTCGCTTCTCTAAGTGGTTTCACTGCAATGTGAAACGGCGTTTGTACTCGTCTATAAAAAGTAGGTCCTTTGTCATTGAGCTAAACATGGAATCGGGCAGCACTAAGTGACAAGAGATAAGTTCATATCACATTGTATTGAATCGTCTAAGTGAGCCTGAAATATCGGTCTGCCACAATACCTAACCGAAAGAAAACAAAAAAGAGAGATGAACTTCTCATCCAAGAGATGAACTTCTGATCACTGTGGTATCATATTGGACTGAATCGTCTAAGTGATTCAGTCTAAAGAAAACATATAAGGAACTTTCGAGCAGGGCCGACTATTTTATACCCTGAACAACTTTATGAATCTACATTTTCGTTACCATCTCAAATGCTTCCAATTGGCTGGGTGTTATATATAAAGGTTCATATTTCCAAAATTTTTTAGATTTCTACAAAATCTTTTGGCCTAAAATTTAAGTCGGCTAATGCCCTAATGCGAATATTGGTAAAACAAAAAACGAGTAAGTAGGATGTCGGGCGGGCCGACTATATCATATCGGTCCAGAATTATATACGTAGCCCCCATAAAAACCCCCAAATTTCATCCTATTCGGTTGAAATGTGATATGTTATGTTAGATTATGGACTAACATTCATGCAAAAATTGGTCCATAATTATATATAGCCCCCATATAAACCGATCCCCAGATTTGTCTTGCGGAGCCTCTTAGAGGACTAAATTTCATCCGATCCGGTTGAAATTTGGTACGTGGTGTTAGTATATAGCCACTAATATTGGTCCACAATTGTATATACCCGATACCCAGGTTTGACTTCCGGATCCTCTTGGAGAAGCAAATTTCATCCCATTCGGATGAATGCCCAGATAAACAGAGATCCAAATTTTACTTCTTGAGCCTCCTGGATAAGCAAATTTGATCTTGCTAAAATTTGGTAATGACCAAACTAAAATTGCTCCATATCGGTTCATAGTTGTATATAGCCCCTATATAAACCGATCCTCATATTACACTTCCGGCTCTCTAATTACAGCGCAAAATTAACTGAATTATATAGGTATTTAATCTGATTTTATACCCTCCACCATATGATGGGGGTATATTAACTTTGTCATTCAGTTTGTAAAACATCGAAATATTGCTCTAAGACCCCATAAAGTATATATATTATGGGTCGTGGTGAAATTCTGAGTCGATCTGAGCATGTCCGTCCGTCCGTCCGTCCGTCTGTTGAAATCACGCTAACTAAACAAGCTATCGACTTGAAACTTGGCACAAATAGTTCTTATTGATGTCGGTCGAATGGTATTGCAAATGGGCCATATCGGTCCACTTTTTCGTATAGCCCCCATATAAACGGACCCCCAAATTTGGCTTGCCTCTAAGAGAAGCAAATTTTATCCGATCCGGCTTAAATTTGGTACATGGTGTTAGTATATGGTCTCTAACAACCATGCAAAAATTAGTCCATATCAGTCCACTTTTACGTATAGCCCCCATATAAACGGATCCCCAAATTTGGCTTGCGATCGCTCTAAGAGAAGCAAATTTCATCCGATCCAGCTGAAATTTGGTATATGGTTTTAGTATATGGTCTCTAACAACCATATACTAACACCACATCGGTCCATAATTATGTATAGCCCCCATATAAACCGATCCCCCGATTTGGCTTGCGGAGCCTCTAAGGGAAGCAAATTTCATCCGATCCGGCTGAAATTTGGTACATGGTATTGGTATATGTTCTCTAATGACCATGCAAAAATTGGTACACATCGGTCCATAATTATATATAGCCCCCATATAAATCGATCCCCCGATTTGGCTTGCGGAGCCTCTAAGAAATGAAAATTTCATCCGATCCGGTTGAAATTTGGTACGTTGAGTTAGAATGTGGTCTCTAACAAACACGCAAGAATTGGTCCATATCGGGCCATAATTATATATAGCCCCCATATAAATCGATCCCCAGATTTGACCTCCGGAACCTCTTGGTGGAGAAAAATTCATCCGATTCGGTTGAAATTCGGTACATAGTGTTATATGGTGTCTAACAACCATGCAAAAATTGGTCCATATGGGTCCATAATTATATATATCCTCCATATAAACCGTTCCCCAGATTTGATCTCCGGAGCCTCTTGCAGTAGCAAAATTCATTCGATCCGGTTGAAATTTGCAACGTGGTGTTAGTATAAGGCCGCTAATATCCATGCCGAAATTGGTCCATATCGGTCTATAGTTATATATGGCCGATCCCCAATCACATAAAAATTGGTCCATATAGGTTAGGTTAGGTTATGTGGCAGCCCGATGTATCAGGCTCACTTAGACTATTCAGTCCATTGTGATACCACAGTGGTGAACTTCTCTCTGTCCATATAGGTTCATATTCATGGTTGCCACTCGAGCCAAAAATAATCTACCAAAATTTTATTTTTATGGAAAACATTGTCAAAATGTTATTTCTACAGAAAATTTTTCACCAGCAACATGGTTGCTGGTGAAAATGTTATATGGATGCCGCAAAAATAGTTTTTATCATATTATTTTGCTCTTCGAATATGACAATCATGTATAAATAATTAGAGAGCTTCGGTCTGGCCGTATATACTTGTTTTTTTTTTTAAGTCTATGAACTTTTCAATAAATCCGGTTTGTCTTTATAGTTAAGTGATTTGACTTAAAACTGGGTATCTTTGCATGAAAAAAATTGTGTTTGACTAAGGTTAACTTGGATTTAATAACTCTGAAAATATCCTTAAAATTAATGAAATCATCTTTAAGTTTTTTGACTTTTATTTCTTGACTACAAACAAAAAAGCGTTTAGAAATATGAGTTGTTTTTCAACACTTTATCTTTAAGGCGTTATTTACTTGAAATATAGCCTAATTTCTACATTTTACACGTTTTCAATGGACTTTGATAGCTATCGTTTTGAAATTTGGTACAAATGTGTTTTTATTTGCGTGCAGGTCAACCTCGAAGATGTTTTGGTCACATACAAATCTACAAACTTATTATATCCTGTGCCACAGTAATGTTGAATAGTATAAAAATTATATTGATATTAGGAAATGAATGTATTTCAATGGCCTTTTGTGTTGCTATACTTGAATGAGTCAAGTGTTGTTACAATAACTTTAAGCATCTAAGTAGACAGACGCTTCAAGTCGAATATCAAAAGTTAACATAACGAAAAGAACAAATACCAGGAAGAACCTGCAGGATAAGATAATATTTGGGAAAATAACATCCAAGAGTAGTAGTCAGATGTCCCACAAATGTGAACTATGGCATCTAACACGTGCAGACTGATGTCATATCGTGAACATAACAATGAAATTTTCTCATCTGGCATTGATGTGTTAGTCCATGTGTAGTTTGGAAGATAGAGAGATGATATTACACAATGTGGTCTCTATGAGAGCAATATGAACTTATACCGACAGATTCAAAATTTTGTTTCCTAAAAAGAGTCGGAAACAAGCAGGGTAAATTTTGAAGGATTATAATATCGTGACACATAAAAAGTTTGTTCATCGTACACTGAAAAAACTGTGAACCAACCAGGAGGAAAAATTTTGGGTAATTTTAGAAAATTTTAAATAAACAGTATTACAAACGCAGACATCACTCCGAAAAAATAAATACATATTTTTCGACAAATTAGAAATTTTGATTTTATTCGATTTTTCTTTTTTATTAAATAGAAAATAATTATTCAAGCTTGAAATCGTTTTTTTTGTAAGTATTAGTTCCTTTTATTCTTCAATATTTCGCAATTACGTTGAATTGCTTCATCAGGAGTAGATCTACAATAAAATTGACTGATATTTTTAATCACGACATATACATTATTTATCAAAAAATTGTTTAACAAATTATAAATAATTCTAGTGGCTTATGCTAACAAAGACTATTGATTTTATTTTATAAAATTGTTTCTAAATAATTAAAGATTTTAAACAAATGTATATCAACAAGTATCAGGAGAATAGGAAAAAATTAACTCTCTATTTCACTAAAGCTTTAACTTTATTTTAGTTCATGGAAATATTATGTTTGGAGAAAATTTCCTTTACTATAATATTTTCTTGCGTACGTTTGTTAAATGAACTAAAAAGATGAAAAAATTATACCCATATGAAGCATAAAGGTTTACTAAATTCGTACTTCTCACAAAACAGGGCTGTGGAGTCGGAGCCGGAGTCTGAGTCTGAAGATTTTGCTGGAGTCGGAGACAGAGCCGGAGTCGTAAAAATGTTGCTCGATTACGACTCCGGCGAAACAAAATTTGAAAAACACTTCCTATATTTGTAACTAAAGAAATATTTCGACAAACTACATTCCATTAAGGTTTTTAACCGAACACCGAAAAACGAAGTGCTGGATTTCAGACCATTCAAAGTGTATTTATATGGGTGAAATTTCACGGTGATATAAAAAGTAGGTTTTACTAGAATATGAACTGAATTGATCACTTGTATTGTCCATTTTTAACATATTAAAATATCGGTTTTTGACCCTATATGTACTCTTGACAAAAGTACAATTTTAAGACAATATAGCAATATAACCTAACGTTCTGAATTTTTGTGATATAGCTACTACATATAAACCCATCTTCCCATTTGTTTTAAGAAATTTTTCCCAGTCTAAAATTTTCATAAGATTTGTCAGAAATTTTAAATTTTGAGATCCATAAATAAATACGGAAATTTCCCGAGGGCCCAGATTTTGTGTATGGACATAATTATGTTAGAATGGTGATGGGGGTATAATAAATTTGTCAATCGATTTCCGACTACATATAGTGTATATATATGTTTGATCAGGGAGAAATTCTAAGCCGATATAGCTATGTCCGTCTATCTATCTGTCTGTTGTAATCACGCTATAGCCTTCAATAATGGTTCTATCGTCCTGGAATTTGGCACAGATTCGTTTTTTGTTTGCAGTCAGGTCAAGTTCGAAGATGGCTATATCGGTCCAGGTGTTGATATAATCCCCAAATAAACCGTTCTCCCGATTTGAGGTCTTGGGCTTATAAGACAGCACCCCCAAAAAATCGCTTCTTTAACATATGTTCCAAACATATTTTGCAGTAAGCACATATATTATTGGATACTGCCGAAACATTAATATGTTTGTTTTATGTGAACATATTATATGTTTGGAAGCATTTTGAGCCCAAAAATATTATATGCTTGGAAGAATTTTCCCCAAAGGCGATTGTGCTCATTCCCTAACATAGTCGTAATTTTCACTTCCACGAAATATTTTAGTTCTTGGCACCTTTTTCTGTAATACAAATAATGTTGAAGAAATTATTCACTTTTATAAATTTTTTAAATGTTACCTTTCGCCTGCACGGAGAATCGAACCGAGGCCCATACAGTTTGTAAGCCAACACACTATCCACTGGGCTACGTAGCTGTTATAGTCACCAGTAGATAATTATCTTTATAAGTTACATTTATATAGCAAAGTTTGCAGCGCCCACGAGCCCATGCAAACAAAACATTATTTAAAAGAAACATACATTTGTTTGCCACGTGGAGCAGTGGTTAGCATGTCTGCCTTACATGGAAAGGGTCGTGGGTACAATCCCTGCTCCGATCGAACACTTTTTTTTTTTAATTTACACATTTATATTTATACTATATTAAATTTTTATAATGAAACTTCGAAATGTGAGTTATTAAAGATTTATAGTCAGTAACAGTGCTTGATATAAACGAAATTGACTGATTTTTGGAGTAAATATTATTTTTTTATTGCAAAAATAACAATTTTGTAACAAAAAACTGTTTTTGGTACAAAACTTTAAAATTTGGAAAGAATTCAAAAACTCTAACAAAACAAGAACGTGGAGTCGAGTATAAACATACATAAATAATTTTATAATATAAACATACATTTATTTATGCGTGAATAGTTTTTTACTAGCATTTAACACCATCGCTCTAAAATGCCTTTTATTTTTATACCCTCCATCATAGGATGGGGGTATATTAACTTTGTCATTCCGTTTGTAACACATCGAAATATTGCTCTAAGACCCCATAAAGTATATATATCCTGGGTCGTGGTGAAATTCTGAGTCGATCTAAGCATGTCCGTCCGTCCGTCCGTCTGTTGAAATCACGCTAACTTCCGAACGAAACAAGCTATCGACTTGAAACTTGGCACAAGTAGTTTTTATTGATGTAGGTCGAATGGTATTGAAAATGGGCCATATCGGTCCACTTTTACGTATAGCCCCCATATAAAGGGACCCTCAGATTTGGCTTGTGGAGCCTCTAACAAAAGCATATTTCATCCGATCCGGCTGAAATTTGGTGTATGGTATTGGTATATGGTCTCTAACAACCATGCAAAAATTGGTCTACATCGGTCCATAATTATATATAGCCCCCATATAAACCGATCCCCAGATTTGGGTTGCGGAGCCTCAAAGAGAAGCAAATTTCATCCGATCCGCCTGAAATTTAGTACATGATATTGGTATATGGTCTCTAACAACCATGCAAAAATTGGTCCACATCGGTTCATAATTATATATAGCCCCCATATAAACCGATCCCCAGATTTGGCTTGTGAAGTCTCCAAGAGAAGCAAATTTCATCCAATCCGGTTGTAATTTGGAACATGGTGTTAGTATATGATCTTTAACAACCGTGCCAGAATTGATCCATATCGGTCCATAATTAAATATAGTCCCCATATAAAACATTCTCCAGATTTGACCTCCGGAGCCTCTTGGAGGAACAAAATTCATCCGATCCGGTTCAAATTAGGCACATGGTGTTAGTATATGGTCGCTAACAACAATACCAAAATTGGTCTAATCACACAAAAATTGGTCCATATCGGTTCATAATCATGGTTGCCACTAGAGCCAAAAATAATCTACCAAAATTTTATTTCTATAGAAAATTTTGTCAACATTTTATTTCTATAGAAATTTTTTTCAAAATCTTATTTCTAGAGAAAATTTTGTTAAAATTTTATTCGGTTCATAATCATGGTTGCCACTCGAGCCAAAAATAATCTACCAAGATTTTATTTCTATAGAAAATTTTGTCAAAAGTTTATTTGTATAGAAAATTTTGTTAAAATTTTATTTCTGTAGAAATTTTATTCAAAATCTTCTTTCTATAGAATATTTTGTCAAAATTTTTATTTCTATAGACCATTTTGTGAAAATTTTATTTCTATAGAAAATTTTGTTAAAATTTTATTTCTGCAGAAAATTTTGTCAAAATTTTATGTCTACTTTGTCAAACTGAATTATATACGTATTGGATCGATCTTTTTTTATTTAATATATACCACGTATGGACTTACATACAATTTAGAAGATGGTGTTAGGAGGTTTTAAGATACCTTGCCATCGGCAAGCGTTACCGCAACTTAAGTAATTCGATTGTGGATGGCAGTGTTTATATGAAGTTTCTACGCAATCCATGATGGAGGGTACATAAGCTTCAGCCTGGCCGAACTTACGGCCGTATATACTTGTTG
Source organism: Haematobia irritans (assembly GCF_050003625.1). Classification (NCBI taxonomy): domain Eukaryota; kingdom Metazoa; phylum Arthropoda; class Insecta; order Diptera; family Muscidae; genus Haematobia; species Haematobia irritans. The sequence goes on along the minus strand of NC_134399.1, from coordinate 87,297,850 downwards.
AAAACTGTAGCGTGATTACAACAGACAGACGGACATGGTTATATCGTCTTAGAATCTCTCCCTGATCATCATTTCCGCCCTTGCGACTTCGAAGACTGAGACAATGTTTAAATTTTACTCTAAAGATTTTGTCACGTCATAACCACCCCCTCTATAGGAGAATGAATGACGAAACTAAACTCAATTACCTTAGATCCAAACCGATTCGAAACCATCCACTTTATCTCAGGTATTACGATCAATTTTTAGAAATGACCAACAAATATGTCCTTGACATACGCATGATTGATAAATCAGAGAGGTCTAAGTGGGCACCATGGACATTTCTGGACGTAAATATAGATGTTTCACTTTCTTATTGCAAAAAAATGGATATGTCACCCTTAGAAACCGAGAAACGCTACCTGGAGGCCATAAACACAAAGTTCAAGGACTACATTAGATATTACACTGATGGCTCTGTAATTAATCAAAAGGCAGGCTTCGCTATTATCAGCGACGACATACATATTACAAGGCGAATACCAGACTTTTCTTCAATATACACATGCGAATTATTAGCAATAAGGGACTGTTTGAGGGCAATTCAACATGAGGATGTTATACGACCGGTGCTTATTTTAACCGATAGTAAGAGTTCACTGGAAGGCATGAGTGATCCTTTCAGTAAAAATACTATTATACAAGATATAAGAACGATCATATCAAAGACACCTGAAAGGAAAATCGTGTTGATGTGGGTACCGAGCCATCTCAATATAAAGGGAAACGAAGTGGTAGACCGACTTGCTAAAAATTCACTATTAGGTGAAATGGATAATGGATACAAATTTCAACACAATGATTATAAGAGACAAATCAAAGCATACATATATGATACATGGAATGAATTATGGCAAAGGAACAGTGAGTCGAAGTTATACTCTATTTTAAGAAGCGTACCCCATGAATTCTCTCCACCGATACTTCCAAGGGCAGACTTAGTGAAGTTAAACAGACTTAAAATCGGCCATTGCCTTTTCACCCATAAATACCTTATAGAAAGGGATAATCCCCCACGATGTGAGTGCGGTGAATCCCTTTCCATTACCCATATTTTTAACGATTGCACCCGAATAAGTCATATAAGAAGCAAATACGGAATCAATGATATTACCATATTATCGAGACATACTTATTTTAAAAATATTAAACGATTTCTGATGGAAATCAACTTATATAATTCGATTTAAATTCAGGACATATTAAAATTATTTGAAACTATTATGAATCTTTGAAATTATATTGATATATGTATATAAAATATGTATATTGCTAATATGTATATTGCTAATAGTGAATAAGATTTTAGGGTCTATATAACCAGACTGTGTTGGGACCCATACAAAACCTTAAATAAATAAATAAATAAATAAGCTTCAGCCTGGCCGAACTTACGGCCGTATATACTTGTTGTTACTCTTTTATTTTCTTATTATCTAATTTTTAAAATTGGAAAACTTCTTCGCTTCCACCGGGCGTTGAACCTGGGTCTGTTGGCACCATAAGAGAACGCCTTAGCAGACTCAGCCACAAACGCCATTGAAAACGATGCATCAATACGTCTATGCAAATGTTTGTGATATGAACCTACACTGAAAAAACAGTGAACCCACCAGGAAGAAAACTTTCGGTTAATTTTAGAAAATTTTGAATATTTATAGAAAATTTTAACTAAACGGTATTACAAACGTTGGCATCACGCCGATGTCATAAAAGTAAGTAAATATTTTTCAACAAATTCAAGAAAATTTATTAGACATAACCAGGGATCCGGAGCGGAGCGTGGAGCGGAGCGGAGCAAGCCCTTTTTTTGCCGGAGCGGGAGCGGAGCGGGAGCGGAGCGGGAGCGGCATTTCTAAAATCCGGAGCGGGAGCGGGAGCGGAGCGGGAGCGGAGCGGGAGCGGAGCGGTTTCCAAATGAAAAACCGCTCCGCTCCGAATAAAATATTACTTGAATGAAATGTGTAACTTTGAAATTACACTGTGTAGGTAATTTCAAATTTAGCTAGTACTTAGCGTAGTGTGAGTAAACGTTTAAAATGTACGATATGTATTTTTGTACGTACGTACATTGGGGAAAACACAACGTGTTTTTTTAGTAATTGTTTTCAAAAACGGCAAATGTCAAAATATATCTCTAGTATGTGTTGTAAAAGTAACAACAGTACTTTCGATCAATTTCATCCCGTATTACTACAAAGATGTTTGTAATGAACGTCAAATAAATGCAATTAAACGATCTTATTTATATTTAATTTTTTAGTTTTCCACACTGAAAAAAATATTGTCGTGAAGTCAAAGATTCCATGTCCTTAGAATAAGAATGCAAATTTTGCTTAACATGGAAGACGCATTTCTCTAAAATAAAGTTTTTTTTCTTGTCCAAAAGGCAATAAACTTTTGAATGAAGTTGTAATGTCCTTATAATTAAGTGATTTTACTTAAAAATGTGTATCATAACATGAAAGATAAAATTTTTGAGGTAAGGTCAATGTGAATTTAATAATTAAGAAAAATTCTTTAAAATTAATAAAATTGTCTTTAAATTTGTTTCCTTTTTGCATCTTGCCTACAAAGCAAAAAATCGTTAACAAATAAGACATGTTTTTCAACACTTTATTTCAAAGACGCTTTTTACTTGAAACATAGCATAATTTCTACTGGAAGTCGAGTCTTAATATGGAAAAAAATAACTCGTTAACTCGTTTTTAAAGGATTTTGATAACAACTGACGAAAAAAATCTAAAAAAATGAAAAATTAACATTTGCTTCCTGGAAGCAATTACATAACCCCCAAATTTAAAAGAGAATTACGTCTTTAAAGTATCCTTAATTGTATTCTCCGCTTCTTTGGCTCGGAATTAATACCCAAACTGTTAAAGTAAAGACAAAATCTTTGGAACCGGGCATGCTTTTTTTCAGTGTAAGGACATTCATATTTGCTTTACTATTGTACTATATCCTAGCATTCTCTTATTTCTGATATTAGTTCTCGAAAATTTAATTAAAATTATGGATAGTTTCAATTTTGGTTGAAAAATGTGCGCATATACATTTATTATACAATAAAGGGGAAAAAAGCGAAATTAGTTAACACTAGATCTGAGTAAGAATATTCGTAGGTATACCACGGACTGATGTCGATGGAGGTTGTTGCAAACATAAACATACACACACACATTACAAATATAACAAAACCTCTTCTCTACGTCTGTTGCAAAACAAAAAAAAAACTTCCGGAGAGTAGTTACTTCTACTCTGTGTATAGACTTTCAATTCCAATCAGCGTTGCCGTTTTGGTCCGATCGGACCAAAATTGGTCCAAAAGATTTCTAATTTTTAAATTTGGTCCGATGGTCAGACCAAACAGAATTTGGTCCATTTTCATAAATTTGGTTTCTATCACATATTAAATAGTAGATGGTGCACCGCAAAGAATATTGTCGGGAGGCCAAATATTTCACATGCTTAAAATACGAATACGAATTTTGCTTAGAATAGAAGACGTATTTCTCTGAAAAAAAGTTTTTCCTTGTCTAAGTGATTCGACATAAAAATGTGTATCCTAACATGAATGCAAATTTCGTTTTAATGAAGTCAAAATGGATTTAATATTTCTGAAAAAATCTTCAAAATTAATAAAATATTTCAACACATTGTTTTAAAGTCATTATACCCTAAACCACATAGTGGTTAGGGTATAATAAGTTTGATCTGCCAAAAAATGTGCCTACAAGAAATATTGATTTTAGACCCCATAAAATATATACCGATCGACTCAGAATCACCTCCTGAGTCGATCTAGCGCTTGGTGTCCGTCCGTCCATCCGTCCGTCTGTCCATGTATTTGTTGTTCACAGGATTTCGGCCGCAATTATTAACCGATTTTGATGAAATTTGGTACAGGGAGTTTTTTTGGGCACAAGGACGAACGTTATTGAATTTGGAAGAAATCGGATCAAATTTAGATATAGCTCCCATATATATGTATTGCCCGATTTCGACAAATGGGGTCACGTTGCACTTTTTTTACTAACCGATCGTCGTCAAATTTAGCACAAAATAATCTTCTGTATCACCCTTTAAGTCTGAAAATTTAATCGAAATCGGTTCAGATTTAGATATAGGTCCCATATATATGTATCGCCCGATTTTGTCAAATTAGGTCATAAAACCCTTATTTATCAACTGATCTTACTCAAAGTTGGCGAAATGTAATCTTCTACAGCACTAACTATATGTGCAAAAAATCATCGAAATCGGTTCAAATTTAGCTATAGCTCCCATATATGTACCGCCCGATTTTTCTAAATAAAATAAAACTCAATTGAACAAATAATACAATGTTTGTACTATAATTTTCTCGAAGAGGAGCGGAGCGGAGCGTGGAGCGGAGCGGAGCGATTTTTTTTCTCGGAGCGGAGCGAGGAGCGGAGCGGTTTTTTTTTCTCCGGAGCGGGAGCGGAGCGGAGCGAAAAAAATGGACCGCTCCGGATCCCTGGACATAACTAAGTTTTTTCACTTGTTAAAGAAAATTTTGTAGTTTGAAGGAAAAACTTGAAGTTCAAAATTGCAAGAATGTCTTTAGTGATATACGAAGTTCATGATGGAAGACTTTTTGGTAAAATTTACCAATTTAAAGAAATTCTGAACTATTTTGTTGGAGACACGAATTTAGTTAATCTGTATGTTTCATTTGAGTATATTTTTTCCTCGGTTTTAGTTAATTTAACTAACGTAAACAAAAAATTATTAGAGTAAAGGAAACTTTCTCCAAACATAATAAGTCTATGAACTAAAATAATGTTAAATTGGCTTTAGTGAAATAGAGAGTTCACTTTTTTTTGAGTGTAATATGACACCGTGGCATGACATTCTAACTACTTCCTGAGATGTTCTTTATTATTATGAATGAAAAAATAAAGAACAGTGGTTCAAATCTCACTAGCGCCAATTTTTTAAATTAAATAAAAAAAAAAATTATTTTATACATCGTTTTTATATAGTTTGCATCGGGAGTGGAAAAAACTTGATGGGGGATTCCGGGATGCGCTTTAAAAGAAAAATTTCTTGTCCAAAAGGACTGCATCGGAAGTGGAAAAAACTTGATGGGGGATTCCGGGATGCGCTTTAAAAGAAATGTTTGTGGAAAATTTTCCAATTTCTTTTTTTTTGGTATAGACAAAGATGGAAAGTGAGACAGACGGACGGATTATCGCTGGTTGAATTTCAATTACGAAGTAGTGAATTTCTAAATTCGAATGTCTATTTCTTAGTCTATTTCTGACCTCAATGCATCAACGAAATTCCTTCCTTTATGGTGATTGTTTGTGGCAAAGTGTAACTCTGGATGCTTTGTACTGGGACAAGTAGTTGGAATTGAATTAGTGACAGCGGAGAAAGCTTATATTTGGTTTTCTTTGTATTGCCCCTAGGACAAGGAGTACTCCATCCACATATGTAAAACATTGTCACATGCACACATACTCACTCTCGAGGACATTCCACATCTACAAATTCTTAGACATTTTCAATGTATTTGGATATGGATATATATTTATATAAATGGGTATGTGTGTATGTATTTGTTTGTATTGTATGTGTATATGTGTGTGATAAAGATAAGTTGTAATGCTTAAGAAATCGTTTTCTCTTTCAACAAGTACAAGCAGAACTTCTTGCAATTTCATTTCGTATTCCTTTTATTGGATACCATTCTAGGCAATATAAAAGTTTATTTGCCTGCATTACATCAGTGGAGCCAAGCGAATGTGAAAATTAACTTTAATACATGCAAAAGATCAACATTCTGTTGGGAAGTTGATCTGAAATGTAAATCAACATGGGTTGAAGATAATCCAACGTTGAAACATATTCCAGCATCAGGTATTATTATTATGCTAATCTATTTGCTGAAAGTTAGATCATCTAAGAAAATCGGGTTTTCTTGATGTGTATGCTATAGATGGAAAAAGGAAAAAGTTTGTTATGAACATAGTGGAGAAGTAAAATATTTCTATGAACAATATTCTCACAGCAATTTTCATTTCCCTGAACCAATTCGAATATGTTATATGTTTTGTCTATAGATGGCAAAGTTTGATGCAAAGAATATTTCACAATTTATTACGCTTTAAAAGTCAACTTTATGAAATTGGGCATCGATGTAGTTCCACACCCAAAGGGCAATACTTTCTTCCGGACTTGAATTTTAGACAATTGAAATTCCCTTTTGTTGTAAAAATTCTTTATTTAACAACCATTTTCATGGAGCTCCGTTAGTGCAATGTTACACTCGAAACAAGTATATACCGCCGTAAGTTCGGCCAGGCCGAAGCTTATGTAATCTCCACCATGGATTGCGTAGAAACTTCTACTAAAGACTGTCATTCACAATAGAAATACTGGGGTTGCGGTAACACTTGCCGATGGCAAGGTATCTTAAAACTTCCTAACGTCGTCCTCTAAATTGCAAGTTAGTCCATACATGGTATATATTAAACTAACCAAGTATATACGGCCGTAAGTTCGGCCAGGCCGAATCTTATGTACCCTCCACCATGGATTGCGTATGTTAGAAACTTCTACGAAAGACTGTCATCCACAATCGAATTAATTTGGGTTGTGGTATCTTAAAACTTCTTAACATCGTTTTCTAAATTGTGAGTTAGTCCGTACGTGGTATATATTAGACAAAAAAGGTATGTATAGGTAAGTCTACAAATAATTATGAATCGATATTGATTTTTGCATGGTACGTAGAGAGCCAGATTTGAAATATGGGGGTCGCTTATATGTGGGCTATATACAATTATGAACTTGATATGCACCAATTTTTGTGTGATTGGGGATCTATTTATCTGAGGGCTATATATAACTATAGACCGATGTAGACGTAGGCATGGTTGTTAACGGCCATATACTAGAACAATGTACCAAATTTCAACTGACTCGGATGACCACTTTTGGCATGGTTTTTAAATATCATATACTAACATCAAATTTCAACCGAATCGGATGAATTTTGCTCTTCCAAGGGGCTCCGGAGGTCAAATCTGAGGATCGGTTTATATGGGGGCTATATATAATTATGGACCGATTTCGACCAACTTTTGCATCGGTGTTTTAGGCCATATGTTAACACCACGTACTAAATTTTGAATCAGATGAATTTTGGTCTTCCAAGAGGCTCCGGAGGTCAAATCTGGTGATCGGTTTATATGGAGGCTATATATAATTATGGACCGTTGTGGACTAATTTTTGCATGGTCATTAGAGACCATATACTAACACCATGTATCGAATTTCAGCCGGATCGGATGAAATTTGCTTCCCTTAAAGGCTCTGCAAGCCAAATCAGGGGAACGGTTTATATGGAGGCTATATATAGTTATTGACCGATGTGGACCAATTTTTGTATAGTTGTTAGAGACCATATACCAACACTATGTACCAAATTTCAAATTTGCTTCTCTTAGAGGCTCCGCAAGCAAATCATGGGATCGGTTTACATGGGGGCTATATATAATTATGGACCGATGTGGACCAATTTTTGCATGTTTGTTAGAGATCATATGCTGACACCATGTACCTAATTTCAACCGGATCGGATGAAATTTGCTTCTCTTAGAGGCTCCGCAAGCCAAATCTGGGGATCGGTTTATATGGGGGCTATATATAATTATGGACCGATGTAGACCAATTTTTGCATGGTTGTTAAAGACCATATACTAACATCATGTACAAAATTTTAACCGGATCGGATGAAATTTGCTCCTCTTAGAGGATCGGCAAACCAAATTTGGGGGTCCGTTTATATGGGGGCTGTACGTAAAAGTGGACCGATATGGCCCATTTGCAATACCATCTGACCGACATTAATAGCAACTACTTGTGCCAAGTTTCAAGTCGATAGCTTGTTTCGATCGGAAGTTAGCGTGATTTCAACAGACGGACATGCTCAAATCGACTCAGAATTTCACCACGACCCAGAATATATATACTGTATGGGGTCTTAGATTAATATTTCGATGTGTTACAAACGGAATGACAAAGTTAATATAAGCCCATCCTATGGTGGGGAGTATAAAAAGGCCGATATATAATTCAGATTGACAAAAATTTCTATAGAAATAAAAGTTTGACAAAATTTTTTATAGAAATAAAACTTTTACAAAATTTTCTATAGAAATAAAATGTTGATAAAGTTTTCTATAGAAATAAAATTTTGACAAAATTTTTTATAGAAATAAAATTTTTAATTATATTTGCTTAGTTCGGCTTGAGATCATGTGAATAAAAACAGATGTTGTTGTTTTTTGAGTTGTATTTTTATATTTAAAATTTTCCAATATTTCGAGACATCTCCGATGCTCGTCTTCAGGAAAATTAATTTAAATTTAAAGAACAGTGAACTTCTTTACAAGGGAGTATATTTCAGTTTCATTTCAGTTGTAAATATACTCCCTTGTAAAGAAGTTCACTGTTCTTTAAATTTAAATTAATTTCCCTGAAGACAAGCATCGGAGATGTCTCGAAATATTGGAAAATTTTAAATATAAAAATACAACTCAAAAAACAACAACATCTGTTTTTATTCACATGACCTCAAGCCGAACTAAGCAAATATAATTAAAAGTTTAAAGGTCAACTAATTAAAAGAAAATAAAATTTTAACAAAATTTTTTATAGAAATGAAATTTTAACAGAACTTTCTATAGAAATAAAATTTTAACAAAATTTTTTTATAGAAATAAAATTTTTGGTAGATTATTTTTGGCTCGAGTGGCAACCATGATTATGAACCCATATGGAACAATTTTGTGTGATTGGAGATCGGCCTATATATAACCATAGACCGATATGGACCAATTTTGATATGGTTGTTACCGGCCATATACTAACAGCACGTTCCAAATTTGAACCGGATCGGATGAAATTTGCTTCTCTTTGAGGCTCCGCAAGACAAACCTGGGGATCGTTTTATATGGGGGCTACATATAATTATGGACCGATGTGGACCAATTTTTGGCGTGGTTGTTAGAGACAATATACCAACACCATGTACCAAATTTCAGCCAGATCGGATGAAATATCCTTATGTTAGAGGCTCCGCAATCCAAATCTGAGGGTCCGTTTATATGGGGGCTATACGTAAAAGTTGACCGATATGGCCCATTTGCAATACCATCTGACCTACATCAATAACAACTACTTCTGCCAAGTTTCAAGCGATAGCTTGTTTCGTTCGGAAGTTAGCGTGATTTCAACAGACGGACGGATGGACGGACGGACATGCTTAGATCGACTCAGAATTTCACGACCCAGAATATATATACTTTATGGGGTCTTAGAGCAACCCTGTAGGAAGTCTGGGGACATGTGTCTCTATGTCACCACTTTTGTCAACTATTATGGTGACATTGTCGATAATTTGTCTACAGCTTGTCTACAAATATTCTCTGGCTTTAATGTGTAGAGAAATTTATGACAAATGAGAGTCAATGCTTCTTCTTCCTTTTCATTGTTACGCTTTTTTTGGTTGTGAAAACACGTGGTATCGCAATAATTGGACAATAGTTTAAAAAGAAAAGTGAGGTTTATAAGTGAATTAAAAAATGATTAAAAGAAATTACAAAAGACTTGTGAAAAAGCAATTAAAATTTTACAAGGATAAAGCAAATGCTGAAGAGGAGTTAGTTTCTAGAGAGAGCACTTTCATTAATTTTGTGCTGCAAGAAGAAAATTGTGAAACCTTTGAAGATTTTGAGTTAGCTGATATGTCCACTCCAACTCTGAATTTGAGGGAAAAACTGAAGCAGTGGTACATCGAAACATCGCCTTCCAGAAAGTGTTTGGAGAAGCTGTTCAGTATATTGCAGGAGGAAGGCCTAAACGTTTAATTTATTTAAGTAAATATATATAATTAATTTAATTTAATTAAATATACATAATAAATAAGATTTTTAATTCTAATTTTACGTCTTTTTATTTGGTAAAAAAGTGTTGCCAAAATGGTAACAATGGACTACTGATTTAGTGGTTCCAATGTCTCCATATGGTTCCAAAAGTACCAGTAGTTCCAGTAGTTCTTGTGTCAGTAGTTCATTCTCAATGACAAGTACATGTTAAATGTCAATAGAATTTTACATTGTCTGGGGTATATTTGGTCAGTAGTACTGGCGACACAGTCAATAGTAAGTCAGTACTGTTTCACTATTGATATTTCCTACAGGGAATATTTCGATGTGTTACAAACGGAATAACAAAGTTAATATACCCCCCATCCCATGGTGGAGGTATAAAAAAAAGTGAGCCCTATATAGAACTAAAGTCAATTTATTTATATTTTAGTTAATGAAAATTATTATGTTTTGTGACATTTTTCTTAACTTTAATAGTTGTGTGTTAGTTAAATTAATTGAAACAGGAGGAAAAATTTTACGCAAATGAATTTACTAAATTCGTGTCTCCCACGAAGTAGTTCAGAATTTCTTAAAATTTGTAAATTTTACCAATAATGCGCCCATCATGAACTGCATATGGTACTAAATACATTTTGCAATTTTGAACACCATTTATTTCCGTCAAAATTCGAAACTTTCTTTAACAATTAAAAAAAAAAAAAATAAAATATATCTAATAAATTTTCTTGAATTTGTCGAAAAATGTTTATGTTTTGTGAAATCGGCGTGTCAAATGCGTTTGTAATGCAGTTTAGTTAGAATTTTCCAAAATTTATCTAGATTTTCTAAAATTGACCAACATTTTCTTTTCTGGCGGGTTCACAGTTGTTTAAGTGAAGCTTACGAAATTTTATACTGGTCTATAGTTCTGTCTATGTACTCACGTGTCAATTGGGAACTTAATTGCCAAATTTTTATACTCTACACCACATCATGGTCAGGATATAATAAATTTCTTCCAAAAAATATTGATTTTAGACCCCATAAAATATATACCGATCGACTCAGAAACACCTCCCGAGTCGATCTAGCCCTTATCGTCCATCCGTCATCCCGTCTGTCCATGTATTTTTTGTTCGGATTCCGGTCGCAATTATTAACCAATTTGATGAAATGTGGTATATGACTTTTCTTTCACAAGGACGAACCGTTTGGTAAAAATCGGATCAAATTGAGATATAGCTCCCACGTATATGCCCTACGGGAAATGGATCAACCACAGAACCGGTACAGGACTAGTCCCTGGTATGTATGGACCAGACCCAGTTCTAGTAAAAACGCGTGGAAGAGACCGGCCACTTTAACATGGGTTTGTGATTGACGGGGTAAAATTACTTGGACTCATCCCAAAGGACACGTCCTGGGACAATTTAGCAGGATCAACGAAATCGTTTCAGATTTAGATATAGCTCCCATATTTATGTATCGCCCGATTTTCCCAAATTGACCATCAGGCCCTTATTTATCAACCGATCTTACTCCAAGTTAGCCAAATTTAATTTTCTATAGTACTTAGGTTAGGTTTACGTTACGTTAGGTTAGGTTAGGTTAGGTTAGGTTAGGTGGCAGACCGATGTATCAGGCTCACTTACACTGCCCAGTCCATTGTGATACCACATTGGTGAACTGCTCTCTTATCACTGAGTGCTGCCCGATTCCATATTAAGCTCACTGACAAGGGACCTCCTTTTTATAGCCGAGTCCGAACGGCGTTCCACATTGTAGTGAAATCACCCTACGGGAAATTGATGCAAATTGCTACTGACGGACCTATCACAGAACTGGTACCTGTGCTCCAGTTAATTGCAATTTTTAAATAGTGGTAATTTATTTATTTTAAATAGTGGTAATTTATTTATTTCTTAGATCCATTAAGATTTTAATATCAAGCATTTTCACATTTTGTGAAATAAAATTATCAGAATAACCAATTGTTCGACATATTTCAAATGTTTTTTTTTTTCATTTCGGGTTCGATTGGGATGCCCAAATTGAAACAGATTTCTAAGAGTTTGTCCGAGACTGATTTCTGAGGTCCTGTCTAAGGGGTTCTCCTGCAAAATTGTCCCAGGACGTGTCCTTTGGGATGAGTCCAAGACTCGTCCTAAAATGTCAATTTACCCCGTCAATGACAAACCCATGTTAAAGTGGCCGGTCCCTTCCATACGTTTTGACCAGAACTGGGACTGGTCCATACACTCTAGGGACTAGTCCTGTACCGATTCTGTGGTTGATCCATTTACCGTAGGGCACTTAGAGAAGCTTTGAAACCCTCAGAAATGTCACCAGCATTACTGAGGTGGGATAATCCACCGCTGAAAAACTTTTTGGTGTCGGTCGAAGCAGGAATCGAACCCACGACCTTGTGAATGCAAGGCGGGCTAACCATGTCTACCTTCTGTAGTTTCAACGAAACCTGGAAAGTATCATCCAAATCGGCTCAAATTTAGCTACAGCTCCCATATATACATCACTCGATTTTACCAAATTTGGGAAATGCAACTCAAGTTTCAAGTTTGTATATATTATCCGATCGTATTTAGACTTACATGTAACTCTTACATAATAATTTTGCCCAATTTTCACGAATTTTGCCGCCCTTCAAGTTGTCAATACCAAAATTGTTAAAGTAAAGACAAAATCTTTGGAACCGGGCATGATTTTTTCAGTGTAGGATAATTGTCTACACTGAAAAAATCTTTCAGGAAAAATTGTCTATATATAGTAGAAATTAGTAGAAACCTCCCGTGTAAATTGTATTTCTAGTCAAAAAAAAAAAAAAACACTCAATTTAAATATTAACTTTTAAATACATTAAAATAGTCATATAACATTTTTACTGAGATATAACAACAAGCCCATAATCTAGGCTAGGTGTGAATTACGAATTTCCATGTTGGTGCTTCACAAGGCATGACAGGTGTTACCATCTGCCACAAAGCCAACAACATAAAACGCCCACAATTTATTTCCGTTTATACATATATGCATGTTTGTATATATTTATGAATATATTTCAAATATTATGTTAATATTATACGAAAGCAGACGTTATATAGAGCTATGTGTAGAGCGGCATAGTACGATATACTTAGGAAATATTGAAAACGAAAGAAAAATCTTTGCTCGTAAATATTGTCGAGTGTTGAATGGCAAAAGTCGTAGAGAAACCTTAAGAAATTATGTAGGTGGTTGTGTCACCTCACCTCACCTGACACGAAAAGTGGCAGGAAAATGAACAGTCTTTCCTTTATGATATTATAATATACAGATATTTATTTAACAGATCCCACACTAGCATTTATCTATATATGTATGTATTTATAAATGATGTGTAAGCTAAAATGCAAAACTGTATAATAACAAATTAACAGGTTTTTACACTGTTAGAAAAATATGTTTTTCATATGTTCCGATATAAACAGAATGTGTTTCGGGCACGATTTTAAACCACAATATATTTAAGTGCGAACATGTAATGTTCCTAAACTAACACTAAATGTTTGGGACATTTATGTTAATATGTTAGAATATATTATGTTTGGGGCATGAATGTTTCATAAAAATAATATGTGTGAATGTAAACATATATAAATTAACAAATTTCGAGTAAACATATATATGTTGTGATATTTTATTCAGAGAGCGACAAACAAAGAGTATAGAGACAGAAATAGAGATGGAAACCGGGAGGGTTGACGAAAGATATCAACATAACAAAGCGAGAGAATGAAAAAAAGAACAATTTCTGTGAAACCGCTTGTATGTTGTTTCGGAAAACTGTTTTATGATAAGGCTAAAAATTTTGATATGCTTAAGTCTAAATATTATTTAATTTGAATAAAGAGAATAGACATTCGGAACCAAGAGAATAGACATTTGAAAAACAACCCAGTGGTAAAAAAAATCAAATCAATTACCAACCAATCGATTATGTTCTTGCGAAACTTGGAAGATTAAGTAAGTACGTTCTATGTAAATTAAAATTGAGTTGAAATTGGTACTACTTATACCTTAGCATTGAAAAATCGCACAGAAAGTAATGCCTATAAATTTTGAACAAATTAAAGCTACTACTTAGTCATCTAGTTGTTGCATTGTAGTGTACCTAGTGCTTACGACTCCCACTTACTGCGTAAGATGTAGGTAATTAGGAAGGAAAACTGAAAGATGTAACTTTGTTAAGCAACGAATTTTTATTTTGATTTTCGTTGTTTTTTTCAGTTCTATATCAGTTTATTGTTTACATTTATAGACTTTAAGATAATTTTTGCACCAAATGCTGCATATATTTACATCAATCAAGGTAAGTATCAAAAGTAAAAAAGTAATCCATTTTCTGATGTTCTTTAACCGGTCCTTTTCAAGTGCCAGTGTTAGAGAAGACTGTAGTAGAGGAGTGCGCGTGGAAAGCATGAATCACGAGATAGTGAACAAAATTGAAAACACCTCTTGTGAATGGGAATAAAATATATGTCGTGAGTGAAAAATTAAATCCATTCTGCAAAATCACCATTATTTGAAAAAAAACAATATTTATTTAGGCGGCAAATATGAGTGCACGTGTGAGCAAAAAGTTTAACTCGTAAGTGTGCGTGAAGTTTCGCCCCAGCGCACACCTCTACTCTGCAGTCTTCATCGCATTCTAACGACAAATTTATTTCAGCAACTTCTTAAATTTTATTTTTCTTATTATGTATGATCGATTCAATAGGTGGCTATAATAAAATGTCATGTCGGTGGCTTTTAACAGAACTTCGGCCGTATGTTTTCAACGACAGTAATACTGGTCCACAATTACAATGCCATCAATGACGAAAGACCTTTTAAGGAATTTAAAGCATTGGATAGTGCTATCTTTGGTAATATTTGTAACATTACTTATAGTTTTTATACTTATTGAGTAATTTAATCTTTTATTTCAGATGCTGTCAAGACGGACGACTGTAGGGTGAAGTAATGTAACTTCCAAAAATTTTAAGGGTCCCCATTTTCAAAAGATTGCGTAAAAAACAAAAATGTCATAAATAAGTATATAGATATTAATTATTACAATAGTATTACATAATAGCCTTATTCTTAAATGTTATTTCTAAATCTTTTTACAAAATATATATTGATGTAATATATGAAACCAATTAAAAATAGTTATTTGAAAAATTATTTGTGGCATATTTTTAAGAAAAACTATAAAATATCATCATCCTTTTATAGTTTACCAACGAATCTGGCGGTAAATGGGGGTGTTTAGCGCTAGATTACTGTTACAAATGTTTGTTCCATCGTTCCTATTACTGAGTAAAACACAATATTCAATACTCGGCATCCATAACCCTTACGCATCGGTAATGACGTTGTAATGGGATATCATTATGTTTTCGTTTACTTTGTCATGTAGATTGGGAAGTACTTGACTGCCTATGACACGTCAACGTAAAAGTAATACGGAAAATTGATCGGAAATGTGGAGTATTTGTCTCGATAAAATCAGTAGGATGTAATCGATTTGGTAATGACGTTTTTTACCACTGGGAAACTGCAATGTTTTCGCCTTGAGAGCAGCATTTTATGCATGTGTGAACATGTGTTTTGTTTATCATTTTGGCATTATGGGCACAATTTTTCGTTAAAATAAATCAGGGGTCTTCATAAAAATAACGAAAGGGCACTATACTCTTTTTAGAGTTGGGACAGTAAAATGAAATAAGGAGGAAATAGTGAAAAATTACACAGTAAAATGTAAAAAAACAAACTTTAGTTCCTCTTTATTAAAAAGTAGTCCACGAGGAGTTGACGGACACCATCAAATATAAAAGCGGGCATTAAGTTCGAGTTTTACAGCTAAAACAATTTAAAAAGTTTATTTTCTTTAAAATGAATTATTAAAGAAAAATAAAAGGAATTTTAGAGCGATGGTGTTAAATGCAAGTAAAAAACTGTTCACTCCTAAATAAATTTATGTTTATATTATAAAATTATGTACGTATGTTTATACTCGACTCCACGTTCTTTTGTTAGGTTTTGAATTCCTTCCAAATTTTAAAGTTTTGTACAAAAAAAGTTTTTTATTAAAAAATTGTTATTTTTGCAATAAAAAATAATATTTTATCCAAAAATCAGTCAATTTCGTTTATATCAAGCACTGTTACTGACTATAAATCTTTAATAACACACATTTCGAAGATTCATTTAAAAAAATTTAATATACACACAAAGAAAATTTCATTAAAAGTCAGCCAACGAAAAATGTTCTTTGATATAACGAAACATTTTCACTAATACAATGAAAATATTCGTTAATAGTACGAAACGTTACGTTAATTTGCAGAAAATTCGTTATATTAACGAAAAATTTCGTTGTATTAACGAATTTATTTCATTGGCTGACTTTTAACGACACATTTCGTTAATACAACGAAACTTTTTCTATTAGTGTAGTATAAATGTAAATGTGTAAATTAAAAAAAAAAAAAAAAACAAAAAAATGTTCGGTCGGAGCAGGGATTGAACCCACGACCCTTTGTATGCAAGGCAGACATGCTAACCACTGCTCCACGTGGCAAACAAATGTATGTTTCTGTTAAATAATGTTATGTTTGCATGGGCTCGTGGGCGCTGCAAACTATGCTATATAAATGTAACTTAAAACGATAATTATCTACTGGTGACTATAACAGCTACGTAGCCCAGTGGATAGTGTGTTGGCTTACAAACTGTATGGTCCTCAGTTCGATTCTCCGTGCAGGCGAAACGTAAAATTAAAACAATTTATAAAAGTGAATAATTTCTTCAACATTATTTGTATTACAGAAAAAGGTGCCAATAACTAAAAAATTTCGTGGAAGTGAAAATTACGAGTATGTTAGGGAATGAGCACAATCGTGTTTGGGAAAAATTCTTCCAAGCATATAATATTTTTGGCTCAAAATGCTTCCAAACATATAATATGTTCACATAAAACAAACATATTAATGTTTCGGCAGTATGCAATAATATATGTGCTTCCTGCAAAATATGTTTGGAATATATGTTAAAGAAGCGATTTTTTTTTTTGAGGGTGTAGGGAAGCTTATACCAAATGCGAAAATACGGCCAGGACGAATCTTACGTGCCCTCTACCATGGACTGCGTAGTAAAGACTTATACTAAAGACACTCATCCAAAGTCGAATTACTTGGATTGTGCACTGAAAAAAAAATTGTCGAGGGGCCAAATATTTCATGTCCTTAAAAAACGAATGCGCATTTTGCTTAGCATACAAGACGCATCTCTCTGATATAAAGTTTTTTCCTTGTCAAAAAAACGATAAACTTTCAATGAATTTGTTTTGTTCTTATGGTTAAGTGATTCGACTTAAAAATTGATATTTTTCGGGACTAAGGTAAACTTGACAGAAAAGTTCTTTAAAATTAATGAAATTGTCTTTAAATTTGTTGTCTTTTTGCATCTTGACTACAACGCAAAAAGTTGTTCAAAATTATGACATGTTTTTCAGCGCTTTATTTTAAAGACGTTTTTTACTTGAAAAATAGCATAATTTCTACTGGAAGTCGAGTCTGTATTTCGAAAATAAAGTTGTCGTTGACACGTTTTTAAAGGACTTTGATAGCATATAAAGAACGACACTTCTTAGCTTTATCTTTTAAATTGTTAGTTTAATGAAACGTATGTCACACTGAAAAAAAAAATTATTTCGTAAATCCAAAGATTTCATGTCCTTAAACTACGAATGCAAATTTTGCTTAGCGTAGAGGACGCATTTCTCCCATATAAAGTTTTTTTCCTTGTCCAAAAGACGATAAACTTTTCAATGAAGTCGTGTTGTTCATGCTTGATTTGACTTAAAAATTGGTATCATAACAAGACATTTTTTTTTTTTGGGCTAAGGTCAACTTGACTTATTAAAGTCAAGTTGACCTTAGCCCAAAAAAAAAATTCTTAAAAATTAATGAAATTGTCTTTAAATTTGTTGTCTTTTTGCATTTTGACTACAAAGCAAAAAATCGTTTAAAAGTAGGACATGTTTTTCAACACTTTATTTTAAACACGTTTTTTACTTGAAATACAGCTTAATTTCTACTGGAAGTCGAGTCTGAATTTGGAAAATAAAGTTCTCGTTAACTTGTTTTTATAGGACTTTGATATCATAAAAAAGCTGAAAAAGCGGAAAATTAAAATGTGCTTTCTAGAGTCAAGTACACAAAATCCAAATTTAAAAGAGAATTGTGTCTTAAAAGTATCCTTACTTCAATTCTCCGCTTCTTTGGCTCGGAATCAATACCAAAATTGTTAAAGTAAAGACAAAATCTTTGGAACCGGGCATGCTTTTTTTTCAGTGCAGATGAAAAAGCAAGTTGTATACGCCACTCTAGTTCACCCAGAAAAAAGTGACCCCTTCTTTAAGTTAAAATGAACTCATTGTGAAGAAAGTTGATCTTCGAATAGCGCCAAAGACATTTTTATACCCTCTACCATAGGATGGGGGTATATTAACTTTGTCATTCCGTTTGTAACACATCGAAATATTGCTCTAAGACCCCATAGGTTAGGTTAGGTTATGTGGCAGCCCGATGTATCAGGCTCACTTAGACTATTCAGTCCATTGTGATACCAATGTGGTGAACTTCTCTCTTATCACTGAGGCTGCCCGATTCCATGTTAAGCTCAATGACAAGGGACCTCCTTTTTATAGCCGAGTCCGAACGGCGTTCCACATTCCAGTGAAACCACTTAGAGAAGCTTTGAGGACCTCAGAAATGTCACCAGCATTACTGAGGTGGGATAATCCCCCGCTGAAAAACTTTTTGGTGTTCGGTCGTAGCAGGAATCGAACCCACGTCCTTGTGTATGCAAGGCGGGCATGCTAACCATTGCACCACGGTGGCTCCCCTAAGACCCCATAAAGTATATATATTCTGGGTCGTGGTGAAATTGTGAGTCGATCTGAGCATGTCCGTCCGTCCGTCCGTCCGTCCGTCTGTTGAAATCTCGCTAACTTCCGAACGAAACAAGCTATCGACTTGAAACTTGGCACAAGTAGTTTTTATTTACATAGGTCGGATGGTATTGCAAATGGGCCATATCGGTCCACTTTAACGTATAGCCCCCATATAAACCGATCCCCAGATTTGGCTTGCAGAGCCTCTAAGAGAAGAAAATTTCATCCGATCCGTCTGAAATTTGGTACATGGTGTTAGTATTTGGTCTCTAACAACTATGCAAAAATTGGTCCACATCGGTCCATAATTATATATAGCGCCCATATAAACCTATCCCCAGATTTGACTTGCGGAGCCTCTAAGAAAAGTAAATTTCATCCGATCCGGCTAAAATTTGGTACATGGTGTTAGTATATGGTCTCTAATGACCATGCAAGAATTGGTCCACATCGGTGCATAATTATATATAGCCCCCATATAAGCCGATCACCAGATTTGACCTCCGGAGCCTCTTGGAAGACTGAAATTCATCTGATTCAGTTGATATTTGGTACGTAGTGTTGATATATGGCCTCAAACACCCATGCAAAAATTGGTGGAAATCGGTCAATAATTATATATAGCCCCCATATGAACCGATCCCCAGATTTGACCTCCGGAGCCCCTTGGAAGAGCAAAATTCGTCCGATTCAGTTGAAATTTGGTACGTGATGTTAGTATATGGTATCCAACAACCATACAGGAATTGGTTCATATCAGTCCATAATTATACCCCATATAAACCGATTCTCAGATTTGACCTCCGATGCCTTTTGGAGAAGCAACATTCATCCGATCTGGTTGAAATTTGGTACGTGGTGGTAGTGTATGATATTTAACAACCATGCCAAAAGTGGTCCATATCAGTCCCGATCCCGAGATTTGGTTTTGGAGCCTTTTGGAGGAGCAAATTTCATCCGAGTCAGTTGAAATTTGGTACATTGTGCTAGTATATGGCCGTTAACAACCATGTCTAACTAGGTCCATATCGGTCTATAGTTATATATAGCCCTCAGATAAATCGATCACACAAAAATTAGTCCATATCAATAATTGTATATAGCCCCCAGTGTTGCCAATTTGGTGCTTTTAGCACCAAATTTAGTGCTTTTTGATTTCTAAAAAGCACCAAATTGCCTTTTTGGTGCCTTTTCAAAAAAAACACCAACTTGGTGCTTTCTGGCATTTTCATTTAATGCTTTTGGTGCTTTTTTTATTTTGAACAGTATTAAGTTTAATTGATACAAAAATTTTGATTAGACTTTCAAGAGCCGAAGAAACTCAAATTTATTGCCAAATATAGAATTTGATTGTTATGAAGTTGGTATTGATTATTTTTTAATTAATATTGTTATTTAGGGTATTCTGTAGGAAAGTCGAGCGATGAGTGTCGAATTTTCGAATTTGGTAAAGATGTCATTAAAAACGTTTGTATTAAATTCACAAAAGCACGCACAACTGAAATAAGACTCCTTCCATATATTAATATAGACTCCTTCCATATATTAATATTTTGAAAGTTGAAAAACATCACTGATCAAAATGAATTGGACGAAAGTATTAAAACTGATCAAAGTGTATACTTGAATAGCGGTTCATAATGGCGAGTACTAAGTTCGAGTTTTGCCGCTAAAGTGAAAACTATATCAGTAAAAAAGGCATAAAATTATGCATATTTGCTGCAAATTTTATTATAACTTGATGGGGAATAGCCAAAAGCAAATTTTCACAAAGTTTGTATTCCTTAAAATGAATTATTAAAGAAATTGTAATTGTCAAAAAATGACTATTTTAGCAGCTAAACTCGATCTTAATACCCACCTTAACTTCTTAAAATTCAATTCACAAAAGGTAATAGGTACACCTTCGGAAGTTTTTTGTTTTTTTTTTTTGTTTTTTTTTTTTTTTTTTTAGTAGAGCATTTAATTTTCGATTTTGTGGTGGAAGGTGGTATGTTAGAATTTATAATATATTTTTGGTGCTTTTTGGCCTTGGGGAGTTGGCAACACTGATAGCCCCCATATAAGAGACCCCCATATTTCCATTCTGGCTCCCTGTGTACCGTGCAAAAGTCCATATCGATTCGTAATTATTTGTGGACTTACCTACACATACCTTTTTTGTCTAATATATACCACGTATGGACTAACTCACAATTTAGAAAACGATTTAAGATACCACAAACCAAGTAATTCGATTGTGGATGACTGTCTTTCGTAGAAGTTTCTACGCTATCCATGGTGGAGGGTACATAAGATTCGGCCTGGCCGAACTTACGGCCATATATACTTGTTATTTGTTTGAACGATGTGATTTTCATAGAAATATTAGTTAACATTTTCCTATATTTATGTACCACTATAAATAGGTTAGGTTAGGTTAGGTTAGGTGGCAGCCCGATGTATCAGGCTCACTTAGACTATTCAGTCCATTGTGATACAACATTGGTGAACTTCTCTCTTATCACTGAGTGCTGCCCGATTCCATGTTACGCTCAATGACAAGGGACCTCCTTTTTATAGCCGAGTCCGAACGGCGTTCCACATTACAGTGAAACCACTCAGAGAAGCTTACCACTATACTACAGAATGAAAAAAATTAACTAAATTGAATTCATATGTGGAATGATTTTATTGAATTTTTTTTTCATTCATTTGGACAAATCTTACATATTTGGGTAAACCTTTTACTTCAAAATAGGAACTACTTACCTTCGTTTTTAAATACAATTTTATTCATTTATATAAGCAATTTTTTCTTCAATTAAAGACATGTTTTATTAATATATTAAATATATTTGTTTAGAATCAGCAGCATCGACTGGCCTTGAAATATTAAAACATATTTTTTTCTTCTTCTAGTACCTTTCACTTTTAATAAGTTTCTGCCTAGAGATTTTGTCCTCCTTTTATAATTTTAATACCTACAAATATAAATAAAAACGCTAAAGGCATATCGTGTTATTTATTTTGATACGACAATGAACGGTATCTGAGTATTGAGCTTAACATAGAATCGGGCAGCACTCATTAATGAAATATGCGTTATCACAATGGAATAAATAGGCTAAGAGAGCCTAAGATGACACAGTTTCGTTATATGTACGTAATCTAACCTAATCTATCGTAAAATGCAGATTATAATGCTCATATTCATAATCATTTATTGACAGTTTACCGAAGGAATTTTTATGGTAATAGTAGGTTTAAAGTTACGTTAACTTTTATGAATATGGGGGTTACAATTTAAAGTTTTTCATAGATTTTTTGTGACTTAGCCTCTTTACCATTTGAGGTAGATTGATAGATGTAAATAAATTTAATTCTATATTTTTGTAAAGTTCTTGAAGTGTCTTCACCTATATGGTTGAAGAGGATGTTTGAAACATCCTGCCATAAATGTTGATACGAACCACGAGCACTTTGTATTCATGAGTTTTTCTTACATGGTTTTTCTTTTTCACAAGAACTTCTTACATATTAACAACTTAATGCATGGAATTAAGTTATTTAATGCAAAACGATTATTTTATTTTCTAAGATGAAGAGGATGGTTTATGCTGTACTAATGTTAAGGATAACATTGACTTCATTTTTTTTAACTGACGATACACTTTGCTTTTCCTATTACAATTTCTGAGAAACTGAAACGATTTTGTTATTTCATATACATGACAAGAAAACAAGTATATATGGCCGTAAGTTCGGCCAAGCCGAATCTTATGTACCCTCCACCATGGGTTTCGTTGAAACTTCTACTAATGATTGTCATCCACAATCGATTTACTTGGGTTGTTGTAATACTTGCCGATGGCAAGGTACCTTAAAATTTCTTAACATCGTCTTCTAAATTGCATGATAGTACATACGTGGTATATGTTAGACAAAATAGGTATATATAGGGAAGTCGACAAATAATGACGAACCGATATGAACTTTGGTGCGGTAATTAGATAGCCAGAATTGAAATATGGGGATCGCTTTATATGGGGGCTATATACAATTATGAACTGATATGGACCAATTTTTGTGTGATGGGGGATCGGTTTATCTGAGGGCTATATATAACTATAGACCGATATGGACCAAGTTTGGCATGGTTGTTAGAGACCATATACTTACACCACGTACCAAATTTCAACCGGATCGGAAGAATTTTGCTCTACTAAGAGGCTCCGAGTTGAAATATGGAAATCGGTTTATATGGGGGCTATACGTAAAACTGGTCCGATATGGGCCATTTACAATACCATGCTACCTAAATTAATAACAACTAATTATGCCAAGTTTCAAGTTCAGAAGTTAGCGTGATTTCAGCAGACGGAAAGACGGACATGGCTAGATCGACTCAGAATTTCACCACGACCTAGAATATATATACTTTACGGGGGTCTTAGAGCAATATTTCTAAGAGCTACAAACGAAATGACAAGTTAATATACACCCCCAATTCTATGGTTGAGGGTATAAAAAATTGAAAAAATATGTTGTTTGTTTACTTTAAGTAGGATGAAGGTCAAGTACATCCGTCTTTTTCATATGGAATTATATTCCATGTTATCATATAGTACATGCTGTAAGTTCCCTCATATTATATAACAAAAATTTGTTTGGTTATTTTGAAAGAAAAGTAGAAATAGAAATAATTTTTCTATATTACTTCTTGGAAATAAACAACAAAATTCCATGGATCATGAACATTTTTATGCAAAAGGCCAAACCATTTAAAGGACAGGCCTCTTAAAATATAAAATGCTATTTAGATAAACACTGTATAGAAATATTAAATGTGAAGCTTGAAAATTTTTAAATTTACGACCGATTTGCTAAAATGAGAGACGTTAACCCTTTCACTACAGATGTCCACTTAGAAGGACATTCGAAAAAGACACCAAATTCCCACTTAGTTTCGGTTTATTTCTTGATGGTATTTTAAAGTAGAGGCTTTAATCTAAATAACCTATAAATATTGTCCATATTGGTGAAGTCTAAAATGCATTTTTATAAACTTCTTTAAGAATAACTGAGAAATACGAAAATTTGAGACAATTTTCGTACTGCATGTTTCTAGTAAATGGACATTTATACAAAAACTATAGATGATACTTTTACGAGTTCTTTCTTGTATTTTTCCTTACACTTTGAAAGATATTATAGGCCAAAAAGCGCTTATTTTCGTAAGGCCATTTGGTCACAATTCAAGAATCAAGTTTTCAGAACAAGCTCATATAGCTCTTGAAGTAATTGAGGTAGGTTATCAAAATGACAACTTTTGTTTTACATGGTGTTAGTACAAGTAACAAGTATATACAGAACTAAGTTCGGCCGGGCCGAATATTAAATACCCACCACCATGAACCAAATATTAGGGTTTCCTTTGAAATTTCAGGAGGGCTTGAGGACTTGAGGACACTTCCCGAAGATAAATTTAAAGATTTCACCTATGAGGACTATATCAGATTCTGGATTTATAAGAACCATTTTTGTTTGAGTTTTAGAGGAATCATTAACATCTCTTGTAAATGTGCAAGAAAATTATAAAATAACGTCTTGATTTGAAATCTTAAATCTGTAGAAGTAAAACCTGGAAATTTTACATTGAGTTTCAAGCAAGAAGTGAAGTCGGTCTATATGGAGGCATTACCAAATGGGCCGATAAAAACTTAATCCGATACACGTTTTTGTGAGCCTCAAATACCAGAATATTTACAATTTCAGGCAAATCAGATAAAAACTACGGTTTCTAGAAACCCAAGGAGTTAAATCGGGAGATCATTCTTATGGGGAAGATCAATTAACATAAGACGACTAGAATGTGGAGGCAAATCGTATAAATTATTCCAGTCAAGCCCCTTCAAAGCAAGAATAAGAAACTGCATCTGTATAGATACAATACAATCAATAGAACAACGATAAATCGGTGACGAAATAACACCCGCATACTCTAATATCGGTCTAATCAGAGTCGTAAAGAGTCTCTTCGTAAGATAAGGATCAACAAATTCCTTAGACAATATCTTAATGAAACCCAAAACACCAGTTGCCTTATTAACACATCCCTCAATATGAGGACCAAAGTCAAGCTTGGAATCAAACAATACACCTAAATCATTAAGTCTAAGCACATTTTCAAGCCTATAATTCCCAACATAGTACTCAGTCTGTTCACAAACTCTACGAGAAAAAGTCATCTTCTTACACTTCACAAGAGGAGCTAGCGTGGTGCAATGTTTAGCATGACCGCCTTGCATACACAAGGTCGTGGGTTCGATTCCTGCTTCGACTGAACACCAAAAAGTTTTTCAGCTGTGGATTATACCACCTCAGTAATGCTGGTGACATTTCTGAGGGTCTCAAAACTTCTCTAAGTGGTTTCACTGCAATGTGGAACGCCGTTCGGACTCGGCTATAAAAAGGAGGTCCCTTGTCATTGAGCTTAACATGGAATCGAGCAGCACTCAGTGATAAGAGAGAAGAACACCAATGTGGTATCACAATGGACTGAATAGTCTAAGTAAGCCTGATACATCGGGCTGCCACCTAACCTAATCTAACCTAGCTTTATATTTCCCATATTTGTATACCCTTCACCACTACTGTGGTACAAGGTATAAATGGTGAGACCTATCGTTCAGTATACCGATTGTCTTAAAATTAAATTCTGAGTCGATTTGGCACAGGGTTTTACTTTGGCTCAACGACAATCGCTATTGATTTTGAAAACAAGTATATACAGCACTAAGTTCGGCCGGGCCGAATCTTAAATACCCACCACCATGAACCAAATATTAGGATTTCCTTTGAAATTTCAGGAGGGCTTGAGGACTTGAGGACACTTCCCGAAGATAAATTTAAAGATTTCACCTATGAGGACTATATCAGATTCTGGATTTATAAGAACCATTTTTGTTTGAGTTTTAGAGGAATCATAACATCTCTTGTAAGTGTGCAAGAAAATTATAAAATAACGCCTTGATTTGAAATCTTAAATCTGTAGAAGTAAAATCTGGAAATTTTACATTGAGTTTCAAGCAATTTTCATGATCAGTGCGCCTTCTATACCCTCAAGAAGTGAAGTCGGTCTATATGGAGGCATTACCAAATGGACCGATAAAAACTTTTGTGAGCCTAAAATACCAAAATATTTACAATTTCAGGCAAATCAGATAAAAATTACGGTTTCTAGAAACCTAAGGAGTTAAATCGGGAGATAGTTTTTATGGGGGCTATACTAAACTATGGACCGATACTCACCGTTTTCGGCTTTGTGGTCATAAAATACCTCTAGATTTCCAATTTCAGGCAAATTGGATAAAAACTACAGATTTTAGACGGCCAAGAAGCAAAAACTGGAGATCGCTCTATATGGGGGCTATACCAAAACATGGACCGATACTCGCCATTTTCAGCACACCTCTTTATGGTCCTAAAATACCTCTAGATTTCCAATTTCAGACAAATTTGATAAAAACTACGATTTCTATAAGCCCAAGACCCCAAAACGGGAGGTCGTTTTATATGGGGGCCATACCAAAACATGGACCGATACTCACAATTTTTGGCACACGTATTTGTGGTCCCACAATACCTCTAGATTTCCAATTTCAGATAAATTTAATAAAAACTGCGGTAAATTGAATAAAAACTACGGTTTCTATAAGCCCAAGAAGTAAAATCGGGAGATCGGTCTATATGGGGGCTATACCAAAATATGGACCGATACTCATAATTTTTGGCACACGTATTTGTGGTCCTATAATACCTCTAGATTTCCCATTTCAGGTAAATTGAATAAAAACTGCGGTTTCTATAAGCCCAAGAAGTAAAATCGGGAGATCGGTCTATATGGGGGTTATACCAAAATATGGACCGATACTCACAATTTTTGGCACACGTATTTGTGGTCATACAATACCTCTAGATTTCCAATTTCAGGTAAATTGAATAAAAACTGCGGTTTCTATAAGCCCAAGAAGTAAAATCGGGAGATCGGTCTTTATGGGGGCTATACCAAAACATGGACCGATACCCACCATTTTTGGCATACCTCGTTATGGTCATAAGATACCTCTAGATTTCAAATTTCAGGCAAATTGGATAAAAACTACGATTTCTATAAGCCCAAGACCCCAAATCGGGAGATCGGTTTATATGGGGACTATATCAAAACCTGGACCGATATAGCCCATCTTCGAACTTGACCTGCCCGCAGACAAAAGACGAGTTTGTGCAAAATTTCAGCACGATTGCTTCATTATTGAAGACTGTAGCGTGATTACAACAGACAGACAGACAGACAGACGGACAGACGGACATCGTTATATCGTCTTAGAATTTCCCCCTGATCAGGAATATATATACTTTATATAGTCGGAAATCGATATTTCGATGTGTTACAAACGGAATGAGAAACTTATTATACCCCCGTCACCATTCTATGGTGGTGGGTATAAAAACAGAAGAAATATAAAAGTTTTTATCATTAGGTTTATTTCGGTAGTGAAAGGGTTAATGGTTGTTTAATTACAAATATTTTTTGTAGTACAAACAAAAAAAAAAAACAAATTACATAAAGTTCGGACAAATTAAAAAAAATGAGACTGTAGATAGGTTCATATCTCTTCCGAAAGAAGAGATTTCTTTTATGAGGAACTAAATTATAGACAAACAAAGTTTCTTTTTGACCCTATTTTTTTAACAATTAAAACAGGTTTAAGACAATCGTTGCAAAGGTTTTCCAAAATTGTTCAACATTTCGTTACGGATGAAAGTATACGAAACATCTGGGAGTGCAAAAAATACACTCATATGTTAGAAGGAATATGATCGCCCCAATAATGTTTCAAGAGCATAACTTTACTTTTTCCTGGATAACTTAGTATTCCCTAATCAAGGGATTATATGTTGGAAATAACTCAGGGTGCACCACACCACGGTTTCCATATTTATATGGAATCAAAATGGTGTTAAATGCTAGCAAAAAAAAAAAAAAAATAGTACACTCCTAAATAAATTTGTGTGTGGGTTGAAAAATTATTGTTTAGGATTTAATATAATGTGCTTTCGAATTATTATCGTTAAATAAATGTATGTTTCTGTTAAATAAAGTTTAGTTTGCATCGGCTCGTGGGCACCCAAAACTATGCTATATATATAAGTGTTTATATAATTGTTTGTTGATGACAATAACAACTTACGTTGGGAGAACTTTGCACGGACATTTTTTAATGGAATCTTTTATAAAGGGTGATACGGTCAAAATTTGGTCAATATAAACTTGACGTATTTCTTTCAATTTTGCATTTAAAAAAACCTGAACACCCTCACTTTGAAGGTGTGTGTGTGTAGAATGTTGCTCCTATTTTGATTTTGGAATTCACTCTTCAGTTGTCAAAATGCCGTCCAAGCAAGAAGAGCAGCGTATCAAAATTTTGCTCGCGCATCGCGAAAATCCGAGCTACTCGCACGCAAAGCTGGCAAAATCGCTAAAAGTTGCCAAATCAACCGTTACAAATGTAATTAAAGTGTTTGGGGAACGTTTGTCGACTGCCAGGAAGTCTGGATCGGGGGGAAATCGAAAACCGGAAGCCGCTGAGACGACAAAGAGAGTTGCCGGTAGTTTCAAGCGAAACCATAACCTCTCTCCGAGATGCCGCAAATAAGCTGGGTGTATCGTCTACAACCGTGCATCGAGACAAAAAACGAGTCGGACTATCGACTTACAAGAAGGTAGTGACTCAAAATCGCGATGGTAAACAAAATACGACGACCAAAGCGCGATCCCGGAGGCTGTACACGACAATGCTGACGAAGTTTGACGGCGTGGTAATGGACGACGAAACCTACGTCAAAGCCAACTACAAGCAGCTTCCGGGACAGGAGTTTTATACGGCAAATGGAAGGGGAAAGGTAGCAGATATTTTCAAGCACATAAAACTGCCAAAGTTCGCAAAGAAATATCTGGTTTGGCAAGCCATCTGTACCTGTGGCTTGAAAAGCAGCAATTTCATAGCTTCCGGGACTGTCAACCAAGAAATTTACGTGAAAGAGTGTTTGAATAAACGTCTGCTGCCTTTCCTGAAGAAACACGGCTGTTCCGTACTGTTTTGGCCGGATTTGGCATCTTGCCATTACGGTAATAAGGCCATGGAGTGGTACGCCGCCAACGCCGGAACCTAAAGAAGACCAAAAAACTGCTAAGGACGAGCAGCAGTTCAAGGCGAACTGGACAAGGTGGCTGTACAAAATCTGATGGCAGGTGTCAAGCGTGAGGCCCGGCAATTCGGATTTGGAAAAGCGAAAGCCTAACTGAATATTTTTCCTGAATTTTATACTAATTGAACTTGAAAAAGAAATTTAATTTGATTTTTTAAATAAACGATTTCACCTATTTACACGCGTTTTCCCTTAACCAAATTTTGACCGTATCACCCTTTATTTGCAAAACGAAGGATTTAAAACCAAAGTGTGTCATTTATATTCACAAAAAGCGCGTTAGAAACAGAAAAAAGTTAAATGTTTTGGCAACTTCCATCTCTGTTATGGACACATATTAAATTTTGTTTCGATCTGGCAACTCCTACATATAGAAAGAGGTGTTCAAAAAAGACGCATCCCCAATTTTTTTTACAATGGAAAAATTAGATATGCGTGCTGTCATTAAATATTTACATAAAAGGGGTTTATCGGGACAAGAAATTCAAAATTATATTGTGAATGTGTTAGGTGGAAGTGCTACTTCATATCAGCGTTGCCAGAATTGTTTCACCAAAAACCGCTAGATTTGCCCAAAAAATAGCTAAAAAAAAGCTAAAAAATGCTAAAAAATAGCTAGAAAAAAAGCTAAATTTTTTTGTATCAAAAGTCACATTTTTGATTGAAATTTAACAAACTTAAAGGCTTTATTTCATTAACAATGCATATTATTTTCATTTTAATTCCACTTCTGTGAGACTGTAACAATATCTAAGGCATATTAGCTCTGTTTGCGTATTCGATACATTTTGATTACTATCACAATTTTTTTACTGGAAGTCCTTCGTTTTGTGGGAGCTACCTTCCCAACACCTCTATTTTATTTACTTGTTATTTTAAAATATTAAATGATCTAAGCATGCTTTGGATTTGGTAAAAAAATGATTTGTCATTTTTTTAAATAAAATTTTAGTTTGGATTTGAAATTGTGAAAAATTCGAAATACATTACTTTTATTTAAATTGTAGAAAATACCTATAGTTTACATTTCCCATTAAAAACATTTTCCTTTTCTTCATGAGCTATCAAAGTGCTTTAAAAACGTGCTAACGCCAACTTAAATTTCCAAATTCAGATTCGACTTCAAGTAGAAATTATTGTATATATACGTTTTTAAAATAAAGTGTTGAAAAACATCTTCTATTTTTGAACGCTATTTTGGTTTGTGGTTAAGATACAAAAACTCCTCACATTTAAAGACTATTTCATTAATTCTTCCTTCTTTCATGAAAACATACCCATTTTTAAGTTGAATCACTTAATTATAAGGACAAAACGACTTTATCGTCTTTTGGACAAGGAAAACAGTTTATATAAAAGAAATTCACAAATGCTATTATAACCAAAATTCGCGTTCGTATTTTAAGGAGACGACAATATTTTTTCAGTGCACAAAGCTATTCACATCTACTATTTTAATTTAGTAATATCGTAATAACTTTAGAAT
The DNA here is from genome assembly GCF_050003625.1 of Haematobia irritans. Classification (NCBI taxonomy): domain Eukaryota; kingdom Metazoa; phylum Arthropoda; class Insecta; order Diptera; family Muscidae; genus Haematobia; species Haematobia irritans. The sequence goes on along the minus strand of NC_134399.1, from coordinate 87,267,165 downwards.
ATTATAATAACATAAAAAGGATAAACGAGTCAAATGATAATATTCCCAATAATTTACTGACAGTTTATCTAACAAATTTGTATGGTAATAGTAGATTTAAAGTTTACGATAACTTTTATGTATATAATGAAAAAACTTTACAACAAGGTGTATTTGCTACAAAAATGCCCGCATAATGGCTGGGCTCATTATTAATGTTTCAACTGAGCTTTGAAATATGTGGAAACCCTTATACTTGCAGCAAGGCTTAGATAAAAACGCCGATTTATCCATATTTCAATAGAAACATGTCGAAAATAAAAAAGCCAAAAATAGCTAAAAGGGTCATGAAAAAAAGCCAGAAAAAAAGCTAAAAGCTAAATGCATTTTTTTCCCGCTAAACGTCTTCAAAAAAAGCCAAATCTAGCGGGAAAAAAGCTAAATTGGCAACGCTGCTTCATATGCAACAGTAAAAAATTTGGTTGCTGAATTTAAACGTGGTCGTACAAGCATTGAAGATGAACCACCTAGTGGACGTCCAAAAACAGCAACAACAACAGAAATTGTAGCCAAAGTGCATGATATGGTACATGATCGACGAATAATGATCGACGAATAAAAGTGCGTTGAATTGCTAATATCATGGGTATATCAAATGATAGAGTCCATTTAATTTTGCATGAAGAACTACAGATGAAAAAGCTCTCTGCAAGATGGGTACCGCATTTGTTAACAGTCGATCAAAAACGCATAAGAATGAACATTTCTGTTGATGAGACATGGATCCACCACTATACTCCAGAGACAAAAGAACAATCCAAACAATGGACTGAAGCTGGAGGAAGTGCCCCAAAGAAGGCAAAAATAATTCAATCGGCTGGTAATGTTATGGCAACGGTTTTTTGGGACTTCAAAGGTATTTTAGTGATTGACTATCTGCAAAAGGATAAAACAATAAATTCAGAATACTATTGCAACCTTTTGGATCTATTAAATGTACGAATTCGAGAAAAACGTCCTAGATTACAACACAAAAAAAAAAAATAATTTTACATCAAGACAACGCACCAGCGCACAAGAGTGTTTTAACAATGGCTAAAATCAACGAATTAAAGTACGAGTTGCTTGATTACCCACCTTATTCTCCTGATTTAGCTCCCAGTGACTTTTACTTGTTCCTTGCAGGCAAGCGCTTTACCTCAAATGAAGATGCAATTACAGTTGTAAACTACTATTTTGAAGACCTTGAGGAAAACTATTTTAATCAAGGGATAGAATTGCTAGAAAAGCGTTGGACTAAGTGTATTGAAGTTTCAGGAGATTATATTGAAAAATAAAAATATTTTTGGAAAACTAACTATTCTCTTTCATTAATAGGCTAAGAAGTTTCCGAACCGCCCTCGTATGTTTTCTATATACTTCATAAATATTGGGTGGTAAATAACATGAAAGCCATTTAAAAACAAGATTTAAAAATATACCGCAAATTGTTCATGATTCCACTTTCACATGTTGCAAAAAGAATGGCGGTTGCTTGAAAGCAGCTGATTTTATGTTGCAAAATTTTGAGAAAATGCATTGAACTTTTGTAATTGAAAATATGTGTGTTAATGCTTTTTAGATTATAATGAAGTATGTATGAATACTTAATTTTTAAATAAAAACAAACACATTTTTGAACCAAATAAGACAAATTAAATTAATATTTTTGATCATAGAGTTGCTATAAACGATTGGGCAACTTAACTTGTGCAAAGCGCCGCACGCAAGAGTCAGTCAATTATAATTTAATGCAAAAAAGTAGTTAGTATGTTCTTTTTGGATACGGAAATGGTACACAATTGTTGCAGAAGAGATGACTTTAACATGGGCTTGTCATAGGACGGATGCCCATCATTTCAAAAGCCGTTGCACTGAATTTGCATAGCTTAACGTTAAGGTGTGATCCGAATTAAAAAATTTTGTAATATTTTGCCAAATAAAAATTTTTTTATAATTTTTTAATGCGTTAACGCTTGTATGACGTTTGACCTTAAATACTTCAAAAATTTCGAAATTTGTTTCGAATAGATTAAGCATTTTTTCCGACAATATTTAAATAATGTATACCATTTTAATAATTCTTACTCTTTTTTTTACCTATCTGAAACAAAAAAGTTAAAGTTACCCATTCAAGCGAGTTAATTTCGTGGGTAGTTTCGTAAAGATACAGAATCGAATTTAGTCTCTACACTTAAAGTGGATAAATGTATGAAAATGGACCAAAATGGAATGAAAGAAAATTAAGGGATACATGTTTATGGATGCTTTGTATCAATCTGACTTAAAACATGAATATGTAACGTATATAACTTAGAATATAAATTTGTATTACCACGGTGGCCACAGTTGGTGGAATTCTACCCAAAATACTATTTTTTTTAATCTCTATGAAAATAAAATTTTGGGAATAGTTTCTATAAACAAATTTTTGTGAGAAATTTTTCTTAGAAATAAAATTTTGACAATCAATTCTATAGAAATAAAATTTTGAGAAGCAATTCAATAGAAATAAAAGTTTGAGAACATTTTTTATAGATATAATATTTTGAAAAAAATTTCTAAAGAAATACAATTTTGACAAAATTTTCTATCGAAATAAAATGTTGACAAAATTTTCTACAGGAATAAAGTTTTGACAAAAATGTCTATAGAAATATTTGTTTGGTAGATTTGTGGTAATTTGTGGTAATCTTCAAATTTTGTTAGATTTTTGTTGGCACGAGTGGTAACTGTTGGTACCACACATTGTTAAAGATCAAACCTTGCCGGCTTCTAATTTCCTCCTCTAGAGCCACCAAAATGTAAAAATTATTACAAATTGTGTTGAGTGAAAATGTCCCTACATTGTGGCCCTACGTCCCTACAAGACGCTATATATTAGAAAAACCCTACATATAGGGAATTTCCCCTACTTCTAGCAACACTGAATGTAGTTGATATTGCACCTACGGAGTTATTATGCCAGTAATATTGAGCCCATTATTATGAAAGAGAAAATTGCTCAATTAGTGGGGTAAAAAATCCAAATTTGTAAAAATCGAGCAATATTCTCATGTAAGAGCTACAAGTTCGTATGAATACGATCGGCTAGTACATCAAAATTTGAAATTTGAGTAACATATGTTAATAAATAAAAGTATTATGGTCAAATTTGGGAAAATCGAGCGATGCATATATATGGAAGCTATATGTAAATCTGAACCGATTTCGATGATTTTTTGCACATATAGTAAGTGCTATAGAAGACTACATTTAGCCAAATTTGAGTCAGATCGGTTGATAAATAAGGGTTTTGTGGCCAAATTATGGAAAATCGGGCGATACATATATATGGGAGCTATATCTAAATCTGAACCGATTTCGATGATTTTTTGCACATATAGTAAGTGCTATAGAAGACTACATTTAGCCAAATTTGAGTCAGATCGGTTGATAAATAAGGGTTTTGTGGCCACATTATGGAAAATCGGGCGATACATATATATGGGAGCTATATCTAAATCTGAACCGATTTGGATGAAATTTTGCAGACTTGAAGGGCGACGGAAGAGATTACCTTTTGCCAAATTTGGTGACGATGCGTTTGCAAAAACGCGCAACGTGACCCCATTTGTCGAAATCGGGCGATACATATATATGGGAGCTATATCTAAATTTGATTCGATTTCTTCCAAACTCAACAGCATTCGTCCTTGTGTCCAAAAAACTCCTTGTACCAAATTTCATCAAAATCGGTTAATAATTGCGACCGGAATCCTGTGAACAACAAATACATGGACAGACGGACGGACGGACGGACACCAAGCGCTAGATCGACTCAGGAGGTGATTCTGAGTCGATCGGTATATATTTTATGGGGTCTAAAATCAATATTTCTGGTAGGCACATTTTTTGGCAGATCAAACTTATTATACCCTGACCACTATGTGGTTTAGGGTATAAAAATCTTTTGGACAATGCTGATCTTAGCTTTGAAAAATCAGGAAGAAGCAGCGAAGTGGGCCATATTCGGCTAGTATCTTATCTACACAACAATGTATAACAGTGCTTTATTGTCCAATAACACTTAAAATGATAAAACAGGTCATTTATGGCTCCCCTTTGCTAATTGTGTCAGTGTAACAATTTTAAATTGTTTATATCTTTAATTTCACAGAATAACACACTTCCATTCAAGTAATACGTATTAATTCTAATAATGAAAAAAAACTCGAGTCCATTTCAAACTGTGTTGCATTGTCAACTTAGCCTAAACATAAACGTGATCATCTTAAGTTGTTTTCTATAACAAAGTGCATGGTGCGCTGTTCGATTCTCCGTCCAGGCGAATGGTAAAATTTAAACATATATATAAAATCGAAGAATTTCTTCTACATTGTTTGTATTATAGATGCAATTCATTCTCACTTCCTCGTGGAAGTGAGAAGACATACATCGTTATATCATCTTGGAATTTCACCCTGAGCAATAATATGCATATACATATGACACATACATGGAGGAACGTTCATCAATTTCATATTGAGCTTGTTTATTTTATATATAGTATATACATTTTTTATTTGTATTGCCTTGAAGATGTAGTTGCCATTGTAATTTTTTTAGTCTTAGTAGAGGTAAGGATGAAACCCTTGAGTAAACTACGAACATTTGGATATTAAGCAAATTATAATTCTTTGGATGAACTAATCAAATATTTACAAATAATAACATCATCAACAAATTGTTTATTATGCACATTTTATGCATGCATATATCTTCCTGCCACAAAGAACATAGTTAAGCATCTGTGTAAACATCATTCTATTCATTCATTATTTCCAGAAACCGCAAAGCATCCCATCTGAGGGCTCACAACATTTGCATAATTGTTTGCTCATTACATAGAAATGCATTTAAATGCAGGATACCCTTCAAAGGACATCACACAACCGCCACTGGTATGTGTCGTTAACAGATAGCTGAAGGATTTCTTTGTCAGTTAATTGAATTAGAAAATGGCACTTGATTTAAAACCATTATTCGCAATAGCATTAGTTTGCTTAACAATGACTAAATAGAGGATTAAATAGAAACTTCTAATATCGATGTGAGATTTAAATGGAATATTAATTGAAAGCGGTTTTATGCAATCATCGCAATTCTATAGAAATTACTAAGATATAATATATTACAATTCTTGTTTGTATAAAGTGATTGTTTCGGATATGTTATAACTATCCGGTACACATTGGGAGCCCTGATCCACTGTAGTTATATAGATAGCATGCCCATATTGGATACAAAACGCGATGAGTTAAATTGCAGTTTCCAGTAGCCAGTAAAACATCTATGCATTTCCACACCTAACAGACGGTACACTGAAAAAAGAAGCTTGCCACAGGATCCAAAGATTTTGTCTTTAGACTAATGATTTTAGTATAAATTCCGCGCCAAAGAAGGGGAGAAAACTTAATACTAGGAAACAATTTTGAATTTATTATTTTTATACCCTCCACCATAGGATGGGGGTATATTAACTTTGTCATTCCGTTTGTAACACATCGAAATATTGCTCTAAGACCCCATAAAGTATATATATTCTGGGTCGTGGTGAAATTCTGAGTCGATCTGAGCATGTCCGTCCGTCTGTTGAAATCACGCTAACTTCCGAACGAAACAAGCTATCGACTTCAAACTTGGCTCAAGTAGTTGTTATTGATGTAGGTCAGATGGTATTGCAAATGGGCCATATCGGTCCACTTTTACGTATAGCTCCCATATAAACGGACCCCCAAATTTGGCTTGCGATTGCTATAAGAGAAGCAAATTTCATCCGATCCGGCTGAAATTTGGTACATGGTGTTAGTATATGGTATCTAACAATCATGCAAAAATTGGTCCACATCGGTCCATAATTACATATAGCCCCCATATAAACCGTTCCCCCATTTGGCTTGCGGAGCCTCCAAGAGAAGCAAATTTCATCCGATCCGGTTGAAATTTGGTACATGATGTTAGTATATGACATCTAGCAACTATGCAAAAATTGGTCCACATCGGTCCATAGTTACATATAGCCCCCTTATAAACCGATCCCCCGATTTGGCTTGCGGAGCCTCTAAGCAAATTTGATCCGATCAGGCTGAAATTTGGTACATGGTGTTAGTATATGGTCTCTAATGACCATGCAAAAATTGGTCCACATCGGTCCATAATTATATATATATATATATATATATATATATATATATATATATATATATATATATATATATATATATATATATATATATATATATATATATATATATATATATATATATATATATATATATATAGCCCCCATATAAACCGATCCCCAGATTTGACCTCCGGAGCCCCGTGGAAGAGCAAACTCCATCCGATTCGGTGAAAATTTGGTACGTGATGTTAGTATATGGTATCCAACAACCATGCAGGAATTGATTCATATCAATCCATAATTATATATAGCTCCCATATAAACCGATCCCCAGATTTGACCTCTGGTGCCTTTGGGAGAAGCAAAATTCATCCGATCTGGTTGAAATTTGGTACGTGATGTAAGTATATGGTATACAACAACCATGCAGGAATTGGTTCATATCTGTCCATTATTATATATAGCCCCCATATAAACCGATCCCGAGATTTGGTTTTGGAGCCTCTTGGAGGAGCAAATTTCATCCGAGTCAGTTGAAAGTTGGTACATTGTGCTAGTATATGGTCGTTAACAATCATGCATAACTAGGTCCATATCGGTCTATAGTTGTATATAGCCCTCAGATAAATCGATCCCCAATCACACAAAGATTGGTCCATACCAAGTTCATAATTGTATATAGCCTCCATATAAGCGACCCCATATTTCAATTTTGGCTCTCTACATACCGTGCAAGAGTCGTTCGTAATTATTTGTAGACTTACCTATACATATTTTTTTGTCTAATATATACCACGTATGCACTAACTCACTATTTAGAAAACGATGTTAAGAAGTTATAAGATACCTTGCCATCGGTAAGTATTATTACAACCCAAGTAATTCGATTGTGGATGACAGTCTTTCGGAGAAGTTTCAACGCAATCCATGGTGGATGGTACATAAGATTCGGCCTGGCCGAACATACGGCTCAAAATAGTGATAATAGTACATGGCCAAAAATGACTTACACCACTTTAGAACGAACAAAAGCTTTTGCCCTTTTTGGATTGATTATTTTTTAAAACTTTAGTCACAGGCTAAGTACACAGGTAAAAAAAGTTTCGTTAATATGAAGAATTTCTACGTTGGTGCAATTCCACAGTGGTGAAATGGTTAGCATTCCCGCCTTGCATACACAAGGTCGTGGGTTCGATTCCTGCTTCGACCGAACACTAACAAGTTTTTCAGCGGTGAATTATCCCACCTCAGTAATGCTGGTGACATTTCTGAGGTTTCAAAGCTTCTCTAAGTGGTTTCACTTCATTGTGGAACGCCGTTCGGACTCGGCTATAAAAAGGAGGTCCCTTGTCATTGAGCTTAACATGGAATCGGGCAGCACTCAGTGATAAGAGAGAAGTTCACCAATGTGATATCACAATGGACTGAATAGTCTAAGTGAGCCTGATACATCGGGCTGCCACCTTACCTAACCTACGTTGTATTAACGAAATTCTTCATTAAAAGTCAGCCAACGTAGCATTTCATTATAACAACGTTATTTTACGTTATATTTACGAAACCATTTATGGAATGCATTTCGTGGTATTAACGAATAATTGCGTTGCTATAACGTAGCCTTCTCCTTGTATTAACGAAAGTTATTGTATGAATGAAACTTATTCATTGAATGGATGCAGCTTATACGTTGTATGAATGAAAATCATTCATTGTCTGAATGAAAGGCGAACGTTGTATCAATGAACACAAACGTTATATTAATGAAACCTAACCAATTGTTATTTCATGTTAAGATTTTAGAAATATAATTTATATACAGTAGGAAATAATACAATTTCTCCAATGTCTTTTTTGGAAATATTTGATGTCAAACGTTCCAGACAAAATGCATTAAAAATCATAAAAAAAATTAACACGTTTTCATCTCAAAGTTCACTTCCCCAAATTTAAACCAAATTTCTTGCGAATATAAAAAAATTAACTCTCCCACGATCGATGTTTATAATTCACAACGAAACTCTAGGTTAGGTTAGGTTAGGTGGCAGCCCGATGTATCAGGCTCACTTAGACTATTCAGTCCATTGTGATACCACATTGGTGAACTTCTCTCTTATCACTGAATGCTGCCCGATTCCATGTTAAGCTCAATGACAAGGGACCTCCTTTTTATAGCCGAGTCCGAACGGCGTTCCACATTGCAGTGAAACCACTTAGAGAAGCTTTGAAACCCTCAGAAATGTCACCAGCATTACTGAGGTGGGATAATCCACCGCTGAAAAACTTTTTGGTGTTCGGTCGAAGCAGGAATCGAACCCACGACCTTGTGTATGCAAGGCGGGCATGCTAACCATTGCACCACGGTGGCTCCCAACGAAACTCTAATGAGCCTGTGTACTCTTCAGTGAACATAACGTAAATGTTGTATAATACAAACGACCAAATGGTTTGCTCATCAGACAATTTTTAAGCTGAACCTTTTACCGTATATTTTTCAAGATGCACACTAATAGAAAAAGTTTCGTTATATTAACGAAATGTGTCGTTAAAAGCCAGCCAATGAAACAAATTCGTTAATACAATGAAATTTTCCGTTATTATAACGAATTTTCTGTTAATTATCGTAACGTTTCGTACTACTAACGAATATTTTCATTGTATTAATGAAAATGTTTCGTTATATCAATGAAAATTTTTCGTTGGCTGAGTTTTAATGAAATTTTCTTTGTGTGCGGAAACATGTGCTTGTTGTCATGTATACATGTGCATGTGCACATTATATTAGGCTGTCCATTACATCTCTTTTAAAGAGAACATGTTCTCTTTTTGTGTTCGTATCTTTTTGTTCACTCTCTTTTTTTGGTGCCGTATTTTTATGTCCAATAGTGCTCTTTATGTACTCTATTTCAAAAAAATCCTAGATTGATGGAATTTTATTTATTTAGTAGGAATTCGCCACAATTGTTCGCCACTAATTCTTTACTGGGTTAAATCTGTTGACATATTAAAGGCCGGAGCACAATTGCGACGTTTCGACGTACGGCGTAAAAATTAGAAATAGATGTAAAATTATTATAGATTTATTTCGTTGTTTCTATCATTAGAAACTATTATTATTTTAATTTTAACATCAATAAAATTATTAATTATTTAGTAAAGAATTTTTTATTGTAAACTCTTTTTTAGTTAAAATGTTCTCTTTTTTAAAGCGGAAGTTCTCTTTTGAAAATTATCCATATGGAAACCCTACATTATATAGACGCCACAGACGTATTAGAGAGAGTATAGAGAGACAGAAATACTCAAAGTCCCATTCGTACTATTAACGAACATATTTCATTAATATGACGAAATATAACAATTTTAAATTTATTTTTTAACGATCCATATCGTTATATTAACGATCACATTCTTTTTATAAATGAAATTTTCAATTCCAGTTTGGGAGTGTATAAAAGGACTGTGTTTTAAGGGCTAAAACTTTCCAAAAAATTATCTCTATGTGCAAATGATTATAATAATTCCATCTTTGCAAAAAAAAAATTATTCTAATTCTCAAAAAAATACAAAGTTTATATTCGTAATATTAACGAAACATATTTCATTAATATAACGAAAAACGAAAACACAAAATTGCCTTTTTACGATGAACTTCATTGTATTAACGATCACTTTCGTTCTTATAACGAAAAATTTCGTTACATTAACGAAAAATAATCAACGAATCCCGTTCGTTAATAGTACGAAGCATTTTCTACCAGTGTACAATATTAACCATAACTTTTGGTAGAAATGTCCAATAACTTTTGACAGGATGCAATTCACATCAATCCGAATATAAAACAGCGAACTCCATCAAAACATACTAAGTCGACTTAACGTACTCTGGAATGAGGGCATCGATATACACGTATTAAATTTCAACCGGATCGGATAAAATTTGCTTCTCTAGGAGGCTCCGGAAGCCAAATCTGGGGGTCGGTTTATATGGTCCAATATGGCACATTTGCAATACCATCCGACCTGCATCATTAGTAACTACTTATGTCAAGTTTCAAGTCGATAGGTTGTTCCGTTCGGAAGTTAGCGTGATTTCAAGAGACGGACGGACGGACATGTTTAGATCGACTCAGAATTTCACCATGACCCAGAATATATGTATTTTATGGGGTCTTGGAGCTACTTTTCGATGTCTTACAAACGGAATGACAAAGTTAATATACCTCCCATCCTATGGTGGAGGGTATAAAAATTCAAATTGTAACGGATACATCAAATTAAAAATTGTTTTCTTAATTCTAAAAAAAAAAAACAAGTATATACGGCCGTAAGTTCGGCTAGGCCGAAGCTTATGTACCCTCCACCATGGATTGCGTAGAAACTTCTTCTAAACACTGCCATCCACAATCGAATTACATGCCGATGGCAAGGTATCTTAAATCTTCTTAACACCGTCTTCTAAATTGTAAGTCCATACGTGGTATGCTTGAAATTTAAAAAGACGGATTAAATACGTATAATTATTTAGTTTGACAAAATTTTCTATAGAAATAAAATTTTGACAAAATTTTCTATAAAAACTAAATTTTAACAAAATTTTCCAGAGAAATAAAATTTTGACAAATTTTTTTATAGAAATAAAATGTTTACAAAAATTTTCTATAGAAATACAATTTTGACAAAATTTTCTATAGAAATAAAATTTTGACAAAATTTTCTATAGAAATAAATTTTTGACAAAATTTTCTATAGAAATAAAATTTTGGTATATTATTTTTGGCTCGAGTGGCAACCATGATTATGAACCGATATAGACCAATTTTTGTGTGATGGGGGATCGGCTATATATAAAAATATAGTCTAAGTGAGTCTGAAGCTTAATCGGGCTGCCACTTTAACCTAACCTAAATATAGACCGATATGGACCAATTTTGGTATGGTTGTTAGCCATATACTAATGAATTTTGCTGCTCCAAGAAGCTCCGGAGGTCAAATCTGGCGATCGGTTTATATGGGGGCCATATATAATTATGGACCGATATGGACCAATCCTCGGACGGTTGTTAGAGACCATATACTTACACCATGTTATACCAAAATTTCAACCGGATCGGATGCAATTTGCTTCTCTTAGAGGCTCCGCAACCCAAATCTGGGAATCGGTGTATATGGGGGCTATATATAATTATGAACCGATGTGGACCAATTTTTGCATGGTTATTAGAGACCATATACTAACACCACTTTTTAAATTTCAACTGGTTCGGATGAAATTTGCTTCTCTTAGAGGCTCCACAAGCCAAAACGGCCGATCGGTTTATATGGGGGGCTATATATAATTATGGACCGATGTGGACCAATTTTTGCATGGTTGTTAGACATCATATACCAACATCATGTACCAAATTTCAACCGGATCAGATGAAATTTGCTTCTCTTAGAGGCTCCGCAAACTAAATCTTGGGATCGGTTTATATGGGAGCTATACGTAAAAGTGGATCGATATGGCCCATTTACAAAACCGTCCGACCTACATCAATAACAACTACTTGTGCTTAGTTTCAAGTCAATAGCTTGTTTTGTTCGGAAGTTAGCGTGATTTAAACAGACCGACGGACGGACTGAAATGCTTAGATCGACTCAGAATTTCAGCACGACCCAGAATATATATACTTTATGGGGTCTTAAATAGAGCAATATTTCGATGTGTTACAAACGGAATGACAAAGTTAATATACCCCCCATCCTATGGTGGAGGGTATAAAAAAAAACTTTAAACCAAAGATTAGAGGTGTGCGCGTGACTGAAATGTCACTCACACTCACGCACATTCACGAAGCAAAATGTTTATTCACGCACGATACCTAGAGAAAACTACTGCTCACGCACGCTCACGCACGGACTACTGTTAAAGACTCACGCTCACGCACGATTCACGACAATTCACGCGACACGAGAATTTCGTGTCACCCGCACTCCTCTACCAAATATGTTAAATCCACAAAATAAGTTTTAGCCTATATTTGAAGCGTTTTTATCTTAAATCTAGAGATTCAATATTTCAGTTAAATTAAGGACGATTTCTTTAAATAAAAAATGTGTTTCTTTATTTTAAGCAAAATTTGGCTTAGTTCAAAGACAGACGAATTTAACGGAGGGACGCAAAATTTCCAAAAGTTGTGTCTTAAAATTAAATAAAAAATTGTTCTTAAAGCAACGATTATAAACTTTATTTCAATTAAAATTGGATTATTTTAAAGAAGTTTGTTCTCAATATTTTGTAAATTGAGCATCCTTAAATTTTTAGTGTAGAATCAAATTTAAAAAAGAGTTATGTATGGAAAGTATCCTTACTTGAACTGTCCGCTTTTTTTTTGGCTCGAAATCAATACCAAAATCATAAATGTAAAGACCAAATCTTTGGAACCGGGCCTACTGTATTTTTAGTGCGAACAAATCTAACTGATTCTAAAATTTGATGTTATTCCGGACATATTTTCAGAACAAGATTAGACAACAAAAATATAGCGATTTACTTTATCGCATTGCATATCAGCCATTCAGATAATATCTATCTTTTGGTTGAGGCAGTTCGAAAAATAATCTCGAAAAGTAACTTTTAATAACATACCATTTTTATACCCACCACCACAGATTGGTGACGGGGGTATAATAAGTTTGTCATTCCGTTTGTAACACATCGAAATATCGATTTCCGACTATATAAAGTATATATATTCTTGATCAGGGAGAAATTCTAAGACGATATAACGATGTCCGTCTGTCTGTTGTAATCACGCTACAGTCTTCAATAATGAAGCAATCGTGCTGAAATTTGCACAAACTCGTCTTTTGTCTGCAGGCAGGTCAAGTTCGAAGATGGGCTATATCGGTCCAGGTTTTGATATATTCCCCATATAAACCGACCCCCCGATTTGGGGTCTTGGGCTTATAGAAATCGTAGTTTTTACCCAATTTGCCTAAAATTTGAAATCTAGAAGTATTTTATGACCATAAAGAGGTGTGCCAAAAATGGTGAGTATCGGTCCATGTTTTGGTATAGCCCCCATATAGACCGATCTCACGATTTTACTTCTTGGGCTTAAAAGAACCACAGTTTTTATTCAATTTACCTGAAATTGGAAATTTAGAGGTATTGTAGGACCACAAATACGTGTGCCAAAAATTGTGAGTATCGGTCCATGTTTTGGTATAGCCCCCATATAGACCGATCTCCCGATTTTACTTCTTGGGTATTGTAGGACCACATATGCGTGTGCCAAAAATTGTGAGTATCGGTCCATGTTTTGGTATGGTCCCCATGTAAAACGACCTCCCGATTTGGGGTCTTGGGCTTATAGAAACCGTAGTTTTTATCCAATTTGTCTGAAATTGGAAATCTAGAGGTATTTTAGAACCGTAAAGAGGTGTGCCGAAAAAGGTGACTATCGGTCCATATTTTGGTATAGCCCCCATATAGACCGATTTCCCGATTTTATTTCTTGGGCTTCTAGAATCCGAAGTTTTTATTCTATTTGCCTGAAATTGGAAATCTAGAGGTATTTTCGGGTAATAAAGAGGTGTGCCGAAAACAGTGAGTATCGGTCCATATTTTAGTATAGCCCCCATAAGAACGATCTCCCGATTTAACTCCTTGGACTTCTAGAAACCGTAGTTTTTATCTGATTTTCCTGAAATTGTAAATATTCTGGTATTTAAGGCTCACAAAAACGTGTATCGGATTAAGTTTTTATCGGTCCATTTAGTAATGCCTCCATATAGACCGACTTCACTTTTTAAGGGTGTAGAAGGCGCACTGATCATGAAAATTGCTTGAAACTCAATGTAAAATTTCCAGATTTTACTTCTACAGATTTAAGATTTCAAATCAAGACGTTATTTTATAATTTTCTTGCACACTTTGTAATAAAACCTTGCTTAAGCTTGCAGCAATATTTTGTAATTATGTTCTCAAAAGGTGTTATATGAGATATTTATGGATGCTGCCTATGGTAGGGTGTTTAACCATAATTGATTTTGTGGCTATGGACTGTGGGAGCCTTTGAAAGCTAACTTCAGTCGGGCAATGGGGAGGGGTTCTTGTCCATTTCACACAAAACAGTTTTAACAGAAAATTATTTTAGACTCCCTTTCTTATAAATCATACCGGGCTATGGGATCAAAACTAAATCAAAAATCAAAATTGATACTGAATAGATAAACGAATTTGTATTCCCCTCCATACAATGTGATCTCAGATATTATGAGATCTGCGCCTCTTGACCATCCCGATCCTATTGTCCTGATCGCGCTCTATATCAGAACCCCATATGACTTTACCTTAGTCACACATCACCACATTTGTACGAAAACGCAAAATTTTAGATCACCAATTCATTTTAGAATATATATAAATTTATTCAAATCATTATCCTAGTGTATATCAATAATTATTTAACAACGAAATTCAAATTATTCGAGTATATTCAAATAGTATATAAAAATTATTTCGACAAATAGTGATATGAAATAATTGACATTTTAAACGGAGATATAAATTGTAGATAAAAAGTTTACGATTTTACATTTTCTTTGTTTGAATATCGAATTCAGAAAAATATAAATTTAGTCATGAAAATTTAGATTTATAATTATTAAGAAAAAAATCCGAAAATATCAAATTATAACATGAACAAAACGATATATTAAACAATGGAAACTCTATGAATCTCAATTAAAATGAGAATGCAATCCGGAACTAAATCGTGAGAAAAAACTAGCCACACTTGATTCGAGATGTTTCACAAATTCCAACTTCTTAAAAATAACACAAAACTGCATTCAAAAGTTTTTTTTTTATTCTTTTTGTTTACTCACCGGTCATGCAAATATTCGATGAAGGCCTTCAGGAATGTTTGATGCGGGGGAGAGGTAACTATTGTATGTTGCAACGTAGATGTTCGATGATGCGCAGGTTTGGTATGCGGTTAATGATCATTAATACGATCGATTGCCTTGCTGAGCATTTCAATGCACTTATGAATGGAGTTTTTTGATGATTTTTGTTGAGAATGAAATGTATTAGGGTGGTTCTTAAAAACTATTGCATTTCAAATGGGGCTGGTTTCACTCTTTATGAAATCGAATTGCCTTATCAAAAAAAAAAAAAAATAATTAAATTAGTTTTTTTTTAAGCAAACAAGAAAATCGTGAAAAAAATTGATATATACTTAACTTAAGAAACTTTTTATTTGTTTTTTGACCATAATGAATAATTTGACTTTTCATTATGGAGACATTTCTGTCATATAATTTCTGCTTCTATTACGGGTTTGAAATTTTATGATGAGGGTCTTGATTGGGGTTTTATTGTAGATGAATTTTTTACGGCATAACTTCTTACATTATGGCAATTTAAATCGAGTGCAGAAATTGGTCAAACTATGGTTGATGGGTTTTCCTTCCACAATTGCAAAAAAAAAAATAACCTTCCCTCCTCTCTGCCTGTAGAACACCGTAGGCTTCTTGGAATTTGGCAATCAGGAGGAGGGTGAAGAGAAAAAATGTGCTTGACCACAATGAGGCAACTGCAAAATCTTTTTATATTGCTTCGCAAAATTCTTCCTTCACATCACAAAATAATTTACGTGGTACTTGGACTGGATCTTTTGGCCTTTGGTAATATCCAATTTTCTATGGAAAAATTAAATACAAAATGTGTGAGATATTACAAATCTCAAATTTTCCGATTTTCACAGAAGTTCACAAAAATACATTGGCGTATTACCTTTTTGTAAATAAAAACACTGATTAAAGAATTTTTGTAGAGTACTGCTGCGTTGATTACACTGAAATTTTTCAATTAATTTGAACTTTTATGGATTCACGTTTATGTGATATTTTGTGTATTGATCACTTTTATTACGTCTGTACTCTATGAAGCGTTCAAAAGGAAGGAAGTTTCTGGATTTTTGATAATTATGCTTTTGACATGCTCTGAGCCGATGAAAGCGACCATTAATCGAAACATTGATTAACTTATCAATAACCATCGATTCATGATACCATTAAGGTATTAGCAAAACAGGGTTGCCCCAAAGCATTTTAAATATTAAACGCTAAATTGAAATTTCATCAGATTAAAATTGCTTTGTCTATTATGTTAAATCTAAATCATTTTTATGATTTTTTTTTGTGCCAAAATATTAATAATTCAATGTTGTAAAATGAAAATTAATAAACTTGTCAATGATCGGAAATAGAAATAAATTTTAGTAAAAACAATTCAAAATTTGTGCCCACGTTTGAAAGTAATATCAAAAATTATTTTGCACCCAAAAAAAATGGGAAATTTTGTGATTGGAAAAAATGAAGAAAACCCCATTACAACTTACAAGAGATGTTAATGATTCCTCAAAACTCAAACAAAACTGGTTCTTATAAATCCAGAATCTGATATAGTCCTCATAGGTGAAATCTTTAAATTTATCTTCGGGAAGTGTCCTCAAGTCCTCAAGCCCTCCTGAAATTTCAAAGGAAACCCGAATATTTGGTTCATGGTGGTGGGTATTTAAGATTCGGCCCGGCCGAACTTAGTGCTGTATATACTTGTTTTTTTTTTTACAGATTATGGTTTCTGCCTTCAATCACATTAAACTTTGCTCATTATAGCCAATTTTTTATTTTCAGAAAAAGTCAAATTCACCCACATTTATTTTCTGACACGAATATTACGAGCCTTTTACATATTATGTATTTCAATGCTCTTTAATTTATTCTTATTCTGTATAGAACGCTTGAAAAACTGAATGTTTTGATATGAATTTGTGCTGTAGAATTTGTTTTTATTTTACTTGTTGTTTTTGTTTTTAAAACCTCTATAAATTATATACAAATTGCAAATAATTTGTTTATTTGTTTTTTTTCTTTTTTTTTTTTCTTAAAAATATTCAGAAAAGTTCATTGATGTGTGTGTGTGTGTGTAGGTATTCATTTTATTTACACATGATATAACGACAGCTATCACATGCTCGTATGTATATGAATGTACCCTGTAGGAAATTGAGGTGACTTTAAGTTAATAAATTGTTAGTCATAACTGAGTCACATGTGACTCAAATCCTAACTCATTTCCCATGTAAAATCCCATTCAGTTTTAACACGTGTTGTCATTCGAACGAGTCAGTCCTCACTCAAACCTGCATAAGCTTCAGCTAACCAAAAGTTAGATCAAAGTGAGTTAGCTTTAGGCTGATAATATATGAGCATACTATGAGTTAGCTCTTAACTGATTAGTTTATGGTGAGCTGTTTGTGGATAATAAAATATTTTGTTTTTGTTTTATTATTTTTGATTCATTTTATTTTGAATTAATTAAAAAATAATAACAATTCAGATTTTTTTAAATTATTTTACAATAAATAAAATATAACGTAAGTAAAAATTCGGATAATATTAGTTGAGTTCATCTTGTCTTGAGTTTGAGTGTTGTGTTAATTTTCTCGTTTAACTCAGAGGGAGTTGTACCTACTTTTGTAATGACGCACACTGAGTAGAAGTAGCATTCGTCAGGAAAGTCCAAAAGGCTTAAGTGTATTTCCCAATATCTTCGTCCTCAAACAGCCATTTAACACTTTTATTCGAAGTTTCTATTTATTCCTTCACTGATAATTATGGGTTCTAGTGGAAATAAGGAAAGTTTAATTATTAAATTGCGTTATGCATTGAATTATGCATTTCTATGCTACTTACCGCTAACCGTGACAAAAAATTACAAAAGTTCTCTGAAAATAGAAACTAAATTGAAACAAATATAAAAAGCCAAATCCAAATTGACAGTTATAGAAGCCAATACTTATTTGTTGTTTGTTTATTTGAATTGTTTCCATGACTTTACTTCACTTAAATATGCATCAGCTTAGATGAGTAAAAAGGTAACTCATTGCTGATCGAGAAAAAGTGAGTTTGGGAAAAATTCAACTGACTCAAGACTGCATAAATAATGAGTTAGCTTAAAGTCGCCTCAAATTAGTTAGTAAAAAGTTAGTTTGATTTTGAGTGAGTTCGAGACATTCCTACAGGGTATGTATATGTATGTGTGTTACCACATTTACCAATACGCACACTGGTGTTGCTGTATTTGTGAACTTGTGGAATGTGAAATGAATGTATGTGAGATGTGCACAAATAGCATGTAATAAATTTTACAATTTATTTTTATTTGTATTTTAGTTTAAATTTCATTGTTGTTCAAATGATACCATATATCAAAAGGGGCGGTATGGAGGAGTATAGTATCTAGAATATTGAAGTGTGTCTATGGGTATGTATGCGAAATGAAATATGTACTTTTTTACACCACAATTACACATACTAACTTACATACATGCATACGTATTATGAATAGACTAGAACACATCGAAGCCAATGTATGTCAAGGTAGCTAAAAGGCAGATAAGGATATTTTAAATTTCACCATGTTTTATATTACAGCTATTAATATTCCTGCCTGCATGTAAGACCTTAAAGAAACGTTTAGTTTAAAAGAAGAAAAGTGTTGTTTTACAAATATCTTACATAGCTAAATAACTATTAACGTAAGTAAATCTCATGAAAATAAAGGAAAGTACATAGATAACATAGGATTAAAGTGACAAAAAATAATGAATAAATAGCGTAATATATATCCGTATATAAAACCATCAATAATTTCAGGGAGAGACTCTAAGACGGTGAAACCATGTCCGTCCACCTTTCTCTCTGTCTATTATAATTATGCTACAGCCTTCAATAATGCCGCTATAGTCCTGAAATTTGACATAAATTCTTTTTTGTTTGCAGGCAGCTGAAGTTCGAAAATAGTCCCTATACAAACCGATACGCCGATTTGGATTTTGAGCTTCCAGAAACCGTAGATTTTATCCGATTTGCCTGAAATTAAGGTCTCTAGGACAGATAGGTGTGTCCTGTATTTTGTGTATCAGTTAATTTTTGTTATAGCCCCATATAGAACCATCTCCCGATTTAATTTATTGGGCTCTAAACACAAAGAAAATTTCATTAAAATTGCGCCAACGAAAATTTTTCATTGATATAACGAAACATTTTCATGAAGGCAATGAAATTATTCGTTTATAGTACGTAACATTACGCTGATTAACAGAAGATTCGTTACAATAACGAAAAATTTCGTTGTATTAACGAATTTGTTTCATTGGCTCACTTTTAATGACATATTTCGTTAACCCTTATACTACGTTGGGTATTAGGTCGTATTTTTCATCACCGAATTTTTTACTGTTGGATTATAACTAAATGTTCTTACTACTCAGCATGAATTCAGCATATGTCACCAATTCATGCACTGGGTGATAGAAATTTTTAATTATATTCGAACAGTAAGAAATTCGGTCTTGAAAAATACGACATGAGTCATCAAATGACCCCAACGTAGTATAAGGGTTAATATAACGAAACTTTTTCTGTCAGTGTAGAAACCTAAATGCTAATTTGCCTGAGATTGGAAATCTAGAGGTATTTGCTGTGCTGAATAAAATGTATATCGGACTATGTTTTGATTTAGCTCTCATATAGACCGATCTACCGATGTGCTTTATTGGATTTCTAGACACCGAATTTTTTACTCGATATGCCTGACATTTAAATTCTAGAGGTAGGACTTTGGCCAAATAAATTTGACAAGCATACGTTTCCTCTGTTGGTTAAGTTACACTTGTAGTTTACTCAACGCATGGTTTTAAGCTGAAATCAAAACAATAATAAAGAAGGTACTACTTTGAAGGTTATGAAGAATAAACAAGTATATACAGCAGTAAATTCGGCCGGGCCGAATCTTAAATACCCACCACCATGAACCAAATATTAGAGTTTCCTTTGAAATTTCAGGAGGGCTTGAGGACTTGAGGACACTTGCCGATGGCAATGTTTGAAGTCTGATATTTATGAAATAGAGCTGCGATTGAACTTATGGTTTAATTGAATAACTATAGCTCCTTTATTATATTGTTTAGTCTGGTTTAGTCATCTTAATTAAAAAATAGTAATTGGTATTAAAACTATTCTTTAATAAATTAATATCTTAATAACGCTGCAAAAAAACGTCGCCAAAACAGAAGTGAAAATGTTCTTTTTGGGTCCGGAAGTGTTGCAAAATTGGCGGAGAAGCGATGAATGTAATAGGAACTCGTCATAGATCGAATGTCCACCGTTTCAACAGCCGTTGCAATAAATTTGCATCACTTCTTACGGTGTGATCCGAATTCAGTGTTTTGAATGTGAATTAAAAAATTGTGTAATATTTTCCCAAATAAATAATTTTTATTTATTCGTTTTTTATTTGATTTTTGGTCGACCTTTTGTTAGAATTATATAAGTATTTATAAAGACATCGAGCTTCAAGAAACATCATTTTATAATAATTTTTATATTTGTTTGAATATTTTCAAAAATTATCGATTTTTCTATAATGGATTTAGCATTTTTGTGGCAAAATTTTAATAATTTTTACCATTTTATTTATTCTTACTCTTTTTTTAAACTATTTGAAAAAAGAAAACAAAAATTACGCATTAAACTATGAAAAAAATGAAGTAAAAAAATTCCTGTGTACTTAATATAATTAACTTCTTTGTGAGGACATTTTTGGAAGTGCTTTTAAAGTTGTACCTTTAAAACAAATCCCATTTTTTTTGCTGGGAAAAGTGTGGAACTACTTTTAGTTGCTTTATTATATATTATTTTGATGTCTATTTTTTATTCATTTTTATGAAATAAAACAATAATTGAACCTATTAGTTCAGTCTATAAATTTTAAGCTACTTAATATAATTAACTTCTTTGTGAGGACATTTTTGGAAGTGCTTTTAAAGTTGTGCCATTAAAACAAATCCCAATTTTTTTGCTGGGAAAAGTGTGGAACTACTTTTAGTTGCTTTATTATATATTATTTTGATGTCTATTTTTTATTCATTTTTATGAAATAAAACAATAATTGAACCTATTAGTTCAGTCTATAAATTTTAAGCTAGGGGGGCTATAGCCCCCCCTAGGAAAGTTGTCTAGCTACGTTAATGACTATATCAGATTCTGGATTTATAAGAAAATACATCTAGATTTCCAATTTCAGGCAAATTGGATTAAAACTTCGGATTCTAGAAGCCCAAGAAGTAAAATCGGGATATCGGTCTATATGGGGGCTATACCAAAACATGGACCGATACTCACCATTTGTGGCACACCTCTTTATGGTCCTAAAATACCTATAAATTTCCAATTTCAGGCAAATTGTATATAAACTACGGATTCTATAAACCCAAGACGTAAAATCGGGAGATCGGTCTATATGGGGGCTATACCAAAACATGGAACGATGCGGACCATTTTCGACACACCTTTTGATGGTCCTCAAGTACCTTTAGATTTTCAATTTCAAGCAAATTGGATAAAAACTACGGTTTCTATAAGCCCAAGACCCCAAATCGGGAGGTCGGTTTATATGGGGACCATACACCGAAAGAATTCTCTTCGTTAATTTTACGAAGAATTCTTCATTAACTATTCTTCGTGAATTCTTCATTAAAATAACGAAAATTTCATTCATTTTCGTAAATTTTACGAAGAACATTTTACGAATATACGAAACTTCTACGAAATATTCTACATTAACTTTTCTTCGTAAAAAGTTCGTACTTTTAACGAAACTTTCTTCATATTTCATGAATTTTGTGAAGAAGTTTTTACGAATATTTTACGAAACATTCTGCGTTAAAATTTCTTCATAAAAAGTACGAAACATTTTCTTTGAAATAACGAAAAAGTTTCATTGTAGTTTTAAAATTTCCGTTCGCGACATAAAATTGTCTTTTATAATGAGCTTGAGTGTATTCCTTTATTCTATTTTTTTATGCAAGTCTATGCTACTTCTCATTTGGGTGATAGAGCGCTATGAATAAAAGTGAAGCAATAAAACTAAAAATTATTAAAAAACTTAAGATGTAAAGTAGTGATGTCATTTTTCACACTTGTAACTACAACAAAATGCACTTTCGACTGTAAATTTTTTTCTAAAAGTTCGAACATTTTTGAAAAAAAAGTACGAAAGTTTTTCATAAAAAGTACGAAACATTTTCATAAAAAGAACGAAATTGTTTCATAAAAAGTACGAATATTTTTCATAAAAAGTACGAAGATTCTTCATAAAAAGTACGAATTTTTTTCTTACAAAGTACGAAAATTTTGGAAGAACTTTTCTTCGTAAAAAGTACGAAATATTTCGTACTTTTAATGAAAAGTTTCTTTGGTTGTAAAACAATGACAAATTTCGTACTTTTAACGAAATTTTTCGTTCTTTTTACGAAGAAAATTCTTTCGGTGTACCAAAACATGGGCCGATGCTCACCATTTTTGGCACACGTATTTGTGTTGCTACAAAACCTCTAGATTTCCAATTTCAGGTAAATTGAATGAAAACTGGGGTTTATATAAGCCCAAGAAGTAAAATCGGGAGATCGGTCTATATGGGGGCTATACCAAAATATGGACCGATACTCACAATTTTTATCACACGTATGTGTGTTCCTACAAAACCGATACTCACCATTTTTGGCACACCTCTTTTTGGTCATAAAATACCTCTAGATTTCAAATTTTAAGCAAATTGGATAAAAACTACGATTTCTATAAGCCCAAGACCCCAAATCGGGAGGTCGGTTTATATGGGGACTATACCAAAACCTGGACCGATATAGCCCATCTTCGAACTCGATCTGCCTGCAGACAAAAGTCGAGTTTGTGCAAAATTTCAACACGATTGCTTCATTATTGAAGACTGTAGCGTGATTACAACAGACAGACAGACAGCCAGACAGACAGACAGACAGACGGACGGACAGACGGACATCGTTATATCGTCTTAAAATTTCTCCCTGATTAAGAATATATATACTTTATATAGTCGGAAATCGATATTTCGATGTGTTACAAACAGAGAAGGAAGCCGCTGAGTCGCGCCGCCGATTTCAGTCGCCGCCGGCCATTTTTTGCCAGTCGATGCCGCCGCCGAATATGTCGGCTCATCTCGACTCCAATTAATCAAAAATATTAGTTTAAATCAAAAAACTTTATTAATAATTGTAGTAATTTTAGTCAAAATTTTGAGCCTTTCACCCCCAATTTGATTGTAAGATTGGTTGTACAACTAATCTCATTACCATTCGAATAACTTCAAATTGATTTTATAATGGATAATTGTCCGCCGCCGAAGAGACTTATTTATATCGGCTTAGCCGTCAAACCGCCGCAGCCGGATGCAAAAATTTAATGTCAGCCGCCGCCGACAAAAATGGGTCGGCTTCATTCTCTGGTTACAAACGGAATGACAAACTTATTATACCCCCGTCACCATTCTATGGTGGTGGGTATAATAACAAATAAAAATGTTTCAGTTTACAAGAAAACTCATCTTACATATTCCCCCAGTAATAAGCGTAATTAGCTTCGATGTTATGCGTTCAATCTTCATATTTGATCAAATATTTCCTTTGTAACATTGTAGCATTACTTCCTACCCACAACAAAATGAGAATATATGCTACCACATCTTCAGAAAGATATTCCTCAAGATAGAAGTAATAAAAGAAAATGTTTTTTGGGAAAGAAAAGTTTTTCGTTTTTTTTCTATTACTAAGAAACTACGAAAAACTTAGCCATTGCTTAGTGCTAAACGACACAAACAGACAACATCATTATTGTATTTACCCAGTAGGAGGAGACTTCTACTCTTAGGTCTGCCATAGAAGACAGCGATAATAGAAGAAAACTTCAACAGGATGTGTGATGGAAAATTCTTCATAAATGAGCATTTAAAGGGTCGAACACAAAATAACTACAAATGTGTGAGTGTATTTGTATGATTGAAAAACAGACACCATGTTATTTCTTCAGTCTCATGGTACACAGTGGGCTGGAATAAAAAAAAACCTTATTATTACCCAGCAAAAACGTGTAGCCAAAAAAAGAAATGGAAATGTTACGTACCAAATTTCAACTGGATCGGATTAAATTGATCCTGTAATTAAATTTGATCGTGCAACATTTTCACAGCGGAATGACAATGTTAGTATAATCCCATCCTACAATATACTACAAAATAACAGGTTGGCTGATAAGTCCCCGGTCTAACAAAGAAAAACACATTTTTTTTGTCAAAATTCGTTTTTATACCCACCACCATAGAATGGTGACGGGGGTATAATAAGTTTGTCATTCCGTTTGTAACACATCGAAATATCGATTTCCGACTATATAAAGTATATATATTCTTGATCAGGGAGAAATTCTAAGACGATATAACGATGTCCGTCTGTCCGTCTGTCTGTCTGTCTGTCTGTCTGTCTGTCTGTTGTAATCACGCTACAGTCTTCAATAATGAAGCAATCGTGCTGAAATTTTGCACAAACTCGTCTTTTGTCTGCAGGCAGGTCAAGTTCGAAGATGGGCTATATCGGTCAAGGTTTTGATATAGTCCCCATATAAACCGACCTCCCGATTTGCGGTCTTGGGTTTATAGAAATCGTAGTTTTTATTCAATTTGCCTGAAATTTGAAATCCAGAGGTATTTTATGACCATAAAGAGGTGTGCCAAAAATATTGAGTATCGGTCCATGTTTTGGTATAGCCCCCATATAGACCAATCTCCCGATTTTACTTCTTGGACTTATAGAAACCGCAGTTTTTATTCAATTTACCTGAAATTGGAAATCTAGAGGTATTGTAGGACCACAAATACGTGTGCCACAAAATGTGAGTATCGGTCCTTATTTTGGTATAGCCCCCATATAGACCGATCTCCCGATTTTATTTCTTGGGCTTATAGAAACCGCAGTTTTTATTCAATTTACCTGCAATTGGAAATCTAGAGGTATTGTAGGACCACAAATACGTGTGCCAAAAATTGTGAGTATCGGTCCATGTTTTGGTATGGTCCCCATATAAAACGACCTCCCGATTTGGGGCCTTGGGCTTAAAGAAACCGTAGTTTTTATCCAATTTGTATGAAATTGAAAATCTAGAGGTATTTTAGGACCATAAAGAGGTGTGCCGAAAATGGTGAGTATCGGTCCAAATTTTGGTATAGCCCCCATATAGACCGATCTCCCGATTTTACTTCTTGGGCTTATAGAAACCGCAGTTTTTATTCAATTTACCAGAAATTGGAAATCTAGAGGTATTGTAGAACCACAAATACGTGTGCCAAAAATTGTGAGTATCGGTCCATATTTTAGTATTGCCCCCATAAGAACGATCTCCCGATTTAACTCTTTGGGTTTCTAGAAACCGAAGTTTTTATCCAATTTGCCTGAAAATGTAAATATTCTGGTATTTTAGGCTCACAAAAACGTGTATCGGATTAAGTTTTTACCGGTCCATTTGGTAATGCCTCCATATAGACCGACTTCACGTCTTGAGGGTGTAGAAGGCGCACTGATCATGAAAATTGCTTGAAACTCAATGTAAAATTTCCAGATTTTACTTGTACAGATTTAAGATTTCAAATCAAGACGTTATTTTATAATTTTCTTGCACACTTACAAGAGATGTTAATGATTCCTCTAAAACTCAAACAAAAATGGTTCTTATAAATCCAGAATCTGATATAGTCCTCATAGGTGAAATCTTTAAATTTATCTTCGGGAAGTGTCCTCAAGTCCTCAAGCCCTCCTGAAATTTCAAAGGAAACCCTAATATTTGGTTCATGGTGGTGGGTATTAAAGATTCGGCCCGGCCGAACTTACTGCTGTATATACTTGTTATTATTCAACATAGTTCCCTTCAAGAGCGATACAACGATTATAACGACCTTCCAATTTTTTGATACCATTTTGGTAGTACTCCTTCGGTTTTGCCTCAAAATAGGCCTCAGTTTCGGCGATCACCTCTTCATTGCAGCAAATTTTTTCCCTGCGAGCATACTTTTGAGGTCTGAGAACAAGAAAAAGTCGCTGGGGGCCAGATCAGGAGAATACGGTGGGTGGGGAAGCAATTCAAAGCCCAATTCATGAATTTTTGCCATCGTTCTCAATGACTTGTGGCACGGTGCGTTTTCTTGGTGGAACAACACTTTTTTCTTCTTCATATGGG
Source organism: Haematobia irritans (assembly GCF_050003625.1). Taxonomy (NCBI): domain Eukaryota; kingdom Metazoa; phylum Arthropoda; class Insecta; order Diptera; family Muscidae; genus Haematobia; species Haematobia irritans. The sequence goes on along the minus strand of NC_134399.1, from coordinate 87,240,827 downwards.
GCCGTTTTGTCGCGATTACGACCTTCAAACGCTCCAATAACGCCATAAAATAGTCAATAGTTGATGGTTTTTCCCTTCTCAAGATAATCGATAAAAATTATAATTAATCGATAAAAATAATACGCATTTAATACTAGCGACGCCATCTATGTGTCAGACCGGGGACTTATCAGCCAACCTGTTAAGTTGGATCTTATTCAACGAGCCTTAAAGCCCAACCACAATTTACCATGTGACCAATTATTTAATGAATATTTATTAACGTAGCTTTCCACTGTATAGTATTGCAAGAGACGATTATTACAATGACTGCATTATGATAATAGCATCAACGGCATCGTACTACAATAGCAAAAACCCTACACTGAAAAAAATATTGTCGTGAGGTCAAAGATTTCATGTTTTTAAAATACGAATACGAATTTTGCTTAGCATAGAAGACGCATTTCTATAAAATAAAGTTATTTTCCTTGTCCAAAAGTCGATAAACTTTTCAATGAAGTCGTATTATCCTTATAATTAAGTAATTTGACTTAAAAATGGGTATCTTAACATGAAAGAAAAAAATTATAGGCTAAGGTCAACTTGACTTTAATAATTCAGAAAAATTCTTTAAATTTAATGAAATTGTCTTTAAATTTGTTGTCTTTTTGCATCTTGACTACAAAGCAAAAAATCGTTCAAATATAGGACATGTTTTTCAAAACTTTATTTTAAAGAAGTTTTTCACTTCAAACATAGCATAATTTCTATTGGAAGTCGAGTCCTAATTTGGAAAATAAAGTTGCCGTTAACTCGTTTTTAAAGGACTTTGATAGCATATGAAGAAAAAAAAGTGAGAAAGCGAAAAAATAAAATTTGCTTCCTAGAAGCAAGTACACAAAACCTAAATTTAAAAGAGAATTGTGTCTTAAAAGTATCCTTACTTGTATTCTCCGCTTCTTTGGCTCGGAATCAATACCAAATTTTTTAAAGTAAAGACAAAATCTTTGGAACCGAGTATGCTTTTTTTTCAGTGTACCAGCAAAAATGAACACTTTGTAATAGAAATACACACGCAGACTTCTGTTACTTTCAGTATTGCCAGTTTAGGGGTTTCCCCAAATTGGGATTTTTTTCCATTATTATCATTTTTGGGTTGGGTATTAGGGATTTGTTGGGCAATTCGAAGATTTTCCGAGACCTACACTGAAAAACATATTGTCGTGAGGTCAAAGATTTCATGTCTTTAAAATACGAATGCAAATTTTGCTTAGCATAGAAGACGCATTTCTCAAATATAAAGTTTTTTCCAAAAGTCGACAAACTTTTCAATGAAGTCGTATTGTCCTTATAATTAAGTGATTTCACTTAAAAATGGGTATCATAACATGAAAGAAAAAATGTTATGGCTAAGGTCAACTTGACTTTAATAATTCAGAAAAATTCTTTAAATTTAATGAATTTGTCTTTAAATTTGTTGTGTTTTTGCTTCTTGACTACAAAGCAAAAAAACGTTCAAATATAAGACATGTTTTTCAACACTTTATTTAAAAACGTTTTTTACGTGAAACATAGCATAATTTCTACTGGAAGTCGAGTCTCAACTTGGAAAATAATGTTGTCGTTAACTCGTTTTTAAAGGACTTTGATAGCATATGAAGAAACAAAGCTAAAAAATCGAAAAAATAAAAATTGCTTCCTAGAAGCAAGTACACAAAACCCAAATTTAAAAGAGAATTGTCTTAAAAGTATCCTTACTTATATTGTCCGCTTCTTTGGCTCTGAATCAATACCAACATTTTTAAAGTAAAGACAAAATCTTTGGAACCGGACAGGTTTTTTTTCAGTGTACGTAGTAGTACAGCAAGTTTCTCTAAGTCGCAAGAACATGTGAATGATATTTTTATGTCAAAAAGTCAGAATATGTCTATACGTTAGGTATAGTGGCTGCCTGATATTCCAAACTCACTTAGGCTATTCATCCAATGTGATATCACGCTGGTGAACTTCTCTCTTATCACTGAGTGCTGCCCGATTATATGTTAAGTTCAATGACAAGGAATCTCCTTTTTTATAGCCGAGTCCGAACGGTGTTCCATATTGCAGTGAAATAACTTAGAGAAGCTTTGAAGCACTCGGAAATGTCACCAGCATCATTGAGGTGGGATAATCCACGGCTAAAAAACTTTTTGGTCTTGGTCGAAACTGGGGTTGACCCTGTGTATGCGAGGCCATTGCACCACGATGGCTCCCTAATATGCTTTGAAAGCAAAATGTTATTTTTGGGCGGTGAACATGGAACACTTTTGCCGCAATCAAGTTATTTTCTCGAAAATTATCTGATTTCAGCTATCGTGTATATGCTTGCCGAGAAAACATAATTTTTGCGACAAAAATGTTCCACATTCACTGTCCAAAAATAACATTATGCTTTCGAAACATGTTTTGGGTAATCATGTTCCTTCTCTGCGTATAGCTAAGGGAATTGTTTAGAATATTTGTAAAACACATCGGTCGTGGTAAAATTCTATATAGACTCAGCCATAAGCTTTCGTCCCTGTATTCTCTTGAAACTTAACACAGACTATTGCAGTAGGTCGCCGATTATGTCCAATGGTGTGTACCGAAAACTTATATTCCTAATTTGGGAAAAAAGCTAGAAAATACTGGCAACAGTGTTTATTTTTGTTTTTTATATCTATTTTTTCTTCTCTTTCTCTTCATTCTCTTTGTCTCATATGATAATGAGATGTTGATTGTTTCACATACACAAGTAAAGCACATCCTGTGGAACAAATGTCTTGTTGTCGCATGCGTTTTTCTGATTTCTAATTTAAGTTTTACCGGAAAATGACATAAAGTCTTCAAAGAATAGACTTTCCTACACACGTACACTTCTCCCATTCACCAGAATTCTATGTAAGTGTTGGCAACGGAATCTTCTACTCATGTCGTTTATATTGTTTCTAGAGATACACCCAAACAATTTTCAGCATATACGCAAAAGTATAAGCGCATATGCATAAATAGTCTTGTAATAAACCTGTCACAGGTACTCACTCGTTAAACAGAAACTTATAAATGTTCTGACAAAGAGTACAAGGGCAACGATTAAGTGAGATATAAAAGAGCATGCCAAATATTTTGGACACCTCGTTAACGACACTAAAATATGTGAGTACTAGAGTGACAAAATTATGGGGAATGTTAACCGGCAGTAGAATCTTCGAAAATTTTACCTTATACAAACCAGCAAAAAAGGTAACCTAAAAAGCTATGAAAGTATGCTTTTTCAAACCCGTTTCAAAGAATTTATATAAAAAGCAATGACATTTACATGAGTTTGTCATACGACAGAATTAATTTTTTTAACATCCGTTGCATTGATTTCGTTTTAAAATTTCAGACTTTGAATATAGGTTATATTTATACCCTTCGCCACTACTGTGGTACTGGGTATAATAAGTTTGTGCATTTATGTGTAACGCCAAGAAGGAAAAGTCAAAGACCCATCGTTTAGTATACCGATCGTCTTAGAATTGAATTCTGAGTCGATTTAGCTATGTCCGTCTGTCTGTTCTTGTATTTTTGTGTGCAAAGAATAGGTCGCAGTTTAAGTCCTATCGTCCTCAAATTTGGCATAGGGTCTGTTTTCGGGACAAAGACAATCGCTGTTGATTTTGAAAAAAATCGATTCAAATTTAGATATAGCTGCGATATATATTTACCACCGATGTGGGCATAATAGGCACATTTATCAACCGAACTTGTTCAAATTGCGTATATTTTATGATTCTCGCAAAACTTTAAAAATATCAATCAAATCGGTTCAGATTTAGATATAGTTCCCATATATATCTTTCGCCCGATATGCACTTATGGTGCCAGAAGCCAGAGTTTAACCCTGATTTGCTTACAATTTTGTTCAACGAGTACAATTGATATTTTCGTCAATTGTGACAAATTTAGTTTAAATCAGTTCAGAGTTAGACATAGCCTACATAAATATTTCGTCCGATTTAGACTCAGATGACCACAGAGGCCACAGTTTACCATCGATCTTCGTGAAATTTTGCACAAAGAGTACAATTGACATTCTACCAATGCTTGCTAAATTTAGCTGAAATCGGTTCAGATTTAGGTATAGCTCCCATATCTTTCGCCCGATTTAGACTCATATGAGCGTAGACGCCAAATTTTAACACAGATTCACTTAATATTTTGCACAGAGAGTAGAATTAATATTCTACTAATCCATGCTAAATTTGGTTGAAATCGGTTCAGATTGAGATATAGCCCCCATATATATCTTTCGCCCGATTTAGAAACATATGACCATAGAGGCCAAAGTTTTAGTCCGAATTATGTGAGTCTATGCACAGGGAGTATATTTAGTATTAGCTATCTATACCAAATTTGTTTAAAATCGGTTCAGATGTAGATATAACTCCAATATATATTTTTTATTTATTTCTTTATTTAAACGGCTAATAGCAGCCGGGTCATTACAAAATATAACCTTTCAATTCAATTAAATATAATTCAATATTCCAAGTGGGCCAGAAGGGACGCTATAGGTCAGTAAGGACCACAGCGAGTCAGAAACGACTCCCAAGCTAGTTATTCGAGGTGGTTCAGAAGGGAACCTGTGGACTCAGAAAGCACTCCGCGATACTCAATAAGGTACAACATATATAAGCAGATGGGTCAGAAGGGACCCCATTGAACCAGACAAAGTTTAAAAAGTGCCACCATGGACGGTAAGGGCGTGGAAAACAAGATAATAGAAACAGCAATTGGATGAGCAGGATCAACAATTTTATTATAATACAGCTGGAAATTTTGAAGGTAACACCCCTTGGATCAGAAACTCTGTTGTTAAAATTAAGAATAATTTCCTTGATGGCAGGAATCGGATCAGTTAAAGAAGTCAATGAATAGATCGAATTAAAGTTTTTACACAAACCACATAAACCGTCTACGTTCAATAAGTGGAAGATCAATTAACATAAGACGACTAGAATATGGAGGCAAATCGTATAAATTATTCCAGTCAAGCCCCTTCAAAGCAAGAATAAGAAACTGCATCTGTATAGATACAATACGATCAATAGAACAACGATAAATCGGTGCGAAATAACACCCGCATACTCTAATATCGGTCTAATCAGAGTCGTAAAGAGTCTCTTCGTAAGATAAGGATCAACAAATTCCTTAGACAATATCTTAATGAAACCCAAAACACCAGTTGCCTTATTAACACATCCCTCAATATGAGGACCAAAGTCAAGCTTGGAATCAAACAATACACCTAAATCATTAAATCTAAGCACATTTTCAAGTCTATAATTCCCAACATAGTACTCAGTCTGTTCACAAACTCTACGAGAAAAAGTCATCTTCTTACACTTCACAAGGGGAGCTACCGTGGTGCAATGGTTAGCATGACCGCCTTGCATACACAAGGTCGTGGGTTCGATTCCTGCTTCGACTGAACACCAAAAAGTTTTTCAGCTGTGGATTATACCACCTCAGTAATGCTTGTGACATTTCTGAGGGTCTCAAAACTTCTCTAAGTGGTTTCACTGCAATGTGGAACGCCGTTCGGACTCGGCTATAAAAAGGAGGTCCCTTGTCATTGAGCTTAACATGGAATCGAGCAGCACTCAGTGATAAGAGAGAAGAACACCAATGTGGTATCACAATGGACTGAATAGTCTAAGTAAGCCTGATACATCGGGCTGCCACCTAACCTAATCTAACCTAGCTTTATATTTCCCATATTTGTATACCCTTCACCACTACTGTGGTACAAGGTATAAATGGTGAGACCCATCGTTCAGTATACCGATTGTCTTAAAATTAAATTCTGAGTCGATTTAGCACAGGGTTTTACTTTGGCTCAACGACAATCGCTATTGATTTTGAAAAAAAAAATTGGTTCAGATTTAGATATAGCTGCCTTATATATTATCACCGATCTGGTCATAATTGATGTATTTATGAATGTATTTTCTTAAAATTTCGCACAGCAAAATGTTTTGGGGCTCTCTTAAACTGTGCAAAATATCAGTCAAATCGGTTCAGATTTAGATATAGCTTCCATTTGCACTTATATTGCCTCAAAAGCCAGAGTTTTGCACGATTGGTACTCATATGACCATTGGTACTCATATGACCACGGAGGCCAAAGTTATACTCCCATAGATAGCAGAATTATTATTCTATTCTAATTTTGATCTAATTTGGTCCAGATTTAGATAAAGCCTCCACATATTTGTTCTTCCGGTTTATGCAAATATGGTCAAACTATCCACATTTTACACAAAATTCTGCGATGATTTCCTTATATCATAGTCATATGCCACGTACTGTAAGGTCGGACTTTCCACACAACGGTTTTATATAAGGCTCCGACTTGTGGAAATATCTTCCGACTTGGCCAAATAATATATCACAATCCTGAATTGACCACATATCTTGGCGAGATCTAACCAATATCCTTGTAAACCCTTCATCACTACTGTGGTACAGGGTAGAATAAGTTTGCGCATTTGTATGTAACGCCGAGAATGAGTAGCCATGACCCATCTTTTAATATACCGTTCGGATTAGAATTAAATTCTGAGTAGGTTTAGCGATATCCGTTGGAAGAAGATCGATTGATAAATACGTCATTTATGACCAGTCTAGGAAATCTTCTGTGGGGAAGTCTGGGTAAGTCTTCGCCATTTCTGCTTAAATCGGAAGAATATATGGCGCTTTATGTAAATCTGGAACGATTTGGATAAAATTCGACACAGCTAAATATAATGTTAAATCTTTTTTCTGTGTAAAATTAAATCAATTGGAGTAAAATCCCGTTGCAATGGGTGTAAAATGTGAAATTTTCTACAGTATTTACCCAAATCGGGCGTATTTATATGGGAGCTATATCCAAACAATTTGAACTAAATTTGCACCGATTTTAATTTGACATGGATAGCTATAATATTAATACTACTCCCTATACAAAGTCTCATATAATCGGAGTAAAAGTTTGGCCTCTATGGTCATATGAGTCTAAATCGAGCGAAAGATATATATAGGGGCTTGATCTAAATCTGCACTGAAAAAAATATTGTCGTGAGGTCAAAGATTTCATGTCTTTAAAATACGAATACAAATTTTGCTTAGCATAGAAGACGCATTTCTCTAAAATAAAGTTATTTTCCTTGTCCAAAAGTCGATAAACTTTTCAATGAAGTCATATTGTCCTTATAATTAAGATATTTGACTTCAAAATGGGTACCTTAACATAAAAGAAAAAATTTATAGGCTAAGGTCAACTTGACTTTAATAATTCAGAAAAATTCTTTACATTTAATGAAATTGTCTTTAAATTTGTTGTCTTTTTGCATCTTGACTACAAAGCAAAAAAACGTTCAAATATAGGACATGTTTTTCAAAACTTTATTTTAAAGAAGTTTTTTACTTCAAACATAGCATAATTTCTACTGGAAGTCGAGTCCTAATTTGGAAAATAAAGTTGCCGTTAACTCGTTTTTAAAGGACTTTGATAGCATATGAAGAAAAAAAGTTGAGAAAGCGAAAAATTAAAATTTGCTTTCTAGAAGCAAGTACACAAAACCTAAATTTAAAAGAGAATTGTGTCTTAAAAGTATCCTTACTTGTATTCTCCGCTTCTTTGGCTCGGAATCATTACCAAATTTTTTAAAGGAAAGACAAAATCTTTGGAACCGAGTATGCTTTTTTTTCAGTGTGAATCGATTTCCTTCAAATTAAGCATGCAATTCTACTCCGAGTGCAAAATGTCAAGTGAATCGGTTGTAAACATTGACCTCTGCGGTCATATGAGTGTAACTCGTGCGACAGATATATATAGAAACTATATCTACATCTCAACCGATTTCAACAAAATTTAGCATGCATTGCTAGAATGTCAATTCTACTCCCTGTGAAAAATTTCACGCCAATCAGTGGTAAACTTTGCCCTCTGTGTGTCAAATGAATGTTAATACGGCGAAAGATAAAGGGTGATACGGTCAAAATTTGGTCAAGGGAAAACGTGTGTAAATCGGTGAAATCGCTTATTTAAAAAATCAAATTAAATTTCTTTTTCAAGTTCAATTAGTATAGAATTAAGGAAAAATATTCAAGTATTGCCGGGCCTCACGCTTGACACCTGCCATCAGATTTTGTACAGCCACCTTGTCCACCTTCTTCGCCGCAGAAAGCCAGTTTGCCTTGAACTGCTGCTCGTCCTTAGCATTTTTTTGGTCTTCTTTAGGTTCCGCTTGACAATAGCCCAGTATTTCTCAGTTGTGCGGAGCTCTGGCGGGAGGGTTCTTGTCCTTGGGAACCACCTGCACGTTGTTGGCGGCGTACCACTGCATGGCCTTTTTACCGTAATGGCAAGATGCCAAATCCGGCCAAAACAGTACGGAACAACCGTGTTTCTTCAGGAAAGGTAGGAGACGTTTATTCAAACACTCTTTCACGTAAATTTCTTGGTTGACAGTCCCGGAAGCTATGAAAATGCTGCTTTTCAAGCCACAGTTACAGATGGCTTGCCAAACCAGATATTTCTTTGCGAACTTTGACAGTTTTATGTGCTTGAAAATATCTGCTACCTTTCCCCTTCCTTTTGCCGTATAAAACTCCTGTCCCGGAAGCTGCTTGTAGTCGGCTTTGACGTAGGTTTCGTCGTCCATTACCACGCAGTCAAACTTCGTCAGCATCGTCGTGTACAGCCTCCGGGATCACGCTTTGGCCGTCGTATTTTGTTTATCATCGCGATTTGGAGTCACTACCTTCTTGTAAGTCGATAGTCCGGCTCGTTTTTTGGCTCGATGCACGGTTGTAGACGATACACCCAGCTTATTTGCGGCATCTCGGAGAGAGAGGTTAGGGTTTCGCTTGAAAATACCGGCAACTCTCTTTGTCGTCTCAGCGGCTTCCCGTTTTCGATTTCCCCCCGATCCAGACTTCCTGGCTGTCCACAAACGTTCCCCAAACACTTTAATTACATTTGTAACGGTTGATTTGGCAACTTTTAGCGATTTTACCAGCTTTGCGTGCGAGTAGCTCGGATTTTCGCGATGCGCGAGCAAAATTTTGATACGCTGCTCTTCTTGCTTGGACGGCATTTTGACAACTGAAGAGTGAATTCGAAAATCAAAATAGGAGCAACATTCTACACACACACCTTCAAAATGAGGGGTGTTCAGGTTTTTTAAATGAAAAATTGAAAGAAATACCAAATTTTGACCGTATCACCCTTTATATATATGGTCCAAACTTATTTCAACTAAATTGTCACAATTGACGACAATATCAATTGTACTTCTTGTACAAAATGAAGCAAATCAGAGTTAAACTTCTGAAACCATATAAGTCCATATCGGGCGAAAGATGTATATGGGAGCTATTTCAAAATCTGAACCGATTTGGCTAAAATTTTGCAAGTTTTCTGAAACTCACAAAATATTTTGATGTACAGAATTTGAAGAAGATCGGTTTATAAACATGACAATTATGAGCAGATCGGTGCTAACTATATGACAGCTATGTATATCTCTAACGATAACCACTTGTAGGTTTTCAGCCAAATATTATAGACTCACACCATCACGCTTGCATTCCAGCATAAATAATAGATAAAAATGCTTTCGTAGGCTTGTAAATTATAAAAGTAACTGTCACTGAAATAAATCTGTCAGCTGATAATAGCCCGCAGTTGTTTGCAATACATACCACACTGAAAAAAGGCATGTTCGGTTACAAAAACTTTGTCTTTACACTAATGAGTTTGGTATTGTACACATTTAAGACACATTAGTCTTTTAAATTTGAGTTCTGCGTACTTCATTTTAGGAAACAAATTTTAATTTATTAATTTTTTTCTGCATCAAAGTCCATTAAAAACGTGTGAACGACTTCAAAAATTTCCAAACTCAGACGCGACTACAAGTCGATGTTTCAAATTATGTTTCAAGTAAAAAACGACTTTAAAATAAAGTGTTAAAAAACATATCCTATTTTTAAACGCTTTGTAGATTTATAGTCAACAAATTTAAAGACGATTTCATTAATTTTGAAGATTTTTCAGAAGTATTAAAGCCAAGGTGACCTTAGTAAAACAATATTTTCATGTTTTAAGTCGAATCACTTAAGTGCAAAGACAAACCGACTTCATTGACAATTTTATTTTGGACAACGAAAAAAAACTTTATACCAGACAAATGCGTTTTCTATGCTAAGCTAAATTCGCATTCGTATTTCAAGGACATGAATTCTTTGGCCTCACTACATTATTTTTTCAGTGCAGACGCCCTGTAAATGTTCAAGAACTACAATGCAGAGAAGATAAACTGCTGCGATGCACCGTCATTCTTTCTTCCCATTCATCATTTAATTGAAGATTTTTAATTACCAAGAAACGCCCCCCAAAGCGACTTTGTGAAAATAGAATTCCGATATTAAACAGAATGAAAAATTTAGTTCCACCACATCAAATTCACTGAGACTCACAGCTCTACCAATAGCATTGTTTGCGTGTTTATATGAGGTAGTAAAAAACAAACACCCTACTTTCGCACCAACATAAGCCCGAGGAAAGTTGTGATCTTTAAAATAACTTTATGCATAATTTCCGTTGAAAGTTTTGTCTAAATACAGAGGTGCAAAACTATTTTCTTGGCATCTGAAATTCATTTGTTTATCTGTTAAACTTTATAGAGTTTTTCTTTTCTTCTCCTTGTGCTTCAAGTGAAAAACAAAAAGTTTCCCTTCACATAGAAATTCACTGCACCATAGTTTGCTGTTGCTCAAGCTTATCTGTGAAAATGCAAGATATTTTGAAGACAAAGGAAATTTTTTGGCTTAGATTCAATGAAATAACGAGGAAAAGAAACTCAAATAAAGGTAAAAGTTGCAATTGGCAGATACGAAGATACCTATATATAATTGCTGCAATTTCAAGAATATACAAATACAAAAGTTAATTTAATTTGCTAAATTTTTAACAAATTAGATGTGAAATATTATAAATTCTATAGATTATATTGTCTTAAGGTATTTACGTAATCAGTTCACTTTGCAAAATTTCATATGCTGCAAACAAATGAAATGGCGTAGAAGTCGCTTCATATTTTATGTAAACACAAGCATATGAGGGTAAAAAACGAAAAATTATTCGGATAAAAACAAGGAGAAGACAACTTCGAGCCGTGTTGCAGGCTATAGAAATCAAATTTTGAAAAAATTTTCTATAAAAATAAAAATTTTTAAGAATTTTCTATAAAAATAAAATTTTTTTAAGAATTTTCTATAGAAATAAAATTTTGAAAAAAAATATTACTAAAATTTTCTATAGAATAAATAAAAATAAAATTTTGAAAAAATTCTCTATAGAAATAAAATTTTAAAAGATTTCCTAAAGAAATAAAATTAAAAAAAATCTATATTGCTAAAATTTTGACAAAATTTTCTTTAGAATCATTTTTAACAAAATTATCTGTACAAAAGAAAATTGTCTATCGAAACAAAATTTAGGCAAATTTTTTCCAAAAGAAAATTTACTAAACTTTCTATAAAGTCAATATATTTATATATTTTGAAAGTATGTTTCACAGTGGTGATAGTTATATTTTTATACCCTCCACCATAGGATGGGGGTACATTAACTTTGTCATTCCGTTTGTAACACATCGAAATATTGCTCTAAGACCCCATTGTGATACCACATTGGTGAACTTCTCTCTTATCACTGAGTGCTGCCCGATTCCATGTTAAGTTCAATGACAAGGGACCTCCTTTTTATAGCCGAGTCCGAACGGCGTTCTAAATTGCACTGAAACCACTTATCGAAGGTTTCAAACCATCAGAAATGTCACCAGCATTACTGAGGTGGGATAATCCACCGCTGGAAAACTTTTTGGTGTTCGGTCGAAGCAGGAATCGAACCCACGACCTTGTGTATGCAAGGCGGGCATGCTAACCATTGCACCACGGTGGCTCCCTCTAAGACCCCACAAAGTATATATATTCTGGGTCGTGGTGAAATTCTGAGTCGATCTGAGCATGTCCGTCCGTCCGTCTGTTGAAATCACTCTAACTTCCGAACGAAACAAGCTATCGACTTGAAACTTGTCACAAGTAGTTGCTATTGATGTAGGTCGAATGGTATTGTAAATGGGCCATATCGGTCCAGTTTTACATATAGCCTCCATATAAACGGAGCCCAAAATTTGGCTTGCGATTGCTCTAAGAGAAGCAAATTTCATCCGATCCGGTTTGGTAAATGGTGTTAGTATATGGTCTCTAACAACAATGCAAAAATTGGTCCATATCGGTCCAGAATTACATATAGCCGCCATATAAACCGATCCGTCAATTTGGCTTGCGGAGCCTCTAAGAGCAATTTCATCCGATCCGGTTGAAATTTGGTACACGGTGCTAGTATATGGTCTCTAGGTTAGGTTAGGTTAGGTGGCAGCCCGATGTATCAGGCTCACTTAGACTATTCAGTCCATTGTGATACCACATTGGTGAACTTCTCTCTTATCACTGAGTGCTGCCTGATTCCATGTTAAGCTCAATGACAAGGGACCTCCTTTTTATAGCCGAGTCCGAACGGCGTTCCACATTGCAGTGAAACCACATAGAGAAGTTTTGAAACCCTCAGAAGTGTCATCAGCATTACTGAGGTGGGATAATCGACCGCTAAAAAACTTTTTGGCGTTCGGTCGAAGCAGGAATCGAACTCACGACCTTGTGTATGCATGGCGGTCATGCTAACCATTGCACCACGGTGGCTCCCTATATGGTCTCTAATAACCATTCAAAAATTGGTCCACATCGGTCCATAATTATATATAGCCCCCACATAAACCGATCCTCCGATTTGGCTTTCGGTGCCTCTAAGGGAAGCAAATTTCATCCGATCCGGCTGAAATTTGATATATGGTGTTAGTATATGGTCTCTAATGACCATGCACAAATTGGTCCACATCGGTCCAATTATATATAGCCCCCATATAAACCGATCACCAGATTTGACCTCCAGAGCCTCTTGGAAGACCAAAGCTCATCTGATTCAGTTGTGTTAATATATGGCCTCAAACACCCATGCAAAAATTGGTCGAAATCGGTCAATAATTATATATAGGCCCATATAAACCGATCCCCAGATTTGAACTCCGGAGCCCATTGGAAGAGCAACATTCATCCGATTCGGTTGAAATTTGGTCCGTGATATTAGTATGTGGTCTCCACCAACCATGCAGGAATTGGTTCATATCAGTCCATAATTATATATAGCCCCCATATAAACCGATCCCGAGATTTGGTTTTGAAGCCTCTTGGAGGAGCAAATTTCATCCGAGTCAGTTAAAATTTGGTAAATTGTGCTAGTAGATGACCCTTAACAACCATGCCTAATTAGGTCTATATCGGTCTATAGTTATATATAGCCCTCAGATAAATCGATCCTCAATCACATAAAAATTGGTCCATATCAAATTCATAATTCTATATTGCCCCCATATAAGCGACCCCCATATTTCAATTTCCATGTCAAATCGTAATTATTATTAGACTTTAGAAAACGATTTAGAAAACGATGTTAAGAAGTGTTAAGATACCACAATCCAAGTAATTCGATTGTGGAAGACAGTCTTTCGTAGAAGTTTCTACGCAATTCATGGTGGAGGGTACATAAGTTGCGGCCTGGCTGAACTTACGGCCGCATATGGTTTTTTTATTTTAATATCTAAAATATATGCTATATGAAAGGATTTTTAAGTGGGTTTTAGAGTAATGTTAAAAAAAAGATTCTCGCTTTGCTATGAAGCGAAAAACTCTCTAATTCAAATCTTATTGCGACTGGATTTTTTATGAATATACAATTTAAAGAAATTTGATTTTGGTAATTCTTGGTATTTTTAATGACCTATTAGAGAAAATTGAAATTGCAACACTTGCCTGATTACAACTATTTCATCAGTTTTTATTTCACCCACAGGGTGTTTAGTGCAATTTTCTGCTATTCCAGAAGCAAATAGACAACTAAAGTTTTAATAGCATTTAAATGTAGAAAAACTTTGTTGCACAATATTCTCTATTTATATATTTCTTGCTCCATCTCTATACTTTGTTGAATGTCTGTTAATTTTGGTTGTAAGTTTCATCATAGCTCACAGGAAACGAGTTCATCATAATGTCAGACACATCACAATCTTGCTAGGTTTTATTTTTTGAGGCATTGGATTCAACAAAAATTTGCTATTGAGATTTTTTTCAGTTTTCATACTCCAGAATTTTCGATTTCTGGGAGAATAACTGAATCTAAAATGAGGAAACACAAACATTGAGCGTTCAATTAACTTCCTCAATTGAACAAATAGAGCAAACAAGCTCCCTATTTGTATTGCAAAAAATACCAATTGGTCTATGTAAGCCAATACCAACTACCATTGAACCGAAATGTAAAAATTTTTTATGGTTGTTAGAAGTCAACTAGGCAAATTTACCTGCGTACCCAATGGGTTAATTGAGTTATGCTAAAGGGATCAAACAATGGATATACACAGTGTGACTAGTTTGGAGAGTAATAAATTTACCATGTCTAAAAAATTTGGTAGAGAAAAACCAAATAGTGCTCTTTCAGAATATAAGGTCACCTACACCCAAAAAAAAAAAGTTTACTTGGATCCAAAGATTTTGACCTTCCCTTATGGATTTTGGTGTTGATTCCGAGGCAAAGATGCGGCTTCTTTAAAATAAAGACATTTTTAGAGAACTATTTGGCTTTAAATCTAGGATCACTAAAATTAAAATTAGGATTCAGATCTTGTTTATCAAATGTTCATTCTCTTTTCTATTCACGTACAAACAAATGTCAGTTTAAAAATTCAAATTATAACAGATACTTCAAAGTAAAAAATATACTTATTCCCAAAAAAAAAAAAAAAGCTTTAAACCAAAGATGCTAAATCCTCAAAATAAGAATTTAAGGACGATTTCTTTAAATAAAAAATGTGTTTCTTGGCGTTGCATGAAAATGCACGAACTTATTATACCCTGTACCACAGTAGTGGTGAAGGGTATAAAAAGATAGGCTTGTACTTTATTATCAAAAGTACACAATCCAGAAAATTGTTATGTTTTGTTCAATTGTATAGAAAATTACTAACTACGAGCGAAATATAAAGAAAAATGGCCCACTGTGCAATCCTGCCCAAGACATTTTGGTGTAAGGAGAAAGGCAGTCACGAATACGTTTTGGATAGATGGTACCTACACTGAAAAAAATAAAAATAAAAATATTGTAGTGAGGTCAAAGATTTCATGTCTTTGAAATACGAATTTAAATTTTGCTTAGAATAAAGGGTGATACGGTCAAAATTTGGTCAAGGGAAAACGCGTGTAAATCGGTGATATCGTTTATTTAAAAAATCAAATTAAATTTCTTTTTCAAGTTCAATTAGTATAAAATTCAGGAAAAGTATTCAGTTAGGCTTTCGCTTTTCCAAATCCGAATTGCCGGACCTCACGCTTGACACCTGCCATCAGATTTTGTACAGCCAACTTGTCCACCTTCTTCGCCGCAGAAAGCCAGTTTGCCTTGAACTGCTGCTCGTCCTTAGCAGTTTTTTTGGTCTTCTTTAGGTTCCGCTTGACAATAGCCCAGTATTTCTCAATTGGGCGGAGCTCTGGCGTGTTGAGAGGGTTCTTGTCCTTGGGAACCACCTGCACGTTGTTGGCGGCGTACCACTCCATGGCCTTTTTACCGTAATGGCAAGATGCCAAATCCGGCCCAAAACAGTACGGAACAACCGTGTTTCTTCAGGAAAGGCAGCAGACGTTTATTCAAACACTCTTTCACGTAAATTTCTTGGTTGACAGTCCCGGAAGCTATGAAAATGCTGCTTTTCAAGCCACAGGTACAGATGGCTTGCCAAACCAGATATTTCTTTGCGAACTTTGATGTGCTTGAAAATATCTGCTACCTTTCCCCTTCCTTTTGCCGTATAAAACTCCTGTCCCGGAAGCTGCTTGTAGTCGGCTTTGACGTAGGTTTCGTCGTCCATTACCACGCAGTCAAACTTCGTCAGCATCGTCGTGTACAGCCTCCGGGATCGCGCTTTGGCCGTCGTATTCTGTTTATCATCGCGATTTGGAGTCACTACCTTCTTGTAGTCCGGCTTGTTTTTTGGCTCGATGCACGGTTGTAAACGATACACCCAGCTTATTTGCGGCATCTCGGAGAGAGAGGTTAGAGTTTCGCTTATCGTCTCAGCGGCTTCCGGTTTTCGATTTCCCCCCGATCCAGACTTCCTGGCTGTCCCCAAACACTTTAATTAGATTTGTAACGGTTGATTTGGCAACTTTTAGCGATTTTACCAGCTTTGCGTGCGAGTAGCTCGGATTTTCGCGATGCGCGAGCAAAATTTAGATACGCTGCTCTTCTTGCTTGGACGGCATTTTGACAACTGAAGAGTGAGTTCCAAAATCAAAATAGGAGCAACATTATACACACACACCTTCAAAATGAGGGGTGTTCAGGGTTTTTAAATGCAAAACTGAAAGAAATACGTCAAGTTTTTATTGACCAAATTTTGACCGTATCACCCTTTAGAAGACGCATTTCTATACTTTTCAATGAAGTTGTATTGTCCTTATAATTAAGTGATTTGACTTAAAAATGGGTATCATAACATGAAAGAAAAAATTTTTGGGCTAAGGTCAATTTGACTTTAATAATTCAGAAAAATTCTTTAAATTTAATGAAATTGTCTTTGTTGTCTTTTTGCATCTTGACTACAAAGTTAAAAATCGTTCAAATATAGGACATGTTTCTCAACACTTTAATTTAAAGTCTTTTTTACTTGAAACATAGCATAATTTCTACTTAAAGTCGAGAAAATAAAGTTGTCGTTAAATCGATTTTAAATGAATTTGATAGCATATGAAGAAAAAAAGCTGAAAAAACGAAAATTAAAATTTGCTTCCTAGAAGCAAGTACACAAAGCCTGAATTTAAAAGAGAATTGTGTCTTAAAAGTATCCTTACTTATATTCTCCGCTTCTTTGGTTCGGTACCAATACCAAAATGTTTAAAGTAAAGACAAAATCTTTGGAACCGAACATGCTTTTCTTTTCAGTGTATATTCTATACCAATTCAGAAAGTTGTATATTTTAAGTCAATAAAAAGGTATGCCGCATATGGTGTGAACCGGTTTAAGTTTTGGTAACGCCGATTTTCCGTTATGAATTCTTGGGCTTATAGAACCGCAATTTTTATGCGATTGTACTGAAATTGTAAATTTAGAAGTTTTTATACCCTTCACCACTACTGTGGTACAGGGTATAATAAGTTTGTGCATTTGTATGTAACGCCACGAAGGAAAAGTCTGAGACCCATCGTTTAGTATACCGATCGTCTTAGAATTAAATTCTGAATCGATTTAACTCTATCCGCGTGTCTGTCTGTCCGTCTGTCTGTCTGTTCATGTATTTTTGTGTGCAAAGTACAGGTCGTAGTTTAAGTCCGATCGTCCTCAAGTTTGGAATAGGGTCGTCTTTTGGAATAAAGACAGCTATGGAACAAAAACAGCTATAGATTTTGGAAAAAATCGGTTCAGATTTAGATATAGCTGTCATATATATTTATCCCCGATCTGGTCATAATTGGCGTGTTTATCAACCGATGTTCTTAGAATTCCTTACATCCGAATATTCTATGAGTCTCGAAAAACGTGCAAAATATCAGCCAAATCGGTTCAGATTTAGATATAGCTCCCATATACATCTTTCATCCTATTTCGACTCATATGGCAACAGAGGCCAAAGGTTACTAGCGATTTTCGTGAAATTTTGCACAGAGAGTAGAATTGACATTCTACCAATGCTTGGTAAATTTGATTGAAATCGGTTCAGATTTAGATATAGCTCCCATATATATTTTTCGTCCGATTTGCACTTATATGGCCTCAAAAGCCAGAGTTTTGCCCTGACTTGCTTTAAATTCTGCGCGAGATGTACGTTTAACAGTGTAGTTATGTGTGCCAAACTTGGTTAAAATCGGTTCAGATTAAGATATAGCTCCCATATATATCATTCGTCCGATTTAGACTTATATGGCCTCAAAAGCCACAGTTTTGCCCTAACTTGCTTCAAATTTTGCACAAGGAGTAAATTTAATAGTATCGGTAAGTGTGCCAAATTTGGTTGAAATCGGTTCAGATTTTGATAAAGCTCCCATATATATCTTCTCGATCTCTATTTACACTCATATTGCAGAGATTTCAGAATCGTTATTCTAACTATGCATGTCAAATTTAGTCAAAATTATTATATATAGCTCCCATATATACGTACACCAGATTTATGAAACAGTCTACCAGAATTATGGTAGACTGTTTCATATTTTAAATCTATTTTCAATGGGATTCTCGTCCAATTGACTGGATAGTTTCCACAGAGAATATATTTAATATGATACTTAAGTGTGTCAAGTTTGATCTAATTTGGTTCAGATTTAGATAAAGCCTCCATATAGTAGTTTTTCCGGTTTATACAAATATGGTCAAAATTCCCATACCTTACACAAAATTCTGTGATGATTTCCCCATATCTTAGTCATATGCCGGGCCTCACGCTTGACACCTGCCATCAGATTTTGTACAGCCACCTTGTCCACCTTCTTCGCCGCAGAAAGCCAGTTTGCTTTGAACTGCTGCTCGTCCTTAGCAGTTTTTTTGGTCTTCTTTAGGTTCCGCTTGACAATAGCCCAGTATTTCTCAATTGGGCGGAGCTCACTACCTTCTTGTAAGTCGATAGTCCGGCTCGTTTTTTGGCTCGATGCACGGTTGCAGACGACACACCGAGCTTATTTGTAGCATCTCGGAGAGAGAGGTTAGGGTTTCGCTTGAAACTACCGGCAACTCTCTTTGTCGTCTCAGCGGCTTCCGGTTTCCAATTTTCCCCCGGTCCAGACTTCCTGGCTGTCGACAAACGTTCTTCAAACACTTTAATTACATTTGTAACGGTTGATTTGGCAACTTTTAGCGATTTTGCCAGCTTTGCGTGCGAGTAGCTCGGATTTTCGCGATGCGCGAGCAAAATTTTGATACGCTGCTCTTCCTGCTTGGACGGCATTTTGACAACTGAAGAGTGAATTCCAAAATCAAAATAGGAGCAACATTCTACACACACACACCTTCAAAAAGAGGGGTGTTCAGGTTTTTTAAATGCAAAATTGAAAGAAATACGTCAAGTTTATATTGACCAAATTTTGACCGTATCACCCTTTAGGCATACATAGTAAGAATGTTAATTTTAATCCTTGTGCAAAGTTTCACCTAAATCGGAGTTAAAATTTGGTCTATACGAGAACTATATCTAAATCTGAATCGAGTCAAAATTGGCATGCATATCCAGAACCTAAATTCTGCTCTCTGTGCAAAATTTCAAGTAAATCGGAGTTAAAATTTGGACTCTGTAGTTATATGAGTGTAAATCGGGCGATAAATATATATGGGAGCTACATTTAATATGTACCGATTGGAACCAAATTAGACACATTGGCACATCTGGAGCCATGTAAGTACATATCGGGTGAAACATATATATGGGAGCTATATCTAAATCTGAACCGATTTCTTCAAAAATCAGTAGGAATTTATTCTGACACAAAATAGATATTTAAGCTAATTTCTAAGTTGATTCGATCAAAACTGCAAACTAGGCTTTTATTACAAAACTGTGTTCACAGACAGACAGACGGACATGGCCAGATCGACTCAGGGGCTGGTCCTGAGAAATTTTGCCAAAGACACCATATGTCTATCTTGTGTCCTTCTGGGTGTTTCAAGTATATGTAACATATACAAATTTCCGATTTTATTTCTCGTGGTCATTTCAGTGGTTTTCTCGCACGATTATGCGAGATGTTTATGATTCCTCTTAAACTCAAAGAAACATGGTTCTTATAAATCAAGAATCTGGTTTAGTCTACGTATATAGAAACTTAAAATGTAAATTCGGGAAGCATTGCATATAGAAAATATCTGTCATAAAATCCACCTGAAATTCTATATATTTCCAAGTAATCCGCTACGACGAAAATTTTTCAAAGGAAACTATTATATATGATTCATTGTAATGTGTATTTTAGATTCAACCTGGCCATATATACTTGTTTTTTAACCTTTTTCCCCTTGAATCCCAACTTTTATAAATTGCAACACTTAAAATATTTAATAGATAATTTTCGCATTCCACTTCCAAAAAAACAAAACGACTTCCTATAAGCATTCAATAAATTTTTAATTCTGTGTATCATAGACATTGTGTATCCTTAACCGAACGAATGAACTAAAAATACAAACCCTACTACTCATTTGTGAATTAAACATAAATTATTTATATAACATTTGTGAAAATTACCAGTCTACCTAACAAAAACAAAACTAACCCATAGACCTTTCTCATTCCACTTTTGGTTTATTTCCAGAATGATTTGGTGCTGTCTGTATCTGCCTGTGTGCCAACATTAAGAGAAACCACAAGCTATACGTCGCTGAATGCAGACAAATTGTTTTGGGCGAATTTGGACCATCTTGGTTTCTTGCTTTCGCTCCCCGTTCGATGGGAGCGGTGAAAGGGAATAAAATTTTCATCAAACTAACAAACAAGTCAAACAACCTCACTACCACCACCAAAAACAACAACAATAACAGTAGCCTAGACAGGGTGAAACGAATTTAAATGAAAACTCTGCCAAGAGAAAGTAAACCACCCAAATTATTAGGACCACCAAGGAAGAAACCACAAAATAGGGAGTTACCATTAGGAGAATTTCTACCATCACCAGCTTCCCTACAGCAGAGACAAAAACGACATAGACATCCAAAACTTGCATCCAGCTACGCTACGTCGACGAAGTCATCATCAACAACATTGTGGTGGCCCAACATTGTCAAAGTGACTGATGTGTCAGCACGGGAGTGATAAAAGCGCTTAAAAGTCTAAAAACATGAGAAACAAGCGCAATAAAATACAGCTTAAGCAACACCCATACCATCCAAAACAGGAGCGATTACCAAAGCATTCAGTGAGCCCATGTGGTGAAAGAGGGAAAATATCAACAGCAGGCATTCCAACATCTGTGAATTTTCATCTAAATCCACAAGAGAAACAAAAACATTGTTGGAATCAAAAATTTGAAATATTCGTTAAGAGTCGACGGAAATGCAGTGAACCACAAGCAAAAGCCACCGTCAAACCAAAGCCTCCAGCAGATAGCCGGGAAAAGCAAATACCATGCAATAGAACTGGGAATAGAGTAGGACAGAGGCGACGAGGACATTGGAAAACATTTTTGCGACTAGCCCACACTTCCTCCAAAGCACAACCACCACCATCATCCTCCTCACTTGGCTGGTTGTGGCGTTTGATGGTCTTAACGCTAATCTGTGAAATGCCCACCCTGACATCTGCCGACTGGTTAATGGATTGTGGTGATTGTCATTGCAAATGGAATTCAGGGAAAAAGACAGCTGACTGCAAAAATCTCACACTATCCTCAGTGCCTGAGAATCTCAGCAATGAAGTCCAGGTCTTGGACTTATCATTGAATCGCATAGTTTATCTAGAGGAGAATGCCTTTCTCACCGCTGACTTAACCAATCTGCATAAGTTGTACATACGCAATAGTTCGCTGCAGCACATTGATCCACGCACTTTCACTCAGCTAGAGATACTCATCGAATTGGATTTGTCCAATAATCATTTGAGAGTGCTACAACCCAACGTATTTGGCCGTTTGGTAAAGGTGAGAGCCATAGTCCTCAATGGAAATCAACTGGAGGCTTTGGGTGATGGCATTTTCCAGAATCTGAAATATCTTCACAAGATTGAATTGAAAGATAACCGGCTGGTGAAGATAGCCAATCAGGTGTTTGTCAATGTCCCCCTGCTATCGCAAATCTATCTGAACAATAATCGTCTGAACTTTTTGCGCAAGGAAAGCTTTGAATATGTAAAGCGTCTAACGGCCTTGTCTCTCGATGGCAATCCCTGGAATTGTACATGTGAGTTGCAAATATTTCGTGATTTTGTTTTGAGGCGCAATCTTTATACCCCACCCACGGCTTGCTATTATCCTGCCCAGCTAAGGGGTATGCTATGGATTGAGGATCAACCAGAGGCTTTTGCTTGTAAGCCTCGTATTATATTTCCCGCAAAAGGAGCTTCCATAAGTACCTCCAAGGAGAATGTTACATTAGTTTGCCGTGTTCATGCCTCGGCAAACACACATATAGCTTGGGATTATAATAAACAAATCTATCGTAGTACCAGCTCCAATGGCCAACAACAATCATCACAGCAGCAGCAGCAACAACAACAACGGGTATTCATCCACATCATCCAAGATGACCAGAGTAAGGAGAAAGAATTTGGCCGCAATGTGTATATATCACGCTTGACCATATTGGGTGCAGAGAAATCCGATGAGGGTATCTACACATGCATTGCCGAAAATGCTGGAGGCAAGGACTCCGTACAAATGAGTCTCCTCATACAAAAACCCAATGGTCGCGAGATGCTTCAAGGTAATTTGGCTGCGGTAATATCATTGATGGCCTTGGGTTTGTTAAGTGTCTCCATCTTTTTGGCCATGGTTACCTGTTGCATATATAAGCGTTTCATTGCCTCGTCGGCATCACATCACCATCGACACCATCACCTCGATTTGAGTGGCAATGATCCGTTGACATCTCATGGCACCGTTGTGGCCAATCATGGCAGCACCAATGTGGCTGGCAACACAGACGTCATGTTGGGTGTCGTCAATGGCCTGGTTAGTGATGGCAATATTGGAGGCGGTGGTGGTGGTGGCGGCGATACATTGAAGTATAAGAAACACCAACAGACCTCAATAAATGGTGGAAGTTCGTTAATTAAAGATAAATACACGGAACTTCTAAAACACAGCAGTGGCAATGGTGGAGTAGTGGGTCTGGGAGGTGTTGGCTCGGGCACAGTTGGCAGTGATATAACAGCAGGCACTGGCAATTCGCCCCTAATGGAAAGTTGCGGTGGTGGCAACGGAAAGAAGGCAATAAGCTGCGATGTTCAACTGGGTCAAATGGACAAACAGTACTATGAGCAACACAACAATGATGGTAAGTCCTTGTGAAGAAGAGTGTTTGTGACCACATATGACCGCAAAAACCACTTGCAATATAAATATCTCGGAAATTTATTCTTCATACATAATTTACTATTGTTAGCATATAGGACATACTGTTGTGTATTATGCACACATATACATGTACATTTATGTATTGAATGCATTTGTATGTGTATGTGGATGTGTGCCTAAGACCTATGGAAAATGTTGAGTTGTTAATTTTCTTTTAAGTTTGTAAGTAGAACAAACAATAACGAACAACTTCAAAGAAATCCTTTAAATACTGCAGAAGGCTTATGCAAATCTCGGACTTGAAAAACAAACTTAAAGTCATCATCAAAGAACTAATACGTTCAAAGATAAAAAAAATCTATAACTAGGATGAGAAAACCAAAATCCCCGAAAAAAACTTTAAATATGACTTTCCAACAAACAAGCTTTCTTTGATGAAGCATTATAGGAAACTTAATTATCGCTTTGAGTTTTGTTTTTAAGATTTTATTAAACCTAATTCTTTCAAAGGACTTCTTTAAATTTTGGATAGATTAAATTTTGCGTCTACATTTTCGATTAAAAGAATAGTCGTGATTGCACTGAAAAAAAGCATGCCCAGTTCCAAAGATTTTATATTTACATTAATGACTTTGGTATTGATTCCGAATCAAAGAAATGGAAAATTGCAGTAAGGACTTTTAAGACAGAATTGTTTTTATACCCTCCACATCCTATGGTGGAGGGTATGTAACACATCCGTTTGTAACACATCGAAATATTGCTCTAGACCCCATAAATTATATATATTCTGGGTCGTGGTGAAATTCTGAGTCAATCTAAGCATGTCCGTCCGTCCGTCTGTTGAAATCACGCTATCTTCCGAACCAAACAAGCTATCGACTTCAAACTTGGCACAAGTAGTTGTTATTGATGTAGGTCGGACGGTATTGAAAATGGGCAATATCGGACCACTTTTACGTATATCCCCCATATCAACCGACGCTCAGATTTGGCTTGCGGAGCCTCTTGGAGGAACAAAATTCATCCGATCCGGTTGAAATTTGGTACATGGTGTTAGTATATGGTCTCCAACAACCATGCAAAAATTGGTTCACACCGGTCCATATAAACTGATCCCCAGATTTGGCTTGCGAAGCCTCTAACAGAAGCAAATTTCATCCGATCCGGCTGAAATTTGGTACATGGTGTAAGTATATGGTCTCTAACAATCATGCAAAAATTGGTCCACATTGGTCCATAATTATATATATATAGCCCCCCCATATAAACCGATCCCCCAGATTTGACCTCCGGAGCCTCATGGATGAGAAAAATTCATCCGATTCGGTTGAAATTTGGTACATGGTGTAAGTATATGGTCTCTAACAATCATGCAAAAATTGGTCCACGTCGGTCAATAATTATATAAAGCCTCAATATAAACCGAACCCTAGATTTGACCTCCGGAGCCCCTTGGAAGAGCAAACTTCAGCCGATCCGGTTGAAATTTGCTACGTTGTGAAATTTGGTATATTGCGCAAGTATATGGCCGCTAACAACCATGCCAAACTTGGACCATATCGGTCTATATAGCCGATCCTAAAAAAAAAAAATACTTCTATAGAAAATCTTGTCAAAATTTTATTACAACACAACATTTTTTTCAAGATTTTATTTCTATAGAATATTTTGTCAAAATTGTATGTCTATAGAAAATTTTGTCAAAAAAAAAAAAAAAATTTATACCTTTTACCACTGTGGACCAAAATGTTTGATACCATCTCCTCCTTCAAATTTTTTGGAAGCTCTATACAGGTTTACATTCCCATGTACAAATATTTCAATCAGAACAGATTTGAAGAACTATTTATAAACTTCTACAAAATCTCTAGACTTTAAATTTATAAATCGGCTAACGCCCTGCAACGAAATTTCAGCCGGATCGGATGAAATTTGCTTCCCTTAGAGGTTCCGCAAGCCAAATCTGGGGATCGGTTTATATGGGGGCTATATATAATTATGGGCCAATGTGGGCCAATTTTGCATGTTTGTTAAAGACCATATACTAGCACCATGTACCAAATTTCAGCCGGGTCTGATAAGATTTGCTTCTCTTAAAGGCTCCGCAAGCCAAATCTGGGGATCGGTTTATATGGGGACTATATATAATTATGCACCGATTTGGACCAATTTTTGCATGGTTATGTTAAATTTTAGGTTAAATTTATAAATCGGCTAACGCCCTGCAACGAAATTTCAGCCGGATCGGATGAAATTTGCTTCCCTTAGAGGTTCCGCAAGCCAAATCTGGGGATCGGTTTATATGGGGGCTATATATAATTATGGGCCGATGTGGGCCAATTTTTGCATGTTTGTTAAAGACCATATACTAGCACCATGTACCAAATTTCAGCCGGGTCTGATAAGATTTGCTTCTCTTAAAGGCTCCGCAAGCCAAATCTGGGGATCGGTTTATATGGGGACTTTATATAATTATGCACCGATTTGGACCAATTTTTGCATGGTTATGAGAGACCATATACTAACACCATGTACCAAATGTCAACCGTATCGGATTAATGTTGCTCCTCCAAGAGGCTCCGCAAGCCAAATCTGAGCGTTGGTTTATATGGCGGCTATACGTAAAAGTGGTCCGATATGGCCCATTTTCAATACCTTCCGACCTACATCGATAACAACTACTTGTGCCAAATTACAAGTCGATAGCTTGTTTCGTTCGGAAGTAACGTGATTTCAACAGACGGACGGACGGACATGCTTAGATCGACTCAGAATTTTTTAAATCACATCCAAAGCACTGTATTCGGATCACACCTTAAGAAGTGATTCAGTGCAACGGTTGCTAATAGTGGTAGACAAAATTGTCGCTTCTTCGGCAATTTTGCACCACTTCCGGATCCAAAAAGAAAATGTTCAATAGTTTCTTGGCTGCGCTTTTTTGCTGGGTAACTGTACTTTGTGTGCAAAATTTGAAGCAAATTAGGCTAAGATTCTGGCTTATGAGTCATATAAGCGCATCTGACGGAAGTTACACACACACACTACACACTTTTATTCCATATTTGTGGCAAATTTAATTTCGATTGGACTAAATTTGTAACCTGGACTTCGAGTACAAAAATGATCGACACAGGAACCGTCCTTGGGCAATATTGCCAATGATACCACATGTCTATTTCGCCTCCTTATGGATGTTGAAAATATACATATGTACTTTAGCATGTTCCATAAAATGGTTCAGGATATAAATATGGTCGGAAAATAACCATAATTATTAATAAATGCAAAGGCGATGAGAGGGCCTTGCAATCCATTACGAAGAGGGATATTTGTCCAAATCTCTTGTAAATGGCCATGGTTACGTTAGGTTAGGTTAAAGTGGCAGCCCGATTAAGATTCAGGCTCACTTAGACTATTCAGTCCATTGTGATACCACATTAACTAAAAGTACCTATTACATATGGGCACTTCTAGTTTAAACCGTTGAACCTTCTCGATTATTTTCTTCTGTTGAACCAACCAGATTGTTCCAAAAACATTAGCAGACTGCTTAAGTTAACGTTTTCCAGGTCCGCTAGTAATCTGAAGCTATATGCCCCTAAAAGTTGCTTACGCCTTACACAAAATGCAGGACACTCACACAAGAGGTGTTTTGATTCCTTTTCCTCCGCATCATGACAGCTCATACAATAGTCATTATACTTCGCACCAATAGTTTTTCAAAATCGCCTATCAGGTAGCGACCCGTTATAGCAGATATCAGGAGTGATATCTGGCGTCTCGTGAACACTAGCATATCTAGTGTGCGGTTTAAGTTTAAATGGGGCCATATTTGCTTGGTATCGTTACAACCCTTACAATTCTCCCATCGAACATTTGCCATCATGACAGCCTTCTCATGCAGTAAGAGCTTGCAGGTAGCCAGAGGCAAACCAACAGATTCTAGTTCCCCTGGAATATGTAAGGTAGTTCCTAGCCTTGCTAGCTCATCTGCTTCGCAGTTTCCCGGTATGTTCCTGTGGCCAGGCACCCATATTAGGTGAATATTGTGCTGCTCAGCCATCTCATTGAGAGATTTGTGGCAGTCGATGGCCGTTTTCGAGTTGAGGAACACAGAGTCCAAGGATTTTATTGCAGGTTGACTGTCTGAGTATATATTAATGCCAATATTGCTTGGAGCATTACTTCTCAGCCAATTCACCACTTCTCTTATTGCTAATATTTCAGCCTGAAAAACACTACAGTGATCAGGTAATCTTTTCGCTATTCGAAGTTCCAGATCTTTAGAATATACTCCGAAACCCACTTGGCCATCCAATTTGGAGCCATCAGTGTAGAAATCTATATATCTTTTATTGCCCGGGGTCCGTGTACACCACGCCTCACTGTTGGGAATTAGAGTCTCAAACTTTTTGTCGAAAAGTGGACTCGCCAAAGTGTAATCCACTACGTTAGGCACATCTGGCATTATTTTGAGGACCGAACTGTGACCGTAACTTTTTTCCGACCACAGCGATAGCTCGCGCAACCGCACAGCCGTTGTTGCAGCTGACTGTTTGGCCAAAATGTCTAAAGGCAATAGATGCAGTATGACATTAAGGGAGTTTGTTCCTGTCTTGCTGAATGCACCTGGGATACACAAGCACGCCATACGCTGAACTTTGTCTAAACTTGTCGGCTGGTGAAGTGCCGGCCACCAGACTACAAAACCATATAGCATTATAGGTCTAACCACTGTCGTGTATAGCCAATGTACAATTTTTGGTTTTAGTCCCCACTTTTTCCCTATTGCCTTTTTGCACGAATATAAAGCTACCGTTGCTTTCCTCGCCCTTTCTTCAATATTAAGCTTAAAGTTCAGCTTCCTGTCCAAAATAACGCCAAGGTATTTTGCACACTCCCTAAAGGGAATTTCAATACCCCCTAAGGAAATGGGACTAACCGTGGAAGTTTTGCGATATTTCCAGTACATGACTAGTTCGGTCTTTGCAGGATTTACCCCAAGACCATTATCTTTCGCCCATTTCTCAGTTATCCGGAGGGCTCTCTGTATAATATCTCTAACTGTTGATGGGAATTTTCCCCTGACTGCTAGCGCCACATCATCTGCGTATTTTCTGCGTAAATGGCCATGATGATGAGTGTTTACGATTTGGTTCGGATTGTCTTTGAAAGACCAATGCCTCCATATGATTGTTGGAATAATCCGACTTCGAATTTTTTTATCTGATGTGCCTGAAATTAGGGTTCGTGTCCTTTAAATCTACAAGTTGATTAGAATACAATATTACATATTAGATTATTTTATAACTTAAATTAGCATACAATAGAATTGTGTAAGTTATGATTATCTTATTATTGAATTATTCGGATCTTTTTTATACTCATTAAATAGCTACACCTTATAAGCGTTCAAAAGCCAATGTTCCGAAAAAAGCACACGTCAAAAGAAACGATAAAAAACATTTACGTAAATCCCTTATTCCATGCTATTTATTATCAGTTATTTATTATACAATACGTATACCATATTTATTTGTCGCTTTAATATTTGTTCGTTTTTTTGTTTTTTTTTTTTTTGGTCATGCAATATTTTTCCCATCCTTTTATTTGTTTGTTTATGCCAATGTGCTTTATTTGTTATGCTTCTCGTTTTGGTATACGTGAGTGTGTGTTTTTTATCCTCCTTCACTTTGCGGTCGTAAATAAAATTTACTGCCATTAAGTTTTATTAAATATCAGTGAAATGCGTTGATAATTTACGTAAGGACTTACGTTTTACCTTGGCATGCTTCAGGATACCTGACATTATTTCATTCTCTATAGCTACACAAACTCATACACACAGCAACAGACACCGTGGCAAACTGACACATATATAACCCCTAGGATACTAGAAGAGCCGGAAAAAGGTAGTGGCGTTCGAGGAATTACTGGGGACCTATTCGAAAATTTAAATCTCAACATCAATCACGGACTGTTGGTGGCACACGTTAATGAGTTTTCTCTGTGGTCCTCATTGTTTTCGATTTGTATTGTTTGTCGAGTTTCTTCATTTCGATATGGGCCACGATGATGATGATGGTAATGAAGTGACACAGTGTAAGAAAGCGTAACCAAATCAGGTACATACACTGAAAAAAATTGTAGTATTGCCAAAGATTTCCTATCCTTAAAATACGAATGCGAATTTTAATTAGAATACAAAAGGCATTTCCTTGATATAATTTTTTTCTCTTTATCCAAAATGGATAATGTTTTCCTCGAAGTCGTTTTGTCCTTATACTTAAATTATTCCACTTAAAAACAAGTAAGAAAAGTCTTAAGTCGGCCGAGGTCGACCATATTATACACTGCGCCACTTTGTTGGACTACATTTTCGAAATCTGAACACATATGGCCAACATTTTTTAGACTTCTGCAAAATCTCTAGACTTAAAATCAGTCTTGCCACAATAAATTTTTATTTTGGATCAAAATTTGTACCAGCGGACCATTTTTATACCCTCCACCATAGGATGGGGGGTATATTAACTTTGTTATTCCGTTTGTAACACATCGAAATATTGCTCTAAGACCCCATAAAGTATATATTCTGGGTCGTGGTAAAATTCTGAGTTGATCTAAGCATGTTCGTCCGTCCGCCCGTCCGTTCGTCCGCCACCAGTAGTTGTTATTGATGTCGGTCGGATGGTATTGCAAATGGGCCGTATCGGTCCACTTTTACGTATAGCCCCCATATAAACGGACCCTCAGATTTGGCTCTAACAGAAGCATATTTCATCCGATCTGGTTGAAATTTGGTACATGGTTTTTGTATGTGGTCTCTAACAACCGTGCAAAAATTCGACCACATCGGTCCATAATTATATATAGCTCCCATATAAACCGATCCCCAGATTTGGTTCGCGGAGCCTCTAAGAGAAACAAATTTCATCCGATCCGGTTGAAATTTGGAACACGGTGTTAGTATAGGGTCTCTAACAACCGTGTCAAAATTGGTCCATATCGGTCCCATAAGCGTAGGAAGGCCTCTGGGGAGGGGGCTTAGACCCCCCAGAAAAATTTTAGCCCCCCCCAGAATTTGAAAACCTATTTACGATTTTACATTTTCATAAACAATTAAACAAGTATATACTCGTACAACGCACAAAGTTCCACTAAAGACTTTCATGCACAATCGAATTACTTGGGTTGTGGTAGAAGTCTGATATTTATGAAATAAAGCTGTGGTTGAACTTATGATTTAGTTGAATAACAAATAGTAATTGATATTAAAACTATTCATTCATAAATTAATATCTTAATAATGCTGCAAAAAAGCGTCGCCAAAAAAGAAGTGAAAATGTTCTTTTTGGGTCTGGAAGTGGTACAAAATTGGCGGAGAAGCGATTAATGAAATATGAACTTGTCTTAGAACGAATGTCCACAGTTTCAACAACCGTTGCAATGAATTTGCATCACTTCTTAAGGTGTGATCTGAATTCAGTGTTTTGAATGTGAATTAAAAATTTTGTGATATTTTCCCAAATAAATAATTTTTATACTTTTTTATGATTTTTAATGCATTCTAACGTTTGTTTGAAACGTTTTTTCAAATATTATCGATTTTTCTATAATGGATTTAGCATTTTTGAGGCAAAATTTGAATAATTTGTACCATTTTATTTATTCTTACTCTTTTTTTAAACTATTTGAAAAAAGAAAACAAAAAATTACGCATTAAAATATAAAAAAAAAATTAAGTAAAAAAACTTCCTGTGTAGTTAAAATAGTTAACTTCTTTGTGAGGACATTTTTGGAAGTGCTTTTAAAGTTGTGTTCTAAAGGCACAACTTTAAAAGCACTCAACTCAATTTTTTGCTGGGAAAAGTGTGGAACTACCCTACGGGAAATGGATCAATCACAGAACTGGTACAGGACTAGTCCCTGGTGTGTATGGACCAGTCCCAGTTCTGATCAAAACGTATGGAAGGGAACGTCCACCTTAACATGGGTTTGTCATTGACGGAGTAAACTTACATTTTAGGACGCGTCTTGGACTCACCCCAAAGGACACGTCCTGGGACAATTTAGCAGGAGCAACCCATAAACAGGTCCTCAGGAACCAGTCTCGGACAAACTCTTAGAAATCTCTTTCAATATGGGCTCCTAATCGAACCCGAAATGAAAAAAAAAATTTTTTTGAAATATGTCGAACAAAAGGTTATTCTGATAATTTTATTTCACTAAATGTGAAAATTGCAACTAACTGGAGCACAGGTACCAGTTCTGTGATAGGTCCGTCAGTGGCAATTTGCACCAATTTCCCGTAGGGTACTTTTAGTTGCTTTATTATAAATTGATTCTCGAGTTATTTTGATGTCTATTTTGTATTCAATTTTATGAAATAAAACATTAGTTGAACCTATAAGTTCAGCCTATAAAGTTTTTGCTAGGGGGGCTATAGCCCCCCCTAGGAAAATTTTCTAG
This sequence comes from Haematobia irritans, assembly GCF_050003625.1. Classification (NCBI taxonomy): domain Eukaryota; kingdom Metazoa; phylum Arthropoda; class Insecta; order Diptera; family Muscidae; genus Haematobia; species Haematobia irritans. The sequence continues at coordinate 87,209,155 of NC_134399.1, read as the reverse complement.
CTACGCTAATGATCGGTCCATAATTATATATAGCCCCCATATAAACTGTTCTCCAGATTTGACGTCCGGATCCTCTTGGAGGAGCAAAATTCTTCCGATGCGGTTCAAATTTGGAACGTGGTGTTAGTATATGGCCGCTAACAATCATACCAAAATTGTTCCATATCAGTCTATAGTTATATATAGCCGATCCCCAATCACACAAAAAATTCGTCCATATCGGTTCTTAATCATGGTTGCCACTCGAGCCAAACATAATCTACCAAAATTGTATTTCTATAGAAAATTTCGTCAAAACTTTATTTCTATAGAAAACTTTGTCAAAATTTTATTTCTATAGAAAATTTTGTTAAAATTTTATTTGTATAGAAAATGTTGTCAAAATTTTATTTCTATAGAAAATTTTGTCAAACTGAATTATGGACGTATTAAATCGGTCTTTTTTGATTTAATATATACCACGTATGGACTTACTTACAATTTAGAAGACGGTATTAGGAGGTTTTAAGATACCTTGCTATCGGCAAGCGTTACCGCAACTCAAGTAATTCGATTTTGGTTGGCCGTGTTTAGAAGAAGTTTCTACGCAATCCAAGGTGGAGGGTACATAAGATTCGGCCTGGCCGTATATACTTGTTTAAATTAAATTAATATCATTTACCCCCATTTTCATGAAGCTCGGTTACTGTTCCGTTAACTAACTAACTTTTAAACCGTATTATGGACATTGCTGTCATCTTGCCTATATATTCCATATGCCAGTTAAGAACTTAACTGCCGAAGATTTTTCAGTTAAAGTTACCCGGAGAGAAGATATTTCGAATTTACTTTCTGTTAATTGGCAGTTAAAGCCTAACGGAGCTACATGAAAATGGCCGTTAAAAGTTAAAAATTTTCCAAAATTCTACCTCTATAGAAAATTTTGTCAAATTTGTAATTCTATTCAAAAAAAAAAAAATTATTTCTATAGAAAATTTTGTGCAAATTTTAGTTCTATAGAAAATTTTGTCAAAATTGCATTTATTTCTATAGAAAAGTTTGCCAAATTTTTTTTTCTATAGAAATTTGTTTTTTCAAAATTTTATTTCTATAGAAAATTTTGTCAAAAATTTTTTTCTATAGAAAATTTTATCAAATTTTTTTTTCTATAGAAAATTTTGTCACTATTAAATTTCTCGAACTTTTATTTCTATAGAAAGATATCGCAAAATGTTATTGCTATATAAAATTTCTACAAAATTATCTCATAATTTTGTATCTATACAAAATTCTTTTAAAGTTTATTTCTCCACAAAATTTTAGCCAAATTTTATTTCTATAGAAAATATTGTTAAAAGTTAATAATTTAAGAAAATTTTGCTAATATTTTGTTTCTATAGAAAATTTTGAAAAAATTAGCGATTTGACAAAAATGGACCAAAATCAACCAAATTGTATTTGGTCCGACCATCGGACCAAATTTAAATATTAATAATTTTTTTGGATCGATTTTGGTCCGATCGGACCAAAATGGCAACCCTGCTTACAATTGCTATTGGCTAATGTCTTAGGACAAAACACATTGCTAAAACAAAAAGCAGTAAGGAGAGTCTAAAGTCGAACGAGGCCAACTATAATATACCCTGCACAATTTTCCAATCTCCAATCTTTCAAATTTGTTGCGTTCTATATATATAAAGAATTATATTCCCATACACATACTATATTTAAAGCATACACATCCATAGTCATACATATATTTAAAGCTGACCCGAACTGCACAAAATTTGTTAGACTTCTACAAAATCTATAGACTTAAAATTTATGTCGGCGAATGACGAGGTTTGGAATGCAATGTTAGTAAAAACAAGTAAGAAAAGTCTAAAGTCGGGCGGGGCCGACTATATTATACCCTGCACCACTTTGTAGATCCACATTTTCGATACCATATAAAATCCGTCAAATGTGTTGGGTGCTATATATAAAGGTTTTTGTCCCAAATACATACTTTTAAATCTGACTCGAATTTGTTAGACTTCTATCAAATCTATAGACTTAAAATTTAAGTCGGCTAATGCCTTTGGCTGGAACACTATATTAGTAAACAAAATATAGAAAACATTTTAATCTGAAGCAATTTTTAGGCAACATCGCAAAAGTGTATTTATGATTTAACGGTCGATAGATATGTATTAAAAATATATGAAAATTTAAGTAATTTTTAAAAGTTTTCGACTTATCAGCGGCGATTTAACAAGGAAAATGTTGGTATTTTGACCATTTTTGCCGAAATCAGAAAAACATATATATGGGAAATATATCTAAATCTAAACCGATTTCAACCAAATTCAGCATGCATAATTACAATGTTAATTCTACTCCATGTGCAAAATATAACGAAAATTGGATTACACCTTTGATCTATGGTCATATGAGTGAAAATCGGCTAGACCATTATTTCAATGACCACATGACAAATTAGTATTTCTCCATTTTACAGTGGAAGGATACAAATAAATCAACCTGATCCACTGTGCAACAAAATATTTTCTTCTTTGTTTTTCTGTCAACTCGCATTGTGTAGTGTAAAAAGGTAGATAATTACTTCCGTCCGTTTAATAGTGAAACGTACCTTCTTCATCAGTTTGATTGCTGAAGTGTAATTAATAAATTGTGTCCCTTCAACAAATAGTGAGAGTAATGTTTGTAATAAATGAGCTGTCACAAGAGACATTTTCTATGTAATAAATTTGTATAGTGGTGATGGGCCAGGAAGGCTAATGAATGCGATATTTTGTGGTATTATTTCAGAGAATATCGTTGACCCTCAATAACTGAATAAAACTAATTAGTAAATTAAAAAATGTATGTTTATAAAATAAATTATATGCTAAGATTAGTATTTGTAAAAAAAAAAAAAATAACTAGCCTTAACTAGATTAGCACCATTTCATAGATAATGGATATTTCAGGTGATTGGTTGGATGGGCGGAATAAATGCTCAGAACTTTTAAATCTTACACAATGAGTGAAGTGTAAAATTAACAGAACAATATATATCTTCCTATTTGTTATGAAACAAGTATATAAAGCAGTAAGTTCGGCGGGGCCGAATCTTAAATACCCACCACCATGAATCAAATATTATAGTTTCCTGTGAAAATTTCAGGGGGATTTAGTGACAAGCAGATCAATTCAACCAGTATACTTCCGAAGATAAATTCAAAGATATTACCTATGAAGACTAGATCAGATTCTGGATTTATAAGAACCATATTTGTTTGAGTTTTAGAGGAATCATAAACATCGTGTGCAAGTGTGTAAGAAAATGAAAATGAAATAACGCCTTGATTTAAAATCTAATATCTGTAAATTTTTACCTCCATTATTTAAATGATTACCAGAAGTAATATCTGGAAACTATAATTCAGTTTTAAGCAATTTTCATTATCAGTGCACATGGTCCGATATTCACCATTTTCTGCACACCTCTTTATGTTCCTAAAATACTTCTACATTTAAAATTTCATGAACATTTGATAAAAACTATGGCTTCTAAAAGCCCAAGAAGTAAAAGCGGGAGATCGGTCTATTTGGAGATAAACCAAAACATGGACCAATACACGCCATTTTCGGCTCTCCTATTTAAGGACCTAAACTACCTGTAGATTTCTCATTTCAGGCAAATTGGATAAAAACTACGGATTCTAGAAGCCTAAAAAAAAGTCATTTCTTGCACACATATTTATTTTCCTAAAAACCTCCAGATTTTCGATTTCAGGCAAAGTGGACAACAATTACGGTTTCTAAAGGGTGATTCTTTTGAGGTTAGGATTTTCATGCATTAGTATTTGACAGATCACGTGGGATTTCAGACATGGTGTCAAAGAGAAAGATGTTCAGTATGCTTTGACATTTCATCATGAATAGACTTACTAACGAGCCACAACGTCGAATTTTCAGTGAATGGGCCCTAGAAAAGTTGGCAGAAAATCCGCTTTTTTATCGACAAATTTTGTTCAGCGATGAGGCTCATTTCTGGTTGAATGGCTACGTAAATAAGCAAAATTGCCGCATTTGGAGTGAAGAGCAACCAGAAGCCGTTCAAGAACTGCCCATGCATCCCGAAAAATGCACTGTTTGGTGTGGTTTGTACGCTGGTGGAATCATTGGACCGTATTTTTTCAAAGATGCTGTTGGACGCAACGTTACGGTGAATGGCGATCGCTATCGTTCGATGCTAACAAACTTTTTGTTGCCAAAAATGGAAGAACTGAACTTGGTTGACATGTGGTTTCAACAAGATGGCGCTACATGCCACACAGCTCGCGATTCTATGGCCATTTTGAGGGAAAACTTCGGAGAACAATTCATCTCAAGAAATGGACCGGTAAGTTGGCCACCAAGATCATGCGATTTGACGCCTTTAGACTATTTTTTGTGGGGCTACGTCAAGTCTAAAGTCTACAGAAATAAGCCAGCAACTATTCCAGCTTTGGAAGACAACATTTCCGAAGAAATTCGGGCTATTCCGGCCGAAATGCTCGAAAAAGTTGCCCAAAATTGGACTTTCCGAATGGACCACCTAAGACGCAGCCGCGGTCAACATTTAAATGAAATTATCTTCAAAAAGTAAATGTCATGGACCAATCTAACGTTTCAAATAAAGAACCGATGAGATTTTGCAAATTTTATGCGTTTTTTTTTAAAAAAAAGTTATCAAGCTCTTAACAAATCACCCTTTAGAAGCACAAAAAGTAATATCGGGAGATCGGTCTATCTGATGGCTATATCAAAACATGGACCTATACTCACCATTTTCGGCACACCTCTTTATGGTCCTAAAATACCTCTACATTTCAAATTTCAACCAAATTGGATAATAACTACGGATTCTAGAAGCCCAAGAAGTAAAATCGGGAAATCTGTCTATATGGGTCTATATAAAACATGGTCCGATACTCATCATTTTCAGCACACCTCTTTAGGGTTTTAAAATACCTCTAGATTTCTAATTTCAGGCAAATTGGATAAAAACTACAGATTTTAGACGCCCAAGAAGTAAAAACTGGATATCGGTCTATATGGGCGCTATACCAAAACATGGACCGATACTCACCATTTTCGGCACTCCTCTTTATTGTTCTAAAATACCTCTAGATTTCCAATTTCAGGCAACGGATTCTATAAACCCAAGGCCCAAATCGGGAGATCGGTCTATATGGGGTATATACCAAAACCTGGATCGATACTCACCATTTTAAGCACACCTCTTTTTGGTCCTAAAATACCTCTAGATTTCAAATTTAAACCAAATTGGATAATAACTACGGATTCTAGAAGCCCAAGAAGTAAAATCGGGAAATCGGTCTATATGGGGGCTATAACTAAACATCAACCGACAGTCACCATTTTTGGCACACCTCTTTATGGTGCTAAAATACCTCTAGATTTCCAATTTCAGGCGAATTGTATAGAAACTATCGAATCTAGAAGCCCTAGAAATATAATCGGGAGATCGGTCTATATGGGGGCTATACCAAAACATGGACCGATACTCACCATTTTTGGCACATCTCTTTGTGGTCGTAAAATACCTCTAGATTTCCAATTTCAGGCAAATTGGATAGAAACTAAGGTTTTTATAAGCCCAAGACCCCAAATCGGGAGGTCGGTTTATATGGGGACTATATCAAAACTTGGACCGATATAGCCCATCTTCGAACTTGACCTGCCTGCAGACAAAAGACGAGTTTGTGCGAAATTTCAGCACGATTGCTTTATTATTGAAGACTGTAGCGTGATTACAACAGACAGACATACAGACAGACAGCCAGATAGACAGACGGACATGGCTATATCGTCTTAGAATTTCTCCCCTGATCAAGAATATATACTTTATATAGTCGGAAATCGATATTTCGATGTGTTACAAACGGAATGACAAACTTATTATACCCCCGTCACCATTCTATGGTGGTGGGTATAAAAACTATGCGAAAATTTTTCTCAAAAATAGTCAAGAAGAATGACTGATAAATAATAAAATAAGACCTTATATTGGATAACTTTATGGTGACCCTATCTCTTAAAATCATCAACTGTCAATAAAACTTGGACATCGAATTTAAGAACCATTTTGCGTATACGTTCTGAAATGACTTGACGCTTATGTCACTCATACGTCACATTGGCTTTATCCATTTAATCTCCCATGTTTCTTATACAGTCGAACTTTCCCATACATAGAAGCTTCATTATACGGAATTTATATCAGAAAACAAGTAAATGGGAAGGAAAAACAATGTTTTTGAAATTTGTTCATTACAGAGAGAGAGAGAGCTTCATTGTATAGAAGTTCACTGTAGAAAAGTTTGACTGTATCTTATAACTTCGCCACCATGTAAACCCAAATTTGTGGGACCATCGCAAAACCATCAAATTTGTTGGGAGTTGTATAAAGCTTTATTTTGGAATTTACATATACTTAAATCTGAAGCGATTTGGACAATTTTTTTTGCACTCCTACAATTTCGCCACAATTAAACTTTAAATCGGCTAACGCCCAAATAAAATGCTAGTAAAATATGGATATTAATACACCTATAGTCATTTTAATGCAAATTAACAAAAGTAAATTTATGATTTTTAGGGGGATACATTAGAGGTATATGAGACTATGAGGGATTTTTACAAATTTTGCTGCTTAGCAGTGACGATTTTACAAAGATATTGGCTAGATCTCACCACATTGAAAAAAAAATTGTCGTAGTTAAACTAACGCTTAATTTAACTTATTTTTATGGGAAAAAATGATTTGCTTTTGGTTAAATTTTATAAATTTTCTACAGCTTAATGAAATCTTACTTTTTTTTCATAAGCGTAGGAAGACCTCTGGGGAGGGGCTTAGACCCCCCCAGAATTTTTTACATTTTTATAAAAATTAAACAAGTATATACAACCGCACAAAGTTCCGCTAAAGACTTTCATGCACAATCGAATTACTTGGGTTGTGGTAGCAGTTGCCGATAGCAATGTTTGAAGTCTGATATTTATGAAATAGAGCTGTGATTGAACTTATGGTTTAGTTGAATAACTAACAGCCTGTTTCTGTATGTCGATCGAGTTCAATCGATCGACTGAAATGCACAGAAACAGCTGTTTTTTGGTTATAAATTCAGCTGTTTGTTTCCATTTTAGTCGATCCACAGAGCTCATTCGACATACATAAACAGGCTGTAAAGCTCCTTTATTATATTGTTTAGTCTGGTTTACACTGAAAAAAAAGCATACCCGGTTCCAAAGATTTTGTCTTTACTCTAAAAAATTTGGTATTGATTCCGAGCCAAAGAAGCGGAGAATACAAGTAAGGATACTTTTAAGACACAATACTCTTTTAAAAGTACTTGCTTCTAGGAAGCAAATTTTAATTTTTGGCTTTTTCACCTTTTTTTCTTCATATGCTGTCGAAGTCCTTTTAAAACAAGTTAACGACGACTTTATTTTCCAAATTAAGACTAGACTTCTAGTAGAAATTATGCTGTGTTTCAAGTAAAAACGTCTGTAAAAGAAAGTGTTGAAAAACATGTCCTATATTTGAACGATTTTTTGCTTTGTAGTCAAGATGCAAAAAGACAACAATTTTAAAGACAATTTCATTAAATTTAAATTTTTTTTTCTAAATTATTAAAGACAAGTTGGCCTTAGCCCAAACATTTTTTCTTTAATGTTATGATATCCATTTTTTAATCAAATCACTTAATTATAAGGACAATACGACTTCATTGAAAAGTTTATCGACCTGTGGTCAAGGAAAAAAACTTTATTCTAGAGAAATGCGTCTTCTATGCTAAGCAAAATTTGCATTCGTATTTTAAAGACATGAAATCATTGACCTCACGACAATATTTTTTTCAGTGTAGTCATCTTAATTAAAAAACAGTAATTGGTATTAAAACTATTCTTTCATAAATTAATATCTTAATAATGCTGCAAAAAAGCGTCGCAAAAAAAGAAGTCAAAATGTTCTTTTTGGGTCCGGAAGTGGTGCAAAATTGGCGGAGAAGCGATGAATGTAATAGGAACTCATCATAAAACGAATGTCCACCGTTTCAAAAGCCGTTGCAATAATTTTGCATCACTTCTTACGGTGTGATCCATATCGTTGTGTGATATTTTCCCAAATAAATAATTTTTATTTATTCGTTTTTTATTTGATTTTTGGTCGAACTTTTGTTAGAGTTATATAAATATTTAAAAAGACCTCAAGTTTCAAGAAACATTCATTTATAATAATTTTTTATATTTTTTATGATTTTTAATGCATTCTAACGCTTGTTTGAATATTTTCAAAAATTATCGATTTTAGCATTTTTGTGGCAAACTTTGAATAATTTTTACCATTTTATTTATTCTTACTCTTTCTTAAACTATTGAAAAAAGAAAACAAAAATTACGCATTAAAATATGAAAAAAACTGAAGTAAAAAACTTCCTGTGTAGTTAATATAATTAACTTCTTTGTGAGGACATTTTTGGAAGTGCTTTAGTTGTGGCTTTAAATTAAATCCCAATTTTTTTTGCTGGGAAAAGTGTGGAACTACTTTTAGTTGCTTTATTATATATTATTTTGATGTCTATTTTTGTACTCTTTTTTATGAAATAAAACAATAATTGAACCTATAAGTTCAGTCTATAAATTTTTAGCTAGGGGGGCTATAGCCCCCCCTACGAAAATTGTCTAGCTACGCTATTGCTTTTTTTAAGTATGTCTCAAAAATGTTATGAGCTAAACGTGAGTATAAAGTTCAATGACCGAACACATAAGTTCAGTGTGAACTAAAACAAATGAAAATTTTCGTACGATTCCCAAAAATAGTTAGAATGAACAACTGTATGATTAAAAGGATCATTATTTGGCGCCAATGATTTTCTTCTTTACTTTTAGTTAAATTTTTCTTCTATGAGATGATGTAATTTCGTGAACTAATAGCGGTTGAGGAACTTATATACAGAGTAGAGACAATGACTGACAATACACTTAGAGGGAATTTCACCTTGTCTTGTAAATATGTTCACCTTTTGTTTGATGGGAATTCTTTGGAATGATTTTGGCGGTACCATAAGCATAATCGCAATCTAAACGCCAGTATAAAGAATTTTATAATGACTACGATATTAAAGACAAAATGAGACGTAGACGACAAAGACCAAAGGAAAAATTTGATGAATTTTGTTACGCAGAGATGGTCTTATGTGACAAACTATCATTTCCTTTATCCGATGAGGATATTTGTGGGATGCTGTGGCGGAATTTGAGACCAGAATTGAGGTACGAATTTTTTTACATATAAATATTACACATTTATCGGAGCTACGTAAGGCAGCACGCAGACGTGAGAAATTCATGAATGATATTTAATGGCCAAATAGGAATCGCTATTTTTGCATTAATGGATAGTGGCGCAAATAAAAGCGTCATAGGTGGACAAACTGTCCAAAGTAATGAAGATTTTGCAAACTCCAAGGGAATTAGGGCCATGGTATGGTAGATCGTTACAAACTGCAGTTAAAAAGTACAACAGGGCATTAAAATTTCCTGGTTTTAACAACGCTTTGTGGAGATCTCTAAATGTGGAGTAAAATTTAGTACAACAGGGCATTAAAATTTCCTGGTTTTAACAACGCTTTGTGGAAATCTCTAAATGTGGAGTAAAATTTAGTTCAATTTTCGTGCGTGGTAGTTCATTCTTCCTAAAAAACAGTTCACTTTTTTTCGGTGCAAGATAAGTGGTCAATTGTGGAATGTGAGATATTTTGTGGCCAAATCGGAACCTTATCTAAATCCCAACCACACTTGTGTCGAATAATAAATATATTATAAATAATAAATATATTATCCGTGTAAAATGTTAAGCCAATTGGAGTAAATTCCCATTGAAAATGGGTATAAAATATGGAATATTTTACCATTTCCCAAAATTAGACCAATTTTTTTAAAGTCGTTAATAGTTTTATAAAAATTCCTAAGAATTGAAACATCTTCGCATGATCATTTTGGATATCATCGAATTCGCTGCTTAGCTGACACAATTGAAGTATTTGAGTTTGCGAAGTTTGATACAGACCATCTCTGATAGTGGTTAGAATGCTTTGGTCTCCTTGGTTATAGCAGTGTGAATTGGACGAAGGATATATATGGGAGCTATATCTAAATCTGAACCGATTTAAAACAAATTGGGCACCCTTGATGGCAATATCAAATTTACTCCTTGTGCAAAATTTTGAGTAAATCAATATGAAATTCTGGCCTCCGGGTCCATATATATGCATATCGGGCGAAAGAAAGAAAAATATTTTGAGTTTGCGAAGTTTGATACAGACCATCTCTGATTGTGGCTAGAATGCTTTGGTCTCCTTGGTTATACCAGTGTGAATCGGACGAAGGATATATATGGAAGCTATATCTAAATTTGAACCGATTTAAAGCAAATTGGGCACCCTTGATGGCAATATCAAATTTACTAACGTAACGTAACTAATGTAACGATCCACTATACTACTGACGTTATACGTTCCGTCCTTGCTACCTTTAAATCCGGCCGTGCTCAGGGCATATGGGGGTGTTCTTCAGAAAGTATAAGCCTAGATCCGTTAGTTTAGGTTAGGTTAGGTTATGTGGCAGCCCGATGTATCGGGCTCACTTAGACTATTCAGTCCATTGTGATACCACAGTGGTGAACTTCTCTCTTATCACTGAGTGCTGCCCGATTCCATGTTAAGCTCAATGACAAGGGACCTCCTTTTTATAGCCGAGTCCGAACGGCGTTCCACATTCCAGTGAAACCACTTAGAGAAGCTTTGAAACCCTCAGAAATGTCACCAGCATTACTGTGTGTAGTTGAATATAAGTTTTGATAAAATGATTTCCACGGCATTTGAAGTTTCCAAAATTTCTCAATATCAGGAGCAAAAAATTCACAATATCAGACGTCTTCCCATCAATTTAAATTTGGTTTTGATATATTAATCTGATATTGAAATTTCAAAAAAAAATTCATGATTTTCCGAAATGGATTCCTTATGCAAAATTGTAATTTTAGCCAGGTTTGTTGCTTTGGGGTTTCAAAATTTTTAATGCATCACCATTGGTCTACAGCACGAACACATGATTTCCAATTTGATTTTCTTTATATAGTCAGTTTAAAATTTAGACATCGCACACACAAATTTAAATTATTTTCATGGTTTTATAATGTTCGAATTGCAATTTTGAAATCACTTTTTATATAATGAATGTTCTTGCAGACTTTTATTGACAATTCATTTCTGTTCAGCTTGTTTTTCTATATTTTTTTTTTGTCTATTAAATATGTAGTTTTATTAATTTTTCTTGCTTTTATTTTCTTGGTAATAAATGTCTGTCTATCCAATTTCAAGTTTTCTAATCTTCATCTCTCAATAATGTGTTTCTTTTTTTCCAAATTTTAAAATCAAAGCCTACTTTCTCTTGTTTCTCACCGTCATTTTTTATTTTTCTCACAAATTTTCAAAATCAAGGCTTGCTGGGATTTAAACGTAATTAAATGTATTTATAAAGAGCAAACAAAAACATTTGTGATTCATCACAGTAGGAGCTACATTTAAATCTGAACCAAATTGGTTGCTATTACGCAGGTACGAAATTTGAATATGATCAGTCCATAAACATGTCAATTATGATTAAATCTGTGATAAATAACCGATTTTTTTATAAAATCAATAACGATTTTCTTTGATCCGATCAAAGACCACGTGCCACGTTTGAAGACGATCGGATCAGTTCAATTCATCGGATCAGTTCAATTCAGACTATTCTTCTTGGCGTTACATACAAACGCACACATTTATTATACCCTGTACCATAGTATTGGTGAAGAAAACATATAGAATACATGCAATTGAGAACCATGTTGCGTATACGTTCTGCAATGATATTGACACTCATATCATTCATACGCTCCACTGGCTTTGCCCATTTTCTCTTCCTTATTTCTACAAAATTGAAAACAATATTGAGAGCGCAAATTAAAAATGCTGTATTTTTTTAAATTTATTTACAAAACCTTATAGCAGATGGATACATCAAATTGCGCAATATAAAAATGCGGCATTTCTTCCAAATGTTTGAACATTTATTTACAAAACCTTCTCTTCATTACTTCTACAAAATTGACGAAAAAATTGAGAGCGCAAATTAAAAATGCGGTATTTTTTTAGCATTTATTTACAAAACCTTATAGCAGATGGATCCATCAAATTGCGCAAAATAAAAATACGGCATTTTTTTTTTCAAATGTTTGAACATTTATTTACAAAACCTTCTGGCAGATGGATCAATCAAAGTATTGTCAATCGTTTCCACCACAATTTACAATTTTTCTGGGAATATACAGATACCGCGACGGAAAATGACTCGTCTTCGAAAAACTTTTAGATAAACTTTTTGGTCCATATCGGTTGATGATTATATTTAGGTCCGAAATAAACCGATCCCCAGATTTGCGTCACTTGCGACTCGTGGAAGGACGAATCTCAAACGATCTGGTTGAAGTTTGGTACGTGTTGTTAGTATATACCATCTAATATCCATGCAAAAATTTGTCCATATTGGTCCATAATTATATAGCCCCAATATTAACGGATCCTCAGATTTGACAACCGGACCTGTTGAAAGAGTAAATTTCTAATAGTCATAGCCATTCATAATTTTTTAAAGACTCCTCTATATAAAACGATTAAGAACTAAAGAGACATACTTTTTATTCTGCCCTTTTCATCTAACATAGTAGACTCCACACCCTCAAAAAAAATCGCTTCTGTAACATATACCCAAACACATTTTGCTTCAAGCATATATATTTTCACGATATCCTATACACTGTAATGCCAGAATTTCCACAGAACGGTTGAGTTTTAAATGAGGCTCCAAGTCGCCCGACTTGACCAAATAATATATCATAACCCACACTTGACCACATATCTTTGCGAGATCTAACCAATATCCTTGTAAAAATCGCCACTGATGAGTTGCTGAAATTGTAAATATTATTAAAATTGTCCTATGTCTCGAATACATATGTATCGCCTGATAAATTATAAAAGCTCTTTTGTACAATTGCATTAAAATTTCTCTCGCTTCATATGTCCCATATTTTTTTACTAACATTGTGTTTCATCCCAGGGAGTTATGTTTGTGTACATAGTGATGAAGGGTATAATATAGTCGGCCCCGCCCGACTTTAGACTTTACTTACTTGTTTTTTTTCTGTGTATGTGTGTACCTAAAATACCTCTAGATTTCCAATTTCAGGCAAATCGGATAACAATAGAAATTAAATCAGGAGATCGAGTTAAATGGGGGCTAGGTTAAGTTAAAGTGGCAGCCCGATTTATTGTCATGCTCACTTAGACTATTCAGTCCATTTTGATATGAGGGCTATACCGAAACATGGACCGATCCACACCATCGTCCACACACTTATTTATGAACCCAAAATGCTTCCTCGGGGCTACATCAAATCGAAATTGCCTGTTTGCAATCAAAAGAGTTCATGCAAAATTTCAGTACGATAGCTTAAGTATTGAAGACCGTAGCATGATTACAACAGACAGACAGACGGACATAGTTATATCATCTTAGAATTTCTCCCTGATCAAGAATATATACTTTATGTAGTCGGAAATCGACATTTGGATGTGTTAAAAACGGAGTGAAAATTGGTGGTGGATTTAAAAAAAGACCAGGACCGTCATATAATCAGCAAAACATACCAAGATACTAGACATTCGCCATTCAATGCTTTTGGACCAGTTGCAAAAGAATGCCTGCAAAAAGAATTCCGATGTTTGTATACCACATAGATTGTTTGGTGAAACATGGTCCACCCTATTTCACAGTCATGGTGCATGAAATACAAATATGATATATGAACACAAACAATGTATAAATATTTTAGCTCAAGAATAATATAAAAGCTCTACGCCTTATGATTTAAAATTGTTTCTTGACTTTCCCAGCAATCACCACATTGATCTTTCTCCATAATAAAACTTCAACTTCAAGTTCATTATTAGTTAATGAAAAACTACTCTCGCTTGTATTGCAGATAAT